>NC_067411.1:92517376-93151508 GCF_009764475.1 Pristis pectinata
GTGGTGAAATATCTGCATATTTACATATCCAGATGATATTCCATTAATTTTCAGATAGAATGCTATTGGTAAGAACATAAGAAAAAGGAGAAGGGGCAGGCCATCTATCCTTTCATTAATATCATAGTTGATCATCAGGATCAATGTTATTTCCCAGCACATTACGAACACTAATCGAGAGAACTTGGATCCAACTTGGCTTGGAAATAGAAAACAGTGGATTATAGTAAAGGGTTGCTTTTGTGATTGGTGTACCACTGGGATCAGTGCTTCGACACTTACTATTTGTCATATGTGTTAACAATTTGGATGTGAACATAGGAGGCATGATTAGTAAGTTTGTAGATGGTACAAAAATTGGTGGTGTTGTCGATATTGAGGAGGAAAATTTTAAGTTACAGAACAATACTTTACTCTGTGACACTTTATTCTGCATTCTGTATTGTTTTACTTTGTACCTCAATTCACTGTGTAATGAATTGACCTGTATGAACGGTATGCAAGACAAGTTTTTCACTATATTTTAGTACATGTAACAATAATAAACCAATTCCAATTGTACTACCTCAATGCAGTATGTAATGAATTGATCTGTATGGACGGTATGCAAGACAACTTTTTCACTGTACCTCGGTACAACTGACAATAATAAACCAGTTCCAATATTGATCAGCGGGTCAATTGGGTGAGCAATGGCAGATGGAATTTAATCCCAATAATTGTGATGTGATACATTGAGAGGTTGTATAAAGGTAGGTCATACACCATGAATGATATGGCTCTACAGAGTATTGAGGAACAGAGGGACCATGGTATGCAAGTCTGTAGATTCCTAAAGGTGGCAGTACAAGTAGATAAGCTCGCGGAGAAGGTATACAGAATGCTGGCCATTAGCTAGGGCACGGAGGTGCAGCAGTTAGCGTAACGCTATTACAGTGCCAGCGACCCGGGTTCAATTCCGGCCACTGTCTGTAAGGAGTTTGCATGTTCTCCCCGTGTCTGTGTAGGTTTCCTCCAGGTGCTCTGGCTTCCTCCCACGTTCCAAAGACGTACAGGTTAGGAAGCTGTGGGCATGCTATGTTGGTGCCGGAACCGTGGCGACACTTGCGGGCTGCCCCCAGAACACTCTACACAAAGGATGCATTTCACCGTGTATTTCAATGTACATGTGACTAATAAAGATATCTTATCTTCTGATCCAATCTTCTGATCCAATAGAATATAAGAGCATGGAGGTCATGGTACAACTTTATAGAAGTTTTGTTAGGCCACAGCTGAGGTATTATGTGCAATTCCAGTCACTACATTGCAAGAAGGAAATAAATGCACTGGAGATGGTGTAGAGGAGATTTACTAGGAAGTTGCTTGGGATTGAACATTTCAGTTATGAGGAGAGACTGCAAAGGCTGGGTCTGTTTCCTTGCAGTGGAGGAGGCTGAGGGGGGTCTAGATAGAGGTATGCACAATTATGAGGAGCATCGATATGTTGGATAGTGAGAAACCTTTCCCCATAACAGAGACATCCAAAACCATTGGGCATAGGTTTAAGGTGAAGAGTTAGAGAGGATCTGAGGGAATTTTTTTTCACCCAGAGGTTGCAATCTGGAACACACTGCTTGAAAAGGTAGTGGAGGCAGGAACTCTCAAAACATTTAAAAAATATATGAAGAAGCACTTGAATTACCAAAGTATAGGTGGCTACTGATCAAGTGCCCAGAAATGGGATTAGTATAGATGGGTACTTGATGGTCAACATGGACATGGTGAGCCAAAGTTTCTGCGCTGTATTTCTCTATGACTAACCCCCTCTGGTAGATTTTAGTTTTAGAACGGCCCAGAATATTTAGTCAGCAGCATGCCATTCTTATTCTTGGCCTTTGTCAGATCACATCATTGTCTCCTTCCCTGCTGTGGTCTTTAGACCGAGCACACTATTTTAAATGGAGCACCACGACGGTGCTCCTTCTGATGCAGATTCTTTAATGGATTCACCCGTCTAATTAGTGCGGAATTTCCACAAAACTTGTCCTGAATTGGTCTAACCTAGCACAGGTTCAGTGCATTGTTTCCCTCAGTAATTGCTAATTAGTTTATTATTGTCACATGTACCAAAATACAGTGAAAGACCTCGATTTTGTATGCGCACCATGCAGATCATTTCAAAACACATTGAGGTAGTACAAAGGGAAAAGCAATAACAGAATGCAGAATATAGTGTTACAGTTACAGAGAAAGTGCAGTGCAGGTAGACAATTAAGGTGCAAGGGCCACGCTGCAGCAGATTGAGAGATCAAGAATTCAGAAGTACAGTGGAACTGCTGCAGGTTCACATTCATTACCAGACACCACATCAGAGAACAGCAGCAAGAAGCAGCTGACAGCTTTGGGATTCCGTGTTCATCAGGGAGTGCCGTATTTGACAGCAGTTACCGGCAGTTCACTGCAGATTTGTAGGTGTTTCAAGGTACATTTAGACCTTGTTTGAAGTGTTTTTTTTAATCTTTGTAGTTGATTTTTAATAGATTGGGGATTTATTTCTGTTTCTAAATGCCAGAAATATTCAGGAACATTCTCATTGCTTTGACAGTTTTGACTGGCTAGGTCAAGGGGTCTGTCAAGGCTTTTTTTTCAAGAAGTTTCATCGTGGAATTTGTTCTGGCCCTATGTGGTGGGATTCGTATGCGGCAAGTTTGCACACAAGTACAGCAGAGAATAAAAACGGCAAATGAAATGTAAGCTTTCATCGCAAGACAGATGGAGTACAAAAGCATAGAACTATATAGACATTGGTAAGACCAGTCCTAGAATATAGTGTACACCTTTGGTCTCCTTATCTAGGAAAAGATATACGCAGCATAATCAAAGACACCACCCACCCAGGTCATTCTTTCTTCTCTCCTCTCCCATCAGACAGAAGATACAGGAGCCTGAGGGCACATACCACCAGGCTCAAGGACAGCTTCTATCCCACTGTGACAGGACTATTGAACGGTTCCCTTATACAATGAGATGGACTCTTGACCTCACAATCAACCCTGTTTGACCTTGCACCTTATTGTCTACCTGCAATGCACTTCCCTGTAGCTCTGACACTTTACTCTGTATTCTGTTATTGTTTTTACCCTGTACTACCTTAATGCACTGTGTAATGAATTGATCTGTACAAATGGTATACAAGACAAGTTTTTCACTGTACCTCAGTACAAGTGACAATAGTAAACCAATACCAATACCAATAATTCCTGGGATGAAGTTATTCCCTCATGAGGAAAAATTGCATGGGCTAGACCTATCTCCACAGATGTTGCCTGACCTGCTGAGTATTTCCAGTTATTAAGATTCTGGGAGAATTTGATAAAATGTTTCCCTCTTGACAGAATTCAAGAGCTAGGCAGTTATGGTTCCAGAATAAGGGTGAACCCATTTCAAAAGGAGGTAAGGAGATATTTCTTCACTCAGACATTGTGAATGTTTGGAATGCTCTACTCCAAAGAGCTGTGCAGGCGATGTCATTAAATATATTCAAGGCCAAGATAGTCAGATTTTTAAGGAGTCAAGATCTGTGAGGGACAGACAGGAAGTGAAGTTGAGGCCAAGATCAGAAAGATCAGATCAGCCGCGATCCTCTTCAATAGGGCAGCAGGTAGCCTGCTCCAAGTTGGAATGTTTATATGTCCCTGCCACATCTGAGCATGGAGCTGTCACTTTGCACCAAGAATTGAGAAAATAACAGGTCCTAGCAGTTAATAAGCACCCAGGGCTTGCTGATAACAACAAATTTTGGATTAATTAAGAAAAATGATGTCTAAACCCAGAAATATCCTTCTCTTTCTTTCTCTCAAACTTCACCTGAAGGTTGGTGGAAACTTTAGTACAACATGTAAGAAATACTTGTGCAGATTTTTTTACTGTGGCAATAGCAATCCATGAGGAGAACTTCACAGCTATTACTAAAATAGCTATGAAATCAAATTCCCATCTCATCGTATGGATAGTCTTCAATCTCAACTATTCACTGTTTCTCCTTCCACGGATGCTGCCTGACATGCTGAGTGTTTTCAGCATTTTCTGTTTTTATTGCAGATTTCCAAAATCTGCAGTTTTATTTTCATGTTTGAAGCTACCTATGTCATTATCTTCTACAACTCTGTTTTGAACTGCAGTTTTTATTTATCGTCATTCCTTCCCAAATTTTATTGGTTGAAATGACTTTTTTTTAAGAAAGGAATATCCTTGCTTGCAAAGAAGAACAAAATTTCTGGTACTTTAACTTGAACTTGAACAGTAGCAGAGCTGTCTGCATTTAGTACTTTGTGATGTGCATTGGCAAATCTCTAGGTTAGACCTGGTCCTGAATCAACCAGTCTATTTACTGAAGTTGAGAGAAACAGCCATGAGAAACTAGAGTAAGTTCTAATTAATTTACAATTTTTTAAACATTCATTAAGTTTAATTAGATGCTTTTAAGTGTTTCTTTTTTTATGTAAAATTATTTTTACGGATCTGTAATAGTTTTGAAAGTTGATGAATATTTCTGAATGTAGAAACAATTCCAGAAGCATTCAACCTTTTTGGAAAGATTTGATAACTGCCTTAAACCAAGATGTGTGCCTTAGATTTCCCCTTTTTCCCCCACCTCTTCCACCCTTCTCCCTACTCAAAGCCATAACACAGGCTCAAGCTGTCCTAACTTGATATCACAATCATGCTTTATATGGTATGCAGACTATAAGCAAGTGGAGATCAATTCAGTTTCAGTGTTGTTTTAATCAGTACATGTGGTGAAACAATGATCAGTCAGACACCTGGAGCTGGGACAAATCAAGTTGATGACAAGCCATGATGTAGTGAAGCTAGCAGAGATCAGTTTGAAGTGTTGCACCAGAAATTAAATCAATTGGTTATAGAGTCATGAAGCCACACTGCACTGAAACGGGCCTTTTGACCCATTGAGTCTATGATGACCATCAAGTTTATTCTCAGCACAATTTCATCAACTCCCCCCAAGATTCTACCACTCAGCTGCTCACAGGGGAAAAGTTACATTGATCAATTAACCTACCAACCTGCATGTCTTCAGGATATGGAAAGAAACCGGAGCACCTGGAGGAAAACCACATGGTCACAGGGAGAATGCGCAAGTTTCACACAGACAGCACCGGAGATCGGGAATGAGCCCACATTACTTTAGCACTAAGGCAGCGGCTTTACTAGCTGCACCACTGTATTGCCCTAGTGGTCTCTTAAGTCAAACAATAGGCCACCTGGAACCTTCCAATACAAAATGGAAGTGGCAATTTTCAGTATTTTCAATTCACCAGGTAGACATAGATTAACCTTTAAATTTAAATTATTGTTTCCAACAACTTCTTGTTTTGTGTTATTCCAACACACAAGTACATATCAATTTTATTCTACATTTTCTCTTCTTCAACTTTTATAGCCCAAAAATCACTCTTCATGTAGCCTCAACATAATTTAAAAGTTATTTGACTGTGGAACAAAGTGCAACAACTATGCACACACACATTCAGCTCGGTAGTGTAGCGTTTAGCGTAACACTATTACACCGCCAGCGACCCGGGGTTCAATTCCGGCCACTGTCTGTAAGGAGTTTGTACGTTCTCCCCATGTCTGCGTGGGTTTCGTCCGGGTGCTCCGGTTTCCTCCCACATTCCAAAGGCGTACGGGATAGGAAGTTGTGGGCATGCTATGTTGGCACCGGAAGCGTGGCAACACTTGCGGGCTGCCCTCAGAACACCCTACACAAAAAGATGTATTTCATTGTGTGTTTCGATGTACATTTGACCAATAAAGAAATCTTATTCCAGCAAAGGTCCCTCAAATCCATGAAAGAATAAGAAACTTGTATGCTGAGCTGAGTTACGTCACCCCTCCAGATCAATGTCATTGATTTCAGCACAGACGAAGGGGTTTTCAACATTACTAGTCAGTATCACATCAGTTATTAACTAAGCAAAGAGTAATTCAACATTATGCAAACATCTCTCTCCACAGTCCCCATTATTTGTGAGGTCAGACACAAAAAACTATTAACTGTGAATAAAAAGCCTAAGATCACAAACAATAAGTTTCCCTTCCCCACGTTGGACCATTTTTACAAAACTCTCCAGATAAAGACAACATTTATGTTAAAAAATACTATTTACTAATATTTTGTGCACAAGACATCCATACTACCAATGTAAAATACAGCTCTCATCACTGATATTCATTGAAATATTTATCCAATTCAAATACAATGCTAATGATAAGAACAGATCAGTAGCTAACCTGCATTTTGACACAAAAATAGAGCATTTTGACTGATTCTGTTGATTTTCCCTTTCATGCAGTAATCATTAAATACTGATGTGTTCCCCACTTTCAGAGTAGCCAACATGGGATAAACATTAGGAATGAAGTTTATGATAATGAGTGTGATAAGCTATAAACATCTTTGAACATGTTAAGCTACGTTTATTTTTTAGAGTTTAGGAACATCTAATTATATTATGTTTTGTTTTGTGTGCCTAAAGAGGCGTGCTAAAGCTGCGCTGTGCAAAGCTCCCCTGGCAAATTTTTGCAAGGCTCAACGGACCAAATTCTAATAACATATAATCTCAGGCACTATGCACAATAGAAAAGGATTTACAGATGTAAATATACCGAAAGCCCTTACCTCGACTAGTTTAACAATTGCAGAGGTAGCACAGGATGTCTGGAAGGTCATGTATTGTTGAGAGTGTGAGTATAGAGCCAAAACTGGGGAGCAGAGCAGGGAGGATTGAACTTGGAGTCAAGGTTATTCAAGGATGAAGTGTCATCGGAGCAAGGGACATCAGCAGATTAGGACAATTAGTCATGACATTGAGTGATGTGGAATTGCAGTTGGTCCAAGGGGCTTAAGGTTCAATTGTGTCAGGATCCAAAGGGATGAGGTACATATTAGACGTGTAATTGAGGATCTAAAGGACAAGAACAGTAAAATAGATGTGGTATGTGGGAGTAAACACATGGAAGAAGATTGACCTTTTGGAGTATCGATGGCAGACTAGGTAAAGTTGAATGCCAAAGCAATCTTCAACTTTCCAGTTACAGCCTGCTTCAGAGAGAATTGACTGTACTGATTTAAATGCCTCTACTGTATAAAGGAATTTTGGACAAGATGAGCATTACGTGCCATTAGCTGTCACCCAATGTACAAGTGTTTTGCACAGAAATTTTGCAGTACATGGAAAATTTTCCAGCACTACTTCTTTTAAACCAAATTCACATCTCATTTGGAATATCTGGGATATGGCAGGGCTGTACTTTTCACCAATGCCTTTTGTTGTGCTTGAATACATCATCTCACTCAAGGATCTACAACAGAAATTCAAAGGCAGACAATATTATTGAAAAAGATCTTCTCAATTGGTCTAATCCAACAATTGCCAATCTTCAGGAAATGGTTCCTTTTACTAAGATTATAATTAAAGGTACTGAATAGCTGGCTGTAAAATCATTTCTAGGAGCATAATACTTTTCAAACATCTGTTTGTGTGCAAGTTAACAGAGCTAGCCAAATTCGCTGATGTAATCACCTGAAAGTGTTGCCTAATGAGTCAGAGTTTGATACCAGCAGCCAGCTGACCAAAGAGCTTTGTTAACATTTGTAAAAGTGTGGGTATGTGGCATATTCGTGGTTTTTCAAAACGTAAGCCCTAAAGCCTCTTACAAAATACTTTTGAGCAGTGCTAAGTTAATGTTCTTTGAAATGGATTACAGAAGTAGGATTACATTCATAAAATGTCTAAGTTACAGCTATTGAAGTATAGTACATGATAACCATTTTATGCAGGCTGAATTGGTGTCAGTGTATATTAGAGACCTACAAGCAGTCTGGCTATATGCTTTCAGGACCTGGACTACCTACATCAGGAACCTAAAGGCACTGGAAAGATACCACTAATGCTCTCTCTGCAAATCCTCCAAATTTACTGGAAGGATGAGTGAACCAACATCAGTATCTCTTCCAGTACAACATCCACAGCTTTGATGCTGTAGTTACAAATAGCCAGTTATATTTGACATGCCTAATACTGCTGCAACAATGAAAGAATATGGGTCTCAAACAGAAGAGCAGACCTTAATAGAAAGAAGCAGACC
Organism: Pristis pectinata; assembly: GCF_009764475.1. Taxonomy (NCBI): domain Eukaryota; kingdom Metazoa; phylum Chordata; class Chondrichthyes; order Rhinopristiformes; family Pristidae; genus Pristis; species Pristis pectinata. The sequence continues at coordinate 92,525,528 of NC_067411.1, forward strand.
TCTTCAAACCCTGCATTGTTTTTGGGAAACAATGATCAGTTCTTCTCAGATGCTATGATGAACCAGATCTCTCACTATTTTAAGGGTGACCTCTTCCATTATTTTTGGAGAGAAGTAGGATGCATACTCCCATGCCACCATTATACTCTACACGTAAGGTCAATTAAAGCCACTTGTTATTTCCAAAAGCAGTTCCAGTTGAGAACTGTTGCTGTAGGAGCCCCAACCATGTTGGGAAATCATCCAGGTAAGTTCAAAATTCATGTCTGACTCCCAAAATTATGTACAGTTAAGGTCCAGAACCAAACTATAGACCCGAGTATCATGCCATTCACACACACAATATCTTACGTCATTTTGCATGAAAATCGTTCCCCAGCACTCCAGATGTACCATTTTAGCATGGGTTTTTTATGTGATCCATACCTATATTCTAATTAATATAATTTAATCATTACCTTTCATAATTATATCTTATTGAAACAAGTGAATCTTACAGAGGATACTGAAGTACCAGAACATTTGTAGATTTTCTTTATAATTCTGATATACAACTTTTGTAGGACAAAAATTTAAATTCTACTGATTTAATTTGGAGTTTTTCCAACACTTCTATTTTCCTACAAGGATTAACATGATTTATATTGCCTGACTAAACTGTAGAGATTGTTCCTTTTGCATGCATTTAGATGCAAGACGTAATCTTAAAATGTGGGTTGTGTTTATATTTTAGGAAGTCATTAGCAGATTATATTCCTGTAAATAAACAACTTACAGGATATTATATTAAAAATAAAAGGAGAATAATCAGTGTAAATTGGATCCAAAGGAAATGACTGGAAGAAAGCCATCTACATGTGAAAGCAGCTAATAAATTAAGTTTATAAATTATTCACAGCTAACCATAGAATTTTGGAGACAAAGTCTTTTAAAAATTAAGTAAGAGCCCCTGGCAGAAAAACTCAAAAGAGGTTTTTTGAGCTGCCAAAAAGAAGAATGCACCAATCACAGCATAATGAATTTCAGTTGCACAGCTGTCTGTGAAAGGAGGCCCATATAACTCAAAAGCAAATCAGTGACAAATCACACTGTCACTTGTTTCAGCTCAAGCTGTCCTGCTGATGAGCCTGCTGTTTTTATTGTCTCCTGAGGCTAGGGATACAGAGAACATGAGGAAGAAATGCTCAGGGGAATATAACACAGGCTGTGCTCAGCATCTTTCTCAAGATTTGCAGCATTGTGTTTCTCATTCCGTGAAGGTTGGGAAAACTAAGCACTGGAAGAAAAGTATAATTCTCAGTTGAATATTTGCTATTTCTAACATGTATAATGATTTACTATGTATCTAAAAATGGTCTCATGAAGATTTGAATTATCTAATGTTGTAAAACAGGTACAAGCATAGATAGATTACTTACCTTATCAATTTTGATCTTTGCTTTGCAAGAATAGACTGTGCATATGCCAGACACATGTGGTTCAGTTATATGCAAGAAAAGTCTTTACTTGAATACCATAAATCAAAGGCACCTAACTCTATTCCTTATCTAACTTCCTGGATACAATCTTCTTTTACAAGCATTTTTTAAAACTTTTTATAAATAGATGTTCTTCCAGAGAAATATTTGGGAATACATTTCAATCTAATCATGATTTTGAGAAGTAAAATTTTAAAAGACTTAACGATAATATTCAAGCAATGCAGGTAAGGAAAGGTATGTAGCCACTTATGGATTTTATTTGGCACAATTTAGCTGAAGCAAAAGCCTTCTGAGCAGCCACTTTTCGTTTCACTTGAAACAATAAATGGTTCCAAAAAGGTGAAAAGAACCTTTCCCTCTTTTTGTGAAGCATTCTTCCATGTATTAGGAGAATAAAATGAGGAAATAAGGCATGATTAAGGAGCATCTACCATATTAATCATAAGATAAGGTTCTCTGTAGTTTCACAGCTGGTCAGAAGTGCTGCCTACAGCTTAGCTAGCTCTGGTATGAAAAAAGACCAACAAATCTCACATCAAACCTATTAGCAGCAATAGTGTTGAATAAATGTGGCAATTTCTTTTAGTTCAAGGGCATCTTGGAGGAGAAAGAGGGATTTCCCAGGTCATATTGTGAAGGATGAGGTATGTGTTTGGTACTATGTTAGGACAGAGATAAAGTGTTTTGAGAATGGGTTGTACATGAACTTTTGACAGGCCAAATGAGCTTTTCTGGAGCTACCAATGACTGTTATCAATAACTGGTCTTGGAGGTTAGAATAACAAACGAGATTTTAAAAAAGCATAAAGGGGAAGGCCAAGGAAAGAATCCACAGAGCAAGCAAACTCAATTAAATCATGCTGAAAGAAGATTTACTACAGGATCATGGAAGCAGCTTTGTGGCCATCATCAGTGAAAATGATAACAGCTGAAAAATCTGAATGAAAAATAAATGAGCTGAGAAAGCATTTTTAAGATGCCTAAATTCGATTGTTTCTGGGAATTAAACAATTTTCTTAAAATTATTTAAACTTTAGGAAGTCATGAACTAACATTTGGAGGCATTAAACTCGTAAGTTCTTTAAGTGCAGAATTAACTCACCTAATCATCAGTCATGACTGCTGTCAACTTTGGATATAGTAGCTGCAAGAAACCTGGTAATAAATCTGTACGCATCTCCCTTCTATTGTCTGAGGAAAGTATGTACTGAATCAATGGTATGCAGAAATAATGGTGTGGAAAGATCTTCATAATTGTACAGAGGCACCATTAAGAACTTGGTGGCCCTCTAAATAAGTGCGATAGAGAGGCACAAGGAAAACCATGGCTTAATATTTACTGTGTGAAAAAACAGGTAAATTGTATTTCTATTTAATAACATGGAAAACTGAATTTAAATTGTTATGCAATGAATTGACAACCAACTGTTCTATTGAGATTCTGAGCTAGAGGACGCAATATAATTATAGGTAAATAGAATTTTGAAGAGTTTATATGTATTTACAAAATTATATAAAAGGAAATTGTTAAAGAGGCAGTTCGTCAGTTATTGCTCACTGAGAATGTTCTAAGATTTTATGAGAGATAAGTTCTATTCTCAAGGATCACCCTTGGAAATACAGGATATGTAACAATTAGTTAAAAAGAGTTTTGTAGAAACAGCATACCGGAACAAGGTATCTGGAACTAAAAAATTACCAATTATAAACACTGCACAAATCCCCAGAATTTGGAACTTAAGAACATAAGAACATTTAAAAAACTGGCATAGGCCATTCAGCCCATAATACCTATCCCACCATTTACTTTGATCATGAGTGATCTTTTATTTCAGCTTCATTTTCCTGCACTAACCACATATCCATCAACACCCATAATATCCAAAAACCTGTTGATCCCGTCTTGCATATATGCAACAACTGACCCTCTGCTGCCCTTTTGGTAGAGAATTCCAAAGATTCATTAACTTCTAGGTAAAGAAATTTCTTCTCAGCTCGACCACGTACTTTCAGACTGTAGCCACCTCAGCAATAGGGAACATTCATTCTACATCTGCTCCGTCAAGAATAATGTACGTTTTAGTGAGATAGCCTCTCATCCTAAATTCAGTCTGTTTAATCTCTCCTCATGAAACAGTAATCCCATCCCAGGGATCAATCTTTGTTGCTCTCCTGTTGCAAGTATACCCTCAGTTAAGAAGGGACTCCAGACATGTACACAATATTCCAGGTGCACTCTCACCTGGAGTCTATGTGATCGCAGGAATTCATTACAACGTTAATAATCATAGCTTTCTCTGAATTTGGTTTGACCTTGCTAGAAGAGTTAAACTGTGTCCACTAAAGTTTTACCTTGTGAATTAAGGGTCCAGGTGCTCTGCCAGGAATCTCTGCCTGTGGCTTCCCTCTGCCAGCAACTACCTTGTACAGATGTAGAGGGCTAACCTGGATGACGACGGTGCCTTGTGCATCAATGTCAGGAAACACCCCCGAGGGTCTTTGACAGCCGGCAATGCTGGGAATGAGGTTTTACCATCTGCAATAACTGTTATTGATTTGAATAGTTTTTAAATAGCTCTTTATATTTGTGACATTATTATATTTCCTAAAACTGAAGTAAGTAGTTTGGAATGTGGAAAGTTGTTACCTTTAAACACATAAATAAACATAAATAATGTAATACTTTAAAGTAAAGCAATATTTTTACCAATACTTCCCCGTTAGCTTTTAATATTTGGCCCCTACATTCCCTGCTGAAATCAACGGGGTTTTTAGCTCCTGTAGCATCTCAGACCTTATACAAGGTCCCAACAGGTGATTACCCAGAGTAATGCTTAACTTTGTTCAGTAAGGTTGACTCTGCTGCTGGATTCCAGGAGGAGTCCGACAGTGGAGTCAAATGGCAGATTTGCCTGTCTGAAAGTGTCAGCAAGTCCCAGACTTCCTTGTTTCACAGTGCATGGAAGTCCAGTTCCTGATTCATTTTCAATAGATGAGATAACCAATTGAATCAGAAGACATAGATGACTATGGGTAAATGGGATTAGTATACTCGTTGGTCAGCATGGATATGGTAGGACAAAGTTTCCGCACTATGTGACTTTACAATTCTATGAGATGAAACTTAATGATTCCAACTGGAAACTTTGGCAATAGTCAGCTCAATCCAGGTAATATGTGGGCCAGGAAGGAGGTGATTAGGAATTTAGTGGGTTTAAACTTGAGGGAGTAGTGAATAGACTTACGTGCAAGATGGGTGCACGCTGGGCCAGTGACATAGGACAGAAACTACGAAAAGGAGGAAGTTAGGGTAAGTTTAGCTTGATGTTCCAGAGAGGGGAGCAAAGCATCAGAGGCACCTGAATAATTCTCTCAATTTTATCTACAAAAGAAATTCATTAGCTCCACATAATTGCTGTTGGAGAGCAGTGTTGGGTAGACCAGAAGAGAGATTTTAAGGCATTTTGTGGTGGAGATGAGACGCTGGGGATTGCCTTTGCATTCCAGAAGATCCTGGAATAGTGAATGGTTGTAGCAGTAGAGGGTAATGCTCAATGGTGCTTTATGTGGTCCAGCCAGATCTAAAACGCCTGTTTGCTGCAAATTTTCATGTCTACAATTCCTTGTACTTAAGGGAGTGGCCATTAGGCCTGTTCCAGGAGGAATGAACATTGGGAGAGAGATTAATGGTTTTAACAGGAACGGGTTTATCAAAGGTGAAAACAAGGCTATTTTGAACAGATTGATATTTGCAAAATTGTCATGATGAATGGAGGGCCAAAGGCTAGACGGTTGTGAATTTGAATGTGCAATGGGAGAACTTTTTCCAAGGGTTAAGCACAGAAGGAAATATTGGTATTGGTTTATTATTGTCACTTGTACCGAGGTACAGTGAAAAACTTGTCTTGCATACCGATCATACAGGTCAATTCATTACACAGTGCAGTTACATTGAGTTAGTACAGAGTGCATTGATGTAGTACAGGTAAAAGCAATAACATTACAGAGTAAAGTGTCACAGCTACAGAGAAAGTGCAGTGCAATAAGGTGCAATATTATTGTAATGGGGGCTTGTCGGTGTCAAAGAATAGAAGATTATCGGAGATGCCCTTATCAGAGATTGAACTGTGGGAGTAGATAGGCCATGTAAGGTGGTATGGCCAAGGCTGACCATAAATATGGAAAGGGTAGTTAATGCAGGACAGAGACATAAGACACAAGGTAGTTTATGTAGGACGACCATTTTAGGAGGACAGTGAACTCTGAAGATGATTTGAGATGAGAAGGCCATTGGGACAGAGGCATGGAACGAAAGCAGTGAAGATATTGCAGTGAGAAACTTGGATTGGCAGGAGGGTATAAAAATTTTACCAAAGGGAAAAGTGTGGAGGGAGGTCAAATGCTTAAAGGAGGAAAAGTGTTGTTGTGGGGAAGAACAGTGGGATAGAAGAACCATACCATAGAACCATAGAACCATACAGCACAAAACAGGCCCTTCGGCCCACCGTGTCGTGCCGTCCATCAGACCACCCTCACAGTATCTAACCCCTTCCTCCCGCATATCCCTCTATCTCACATTCCTCCATGTGCCTATCCAACAAGCTCTTGAACCTGTTCAATGTATCTGCCTCCACCACCACCCCAGGCAGTGCATTCCATGCACCAACCACTCTTTGGGTGAAAAACCTCCCTCTGACATCTCCCCTGAACCTCCCACCCATAACCTTAAAGCCATGACCTCTCGTCTTGAGCATTGGTGCCCTGGGAAGGAGGCGCTGACTGTCTACTCTATCTATTCCTCTCAATATTTTATATACCTCTATCATGTCTCCTCTCATCCTCCTCCTTTCCAGTCAATAAAGCCCTAACACCTTAAGCCTCTCCTCAGGAAGATTTTATTTGCTAATAAGGACATGACTGTTGGGTGGGAAGGTCAGCAATAGTGTGGGAAGGGGACACTGAGGTTGCTCATAAGAGGCGTAAATAGAAAAGAAAAAAATGGGAATGTGAAGTAATGGGTTCAGGTCTATGCTTGCATGCAGCAAGATTATTCAAGAAAATCAAGTAACTATGATTACATAGCAAGATTAAAATATCCAGGTATTGAATAGGGAATATCAATCAGACAATGGGGGGAAGTCCAAAGATAATAATCTCCAACATTTATCTCCAATATTTTTCAATTCTAATGAAAGGCTAACAATCTGAAATGTTATCTTTGTTAATCTCTCCATAGATGTTACCTTACCTGCTGAGTATTTCCAATTTTCCTGTTCATATTACAGTAATTTGCTTCCCCAAAGTGGGATAAAGTTAGATTGGGTTGTTACTTAATTAGTGTCCAGTTTCAGAAATAGATGAGGAGAACAAATGTGTTCAGAAGCTATTTGATGAGCAGAGTATCAGCTCATGCTTGTTGAACTTAGTGAACTGAAGAGCTGAGGGACAATAACCGTGCAAGATGGGGAGGGGTGGATAGGTGCAAGTTAAGCCAAGCTTCCTTGAAATTTATGCCACTGGATGTCAATTTGGTCACAGGAGGTGAATCCTGTAGTGCAGTCTAATAGAGTCGCATTATTTTGACAGTGGAGAAATCCAAGAATTTAGAATACAAAGACTTAGTGATCACTGAGGAAGTGAAGGAGGAAATAGATCTTGGAAATAGATAATGGGCCCAGATAACATTCAATGTAGTTAGATTAGAATACTTAACTTTCTTATTATGACACAGTAGGAGGTCATTTGGCCCATTGAGTCCATGCCAGCTCCCAACAGAGCAAACCTATCAGGCTCATTCCCCTCTTATTTCCCTGTAACCCTTCAATTTATCCTTGTTCACATGCTCAAGTCGAGTTTATTGTCATGTGCAGAAGTATGGTGAGATACAGCTACAATGAAAGACTTGCTTGCAACAGCATCACCAGCATGTATGCCACTCAGCTACACTAGGGTCAATCTACATTGGCCGATTAACCCACCACACAACTTTGAGACGTAGAAAGAAGCTGAAGTACCCAGAGGACACCCACACAGTTACAAAGAGAATGTGAAAACTCCACATAAACAGCACCCAAGGTCAGGGTCAACCTCAGTTCACTGCAGCAGTGAACCAACAGGAATAACTGCTATGTCACTGCATCACAATTATTGCCAGTAAACCCTAAAGGATCACTGTGGGAGGAAGGAAGCATGGTCAGGGATAGCAAAAATAGACTTCCATAAAAAGGGTGTTGCCAGGTAAATTTGATGGTGGGCGTTTGACCAATGATTTTCCAGGCTCCCCCAAAAGTGAGAGGAAGCTTATACTACAGATCAATAGCAGTTCATCAACTAAGCAGAATCCTGTTAAGGTAAACCTGAAGATAAGAGCAACTTAAAAAGAAAAATGCTATACTTGTATTTCCTTTCGGAGAATCAGCACCCGTGCAAAGTTTTCTTAATTAACAGGTTTGCTGTTGGAGGTTGGCATTGGGGCAAAGATTTGAGTGGTCCACTGTCATTCCCAAAGAAAGTACCTCAAACATCAGTCCATCACCAAAGATCTGATGATTGTAGTGGCCTACTTCCCAACAGTGGCTCAGCGAAGCAGTGGCCCTTAAACTTTTGCTCAGACAGCTTTCTTCTGCCTGTTAAGACCTGCTCTTTCAGTGGAGGCTCACACATGTTCTGAAACATACATGCAGGCACAAATGTTGCAGCAGTAATGGCAAATATGCATTACATGTCGCTGGCTATCGCTGCTGTGTGCTCAGCGACCTCTGTGCTTAAACGCATCATGTATAATAGGGCTGAGGTGAAACTTCCAGCGTGGAGTGCTGATCACATTTAGCAATCACATTTAGGATTAAATTTACTCACATGACTCAGTAAAAACATGCACGGACATTAAAATTTCTTCTCCTACAAGTTTTGATTGGCAGTTATTGTTACATCTAACCCCATCAGAATTAATTGAGGTTTTATCATTTTAGATGAGACTAGTTCAAATTACAGGAGGCCTACCTACTTTATAATTAATTGGTGTTTATTTTTTACTAACGTTAATCTATTAGGGTCTGAGGAATATAAAGATGACAATATTCAACAGAAGGTATGGAGCTGAGACTAAAGATGAAATACAATCTGAATCATCCTCTATTTGATTGAGTGGTAAGTTGAATCCTGTGATTGTAAAGTGCAACAATAGTTATCTATTGGCAAAAAGCAGTTTTGTTTCAATTAACTGTAATAATTACTTTCACTTTGAGGGATTACTTTGCGTAATAATTATCTTCACTCAAGAAATCTCAGATAAAGTAAACATTGTACTGCTGCTTAAGCAACATGAAGACAATAAGCACAACGAGAGCTGAAAACGTATTGAATATTTTAGACTAGTCTCCTCTCATCCTGCTAGGAACAAGCAGAACAAGTCTTCAGCCCACCTATATGAAAATGCACAAGCCCACCTCACGTTTCTGTGACAAAAACAGAAAATGCTGGGAAAACTCAGCAGGTCAGACTGTATTTGTCTGAAGCAGCCTGGCCTGCTGAGTGTTTCCAGCATTTTCTCGTTTCGTTTTAGATTTCCTGCATCTGTGTTTTTTTAAATGTTTCACTTTCTTGTAGTCCATCTACTTAGTTTTGCAGGGTGAGTTAGGAATCAGGCATAATAGCTAATTAGAGTCCAACACCTGCGCACTTCAAAGATCCCGTGGTGGTACTATGGAGACTGAAGAAAGCACTGTACCAAAGGATGGGCTAATCAATGAGACGTGTCGTGGGAGGGTAGGAAGTATTGCACAGCCCCAGTATTTAAAATGTTGCAGCTGTTTTTTTTGGCAAATCAAGACAAATGAGACAGGATAAAATATTGAAGAATGGCAGAAGAAGGAACCTCCTACTGGAGAATCATCAGAATCCTTGCCAGATGTATCCAGGGATGAAAGGAGTGCATGCACTTGAGGCTGGAATAGGAATGGGCAGAAGGAGATTACAGACTGAGACAGGATGTTGGCACAGGTCTGATCACAACAAGGGCAGCATAGTGGCACCACTAGCAGAGCTGCTGTCTCTCAGATCCAGCAATCCAGGTTCAGTCCCGACTTCCAATCTGTGTGGAGACACATGAATTGGTAGGTTAATTGGCCACTATAAATTGCCAGGTCTCTTTTGAAGGCTTACAATTGAGTCTGCCTCCACTACTAACCCAGGCAGTGCATTGCAGATCATAACAACTCATTGTGAGAAAACAAAATCTTATCACTTTTGGTTCTTTTGACAATGAACTTCATTCCATGTCCCTTAGTTTGTGGCCCTTCTGCTAAAGGGAATTGTTTCTCTCTATTGTCTTTCAATAAAATCATGATTGATCTGTGACCTATCCCCATAAACTCATCTTTTCCCATCATTCTTTACTACTTGAGGTTTTTAAAAACCTATAAAGATTTGACTTTAGCTTAGCAATTCACTTGGTATCAACTGCCATTTGTGGAAGTGAGTTACAATATTTCACACTCTGTTTTCTGAAACTCCTTTCTCAATTATTTGGATTATGTTCTGGGTCCTAGATTCCCCAACAAGTGAAAGTAGTTTCTATGCTTTCACTTCTTGAAAGTTTCAATGAATTCATTCGTTGACCTTCTAAAATCCAGGGAATACAATCTTAATTTCTGGAACCTTCCTTTATAATTTAACTCCTGGAGTCCAGGTACCATTCTGGTAAATCTATGCTGCAGTTTGAGCTATTTATCTAAGTACAATAGCATGAACTGAATGTCAGACTTTAGGGAAAGGTAAGAAATAGGATCATAAAACTCAATTTCAGTTTTGAGGACTCCTTTGGAATGTTCAGTTATTATAAAGCAGAATACTTTGGATTACAAATTCATTGGTGTCTGAAGAGATTAATCCATTGCTGCACAGCACCCTATGTTTTGCTCTTAGGTTTGTTGTGTGAATATTCAGCTTTGCTACTGAATCATTCTTATTCAAGAACCATACCTTATCCTTCATTGCTTCGTTATTTCAGATTGTGTGGAGGAAAACAGTGCCAGGGCAAGGGAGGCCACTGGTACAGAGGAGAGAACCAGGAATCAAAAGAGGTATCAGGGCAAGGGTTGGCTGCTGGCAATTAGTGCTGATGGGGCCGTTTGGGGATGAGGAGAGGAGTTGAGATGGTTGCTGACAGTGGAGGGTGGAGAGGGTTGATTGCAGAGTCAGCCAGGTGATCGCTGGTCAGGAAATACTTCTCCAAGTCAGATTAATTCAGTTTATTTTGGAAGGGGGATGTCTTTGAATGAGATGGAGGCCAGTGAGCCAGAAGAGATTGTGTCAGGTGAGGGTCAATGTAGTGGTGCAGGGTTGATGAAATGAGGGTCTGCGATTACTAGTCTAATCGTGACATCAAGGACCAGGGTTATGATTCATGCTGGGTGGAGGTCAGGTGAAGTTCACCAGCTCGAGTGATATGGGGACCAATATAACTGAAGGGTTAGGGAGTGATTGGGGTGGGGGGGAGATGGATGAAATGAAGGCTTAAAGGAGCAGAAGTACTGTAAGTAAGTAAACTCACAGAGATCTACTCCAGTTGGGTTCCTAGTGCCAATCATGATGCTGATCAGGGAGAACCCCTTTAAACAGTACTGCTGCAGAGAAAGAAACACTATTAAAATCAGTTGAGAGTGCCCGTCCACTTGCACCAACATCTCCCAGGCACGCTCTAAATCAGTGCTGCTTAGTGATTGACATCCCTGCATGCACAAGTGACATGTTATCTGCATAAACACAATCTGTGACATGAAATGCCAAATTGTATTTTCAGATGATGCAATTCAACTTCAAACTCATCACAATCACAATCCATTGTACGAAAACATACAACATTACAAGCACTCTGCAGAAAAAAAAATCAATGAATGTGATCAAATCGGAATCTTTAACCCTAGGTGGTTTATAAGTGGTTTCTATACTGTAAATATATTTTGTTGCAATTGTCCTACATTTATTAATATTAGTTGTAAATCCCTCTAATTTTAAGTGTATGTTTCTTGAGGCATAACATTAGTATTACAATAATTATATTTTACTAAAATTTGACATGCAGGAAATTTTACGACAAGCGGTATAATCATTACAAGTTCACCTCAAAGAATTTAAATAAATGTGCTTTCTTATTTACATATTAATTGTGGTTTTATATAATTGTGGAGCAGAATATTAAAAATACATACAAAATAGATCCTAATTTTATGTAAAATTTATGCATACACAAGAGTACACAAAATAATTCTAATATTTGCACAATCCACTGTCAGAACGCAAGTATTAATATTGATATGAAGTGAAATGCACCACAATTTGAATGCTGAATGCAAAAAATTATTCTTTCAAGGTACAAACACTTTTCACATTTGTAACCTTTTGTACTGCAGTGTGAAAAATGATAAAAATCTAAAATTATATAGCTTAGACTTGAACCCTAAATGACACCAGAACGCTAAATGACACCAGAAAACATGTTTTTAAGTGCTATTTCCCAAAGAAGCATTTGCTGTTCAGAGAGACATTATGATTAGGCAATAACCCAGGGTCTTTGGGTTCTTTTGTTCATAAACTGCTTTGCTATCAAACACCATTGTGTAATGTTCCAGATCTTGCCTAGACCTGCCAAGGCAGCCTTTGTTGTAACATTTTGGACTTATTTTTCTGGACTGACTTGGCTTATCCACAACTGTTGTATCAGTCAGAGCTGCAGCACTTGGGGGGGGGGGGGGGGGTTGTGGGAGTGGGGGTGTGGGGGTGGGGTACCATAATCATCTTGTGAATCTGCAGCTGTATTTATGTTTCAGTGAGGTCAGACATCCTCAGTGCCTGATTTGTTCACTTGTTGCTTTTCTTTGGGGTGTACGAGCAACCACATTAATTTTTAATTTTCTATTTGTTTTAGGACTGAGAGGAACATTGTGTACATGCTCTTTTCCTCATCCTTTCTTTAATCAGAATTTGAAGAGCTTTTGACGCATGATTAAATTTATCCTTTAATGTTTCTTGTTCACCAGGCAATGAATCCTGTTCGGGATAATCCTAGAGACAGCATTCCAAGGAAAGGAAGAGTTCTATTCCAAACCTGGACATAACCTTAACAACCTTTAAGGTTAACCCCATGTCTGCGTGGGTTTCCTCCGGGTGCTCCGGTTTCCTCCCACATTCCAAAATGACGTAAGGGTTAGGAAGTTGTGGACATGCTACATTGGCGTCGGAAGTGTGGCGACACTTGCAGGCTGCCCCCAGAATATTCCATGCAAAAAAGATGCATTTCACTGTGTGTTTTGATGTACATGTGACTAATAAAGATATCTTATCTTATCTTAAAATAGCAACCTTACATATTCTTACGAGCAATTCATACTCAAGCGGAACAGTGAGAGGTTGATATATTAAGCACAACTTATAATTAAAACAACACATAAATCACATGCAGTTGATTTTTTTTTAACTCCCTAGCTTTCGACAAACATTTAGACACTGATAAGCTGCATAAAATAAAACTGGCAATTAAGTGAAAACCCATAACAAAATAATATTGAAAATGTAAGAACATGAAAACATAAGAATAGAAGAATCATGAATAGGCCATTCAACCACTCTTGCCTGCTCAACCATTCAATAAAATCAAATCTTTTACCTCAGAGCTACTTTCTTGTGCCATCCCAATGTACCATGGTCCCCCTAATATCCAAAAGTCTTTCTATGTTTGTCTTGAATATACAGCGTCTGAATCTCCACAGCTTCTTGGGTAGAGAATTCCAAAGATTCATTACTCTCTGGGTAAAGAAATTTCTTCTCATCTCAATCCTGAATGGCAGACCTCAAATTGCAAAACAGTGACCCCGGGATCTTGACACCAGAGCCAGTGTAAACATTATCCCTGCCTTTACCTTTAATGTCTACCTTATTGTTACATCTTATTGTCTACCTACACTGTACTTTCTCTGTAGCTGTGACACTTTACTCTGTACTGTTATTCTTTTTACCTGTACTACCTCAATGCACTCTGTACTTAGTCAATGTAACTGCACTGTGTAATGAATTGACCTGTACGATTGGTATGCAAGACAAGTTTTTCACTGTACCTCGGTACAAGTGACAATAATAAACCAAAACCAACACCAATACCCTGTCAAGGCCTTAAAAATTTTTATGTTTCATGAGATCACCTCTTATTCTTCTAAACTCAAGGCAGCAGAAGCCCACTGTGTTTAATCTCTCCTCATCCCAGGTATCAACCTGGCAATGCTTTGTTACACTGCTTTTAACACAAGTAGGTAGGTAGAACAGACTGTACACAATGTTCCAGAAACAGGCTCATCAGGGCTCTATATAATTGCAATGAGGTATCTCTAGCAATAGAGGCAACATTTGTTTGGCTTCCTTAATTGCTTGTTGTACCAGCATGTTAACTTCATAAAAAAGGACACTAAGGTCCCTCTGAACACGAGTACGTTTATCTTCCGCCTTTTAAAAAAAACTCTGCCTTTCTATTTTCTATATTTATACCATAGAAATAGGCCATTTCAGCCAATTGAATCTATGCCAACTCTCACAGCAATCCCCCCTCTAAATTTTTTGCAACCTATTCTCCCAAAGTGGATAGCTTCACGTTTTTCCATGCCATGTATTCAATCATATCTATATCCTCTCTTATATCTGTATCTATATATCAAGTATATCATCAAGCACCTCTAGATCTTGCTAAAACTCAAACTGTCAATCAGCATTTATGGATATATTACACTTCGTCCCCTCATTTAAATCATTAATTCAGATTGGAAACAGCTGAGGTCCCAACATCCGACTAGACAGTCTCCAACCCAAAGACTACCTGTTTATTCCCCCTCTATTTTCTGTCCATTAACCTATCCTCAACTCATCCCAGTATATTACCCAGAATCCCACGTGTTCTAATTTTGTTTACCAGCCTTTGTGTGGCACCTTTTCAAAAGGCTTCTGAAAATCAAATCACATCACATCACTGTCCCTTATCTGTTCTCTTAGTTGTAACATCAAAATGTGATTTCCCATTCATAAATCCATTTTGATACCACCTAATTTTCTGAGTTCCCTATTACCATTTCCTTAATACAGTCGACCTCCATGTTACGGGGGGATTGCGTTCCTAGTAAACAGCCCATATCATGATTTTCCATCTCGCAAAGCTGTGTCACCTGCACACACGTCAAGAAATGCAAGTTAAAAAAATGTTTATTTACTTTTTTCATGTAAATTCTGTGAGCCCAAATGTTATTCCGTATCTGAAATTTTTAGATAGTGATTTGTGAATTCTGTGAGGGTGAATTTCCGTTACAGGCCATAACGCAGGGGTCCCTATAATGGTTCGAGCATTTTCTCCATTACTGATGTTAAGCGACTACTCGGTAGTTCCTTGTTTTCTAACATACATTTTCTCTTGATCTATTACTAACTTTAACTTCCATTATTAACCACAGTTGGACCACTTTTCCTGAGGTGTCTTAAAGCATATATTGTACTTGTAATCCATATATTAGTTCTATTAGTGTCCATCGCTTGTTTACTGTCATTAATTTCTAATGTTATTTCCTAATTTACCATAATAAGTCATGCTTCATACCTTCATAGCTTGCTTTAAGAAAATAGCTTCAAATTAAATTAAATCACTTTCAATGTTTATAAAATATTCCAACATATTATGATTACACATTCCTAAAGTCCCCTTCCTACAGGATTATAATTAACTTTCTCACAACACTAATTGTAAAGTTTTCTCTTTTCAGTTACTTCTTCAAAATACTAATCCAGGAAACCATCTCTTATAGACTCCATCGATCTTTCCTCCACACTATTTCTAATAATTTGGTTTACCTAGTCTATATATAAAGTTCCCATGATCATGGTATGATCCTTGTCACATGCAACTCTAATTTTCTCTTAAACTTCTATTCCTAAACTATTCATTAAATCATAGGAAGCAATTTCACTCACCAAAACTTCCTAAGTAGTGTACTGCATTATTGAAACCTTGTGCCACGCGCCAGTGAGGGTAAGAGTAGGTGGATTTGGCAGATGAATGCGTGGCTGAGAAGTTGGTGCAGGGGGCAGAGTTTCAAATTTGTGGATCATTGGGATCTATTCTGGGGAAGGTACAACATGTACATAAGGGATGGGCTACACCAGAACTGGAGGGGGACCAATATTCTTGCGGGCAAGTTTCTAGAACTGTCGGGGAGGGTTTAAAGTAGTTTGGCAGGGGGATGGGAACCCAAGTGATAGGTTAGAGGTTGGTGTATCTAGTGTACAAGTAGATGCAGTGTGTAGAAAGACTGTGAGAAAGGATAGGCATCTGAAAGTGCAAAATTGCAGCCAGTTGGATGGGCTGAAGTGAGTCTACTTTAATGCGAGAAGTATCAGAAACAAGGGTGATGAACTTAGAGCGTGGGTAAGTACACGGAACTACGACGTTGTGGCCATTACAGAGACTTGGCTGTCACAAGGGCAGGAATGGCTGCTGCATATTCCAGGGTTTAGATGTTTCACGAGGGACAGGTATGGAGGTAAAAGAGGTGGGGGAGTGGCTTTGCTGATCAGGGACAGCTGTAGAAAGGGAGGATATCCTGGATGCATCGTCCACTGAGTCAGTGTGGGTGGAAGTCAAAAACAGGAAGGGAGTGATCACTCTATTGGGAGTATTCTACAGACCCCCCAGTAGCAGCAGAGACACTGATGAGAAGATCAGGAGGCAGATTTTGGAAAGGTGCAAAAATAACAGGATTGTTGTCATGGGTGATTTCAACTTCCTGAATATTGATGGGCATCTCCTTATTGTAAAGGGGATAGATGGGGCAGAGTTTGTTAGGTGTGTCCAGGAAGGATTCCTGACACAGTATGTGGACAGGCCGACGAGAGGAGAGGTCATACTGGACCTGATATTAGGAAATGGCCTGATCAGGTTTCAGATTTCTTGGTGGGAGAGCATTTTGGAGACAGTGACCATAACTCCTTGGCCTTTACCATAGCCTTGGAGAGGGATAGGAGCAGACGATATGAGAAAGTATTTAATTTGGGGAGGGGGAATTATGATACTATTAGGTAGGAACTTGGGAGCGTAAATTGGGATCAGATGTTCTTGGGGAAGTGCACAATGGAAATGTGGAGGTTAGGGAGGTTCTGGTTAGGTTTGTCCCATTGAGGCAGGAAAAGGATGGTAGAGTGAAGGAACCATGGTTGACAAGAGACGTAGAATATCTTGTCAAAAGGAAGAAAGAAACTTACCTAAAGTTTAGAAAGCAAGGATCAGACAGAGTTCTGGAGAGTTACAAGATGGCCAGGACAGAGCTTAAGAATGGATTTAGGAGAGCTAGAAGGGGGCATGAGAAGGCCTTGGCGAGTGGGATTAAGGAAAACCCCAAAGCATTCTACATATATGTGAGGAATAGAAGGATGACTAGAGTGAGGGTAGGACCGAGCAGGGATAAAAGAGGAAACATGTGCCTGGAGTCGGAAGAGGTAGGGGAGGTCTCTAAAGAATACTTTGCTTCAGTATTCACCAGTGAGAGAGATCTTGACGTTTGTGAGGATGGCGTACAACAGGTTGATATGCTAGAACATGTCAACATGAAGAAAGTGGATGTGCTGGAACTTTTGAAAATATTAGGATAGATAAGTCACCGGGGCTGGATGGGATAAATCTAAGGTTATTGTGGGAAGTGAGGGAAGAGATTGCTGTGCCTTTGGAGATTATCTTTGCGTCCTCAGTGGCCACAGGAGTACTGCCAGGGGGCAAATGTTGTTCCTTTGTTCAAGAAAGGGAGTAGGGATAACCCTGGGAATTACAGACCAGTGAGTCTTACTTCAGTAGTGGGAAAATTACTGGAGAAGATTCTTAGAGACAGGATTTATGGGCATTTGGAGAAGCATAGGCTGATTAGGGACAGCCCGCATGGCTTTGTGAGGGGCAGGTCGTGCCTCATGAGTCTGATTGAATTCTTTAAGGATATGACAAAGCACATTGATGAAGGTAGAGCAGTGGATGTGGTGTACATGGATCTTAGTACACCACGTTTGATAAGGTTCCTCATGGAAGGCTCATTCAGAAAGTCAGGAGGAATGGGAACCAGGGAAACCTGGCTGTGTGGATTCAGAATTGGCGCATTCATAGATGACAGATGGTGGTGGTAGATGGAGCGTATTCTGCCTGGAGGTCGGTGAGCAGTGGTGTTCTGCAGGGATCTGTTCTGGGACCCCTGCTCTTTGTGATTTTTATAAATGACTTGGATGAGGATGTGGAAGGGTGGGTTAGTAAGTTTGCAGATGACACAAAGGTTGGTGGTTTTGTGGATAGTGTAGAAGGTTGCTGTAGGTTACAACAGGACATTGATAGGATGCAGAGCTGGGCTGAGAAGTGGCAGATGGAGTTCAAGCTGGAAAAGTGTGAAGTGATATTTCAGAAGATCGAATTTGAAGCCAGAATACAAGGTTAATGGCAGGACTCTTAGCAGTATGGAGGAACAGAGGGATCTTGCGGTCCACGTCCATAGATCCCCCAAGGTTGCCACACAGGCTGATAGGGTTGTTGAGAAGGCGTATGGTGTGTTGGCCTTCATTAGTCAGGGTATTGAATTCAAGAGCCACAAGGCAATGTTGTAGCTCTACAGAACTCCGGTTAGACCACTCTTGGAGTATTGTGTTCAGTTCTGGTCGCCTCATTATAGGAAGGATGTGGAAGCTTTAGAGACGGTGCAGAGGAGATTTACCAGGATGCTGGCTAGATTAGAGAGCATGTCTTATGAGGATAGGTTGAGCGAGCTGGGGCTTTTATCTTTGGAGCGAAGGAGGATGAGATGTGACTTGACAGAGGTGTACAAGATGATAAGAGGCATAGATCGAGTGGTCAGTCAGAGACTTTATCCCAGGGTGAAAATGGCTAACAGGAGTGGGCATAACTTTAATGTGATTGGAGGAAAGTAGAGGGGGATGTCAGAAGCAAGATTTTTTACGAAGAAAATGGTGGGTGCATAGAACGCACAGCCGGCAGAAGTGGTGGAGGCAGATACATGAGGGACATTTAAGAGGCTCTTAGATAGACACATGAATGATAGAAAAACAGAGGGCTATGTGGGAGGGAAGGGTTAGGTGGATCTTAGAGCAGGATAAAATGTCGGCACAACATTGTGGGCCGAAGGGCCTGTACTGTGCTGTAATGTTCTATGTTCTATGTTATGCATGCTAATCTTATAGAATGAAAACAAGTTTTTCTGCAATGCATCAAACTACTAGCTACAACAATTATACTAATATTATATGTGGAATAATATGGATAATCCTGAGGATACTAAAGACAAAAACAAAGTTACAAAGGAAACTGGAGGAGTGGTGAAAGTGATGCTTTACAATCTCAAAAGGTGCCAAAAGGGCAGGCAGGAACAAGAATTTCTGGGTGGAAATGCATGCATTTCATATTAAGTAGGGCATACAAGAAGCATTCTTTTACCAAAATCTTAATATAATCACTTAAAGATGGTTGTCAGAAATTCTCCCAGCATGCAATAAAGAACTTGGGTGCTATTTTTCAGTGCTATTTAAAGGGCTCATCAACCACTGAATGTTTGTTGCTGGAATATTGATTTTGGTTGTCACTGCAACTTTATGTGATTTTGAACACTATTCATGCTTGTTAAAAAATAAGTAGTCTGTAATTAGTGTGTGGGTTGTGGCGAGGTACTTCTTGGTGATTTAAAGGCTTTCAAGCAAGTTTACAGGGTAATATGGAGAGGCAGTGAGTGTAGGAATGAGATTAGCTGGACTGCTTTACAAAGAGCTGGTACAAACTTGATGAAGAAATAACCTTCTTATGTGCTGTAACTATGCTGTGATTCTGTGTTATTGCGAATGATATTTTCAGATGAGATGTCAAAGCAAAGTGCTGTCTTTCTTAAATGAGAAGAAGATTGATCTCCATCTAGGATAAATCAAGTGTTTGTAAGATTCAATTAAAGATAAGCATTTTATAAAATTAAATCTCTTTGCATCTTCTCTAAACCCTTCACATCTTTCCTGAAGTGTGTCACCCAGAATTCAATACAACACTGCACCTGTACCTGAACCAACATTTTATAATGTTTCATTGTTGCTTTCTTGTACTCTGGGCTTCTATTTATAAAACCCAGCATCTTGCATGATTATTTTAAAAACACTTTCTTTTCCTACCGTACCAGCTTCAACAAACTATGCACACGTACCCACCAACCTCTCTGTTCTTGTATCCCTTTTAGAATTGTACTCTCAAGTTCATATTGGCACATCTCAATCTTCCTACCAAAATGTAATGCTTCACACTGCTGAGCCTTAAGTTTAATCTGTCACCTACCCATCCATTCCAGCAGCTTGTCAACACATCCTGGTCTACAACTATCCTCCTTACAGTTTACCACAAGAATACAAGAAAATAGGAGCAGGAATAGGCCACTCAGTCCCTCATGCCTGTCCCACCATTCAATATGATCATGGCTGATACAGCCCAGGCCTTAATTCCTTCTTCACACTAGATCCTCATTGTCCTCTGATCTTACAAAATTTATCTAGCTCCACTTTAAATACTTCTAATGAACCAGCTCCCACAACTCTCCAGGCCAGAGAATTCCAGAGATTCCCCACTCTGCAAGAATAAATCAAACTCAAAGTCAAGTTTACTGTCGTATGCACAAGTACATGTGTGCACAGGTGCAATAAAAAACTTACTTGCAGCAGGATCACAGGCACATAGCATCAGATAAACAGCAGTCACAAGAAAAACATAAATTTTACACAATTTTTACAAGAAAGAATACAATTAGAACAAAAAAATACAAAGACCATTCACATTCCTCAGTTTTAAGTGACTGGCCCCTTATCTTGAAACTCTGTCCCTTGTTCAAGATTCTCCCACCAGTGAAAACATCGTGACATCAACCCTGTCATGCCCACTTATGATCTTATACGTTTCAATAAGATCATTCCTCATTCTCCTAAATTCCAAAGAATACAGAGCCAATCTATTTAGCATCCCTTGATAGGACAATCCTCACATCTCAGGAATTAGCTTGGTGAATCTCTTTTGGACTGCTTCCAATGTTACTATATCCTTTCTTTGATATACACTAAGAGAACCAAAAAAGAACCAAAACTGTGCACAATACTCCAAGTCTCCGAATTATATGTCATCAGCAAATTTAGAAATTATACATATTACACCGTCCAGATCATTACTATATATTGAGATCCTGTACACATATCTCCAGTTAAAAAACAACCTTTCACAACTACTCTATTTCTTATCACGTGACAGCTTATGATAGAATATTTCTGGATTCTCTTTTATATTTGGTGTTAGTCCCTTCTTATATTCATTCTCATTCTCTGTCTTAGCTTCTCTCTTTTTTTCTTTACTGTCCTCTGAACTTTTTGTAATCAGTCTGATTTTCACTTGTGCTAACAAACTGGCAACTGTTAAGTGAACTTTTTTCCTTTGGGTTAATTTTACTCTCTAGTTTTTTGATCATCCATGGGGCCCTAACATTGATTTCCATATCCTTCTCCATCATGGCAACGTATAACATTGTTTCAAGACTCATTTTATCTACATTAGGTTCTGTCTACAAAATTAGTCACATGCTGAAATCCTACAATTCTGGTAATTCCAAGGATTCCTGAAAACATTTCAACTACAATCATTCTCTTAGCCACAAAAATATTAGTAGGGATACTTAAAATATTTAACAAAGAATATAATTCATCAGAAACTGTCTATTGTGACCATTGGTATTGGTATTGGTTTATTATTGTCACTTGTACGGAGGTACAGTGAAAAACTTGTCTTGCATACTGATCGTACAGATCAATTCATTACACAGTGCAGTTACATTGAGTTAGTACAGAGTTCATTGATGTAATACAGGTAAAAACAATAACAGTACAGAGTAAAGTGTCACAGCTACAGAGAAAGTGCAGTGCAATAAGGTGCAAGGTCACAACAAGGTAGATTGTGAGGTCATAGCCCATCTCATCGTATAAGGGAACCGTTCAATAGTCTTACCACAGTGGGATAGAAGCTGTCCTTAAGTCTGGTGATACGTGCCCTCAGGCTCCTGTACCTTCTACCTGATGGAAGACAAGAGAAGAGAGAATGACCCGGGTGGGTGGAGTCTTTGATTATGCTGGCTGCTTCACCAAGGCAGCGAAAGGTAAAGACAGAGTCCAAGGAGGGGAGGCTGGTATCTGTGATGCGCTGGGCTGTGTCCACAACTACTAAAAGTGATAATAAACCTGATTCTGATTCTTTAACCATTCTTTAAATAACAGTACAGAGTAAAGTGTCACAGCTACAGAGAAAGTGCAGTGCAATAAGGTGCAAGGTCACAACAAGGTAGATCGTGAGGTCATAGTCCATCTCATCCAATAGTTCAATAGTCATGAAATGTGTTGTTTTGCAGCAGCAGTACAGTGCAAGACAAAAATTACTATAAGTTACAAAAATAAACAAATAGTGCAAAAGAGAAATAATGAGGTAGTGTTCATGGGTTTATGGACCATTCAGAAATTTGATGGCGGAGGGGATGAAGCTTTTCCTGAAACATTGAGTCTTCGGGCTCCTGTACCTCTTCCCCGATGGTAGTAACATGAAGAAGGCATGTCCCGGATGGTGAGGATCCTTAAAGATAGATGCCGCCTTCTTTAGGCACTGGCTCTTGAAGATGTCTTCGATGGTGGGGAGGGTTGTGCCCGTGATGGAGCTGGCTGAATTTACAACCTTCTGCAGCCCCTTTCAATCCTGTGGATTGGAGCCTCCATTCCAGGCAGTGATGCAACCAGTCAGAATGCTCTCCACTGTACACCTGTAGAAATTTGCAAGAGTCTTTGTGACATACCAAGTCTCTTCAAACTCCTAACAAAGTAGAGCCACTGGTATGCCTTTTTCATGATTGCATCAATGTGTTGGGCCCAAGATAGATCCTCTGAGATGTTGATGCCCAGGAATTTGAAGTTGCTCACCCTTTACACCACTGACCCCCCTCAATGAATACTGGTGTGTGTTCTCCCAACTTCCCCTTCCTGAAGTCCACAATCAATTCCTTAGTCTTGTTGATGTTGAGTACAAGGTTGTTGTCGTGACACCACTCAACCAGCTGATCTATCTCATTCCTGTAGCCTCCTCATCGCCATATGAGATTCTGCCAACAACAGCAGTGTCATCAGCGAATTTATAGATGGCATTTGAGCTGTGCCTAGCCACACAGTCATGAGTGTAGAGAGAGTAGAGCAGTGGGATAAGCACACATCCTTGAGGTGTGCCTGTGTTGACTGTCAGCAAGGAGGAGCTGCTACTACCGATCTGCTCTGACTGTGGTCTTCTGATAAGGAAGTCAAGGATCCAGTTGCAGAGAGAGGTACAGAGGCCCAGGTTTTGAAGCTTGTTGATTAGTACTGAGGGGATGATGGTGTTGAACACCAAGCTGTAATCAATAAACAGCAGATAAAGGTAGGTTAAACTGATTTTAAATCTAATTGCTCAGAAGTGGAGGCTTGGAGACCCTAAATAAGACTTCTACTTTTGGAGATAAAGCCATTTGCAGCAATTCTAATAAAACTGCACCAGATTTTCACTCTAAAATATATCAATGAACAAAGGAAGATATTAGCAATTATATCCTATTACATTGCCTGATCACATTGGTTCTTTTTAGATTGTGAAAATGATATACAATGGAAACCTGCACCATAACATAACCACAACAATTTCAAATGGGAGCAAATCCAAACTCTGCCTGGGATCTTTAAGCCAGAGGTTTCTGAGAAAATCTGCTTAAGTTCATACTATTATTCTTGCTACATAAATATTCAAGCATTTACACTTTTCCAGGGAAATAAAGTTGATGCATATCAAATTCATTTAAATTTACAGCATTTTTTTTCACTGAAGGAAACTGGAAAGTTTCAGATAACTTTTTATATTAGCCTAATTTTCCAAGTTTGCAATCACAGTGGGGAGTTTGCTGGGCAGAAAAAGAGCTTTAATCATGAGAATGCAGACTATTTGAAAAACTGGCCATGCTCTTCTGCTAAAATACTAACAGACTCCCTTGGATCAGATACCTTTTCCCAACTTAACTGCATGGAAGCTGGGGCCTTCTGTGCTCAGGCTGCAATCTAGTCTTCCACCCAGTAAATGCCAATACCAGTTCGCTCATGAAATCCAGTGAGGTAGTGCAGACTCCCTTATATTTCACAGCACTAAGCTCGGAAATCTGCCCAGTGAGCCAGTGCCAGCTTAGACCTGGTACAGAACAAGTCCCATGAAACCCATGAAAAGCAGCAGCTATCCACTTAATAGTATGTAGAAGTTAATTCAATTCAGTGAGTAAGTGTATTTTTGTGTATTTTTTAGTGTTTTAATTAATTTTAATAATTTTATGAAAGACATTCACAAACATTTAACTTAAGCAACAGTGTTGATAGTCAGTAAGCCTTGGGCTGGATCCTCCTTGTCTCTCAGACCTATTCTGGACACTGGGCCTGCCATCACACTTGGAGAGGCCCTGCTGCATACTGGGCTTTGCCAATCAGCTGAGAGCCAGCCTCTCTGTGAAAGGCTGAATCCATCAGCTCAACGCAAGAAAGAACGTGCTCCAACGGGACATGAACAGGAGTGAGCTTAAGTGGTTTGCTGGCCACTGGAACATTCCACTATTGTCTTGAGTATTAATGTGAAATCGTGAACACTTTTCCATGTTGGAATGGCAATAAACATACAAATTCAACTGGATTAATACGGAATTATTTATTCTCAATGCTGCAAAGTACAATTAGAATAAAAAATATATTAGCACGGTGTGATTACATCAAGTCACCCTAACCATGTTGAATTCCAGTGCTTCTTTACACTTAATCCTCTGGCCATGACTGGATTAAAGAACATAATTAGATGGCTAAAGTCTCTGCAAACTGGCAGAGGATATAGAAGAGGATGACGTGATCAACCATATTAAAGGCTCTAGATACCTCAAGAAGGATGAGACTTGTGGGATTATCGGTATCGGAATCTTAACTTCTTTTGCTTCTTCTAAAGGCAGTCCCCGGGATTCAAAAATGACTTCCTTCCAGTTAGTATGTGACTAGTGAGACCAGTTAAATGCCAAGGATTTTTAACACCAGAGCATGCAATCTTTTCTTTTGATAAGATCCTCTACAGGAAGTCCATCTGATTGACAAACTTGGCTTTCAATTGGGCAGATATTACTTGAACGCAAGATGCAGCCAATGGCAGAAATCTTCCAGCTGCGAGATTGATGGGGTGGTGTTCCAATGCCCTAATCATCTTTGTTTCAAGTGGATCTGATAGAGCGGCACATCTGATTTGAGGAACGAAAATTTGGCAGCCCAAGCACACCTGCTCTCTTTTGCCTACCTGTCCTGTCCCGCCACTGTTAAGCATGGAAGTGGGTGGGCTGAGGAATGGTTTGAGATGTCCAGAATTTTAACACCTCACCCAACCTAGTTGTCTTTACTAGTTAAATTTCACCTTGTGGAGTATGAAGGCATACCAAAAGAACATGATACTTGGAGAAGATCGAGCTAATGCTCCATCAACAAATGGTCCAAAATGACTGGTGGTCATTCAATTACAAATTTAATGAGCCTTTTTAGAAGTGCATTTCTGAGATGATCAAAGCTTGTGTAGCCATTTATGTTTATGATACAAGCCATTCTTCGTAGCATTGCAGAGATGGAAACCTAACTGGAAAGGTACAAAGAGTTCCAGAAAAGAAGGGCGTGAACCTTGAGACTATGTTTTCAGGTCCTTGAACCACTATCATCTACACAACTTTTTCCAACTAGTAACTGGTCAGTCAGGGTGGGCTACTGATGACTAGCAGTTGACCATTCAGTCTGGATATCATGTTAGGTCTAGTCAGGGAGAGCATTACTGATTCCTCAACTATAGGGTACACAGTCTATTCATGCCTGCGATATGTTAATGGCTGCTGCCCACACTGAATGAGAAAACTGGTAAATTGCTCAGTTATCTTGAATTATCCTTACTCATCTTGTGGAACTAAATTCTATCCCAACAATAATGTTATAAAGAAGTACATCTTCTTTTACTGGAATCATGGACGGATGACATCTGTGGCAGGGCTTGCACAATATTACTTCCTGCAAGGCAAGATCAGTTAGTATAAGTGGCAACAACCCATCACTGCCGGATGAGCTCAATGCCTTTTACGCATGCTTTGATAGGGAGAACTATGACACCCCCACACCCCCGAATGACTCTGTAATCTCAGTATCTGAGGCCGACATCTGGGCATCCTTCAAGAGGGTGAACTCACAGAAGGCATCTGGTCCAAAGATCCGTGCGGACCAACTGGCTGGAGTTTTTAATAGACATATTTATCTTCTTGCTTCTGTGGTCCGAGGTTCCCATCTGCTTCAAAAAGGCATCTATTGTACTGGTGCCCAAGAGGAGTGTGGTGACCTGCCTCAATGACTGCTGTCTGGTAGTGCTTACAGCAATGGTAATGAAGTGCTTCGAGAGGTTGGTTTCGGCGCGAATCAACTCCTGCCTCAGAGATGGCCTGGATCCACTTCAATTTGCATACTGCCACCACAGGTCACCAGCAGATGCGATTTCTCCGGCTCTTCACTCTGCTTTGGACCATCTGGTCAACAGGAACACATACGTCAGGGTGCTGTTCATCGACTATAGCTCGACGTTCAACACAATCATCCCATCCAAACATTATTAAGCTTCAAGACCTGGGCCTCTGTATCTCCCTCTACAACTGGATCCTCGACTTCCTCATCGGCAGACCTCAGTCAGTGAGGATTGGTAACATCTTCTCCTTGCTGATCATCAACACAGGTGCACCTCAAGGCTGCATGCTTAGCCCCCCCACTCTACTCCCTATACACACATGACTGTGCGGCTAAGCACAGCTCCAATACCATATACAAATTCACCGATGACGCCACTGTTGTTGGAGGAACGACAGGTGGTGATGAATCAGCATAGAGGAGCAAGATAGGACATCTGATTGAGTGGTGCCACAATAACAACCTCTCACTCAACGTCAGTGAAGCTAAAGAACTGATTGTTGACTTCAGGAAGTGGAAGGATGGTGAACATGCATTACATTGGCAGATCGATGGTAGAGAGGGTCAGCAGCTTTAAATTCCTGGGCGTTAACATATCAGATGACCTGTCCTTGGCCTAGCACATAGATGTAATCACAAGAAAGGTGCACCAGTGTCTTTATTTTCTTGGAAGGTTAAGGAGGTTCAGCATGTCACTCAAACAAACTTCTACAGAGGTACTGTTGAAAGTATCCTGACTGGTTGCATCATGGTCTGGTACGGCAATTCGAATGCACAGGAGTGTAAGAAGCTGCAGAGAGTAGTGGACTGAGCCTAATACATCACGGGCACATCCCTCCCCACTCTTGGTAGTAGCTACAGGAGGCGCTGCCTCAAGAAGGCAACATCTTTCATAAAAGATCCCCACCATCCGGGCCATGCCTTCTTCTTGCAGCTACCATCAGGCAGGAGGTACAGAAGCCTGAAGTCCCACACCACCAGGTTCAAGAACAACTACTTCACTTCAACCATTCGGTTGTTGAATCAACCTGCACAACGCTAATCACTACCTCAGTATAGCAACACTATGACCACTTTGTTCTACAATGGACTGTGTTTACTTTTTGGTTCTAATTGTGTTCTGTCTTGTAAAAATTGTATATAATTTATGTTTAATTTATGTTTTTCTTGTGAATGTTTTGTATCCTATGCATACACGTACTTGTGCATATGACAATAAACTCATTTGACTTTGACATCGACATGTGTGTAGCACATCAACTTGTATATAAGGGTGGCTTCCTGGATGGGTACGGTAGATCAATTCTGTAACAAGCTAACACGACTTATTTCTGAACAAGATGTTACCAATAAAATGGGGTCAGACAAGAAGACCTGTTCATGTGGCTAGTTTAACTCCATGGTTGTAGGTTTTATACTGATACAAACATTTTCTTTGTCATTCCTTTTTTAAATGATATTTTCAGTGCTGTTTAAAAGTTTATGAACACAGATTGTTAGTCACAGAATTCTAATGGGTGATTTTACTGCTCATTTTGGTAAGGAAGCTAATATGAGGATTTTATGCTTATAAAAAGGGATCAAAATAAAATGTCCACTTATGATATTTTATTGTGATTAAAAACTAACTCAGTATCAGCTTTTAACTAAGATCACAAATCAGCCAGTAATATTCACCTTCCCATAAAATAGGATACATTTTTCTTCTAAAATGTTATCTAAACAGAACAAAAGGAGAGTTGATGGTTTCCAGGATACCTTGTAATTCTATATTTTCAGTAATGTTTTTCACTTGCAACTGTTTTACTCACAAGTTTGTAGTTTAAAAAACTACTGACTTATCATCATTAATTCTTCCAATTACTTAACAATCACTATTCATTACTAATAGTAACTTCATATTTTAATAGCTTCCAGATTTTGGGTATCATTATGAAATTAGAAAGTAAGAATGCAAGAATAACAGCTAAACTATAGACTCTTGCTTTGCTCATGTGGCAAAAATGAACTTGTTATTGAAAAAGCAGAGAAAATATTATTGAGTGGGCTTTATAAACTAAATAATGTTTCATTCTGTCACCTATAAACTGTCCAAAAATCTATCATCGTTCCCCTGGATATATATTTGCGTGTCCTTTCAGTATTTCATAGAAGTGTTTTCAAATGTGTTATGAAGTGCAAGTTGTAAGCTAGTGAAGACTCGATATTTCCTTGCTCAAGGGAACTATAAAACTGAAGAGTGTTATACAGAAAACACTCGTTGACTGAGCAATAAGTTACTATTGTGTATTGTTAAGGATACGATGCAGAAACCAACAGCATTTTTGGTTATGAGTGGGAGTTTCATTGTCCCTTTTTTAAAAAAGTTCCTTTGCTTTTTTTAGGTTTCTTTCAGGTGGGCACCCACTGCAGGTTAGAGTTTAGGCACAATGTGTATCTCCCAGTTCTGCTCCCTGAATCAATTGTGAGAAGGTGAATGAACATGACCTTGGAATAACAGTGTCTCTGACTTCTCTCCCATTCTGTATTCCACTTGAAACTCAAGAGACACAAGATGTCATCTGAACATCGCTATAAGCTTAGACAAGGGCAGAAGTCTTTCGTCTGCATGCTCCTGGCTTTACTGAGTGTATGGTCAGTTGAGCTGTGGATTCTTTCAGAGGGCATGTGGGAAATTTGTGGGGTTGCTGGATGAGGGTAAAATAAGGGATAGACAGGATTGGTGAAGACTGGATTACAGAGGATTTAAAAGGAACCAAGTAGGCAGAGTGTTTAAAGAGAACTGTGCAAAGTGGGTTGAGGAGTGGATTAGGCCAGGGCTTTGGGGGAAGGATTGCACCAGCAAGTACGAAGGTGGGGAGGTGAGAGGTGTCAAGGAGTGATCAGTGTGGAGGGATTGAGGTTAGTCAGTGAGGTTGAGGCTAGGGTGAGAAGGGTTGAGGTTAATTGGGGAGATGATCCTGAGGATATGAGCAACATGATTTCATAACTTCAGAATATACCTTGGCTCCATTTCACATCACTGCTGAAAGGTCCAGTGGTCTTTATGTTTTTGTGTATAATATGCATTGGGGACCTGGAACAAAATCTTTAAGTGCTCTGCAAACTACGTTTAGCAAATGGCTTTTTGATAAAATTCTATCGTATGGCCCAGGTAGAAGTTGCACCTTGGGAGAGCATTTCTAAGCCTTGTCTTTCATTTGAGATGCTAAATTATGCCTGCATCTGTGTTCGAGTAGACAATGCTTCTTCTAGTCAATGTTCTTTCATCAACTAACAAAAGATTAAATGATCATTCATTCACTTGATATCCATCGGACCTCATGTGCCCTCTTGATAATGGTGAACGCAATACAAAAGCAACTAATGGACAGAACAATGCAGGTCCTCCACGGGTTACAGCAGGGCTCCATTCCTGTGAACTGTTTGTAACCTGAACAGTTTGCAAGTTGGAGATGTGGTCACGAACTGAGTTCCCACACAGCAGAAGGTGCCTGCAGCTCCACAGCAGCCAGCAAATCCGTACCATCGGTCTCCCAAGTGCTTGTTCATATGTACAGCCTGTACATAAGTCAGGTATTCATAAGCTGGGTTGGACCTGTATTTTGAGAGAGCCTGAGGACATGACAGACTGTCTATAACAGGTATGTTACAAAGAGCATAAGGACCTGCTTTTATAGAAGGCTAAGCATGTCTGAGATTTAAAACAAATGATGAAATTCACCTCACCTCACAATAGTGTAGCGGGTAGCGTAATGCTATTACAGCGCCAACGACCCGGGTTCAATTCCGGCTGCTGTCGGTAAGGAGTTTGTACGTTCTCCCTGTGTCTGCGTGGGTTTCCTCCAGGTGCTCCGGTTTCCTCCCACATTCCAAAGACATACGGGTTAGGAATTTGTGGGCGTGCTATGTTGGCGCCGAAAGCATGGCAACACTTGCAGGCTGTCCCCAGAACACTCTACGCAAAAGGTTCATTTCACTGTGTGTTCCGATGTACATGTGACTAATAAAGATATCTAAAATCTAAAATTGTCCACTCTCCTCATTGGGTTGGACTGGAGCTATTAACAGTGTAGTTTTGGTGATATCCAAGGAAACTTCAGATGATTGCCTGAATTACACAGCAGCAAAATTTTTGAGGATACTTAATGTTTGGAAAAATTAGAAATGGAGTAACAGAAGCCTAGTCTCAAGGTGATGAACAACAGTAAAATTAACAATTGGGCAGCCTTTAAAAGAGTAGGGGAGATTATCTTTCAAAGGAAAGAAGTTAACATTACATTCAAATACATTTCTAGAAGGAAAAGAGAGCAGTTGAGACTTCATGTCCAGTACTAAAAATGTGCTCACAGAAGTTATGAGGATGAAATTCATTTGCATTTATCAGGTATGACAGGGAGAACTTTTTTTTCCAAAGGACAATAGAGACAGAAAACATTTTTTTTGCCAGATGTCCAGTTTTTTTTTTGATATTTAGAACAAAAGATATCTTTCCAAAAGGGTGTTTTTACCAAGTCCATCAGATTAGGACTTCTGCTTTATAGTTGACAGAATTACTATTATATCAGGATTTTTATATTTAGCGTATGGACAGGTATCATGCATAGGCCCTGGTCTCTCACAAGCCTTGACTATCCATTGCTTGTTATTTGGTTATAAAACTTATACCCAGTTTTGAATGAGTTTTAACCATCTCTATTTAAACATTGGGAAGCCCAGTTTAAGCTTTTCTCCCTCACTACTACATCCATACCTCTCAGTGGGCATAGATGGGTCCATAAATTCTCTTTATTACTAAGTTTCATTGGCTTCTGCTCCTTCACTGGGTCAAACACAAAAACCATGTGCTAATATCTTTAAATCACATTAACTTCATTATATCCGGAATCTCTTCCAAATCTCCAAAATCTATTCCTAAACTTTCTGCTCTTCTCACCGCAGCTTCCTGTGCACTCCCATTTCTCCCTTGACCATTGTGTTGGTGGCCATGTCACATTTGTCACACTGCAATTCCTTTCCAGAACTACTCCACCTCCTGCTGATTTTTTATTAGACTCCTTGCCTGATCTCTTCCTTTATGGACTAATGTTTGTTTTAAAATCTTTGAAAATGTATGGCACATTCAGCTCATTGTGTTTTTGTCAGTCAAAAAAGAGCTAACCCACCCCTAACATCACCTCCCAACACTTGGTCTTTAGCCATGCAGGTCACAGTTCTTCAAATGCACATCTAAGTATGTTTTACATATGCAGAGGGTTTCTACCTCCACCACCTTTGCTGCAATGAGTACCACATCACCTCCACCCTCTGGATGAAAATACATTTCATCCTGATCCCTCTAATTCTTCTTTCAATTAATTTATATCTATGCCCCTGTTTTCTAAAGTGTGTGGCATGCAAAATTAAATGCACTTTAGGAATCAGGGGCATAGATTTAAAGTGGCCAAACCAGTGCTGTATAAAGATTCATCATGATTTCTTTACTCTTATACTATGTGTCTTTGTTTATGAAGTCCAGGATTCAATATGCATTTTTAATGACTCTCAACAAACAATGCACATACACCTTCACTCCTCTCTGTTCTTGTAGTTTTTTTAGAAATGACCCCTCTGTTTTACATCGTCTTCTTTCATACTTCTACCAAAATGTTTCACATTTCTCAGCATTACATTTCATCAACCACATAGCTTCCCATTCCAATAGGTCTGTCTCCTTGAAGTTTTAACTATTACTATAACTGATGTTCTCACAGCCCACTGAGTCTCCAAGTTTTGAAATGCCATGAACACAACGAGTATATTTTTCTATGTGCTATATTAGAAATACAGGTCTACAAAAACAAAAATATTTAAGTCTAAGTCTGCTTTGCCAATCAATGCCTTTACGTTTGATCTGTGACCTAACACCGTATATCCATTTCTTATCAAAAATCTCAGATTTAAAATTAACATAAGAGCCATTTATGGAAAAGGGTTCCAAACTTCCACAATTCTCTGCAAGAATAAATGTTTCCTAACTTCACTCCTAAAAGTCTTGGCTCGAATTTTGAGACTACTCTCCCTAATCCTCAACCAGCCACGCATTGTGTTTCTCTCTATCTCTCTTCTCATGATGAATTCCATCAAATCATCCCATAAACTGTGAAGAGCTTAACCCTGGATTTTGTAATTTGTCCCTGTAATGCTTGGGAGCCCAGGTATTCTTATGGTAGATCTACAGCATACTCCTTTCACGGACATTATATCCATCCATAAGTCATCGTGTTCAGACCATTTATAAATTTATCATATGTTCTTGAGTGACAGAAACAGCCCGTCTAACCAAGTCTGGCCTTTATGTGTCTGCACACCCAACAATTTGGTTAACACTTGTCAGGCTCCTCAGTTGTGGGTAATTAGGAACTGACAATGTTGACACTGCCACTGATACCCACGGTGAAGGAACTCATTTTTAAAAATTCAATCAGGCTGATTGGGCACATTCTACCCACCACCTACAAATCCATGTTGGTTGCCTAATTAAAAACTGTTCAAGTTATACTGTCAGCCCATCCTTAATTACACCGCCTAGAAATGTCCAAACAACGGCTAAATGATCAATAATTCCAGAGTTTCCTTCTCTCACTTTTCATAAATAATGCAGTGACGTGTATAGATTTCCACCTGAAAGGAAAGGTTTGCTTAACGTGGATATTGTTGTTGTTGTAAGTGCAAACAACATTCCTTGTGATAAGCTATTTCCATGAATAAAAGGTTTGGGCAGGATCACACCGACAGCCACTCAGCTATTCTGTAGAGAACCAGCGGGTAGGTGCAGTTTGCATGTTAGCACATTCTGAGCTTCCTCGCCTGTGCATTGCAGAGTGGAAGTACTGAATGCCCTGAAGGTTAAGGCTGACCCAGCTAACCTCTAGTTCTCTGATAGATCACATATCCATATCTTAGTCCAAACTTAACCAACAATAAATAAAGTGTTGATAGTGTCAGCTGAGAGAGGGAAGTGACTGCTTCTTGTCTACCTGCAATACACTTCCTCTGTAGCTGTGACACTTTATTCTATATTCTGTTATTTTTTTACCCTGAACTACCTCAATGCACTGTGTAATGAATTGATCTGTATGAACGGTATGCAAGACAAGTTTTTCACTGTACCTCGGTACGAGTGACAATAATAAACCAATACCAATTGTACTATCCCAGTGCACTACCTCAATGCACTGTGTAATGAATTGACCTGTACGATCAGTATGCAAGACAAGTTTTTCACTGTACCTCAGTACAAGTGACAATAATAAACCAATTCCAATAACAATATTTGAAGGCAGTGTTACTGTCTACTTGTACATAAAATAAAAACTTTTCATAGATTGACAGCTGTATATGTATCATTCTCTTGACACTCTTGTATGTGAATATGGATGATGCTATTATGGAACGTCAGAGATTCAAAAAGGTAGAGCCAAAAGTCTTTAAAAAAACTAAGAGAAATTGAAGCACATAAAATAATTAAAGTGAGAACCTTTGCAATTGCACCATAAACACCCACTCCACTATCAGTGTACTCTGGCTACAATAATTACAACCTACAGGAAGCTCTAAGTCACTTACTACCTGAGAGTGCCACCTTGCTCTGTGGTTCTTATATTGTATTATGCAAGAGAATTTAAGTACTGATTGCTTCCAAAATTGAAACATTGGGTCAGTTCTTCCAGTGACCATCAGCTGCTCAAGTTTGCTGATCAATTGGCTCACTACCCTTGGACCAGCTCTCAGCTGGTAGGCATGATCCTATGCAGCAAAGTGATACCTGTTACCCCAAAAATGGCCTTGACAGCCAGCAGGGTCCCACATTTAAGTCAAAGCTATTGCTCTGATTGAATTTTTAAAAAACTGAGTGTGAATGGGATGGAGAATTAAAGAAACAAGCACCTGAAAGTTCAGGGTCATTCGTTGAGACTGAATACTGGTTCTTCACAAAGCAATCACCCAGTCAGTGTTTAGCTTCTCCATTGTAGGAGACATCACATCATGAGCACTGAATGTGTTATTCTAGATTGTAAGAATTGCAAGTGAATCACTGCTTCACCTGGAAGAACAGTTTGGGTAACTGAACGGTGGTTAGGAATAGGATAAAAGGACGTATTAAATCTCCAGTGGGAAAATTGCTGCGGGAAGGGAAGTGATTGGTAGTGGCGGTAGAACAGACCAGGAATTTGCAAAGGGAACAAACCCCTTTGAGAACTGCTGAAAAGGGGAAGGGGAGGGGAAGATCTACCTGGTGAGGGAACCTTGAAGGTGATGGAAACTGTGAAGGATAATCAATTAAATGAAGAGGTCGGTGGGGTGGCAAGTGATGACGGCAATTCTATCTTCGCTCTATCCAAGAGGAGAGGGGTGAGAGCAAAGGTCTGGGAAGTAGAGGAGATCATAGTCAAGGATTCTGCAACTATTGTGGGGTGGGGGGGGCAGGGACTGTGTTAAGGAAGAAGACATCTCAGAGGCAGCTATGTAAAAAGTCTTATCATCAGAGCAAATAAGTGAAGGAGCAAATAAATGGAGGAACTCGGAGGATGGAATTCAGTTATTATGGCAAGCAGATGGAAGAAAGTATAGTTGAACTAGTTGTGAGAGTCTGTGGACTTGTAATGAATGTTTATCACCAGTCTATCCCCTGCAATGGAGACTCTGATTGAATGTTTGTCAATATTAAAAAATAATTAAAAGTAAATTAAAGAAAATAAAACACACAACTTAAAATCACCTAAATACATTGAAACAAACTGAATTAAATCAAATCAAGTATAAAAGATTTACTTGTGATTCTCCCAGCAGCCTGTTGACATTTTGCCAGAGAATATTCTACGTTAAGATAACTCATTACTTTCATGGAGGACTATCAGAAACCCATTTTAAGCTCAGTAATTTCTGATCTTTAAAACTGGAGATGAGGCAAAGTACAAAGACATTTATACT
Source organism: Pristis pectinata (assembly GCF_009764475.1). Lineage (NCBI taxonomy): Eukaryota > Metazoa > Chordata > Chondrichthyes > Rhinopristiformes > Pristidae > Pristis > Pristis pectinata. The sequence goes on from NC_067411.1 coordinate 92,560,627, forward strand.
TCTGCCAAGTTGCTGCAAATCTAAAGCAAACTTTATCTTTCATAGTGAACAAACTTAATAATTCATTTCTTAATAAGAGAAAAATAAATGTTCAGTTATTTTACATGTTCATAGAGGTTGGGGAAATACTTGTGTTCCTTGTTTCAATGCAACTTCTAACACCGGATTCAAGTATTTTACCACTAGGTGAGGAGGAAGGCTTTGGCATGAGACGAGAGCGGTTAACACTGCTGGTTTCTTCATCAAAAATAAGCAGGGAGTGCTTCCTGCTGACAGTGATCCCCTGATGATCACTTGAAGGACAGGATTGATTGCACAGGTGGGATTGTGCTTGTGGGGGAGGGGTTTGTGCCCTAACACACTGCAAACATGGTAGCTACTCCTCCAAGACTTCCCCCCATGGCAGCCTTTCATCCAACTACAACACTAGCCATGGAAATGGTCCTTGAGCCTGGAATGTGCTTCCCTTTAGCAGCAATGACACAACAGTAAATGAAGAGCTGATTAAAATTAGCATTTGTTTGAAGAAAAGGACTACAGACACTGTGACCGAAAGCTGCTAGATCCCCGGGAGTTTGTGACCTATATCCCAAGGTTCTGAAAGTGATGGCTAAGTTTCCTCACTTTCCAAAATTCCATGAGATTCCAAAATGGATCCCACAGATTGGAAGGTACCAAATGTAACTCGACCATTTAAAAAAGAAGGGAGAATGATAACAGGAAACTACAGACCAGTTAATCTGAGATTAGTAAAACAAAAATAAGACTGGCCAGATTCAATGTGCATTAATGAAAGGGAAATCTTGTTTGGCAAACCTGTTGGAGTTTCTGAGGATGCATCTGGCAGAATAGATAAAAGGAACCAGTGGATGTGGTGTATTTGCATTTTGAGAAGGCCTTTGAAAAGGTGCTACACAAGAGCTTATTAAACAAAGTTATAGCACATAAAGGGAATAACATACTGGTGTGGATTGAGGATTGGAAAATGGACAGAAAACAGAGAGAGGGAACTACACACACAAAATGCTGGAGGAACTCAGCAGGTCAGGCAGCATCTATGGAGGGAAATAAACAGTCGACGTCTTGCCCGGAAACGTCAACTGTTCTTAGATTTCTTTCTTCATTAGTCACATGTACATTGAAGCACACAGTGAAATGCATCTTTTGTGTAATGTTCTGGGGGCAGCTCACAAGAGTCGCCACGCTTCCGGCACCAACATAGCATGCCCACAACTTCCTAACCCGTACATCTTTGGAATGTGGGAGGAAACCAGAGCACCCAGAGGAAACCCATGCAGACACAGGGAGAACGTACAAACTCCTTACAGACAGTGGCTGGAATTGAAACCGGGTCGCTGGCACTGTAGTAGCATCATGCTAACCGCTACACTACCATGCCTGCCCCTGTTCATTTCCCTCCATAGATGCTGCCTGACCTGCTGAGTTACTCCAGCATTTTGTGTGCGTTGGTCCAGATATCCAGCATCTCCAGAGAGAGGGAATAAATGGGTCATGTTGAAGTTAGAAGGCTGTGATTAGTGGAGTGCCACAGAGATCAGTGTTGGCCCCCAGCCGTTCAGAATTTTTACCAATGATTTGGATGAGAGGACCAAGTATAATATAGTCAGGATTGCTTTGATATTAAGGTTGAGTGGCAATATGTCTTGTGGAGAGGAAGAGAGGCTTCAAGAGGATGTAGGCCAGTTAATGGGCAAGCACGGTAGTGTAGCAGTTAGCATAACGCTATTACAGCACCAGTGACCCAGGTTCAATTCCGGCCACCGTCTGTAAGGACTTTGCATGTTCTCTCCATGTCTGTGTGGGTTTCCTCCGTGTGCTCCGGTTTCCTCCCACATTCCAAAGACGTACGGGTTAGGAAGTCGTGGGCATGCTATGTTAGCGCCAGAAGCATGGCGACACTTGCAGGCTGCCCCCGAACACTCTACACAAAAGATGCGTTTCACTGTGTGTTTCGATTTACATGTGACTAATAAAGATATCTATCTAATTGAAGGGGAAAGGACATGGGAATTAGAAAAATTTCAGCTCATCCACTTAGTTGAAAACAGAGTAAAGAAGGGTCTTTTATAAATGGTGAGAAACTGAAAGGCATTGATGTTCAAAGAACCTGGGTGTCCTTGTATGTGAATCACTGGACGTTAACATACAGGTATAAGAATCAATTAGAATGGCAAATGGTATGTTGGCCTATGTTACAGAAGGCTTTGAGTAAAAGAGTAAAAGTGCCTCAATGCAATTAAATAGGGCCTTAGTGAAACTGTGCCTGGAACATTGGGTGCGGGTTTGGTCTCCATACCCAAGGAAAGATATACCTGCACTAGGACTGCATGGAAGCTTCACCCCATTGATTCCTAGTAGAGTGGATTTGTCCCATGCGGAGAGTTTAAGCAGACTGAGCCTATACTCGGTAAAGTGGCAGTGAGGTAAAAGACCAGCCATGATGGCAGGACAAGTGAGAGGGGCTGAAGGCCTACTTCTGTTTCTATTTCTGAAGTTCTTTGCTATGATATCACAGCCACTGTTTTGAATCTTGCAGGTCCCATTTTAGTGCAGCAAAATGAGGGAAAGCTACCCTATGATTTTTTAAAGACCAATTTCATCAACTGAGCAATTTTTAATGGATCCCCACATTAAGCACAATGAAAATAAGTGAAATCTAATTTCTAGGCAAGTATATTTTAATGCAGAGATTAGAAATAAAATCTAAATGGATCAGTCAAACGTAATCCTAATATGCTCCATTACACAGAAGTTAAATTCACCTATTATTTAAATAAATATGCATGTTTTTTTCTTTACATTACAATTACTAAACCTGCTACAACATGATACTAATGCTGCTGTAAGTGAAGATGTGGTAAGCTTTAATGTCAATTTTAGGAGAGCAAAGAGCTTTGCATCACTCCTGAACCTTTTCAATTTTACATACTAGTCCTAGTTTCTTGCCTACACAGGTACTAGTTTGAGGTCTGCCTTTTGTATTTGAAATGTTCCCAGATTTCCCCTGTGCTCTTTGCTCCCAAAATGTTGATGGCTATACCATAATATAAATAAATGCTCTTAAACCTGACATTGCTCCCTCAAAAGATTGCCCCTCTTCCTCCCTGATACCTGTAGCTGTTATTTTTAGACCTACCCCTTTGTTCTTTCCATTCTGACAACTCTGTATTATGAAGTATATTTCTTTCAACAATTAAAAATACAGAATACTCAAAATCTTCAACAAGTTGAACAGCATCTGCAGATACAGAAATAAAATCAGTTTATGTTGATTTGGGAATGGTATTGCTTGGAGTATGTGGATTTAGGAGTAGATAAGATAGAATGGGATTGGAATGGGTTGTATTTAAAATTAACGCATGTATTCTCTTTGCCAGTTTTCCGAAGTTCAAGACTTGTTTGATTTCTAATTCTTCCCATTTCTGATGTAATTGACCTGAAGCATTAACTGTTTTACTCTCTCCACAGACGCTGTCAAATCTGCTGAGTACTTTCAGCACTTACTATTTTTATAAAAGATTTAGCGTTATTTGCTCCCCGTCCAAAATCACTCATCCTACTTATTTTATTGGCAGTTTTTACGTTTATGCCAGTATTTTACAACCTTTCAACAATGAATTCAAATTCATTCTATTAATCTTTTCTCACTCAATGCAAATCCTAATTCACTTGTTTTTGTAAAAATCATATAGTTCTATTCTGAACAATTTGAATTAAATGTTGGGCTTGTGCAGTATATCTCCATTGGTAATGCTTAATTGGCCCCTTATATCATACACTGAAATAATAGAAATAACTGGCACAGATGTGAGAATGAGCTCATGGATATCTTCAGTTTCTAAAACTTGAGATTTGGACTTTACAAAGCCATGGTACAAATGAAGCTCTGAGATTGGCATCGACTGATTATGCCATCTATCACTATGCCAAATAGGCTGCCTGCACAATTTAGGAGTCTTTGAAGAAGGGCCAAAAGATATATTGAAGAGTGCTACATCACTAGTTTGATGAGCAGGAAGCAACCATGAAAAAAAATGCCTTCTCCAGGGACCATTTCAGCAAACTTTACCTTATAAGATCACAGAATGGAAGGAGGCCATTCGCACCACTGACTCTATACTTTACTTTGGCAGCTTCCAAAGTAAACTTGCTCTTAATTCAATTTCAAAAATGATTTTCACAAAAGTGTCTAACATTCGTATTTATTTGTTGTACAGAAATAACATTCAAATATACTTAAAAAGAGGTCTGGGTGAAAGTACATTGTCAATGATTGACCCAAATCCTGTTTCAGAACAATATAGTGTGCTACATCATTTAACAAACTTTGGAATTGATTCCTGTAATCATTATACAGCAAAGGTAACAAACAAAACAAAATCACTCATCCAAGGGGCAGAAATCACAATCAGTGTGAGGGTCAACAGATCTATTCAGCTCACTTCCAGTGATTGATTGTACCTGGTCACGTGACTTAGCAGACAGGCTTAGTCAAGGCCAGGAAGGATGTGACAAATCTGATCATAACATTGCTGAACTGGTGCAAAATTAGGAGTCAGTGTGTGCTTAATTGCATTCAGATGTCCACACAAATTGCAGAGTTTTGATTCCAGAATACAATGCAGCATACAGAATTGAAAACAAAATGTTTAGGAGATTAATAAAGTTCAAAGTATGAGATTGTTGAAAAGTTCTGATGAAGATTCCTGGACCTAAGGTGTTAACTGTTACTATTTCCACAGGTGCTGCCTGATCTGCTGAGTGTTTCAAACATTTTCTGCTTTTGTCTCAGAGGGCATACAATATTGCAAAAATTAGTGGGAAGCTAGAGGATTGTGAAGGTTTTAAAACTCAGCAAGAGGCAACTAAAAAAGCAATGAGGGGAGAAAAGATGAAATATGAAGATAAGCTAGCCAGTAATATAACAGAGGTTATCAAAAGTTTTTTCAGATATATAAAGAGTGAAAATGAGGCAAGAGTGGACATTGGACCGCTGGAAAATGAGGCTGGAGAGATAGTAATGGGGAACAAAGAAATGGCAGATGAACTGAATAAGTATTTTGCATCAGTCTTCACTGTGGAAAACACCAGCAACATACCAGAAATTCGAGAGAATCAGGGGGCATAAGTGCTATTACTAAGGAGAAGGTGCTTGGGAAACTGAAAGGTTTGAAGGTGGATAAGTCACCTGGACTAGATGGATTACACCCCAGGGTTCTGAAAGAGGTAGCTGAAGAGATCGTGGTATTGGTTGTGATCTTTCAAGAATCACCAAAGTCAGGAATGGTTCCAGAGGACTGGAAAATCGCAAATATCACTCCACTCTTAAAGAAGGGAGGGAGGCAAAAGACAGGAAATTATAGGCCAGTTAGCCTGATTTCAGTGGTTGGTAAGATGTTAGAATCCATTACTAAGGATGAGGTTTTGGGGTACTTGGAATAGGCCCAAGTCAGCATGGTTTCCTTAAGGGGAGATCTTGCCTGACAAGTCTGTTGGAATTCTTTGAGGAAATAACAGGCTGGATAGACAAAGGATTAACGTATGAGGAGCTTTTGATGGTTCTGGGCCTGTACTCGCTGGAGTTTAGATGGATGAGGGTGGATCTCATTGAAACCAACCGAATATTGAAAGGCCTGGACAGAGAAAGGATGTTTCCAGTTGTGGGAAAGTCCAGGATCAGAGGGCACAGCTCAGAATAGAAGGACGTCCCTTTAGAACAGAGATGAGGAGGAATTTCTTTAGCCAGAGGGTGGTGAATCTGTGGAGTTCATTGCCACAGATGGCTGTGAAGGCCAAGTCAACGGGCAGGCAGTAGTGTAACGCTATTACAGCGCCAGCGACTCAGTTTCAATTCCGGCCGCTGTCTGTAAGGAGTTTGTACATTCTCCCTGTGTCTGCGTGGGTTTCCTCCAGGTGCTCCGGTTTCCTCCCACATTCCAAAGACATGCGGGTTAAGAAGTTGTGGGCATGCTATGTTGGCGTCGGAAGCATGGCGACACTTGCAGGCTGCCCCCAGAACACTCTACACAAAAGATGTATTTCACTGTGTGTTTCAATGTACATGTGACTAATAAAGAAATCTTATCTTATCTTACATTTAAAGTGGAGATTGAAAGGTCCTTGATTAGTAAGGGTGTCAAAAGTTACGGGGAGAAGTCAGCAGAATGGGGTTGAGAGGGAAAAATAAATCAGCCATAATCGAATGGCAGAGCAGACTCAAAGCGCCGAATGGCCTAATCCTGCTCCTATGTCTTACCGCACATAATCTGAATCCATGTCATTTTCTGTGGTCACAAGGCTTCACTTACCAGTTCTCCACAGGTGCCTGTGGAGTGTTACCATCAATAATCAATTAAGAGGTTGCTTTAGTAATTAGTCATGAGGATGTCTTAGTCATCACTCATCCACATTAAGTCATGAGGGCTGGAATCTTGTTGAATAGCACAGCAGACTTCAGGGGGGGAACAAATGGCCTACTCCTGCTCCTGGTTCATATGTTCTTATGTAATAATAGATGGAATATACTGCTGGGAAACAGATATTTCAGTTGAGCCATTCTAAGTCAAAGCTTTATCCAAGCCTCCCTCAATCCTCCTGCATCTAACCCTATTAGCAAATGGCTCTATTCTCTCATTATTATGAATTGCATCTGTACTATTCCCCTCAATCACTGCTTGAGGTAGATAATTCCACATCATGACATTTAGGTAAAATATCTTTTCTATTTGATTTCTTGTTGATTAAAATCTTATATATTATAGATATTGTTTTCTTAAAATAATAGATCTTGCTTTCTATAATAATATTTAATTATTTATTCATCACATGTACATCGAAACACAGTGAAATGCGTCTTTTTGCGTTAACGACCAACACAGTCTGGGAATGTGCTGGGGACAGCCTGCAAGTGTGGGCGCCAACATAGCATGCCCACAACTTTCTAACCCTTGGGAGGAAACCAGAACACCCGGAGGAAACCCACGCAGACACGGGGAGAACACACAAACTCCTTACAGACAGCAGCCAGAATTGAACCCGGGTGGCTGGCGCTGTAATAGCATCACACTAACCGCTACACTACCATGCCATACCTATTCCATCAAAGCTTGATATAACTTTGAAGATATCTATGAGGCCACCACAGACCCGTCCCCACACTCAGAGAGGTATATTTTACATCCAAGGATAAAGAGACCTATCATCTATATTTCAGATTTGTTTGAAAATGCAAACATATCAGAAAAGTGAAATGTATCTTTCTTAATCTGGTATTGCTTTGAAACTTCAGACACTATTTTAGATAAGAATGTAATTATTTCCTGGTCATGGAATCATGTACTACTACTGGCACATAATCCACAATAATACCAAAAAAGGTAAATGACAATATTTTTAAAGATGCTATTTATAGCTATTTTGCCAAGGATAAAATAATTCATTATGTTCAACACATTTTTATTCATTTCTTACAACTAATGCAAAAAGTGGCTTGTTCTTTTCAACTTCTAAAACTAAAGGAGATCTGTTAAGTCCATTTTGATTAATGATGAAGGAGAGCGTTTTCAAGGCTATGACTTTGCATCAATCATTGTTGGCTCTGCTCCCTTTCTCCTTCCCTTCAGAGGAAACTAACTCCTGTCATTCGTTGAATGTGTCAAACAGGGATACAGGAATTTAATGAACTCAACATCTGTTCTTACTGGTTGTAGAATGTTTTCAGTTATAAAATGGGCATCAGTCCCAGTCAAACATATCAGTAAAGTATGCTGCTGTACAGCAACATATGTTTCATTGCGGCTTTTTTTTTTACAGAATAACATGACATTGCACACAGAGGCAAAATCAAGTATAACTTTCAGTTGAAGAAGGGTAAAGGATTGGAGACAATTGTCCCAGCGTGTGCAGATGTAATCTAGTTAAAGTTCTGATTTTAAATTCAAGCCTTTTGCCTCTTAGTTATAAACTTCAATATTATAATTACAGTTAAGTAGTAAAACTTGGTTCAATTTAAAACTGAATGTAGATTTTGTTAGAGTAGGGTGTCCAAGTTAGGGCAGGCACGGTAGTGTAGCAGTTAGCGTAATGTTATTACAGCGCCAGCGACCCAGGTTCAATTCCCGCTGCTGTCTGTAAGGAGTCTGTACGTTCTCCCCATGTCTGTGTGGGTTTCCTCTGGGTGCTCCGGTTTCCTCCCACATTCCAAAGACATTCAGGTTAGGAAGTCGTGCCAACATAGCATGTCCACCCGAAGCGTGGCAACACTTGCAGGCTGCCCCCCAGAACACTCACAAAAGATGTATTTCACTGTGTGTTTCGATGTACATGTGATTAATAAAGATATCTTATCTTATCTTAGTTATGGCCCATGGCTGGTTTAGCCTACTTAAAGGGAGAACACAATATCTGGTGCCATTGCACAGAGTGCAGATGACTAGGGGGTTGGGGTGGGGTGTTGGGGGAGAGGAGGGCAGTTAGTACAGGGAGAAGGTTAAAGTAGGTACCCACTAAGGAGAAGATGGACATCTTGGACTCTCCGGCTGTCCAGCTAGGGTAAAGGCAATTAACCAACACTAAAGCAGGTTTCAAACCTCTTGTTAAGAATTCTTTATCCCAGTGGCCTTATATGTATGGTAGAACTCTGCAACTAGTGCCATTAGTGTAATGCAGCATCTGATGTCAGTGTGCATGCCTAGCAGCTAGTCTTTTGCATATGTGGAAATACTGCCAAAATTGTCAGCCCAAGGTCTCTGATATTAAAACAACCCTTCAGTCCAAAGTCCTGGTATCCTTAGGTTACATTAAGGCAGTATCTTTGCAAAACTGACACATCGCAACAGAACAAATGGAAGGATGTTGTGTACGCATTGTGGCTCTTTTATAGCAGCAGTATCCATGATAATTGTGGTCCTGCAATATTCAAAGGCATTCATGCATTACTGGTTAATTTGTTTTGGAGAAAGACAGAAGGAGGTGAGAAAAACATGATAAAAGGAAGATTGTTGGGCCTGGACACTCAGACAATAATTCAGTTCCCATTTTACTATCCTTAGTTTAAACTTCTACTGTAGTGTAAAATAATGCACTCACAATTATAATGGTTGTGGTCCAAGTGTTAGCCATGCTCTATTTCTGGTCAATGTTGCTGCTTCAGTTCTTTTACTAGTGAGAGAATGTAAATACAGTTTATTTTCCATTATAATTGTGGATATAGGGATTTATGATGGAAAGAACTGACACTAAGTGCACAGATATAAGAATGATAATGCATTACCAGTCAATTTTCCACATTGATGCAAACATTAAGCCAGAGGAGCAAGACTTCCCTTCTCTTGTTTCAACTTAGCAAAAAATCACAGTGGGCTGTTTTCCTATTGCACCCATTGCTTGCATGCCAAATTTCCCCTGATCCAATCTCCCTGATCCAGATGATCCTGGTCAAGAAGTGAGAACACAAATGATGTAATTTGGTGACATGTGTAGGCCAGATCAGGACCTGCACACAAAACCCAGCAGAAGTCTTCGACAGATGACAAAACCCCATCTCCAGCTTTGCCATCAATTAGAGCAGTCAAGGTTTTTCGATGTTATTGATTGTTCCTAACATCCAGAAACATTTAAAACTATTAAAAAAGAAACAAGAACGATAAGAAGAAAATACTGTAAGTTTTCAAAACTAAAACCAATTAAAGAACTTAAAACACTTTTAAATAACTTAAAACATTAAATAAAAGATTTTTTAAATGCCAGGGAAATCTCAACAAGTTCCTGCTTCACCATCAGCCTCCATGGAAAGTATAGCAGTGTAATATAGCCGAGAAATTGCAGGCAGAACTGGCAAATTAGTTCAGGTATTCTATATTTGCTTAGGAATTCACTTAAGGATCCTAAAATTTGGGGATCGGCGGTGGAGAGAGTTGGCAGCTTTGAATTCCTAGGCGTTAACATAGCGGATGACCTGTCCTGGGCTCAGCACATAAATGCAATTGTAAGGAAAGTGTGCCAGCATCTCTACTTTCTTAGGAGGTTAAAGAGGTTTGGTTTGTCACCCAACACTCTAACAAGCTTCTATAGATACACTGTGGAAAGTCTCCTGACTGGTTGCATCATAGTCTGGTACGGCAATTTGAATGTAAACTGTAGAGAGTAGTGGACTCTGCCCAATGCATCACGGACACATCCCTCCCCACTGTTGGTAGTATCTACAGGAGATGCTGCCTCAAGAAGGTAACATGTATCATCAAAGATCCCCACCATCCGGGCCATGCCTTCTTCTCACAACTACCATCGGGTAAGAGTACAGAAGCCTGAAGTCCCACAGTACTGGCTTCAAGAACAGCCACTTCTCTTCAACCACTTGTTTTTGAACCAACTGGCAAAACCCTAATCACTACAGTTTAGCAACACTATGACCACTTTGATCACTTTGCACTAATATTGACTTTTTTTTGTTCTAATTGTGTTCTTTCTTGTAAAAATTGTGTATAAATTATGTATGTTTTTTCTTGTGAATGCTGCTTATATGATGCTATGTGCCTGTGATGCTGCTGCAAGTAAGTTTTTTATTGCAGCTGTGCACACATGTACTTGTGCATATGACAATAAACTTGTGGGCTGCCCCCAAAACACTCTACGCAAAAGATGCATTTTACTGTGTGTTTCGATGTACATGTTACTAATAAAGATATCTTATCTAAACTCGACTTTGACTTTGAAACTTCCTAGCACTTAAGTTCAGAAAGTGATAGAATAGATAGAGTTCTACCAATTTCATCATATTGGGCAGTGTTCTTCCTGTTCCCTATAACTGACGTGCTTCTGTGCTCAATAAGCAAGTATTACTGAGTAAACTTCCATGTATAAGCTGAACACTAATTAGTAATTGTTCAACTTCAGACTAACACAACAAGCAATAACCATTACATAATCAAAATATACTACTGACTTCAATAAACATTAAAATCAAGGATTTAATACACAATTTAACAAAGGACACTTTTTTGGACTAAATTATGAACCACAGAGCATTGTGTAAAATTTTACCCTCTTGCCCTCAACTAATAAGTTGCACATTTCAAACAAAATATAAAGTGGGCCATGGATAATAAATGTATTCAGTCTTAATTACTATGAGTTTTGTACATCTCTTGCCTTTTTTTTGAATTGTTTTCAAGCTCTTGTAACATTTCCAACTGATATTAAGGCATGCCACTTGTCCATAAGCCTCTGTCAAATGGTTGTTCTTAAACCAAACAGTAACTGGTGGATGAAAGTTCTGATGTCTTCTCTGCTTTCCTTTGGAGAAAATGCCTGCAGAATGTTCAGACACCCTTATCTCCTACCACTTCATTTTGTGATCTTAACACAACAATCTATTGAACAAATGAGACTCTTGTGCACTTTCTTTAATTATCTCTACTATAACATTGAACAAATAAAAAATTACAGTTATTACTACCAAATAATATAAAGAATGGACTCTTCAAAATGCAATTAATAATTTAAAAAGCCTTAGCAAACTTTATAAACTGCAACTTATTATCTTTGTAACTTTGTAAATTTTCACATTGGAACACTTATCTTTCACAAATACCAGGTTGGTTTCGAGGACCTATTCCTTCATTTATTTAACCTCCAGAAAGATTGAAAGTGCCATTTATATAGAAATATTAATGCATAAATTGACTTCTGACTTATTAAGGTGTTCATATCACCAATTAACACTAAAGACCTAGGAAGGAACAGCTGCCCACAGCTGAAGTAAGATCATGGCCATTCCCCAAGGTGTTATTTTTTATTTCATTATTGAGTCAAAGACTAGGTGGAATCTGTTGGGGTGATTTCTGAGACTCATAATATTATGGACAAGAATTCTTTCCAGTTAAATAACATAAATAACAAAATCCCTCACAAAGATTTTGCTGGATTTTACAGCTGTTGTTGAGATGTCACATATTAATTAAATTATTATGGTATTGTGAGTATCACATCAATGTCCTCTTCTTACAATGTTTTAATGCATCCAAAGTTGAATGTTTCCATATTTGCTAAACTAAAAAAAACTGCATCCTTACCAAAAGCAAATCTTGTTTTTGTGGAAAATATTCTGAGGTAAGGACTTAATTCTATTGCATGTTGATGACAATTTTGTACTTAAAGCCTAATACATTACTTTTCAGACATTAGATGTAGTAGAAGCGTCTATAGCTGAACTATGAAGTCTGTTATATAGTCACCAGGTGTAAAATGCGATGAAGTGCATTTCATGAATTATTTAGTGCAAGAATAATTTACCAGCAGATAGTCAAGATACATGCTGAAGTAATGGACTCAAAAGTGCAATCTATGAAAACCAGGAACTTTCACTACAAATTTATTCCAGTTGGAAATCGACAGGTCACTGCCTCTGAAGTTTGAATTGGATACAGCAAAGCCTAAAAATGGATTCTATAAAAATCAACAGCTATAAAGGTCACAGACACCACTGCACAAGTTGAGCAGAACTTCCAGCATTCAATTGCATTCACTTCAGCTCTACTCTTACTGATATTGGTCTCGTGTTGTGAAATTCCCATTCAGGTGTGTTCATGTGGGTAATTCAAAAAAACACTTTCATTTTTAATGTTTTTAATACTCTGTGATGCTTAGTGAAATAATGATAAAAAGAATAACATGCTCCAAAAAAGAGCTAATAGACTTATGATTTTAACGATTGCTTTAACATGCAAGATCATTTAGTGTTTCTACTGGAAAACTATGGTTTGGATCTTCTTCCAAAATATAACAAAAATTCTTTTTTTATAAATCAATTTGGAAATATCTGTGTATTGATATAAATTAAATGTGATACAAAGTTTAATATTATATCATAAATGTGCCTACCATTCACAAACAATAACAACAAATTGCAATTATATTACACCTTTAACATAGGAATCATTCCAAAATGCTTCAAAAGGGTTTAAAAAACTAAAGATTTTATGAGAGTAGACAAAACCTTGGATATAGAGGTAGATTTTACGGATAGTCTTAAAAGGGGGGAGCAAGCTGCAGAGAATGAGTGGTTTGGGTGGAATGTTTGCACTCAGGAGTATTAATGGCTTAGAGTTTTACCACTGGTGAGGTAAAAGGAAGGAGGAACGCACGAGAAGTGAAAGTTGGAGGAATGGAGAATTCTGCAGGAGTTGTATGACTGGAAAGGGTTCTAGAATATAGAAAGAATGAAGCAACAATGTGGGTCTTATTTCGTAAGCATCAATGGACCAGAAGCCAAGATACCTCAGTTAGCATCGGATAGATAAATGCAAAAGCCTCGCTATGAGGTTGGATATAGGCAGCATCCTTACTGATTAACTGAATTTACTGGAGAATAGAAGGCTGGCTAACAGAGCTTTCAAACAGTTCAGTATGAGGTAACAAAATATTAATTGTGATACCGTACAGCCTTTGTTGATAACTAATGTAATAGTTACCTTACTTTAATGTAGGATTCAATATTAAATAATACAGCTTAACACTGACAGTTCAAAACACTACTAATGTGCATTTATACTTACTGCTTGTTGAAGATTCAAGTTATCTATCTTGGTATAGCAAATATCTAGGAATGTCACTATTTGTTTAATAAGATTCCTTTCAGACAGCAACCATGCCATGGAAAACTTGTCTATATTTGGTGCCTATAATAAAAGGTTAAAGAATATTTGCATTAATAAGTAACAATTGGATTTGATTTCCAAATAGAATGAACCACAATAGTTGTAAGCACTTCATTCACTTTCAATAAATGACATAATTAAATGTCCAAATTTAATTGTCCAAACTTGAGAAACTAAGGCCATCAGAGCACACTTTAAATGTAGCCTCAGGGAAAGGTAACCTTTGTCAATCAATCATTATGAAAGTAAAAACAGAGGGAATGCAACATTTTATCTCTATGCCATTCAAAGGAATTATAAATAATTTTAAATCAAATGTTAAATGAAACTGCCGTTGTACATAAGCTTTTATAGACCGAAAATTGCATACCAAACCTTCCATTGAGTTATTATTTATCAAAATTAACAAAATAAAATGCAAAAAAATGGTGAATCTGCATCTGTTCTCCCTATGTAATGTGAAGTGGATTCTGCTATTGTTTACCTACTGGGAAAGCAACCAGAGTTACAAAGAGATCTGAATTCTTCAGATCTAAACCCTGTGTGATGTGACTAAAAATGTGAAAAAAATGTTGCTTCTTGGGAATTCCACACACACAACCTTCTAAGGATGTTGTTACTAAAATGAACTGAAGATCCGATGCTCACAGAACACAAACCAAACTAATCACCATATTCTTTTCTGTAAAAATGTACAAATCTAATATTCAGATCAATTGCCTTCTTATTTGATGCAGCAGCAATTAAAATAACAAACCCTCCTGACACTTACTGCATTTGCATGGGGACAGTCTTGAAACAATTTGTCAAAATGATTGTTCAAGTTGCAAGACAAGAATGTAAGAATGATCAATGCCTTTTTTTAATAAAAGAAAATCAACCCATGTGCTCAGTTATGAACTTAAAAGTAATCATGCAATTAATCATGATTTTTCCCTTTAATGCAAACAGTGACTTATACAGTGTGTTCAGTTTGAATCTGTAAATGAAGGTTAACCTTTCCATTTAAAAAAAATCATGGATTTGTGGTAGCATGATGAATTCTACCATTCCCAAAGATTGGGATTATACATTTGGTATGAAATAATGGAAATTACTTTTTAACATGATTGTTCCTTTGCTGCCTTCTTCTGAAAGAAGATTCAATCTTTTGCCTCCTCAAAGCACCATGTTAAAATATCAATGAAAAGGCTTTTCATTTCTAGAGAACAGAAAATGTCAATGGAACTGAATATTGAATGGATGAATAACAGGGGGCAGACGTGTTACACTTCATTTTGCATTTCCTCCTTTCAAATTTCACACTTATCACTCAGGCAAGATTATTACCAATTCTTTACACTTAAGATAGAGATCCAGATGGACTAGAAATCAGAAATGCATAAAAAAAAGTTTCTTAAATTTCTATTCAAGTTTGCAAACTAACACTGGGAGTTGGGTCGGAGATTCGCAAAATGCACCCCCACTTAGCAGGGAAAGGGCTTTGCTAACGCTTAGATTATGTCAGTATCCGACCAACCCCACCAAATGCTACCACGAAGGGATATAGTTTTAAGGTGATTGGAGGAAGGTATAAGGGGGATGTCAGGGGTAAAGTTTTTTATACAGAGAGCGGTGGGTGCGTGGAATGCACTGCCGGCAAAGGTTGTGGGGGCAGATACATTAGGGACATTTAAGAGACTCTTAGACAGACACATGAATGATAGAAAATTAGGGGGCTATGTGGGAGGGAAGGGTTAGATAGATCTTAGAGCAGGATAAAATGTCGGCACAAGGCCCTGTACTGTGCTGTAGTATTCTATGTTCTAATATTGCATTTGATGAAAACAGTGATACTTGTAGAAAATTACACAATACAGTCAGTAAATGCAATTCCCAGGATTGGTCACACTATTGCAAATCACTTGATCATCCAGAAGTTTTGCTCGCTCAGTATCTAAAAGTGCCAAATCAGATACCTAACAACAACGAAAACAGGATTATACCAGCTGAATTGCAATTGACTACTTTTCTACAGTTGCTAAATTCGTATGACAAATTTGTTAAAAGTAAACTTCTGAGAACCATGATTTTGATATGTTATTTTTACTTAACAGTTAAGTATTCACCATGAAAACATTTCTTCCCAAAAAGAAAAAATATATAAATCACCTAAAAATTCTATCACACAAAATTGTCTTTTTTTCATTTTTATGACATTGAGCATCTTTTTTTTCGAATGAAACATAAATTTTGCCGTTATATGTCACTCTGGAAATCCGACCAGGAATTTTCTGGAGAAATTCACTTTTGCGTCCCAATGCAATTTTTGTACATCAGTTGAGCATAGGATAACATCCTGCATAACACCCATTTTATGAGCACATGAAGTAGGAGCAAAAAAAAAGGCAACTTGGCTGTTCAATAATCATGGGGAGAACATAGACCAGTTGGCTCGGGAGCAACAGGTCATCCAAATCATTTACATATATCACAAGACCACTGGTCACAGACCTCCAGTCAGAATAACACCTCTGCACTACTACCCTCTGTCTTCAATGGCCAGGCCAATTTGGAATCCAGTCTACCAAGTCACTGTGGATTCCATGTGCCTACTGGTTAGAAATTAATCACTGGATTATTTATCTTCTAGTTTTCCGCCCCACCCCACACTCAAACTCTACAAATACCCCACCATCGTGATAGATGATAATAGAATTATGAGAGGCATAGATAGATATTTGATATCTTTTCCCAGGGTTGAAATGCCTCATACTAGAGGGCATGCATTTAAGATGAGAGGGGAAAACTTCAAAAAGAGATGTGCAGAGCAATTTTTTTTTACACAGAGAGGGGTGGGTACCTGCAATGCACTGCCAGGAGTGGTAGTGGAGGCAGATACAATTGAGGTGCTTAAGATAGGCACATGAATTTGCAGAAAATGGAGGGATGTGGACCATGTGCAGGCATAAGGGAATAGATGTCATTTGCTTCATTAGTTCCTCACAACATCATGGGCCAAAGGGACTTTTCCTACGCTGTACTGTTCTATGTTCTGTCACTCCTGCCATCTCTCTTATTTTGATTACAATCCCCAGACCCCCCGAACAAGACCCTGATCTGCATCCACAACCAATCCCTCCCATTTACCTTACTCATCATCCTCTAATTCTTAGTGAAGATCCTCAGACTCTCTCTACAATATTTGCCCAATCATCAGCATTATCCTGAGCTCCACTTGCAGATCCTGTTTCCAACACACACCTTCACCTACATCTGGAGGCACAGGGCCAAACCTTCTTCCCCACTCCAACCTGAACACAGCCCTTGACTGGGCATTGGTCATCCCTCTACCTAATGGGTCATCCATCCCCACCTATAAATCTGGTCTAGCCCAGAGTGCCAGGCAGTAATTTTGTAGTATATTAGTAGGCTAATATGTTTTAAAGTATGTTATATTAAAGTGAAAATTGACCTAATGGAACTGCAAAACATTATTAAAAATTAAGTTTACTGCTTCAGCTCCATCTTCCCTTCTTCAGCATCTTCCTTTCTGTTCCCCAGAACCTACTGGCACAATGGCACAATTGGTAGATCTGCTGCCTCACAGCTCCAGTGATCCAGGTTCAATCCTGACCTTTGGTGCTGTCCATGTGGATCTTCTCCCTGTGACCATGTGGGGTTCCTGTGGGTGCCCTGGTTTCCCACATCCCAAGGACATGTGGGTTGCTAGGTTAATCGGCCACTGTAAATTGCTCCCAGTGTTTGGGTGACTGGAGGGAGTTGATGGAAATGTGGGGAGAATAAAATCTGATCCGTGCAGGATGAGCGTAAATGGGTGTTTGATGGTCAGGAGTGACTCAGTGAACTGAGGGGCCTGTTTTTGTGCTGCATGTCACTGACTCCAAGATCATTTTCCACATGTGTACAGTCAGTGGGAAATCTTGCTTACAGTGCAAATTAGAAACAGTGCATGCTCTCTGCAATTTTCTAATCATTTGTGGTTGAAAAACTGCACGCAGAACACATATAAATTTTCAATTTGTTCTACTAACTGTGAGAGCTCCCCTAGCAGCACAGTTTTAGATATGTTGTCCTTACATTAAGAATCATTCATTGGTAAAGTGAACAAAGCTTGGTTCTCAAGATGGTCATGAATCAAAAACATGGGAAGTTGCTATTTCCTTTTTGTCTGAAGCATGTAAACTGTAATAGATGATCGCTTGATTCAAATTGTCTCTATTCCAAAGCGTGTATTGCTGCCAAGATCACCATCTGGTATGTACCTCTGCAATGAGCTGGAACACCTCAGGAGACTCATTTCCTGAACTCCTGCTCCCAGCAGGGAAAAGATGCACCAGAAACCTGTCAACTTACTGCAGGAGAATCTTTTTGATGTCACCTGGCAATCATGACCTGCATCTTTCATTTGACTTCAATGCTATACTTAACAAACAATACTAAAAAAGGAAAATAGTACAAAGTTCAAGTTTGGACTAAGAGACTTCATATTTGTTCCTTCCAACAGCAGTAAATTTATAAATAACTATTGTCTTTTATTTGCTATTTGACTTTAAAATTTATCAAACAATATTCCTACTTCAAAACAGAAGTGTTTTACACTGCTAAATCTGGAATATCTTTTATTCCAGCACAATTTTTTTTTAATATCATTAACAAAAGATTACATGATGATCAAACCAGGCACAGAGTCAACAAATCTTCAGAACTTAAAATGTCAACGAAACTCATATCTAAGTACCATAGGAACTTAGGAAATAGGAATATACGACTGGGTCATATAGCAACTCACACCTGAACTACCATTCAATAAGATTATAGTTAAACTAATTTTTGGGCTCAACTATCCTGCCCCATTCCCATAATCCTTGATTCCCTTATTCCAAAGGTTCACAACCCTCCGAGAGAACAAAGTCCTCCTCACCCCTTAGTCGTAGAGTCATAGAGCAATACAACACAGAAACAGGCCCTTCAGCCCAACATGTCTATACCAACCAATATACCCATCTAAGCTAGCCACATTTACCTGCATTTGGCCCATATGTCTCTGAACCTTTCCTTGATGGGCCAAAGGGCCTGTTTCTGTGCTGTAGTGCTCTATGACTCTATCAATGCACCTGTCCAAATGCCTTTTAAATTATGTTATTGTATCTTCCTCAACCACGTCCTCTGGCGGCTTGTTCCGTATACACATCACCCTGTGCATAAAGTTGCCCCTCAGGTCCCTTTTAAATCTTTCCCTCTCTCACCTGAAAGCTATGTGATTCCCTTTTCCTGGGAAAAAGACTGTGTGCATTCACCTTATCTATGCACCTCATGATTTTATACACCTTTATAAGGTCACCCCTCAATCTCCTAACTCCAACGAATAAAGTCCTTGCCTGCCCAACCTCTCCCTTGAGAGGGCTCTTGAGTCCTGGCAACATTCTCATGAATCCTCTTTGCACTCCTTCCAGCTTAGTGACGTCTTTCCTACAACAGGGTAACCAAAACAGTGCACAATACTCCACGGGCATCCTCACCAACATCTTTTACATCTGCAACATAACATCCCAACTCCTAGACTCACTGTCCTGACTGATGAAGGCCAGCGTGCCAAACGCCTTCTTCAC
The DNA here is from genome assembly GCF_009764475.1 of Pristis pectinata. Taxonomy (NCBI): domain Eukaryota; kingdom Metazoa; phylum Chordata; class Chondrichthyes; order Rhinopristiformes; family Pristidae; genus Pristis; species Pristis pectinata. The sequence continues at coordinate 92,579,915 of NC_067411.1, forward strand.
CAGCTGTGACACCAGCAGAGATCTCTGAACACCAACACCCAGTCTCTGAATATCAATAGACAATAGTTTTGCACCATTTAAATATTAGTCTGCTTTTTCATCTTTCTTACCAAAGGAGATAGTAATCACACTTCCTCAGAACACAAAAGTTTAATTACCTTTGCTTTCACTTTCACATCTCTGACTCTTCCCTTCCCTATCTTGCCCTATTTCCATTTCATAGGCTATATTTATATATATTATAGATCTATACAGTATATATTATGTATCCCTGAGTAATAAAGGAGGTACACATGGAGGTCGTGGAAGCTTTGCTTGTCATGTTCCAGAATACACTGCCACCAGAATGATATTTGCTTGTTTCTACTCAGTTTTCCTTGCGTGATAGTTACTTAATTTCACTCACTTTCCAACCTATCACAAATCTTCACTTAGTTCTTTCCACCCATCCACAATTTTTCTGCATTTTCAAACTTTTTTAGAGCTACATCTTCATTTAGTATCTTGTTTACGTCATCTTAATTCCGGCCGCTGTCTGTAAGGAGTTTGTACGTTCTCCCCGCGTCTGCGTGGGTTTCCTCTGGGTGCTCCGGTTTCCTCGCACATTCCAAAGATGTGCGAGTTCGGAAGTTGTGGGCATGCTATGCTGGCGCTGGAAGCGTGGCAACACTTGCAGGCTGCTCCCAGAACACACTACGCATAAGGTGTGTTTCAATGTACATGTGACTAATAAAGATATCTTATCTTCTTATCTCCCTATGAATAGGTTTCTACTTTGATCCCTAATTGATCCAAACTCTGTTCTTACTACCAGTTTGAAAAAAAGACTTGGGTTCATGTTTGTGTTGTCTAATCTACTTTCACATTCTCTCCTTGCCTTATCTTTTTGTTCATCTTTCTAACTCCTTCCCACCCCCTTTCTATATTCAGCCAGCTTCACATTTATGTCGTCAACCTCACATCTGTCATATGTCCACTCTTTCTGCATTATCTTACTCTTGGTTTCTACATCCAGGGAGCATTCATTTTCAATCCCCTTCCTTTCAACTGGAGGAAATGTATGTAGACTGTATCTGAACCATCTCCTCTGCAAAGGCTGCTCAATGCTCACAGTTCTCCCAGTCGATCATTTATTCCATTCTAAATAGGTCAGATCAGTTAAGGTAGTGGTGCAGCAGTTAAATTATCAGAATTCAGGAGACCTGGATTAACAACCCAGAAGTCCCAGTTCAAATCCTAGCTGTGGAAGTTAAATTCAACTACTAGTGTGGAATATGGAGAAAAAGCCAACCTTGTCTCTATAACAATGGCCATGAGAAGCTCCTGGATTGTCGTAACAACTAATGTCCTTCACAGTAGGAAATCTGACATCTTTACTTGCTCTGGCCAACGTGTGACTCCAGAAAACACCATGTGATTGCCTCTCACATGACTTAGCAAACCAGTATCACTACATTTAAACAGAGAAAAAATAAAACTGGACAATCCACCTGACATCAACCTGGGCACCAAATTCATACACAGCAAAGTCAACCCCAGCCCAGACAATCTTGAAAAGTCCACTAACATGAGCACTAGTGTGTAAATTGGGAAAGCTATCCCAAGGACTCAACAAGATGCAGCCTGGCAGGGTCATCTTAGCAGAATCATACCTTACCACAATATGCCAGACTCCTCTCTTACAATCCTTGGGTACTTCTTGACCTCTTCCTTACCAATCTATCTGTGCAGAACAGACCCACTAGAGGTGGTGGTGCACTGATGTACAGGCGGGAGAGAGTGGCTCCTGGAATCCTCAACAACAACTTCAGACTCCATGAAGTCCTTTGGCATCAGATTAGAAATCTCCTGATTACGAGCAACTGTTGTCCCTCACCTGATGAATCAGTGCTCCTCCAAGTTGAATAACATTTGGAAGAAGTACTGAAAGTAGCAAGGGCACAGAATGTACTCTGGGTGGGGGACATCAATGTCCATCACCAAGAGTAGCTTGGAGGCACCAGCACAGACCAAACTGCCCAAGTCCTGTAAGTCATAGCTGCTGGACTGGGTCTGGGGCAGGTAATGAGTGAACCAGCACAAGGGACAAACCCCATTGACTTGATAGAGGTGTACAAGATGATAAGAGGCATAGATCGAGTGGACGGTCAGAGACTTTTTCTCAGGGCAAAAATGGCTAACATGAGGGGACATAATTTTAAGGTGATTGGAGGAATATATAAGGGGGATGTCAGGGATAAGTTTTTTTACACATAGAGTGGTGGGTGCGTGGAACGCACTGCCAGCAGAGGTTGTGGGGGCAGATACTTCAGGGACACTTAAGACACTCTTAGATAGACACATGAATGATAGAGAAATGGGGGGCTATGTGGAAGGGAAGGGTTAGATGGATCTTAGAGCAGGATAAAATGTTGGCACAACATTGTGGGCCAAAGGGCCTGTACTGTGCTGTAACGTTCTATGTTCTTTGTTCTTCCTTAACAATCTACCTGTGCCAGATGCATCTGTACATGAGAGCATTAGTAGAAGTGGCCACTGCACAATCATTGGGGAAAGAAAGTTCCGAATTCACACTGAGGACACCCTCTATTATGTTATGTGGTCCAAATGAATACAACCCAATGAGTCTACCCTCAATCATCAGCAAAGTGATGGAAGCCATCGCTGACTGTGCCATCAGTCAGCACCTTCTCATCAATAAACTACTCCCTGATGCTCAGTTTGGATTTTGCCAAAACCATTCATCTCCAGACCTCATCACAGACTTGGTTCAAACATGAACCAAAGAGCGAAATTCCAAAGGTGAGCTGAGAGTGAGTGTTCTTGGCATCAAGGCACCATTTGATTGAGTGAAGCATCAAGACACCATGGGAAAGGTCGAAGTAAATGGGCTTTCTTCAACCAAAATATCTGATGTGGGGCTGTTCTCTGATGAATGCATAAGGTTCAGTTTTATTCAGACATTCAGACATGGGCTGATAAATAGCAAGTAATATTTGTGCCACAATAGTACCAGGCAATGACCATTGAACAAGAGAGAATCTACTGATCTGAAATGGTAACTGGTTTCAGATGCTGTTTGACTGGCTGAGTTCTTCCAGCATGTGTGTTTTTGTTAGCCTTGACATTCAATGGCATTACCATCACCAAATCCCTACAAATTAATATCCTGAGGGTGACCAGAAACTCAATTGTACAAGCTACATAAATACTGTGACTACTGGAGCAGATCAGAGACTGGGTACCTACAACAAGTAACTCACCTCCTGACACTGGAAGACTCTTCCATCGTCTCCAAAGCACAAATCAACAATATAATGGAACAGTCGCCACTTTCCCAGATGAATGCAACTCCAACATCTCTCACTGAACTTGACACCACCCAGGATAAAGCAGTCAGCTTGAGTGGTACCCCATCAACCACCCAAAATGTTCATTCCCTCCACCACTTGCACACAGTGGCTTCAGTGGGTACCATCTTCAAAATCCACTGCAGTTATTCACCCAGGCTACTCAGTCAACACCTCCCAAATCCATGACCCTTTATGGAGGATTGTAAAAGCTAATCAAACAGAAGAAGATAAACCACAAGACCAAGCTAGCAAAAAAATAGAAGAAATAATTATAAGAACTTCTTTAAGTACATAAAAGGAAGAGAAATGTCAAAGTAAGCAGAGAAACCTTAGAGAATGAGGCTGGGGAAATAGTTCTGAAGAACTAGGAAATGGCAGGGGAATCAAACAGCTATTTTGCATCAGTCTTTATGGTAGAAGCTACGAAGAACATCTCACTAATACTAAAAAGTAGACCACCATCAGTATAGAATAAGTATTAGGCAATCTACAGGGCTAAAGATTGTGAGCTCCCAGGACCTGATAGTTTGTATCCCAAAAGAAGTGATTCTTGCCAGAGTTAGGGGATAGAGTGGTTGTAATCTTCAAAATATCCTTGGATTCTGGAAAAGCATCAGAGAATTAGTGAAATGCCAATGTAAAAAGGGTGGAAGGTAAAAATCAGTTAACTATAGACCAGTTAGCTAATTGTCTAGTATTGAAAAAATGTTAGAATCAGTCTAAGGAGGTGATAGTATAACATTTGTGAAGTCATAATCTGAACAAGCAGAGTCAGCATACCTTCATGAAGAGGAAGTTATGTCTGACAAATTTACTGGAGTTCTTTGAATAAGTTATATGGAAAGAAAACATAACAGAGAGTGGAATCAGAAAATGTGTTGCATTTGGATTTTCCGTAGTCATTTGAAGAAGTGTCACACAAAAGGTTATTTTGCAAGTTAGGAACTCGTGGTTTTGGAGGTATTATATTAGCAACGTTGAGGACTGACTAACCAACAGGAAGCAGTGAGTAGGAATAAAGGAGTCATTTTCACATTGGCAACCTGTAAACAGTGGGGTGCCGCAGGAATCAGTGGTGGGACTACAGCAGATCACAATATATATTAATGATTTAGAGGAAGGAAGTGAATTTAACGTAACCAACTTTGCAGGTGATACAAAAATAGATAGGAAGGCAAGCTGTGAGAAGTATGCAAACAGTTTATAGAGAGACATTGTTAGGGTAAGTGAGTGGTTAAAAAGTTGGCAAGTAGGATATAACAATGGGAAAATATAAAATTGTTCTCTCTGGAAGGAAGAATGATAAAACAGATAATTATTTAAATTGATAAAGACTGCAACAAGTTGCAGCATATAGAGGTTTGCAAGTACTCATACAGAAAGCTAGCATACAGGTGCAGCAGGTGATTGGAAAGGCTAATGGAATGCCGACATTTGGTTCAAGAGGAATGGAATATAAAAGTAGGGAAGTCTTACTGCAACTCTACAATTTCAATTGCAAATCCACTGTTTCAATAAAAAAATGCTGAATAAGTATATGGACAGCTATTTTTTTATTTACTTACAGTACTTTGAAAGGCCGGTATTTAATATCCATCCTTCATTCTCACCTAAGCTGATGTCTTGCCATGCCATTTTCAGAGAACAGTTAAGATCAGTCACATTAATGGGAGTGGAACCACAATTAGGAGCATAGGGAAGGATGGCAGATTTCCTTTCCTGAAGAACGTTGGCGAATCAGATGAGCTTGTATAATTTTGTTATTGATACAAGATTTTTCTTCCAAATTTAGTTAATTACTTGAACTTAAATTCCCCAGCTGTCATAGTAGAATTCAAACTTATGTCACTGGATCAATAATCTAAGCATCTAGCTACTAGTCCAGTAGTATAGCCATTATGACCAGCATTTGGGTCTGGACACTGCACCTTTGAAAAGATATTGGTCTTTCAATGGAAATGGTGCAGATTCACCAGAATGATTTATCAGCCAAAAGAGTTCAATTATGACGCCATTTTTCAGAGATTTGACTTATATTTTCCTGAATACATAAAATTAAGGGGGGTATCTAGTTTCAGTGTTTAAGACGATTAATATGGTAGGTTAAAACTATATCTTCCAATGGTTGTCCAGAATAAATGAGCATAATCTTAATAATAGAGTTAGCTATTCATGCATGATGAAAAAAGAGTTCTTTTTCCACATAAAGGGTTTTGGAAATCCTGTAACCCTCCCCAAAAAAGCTGTTAAGGAAATATCAACTGAATATCACAAAAAGGGAATGGGATAATAAAAATTATGGAATCACAGAAAGTAAATGGAATTCCGATATAGATCAGTCATGATCTAATTGAATGGTGGAATAGGTTCAAGGGGTTGAGTGGCTTACTCTGACTTAGAGCAGGATTGAAGTTTATATAGGTGGATATTGACAGAAGTATTCGAAGAATTCTTGAGGTATGATTTTTCTTTGCTCATGGAGCTGAAATATTTGGGTTTATTTCTTTCATGAAGGTTAGTATGCAAGGGATAGTAGATATATGAAAATGGAAAGGTGTTCTGAGTTATGATTCATTATCTTTGGGAATCATCAAGAACACAAATTTCCCTTGGAGATAAAATGAGTCCATTATATAGTAAGTCATAAACAGAACAAATAAAGACAACATTCTTAATAAGCTGAATAACCCATTCTTATTCCATGCCCATACTTGATTATAGTTTTCTGTTTTGTTAGACAGTGAATTAGTTTGGACATAAAATGATTTTCATAGTAGCATTAAAAATTTACTACTGTTTTTCAAAGGTGTGAAACTCCTTTTCACTCCAGATGCCATTAATAAATCGATTTCATGCATATAACTTGAACTGCAAAATAAGGTAGAACACATGCATATTCACCTCAACTGAAAGGCACTCCAAAGAAAAAAAAACTGACAAATGACGTTGATGAACAATTGTAAAATATAAAAGCTAACTACCATTCACTTGCCACTCAACCAATTAGAAATATTTTTCTAATAAACATTCAGTGATTAAATTTCTATGAGGTTTAGTCTACTGGTGGGAGAAATTTTGATGGAATAGAATTTCAGCCGCCCACTTGCCAAGACAATTTAAAGCATTGGATCATTTGCATAACAAATCAAATCACGTTATTAACACTTGCCCCAGTCCATGCTCTAAAGACTAAGTAGTAGGCAATCCAACAATTCTATGATTTGAATTTTGGCCACACTGTGGGAATATCATAATCATGATCCTTTATTGATTACATAGAGTTTTCTCATTGTCAGAATTATAGCGAGAACCTTGGTTGGCAGAAGGACCCATCTGACTAATATTTTGTCATTGTTACCTTTTTGACCTTTACATTTCATTTAACTTTTATTAGAACTATGAATTTGGATTCAATTGCATACTTTAATTTCTAGAACTGTAAAATTCTCTCTTGAAAATACATTAAAAATATTTTTTTTCCATAGACAAAGGGTAGCTCCAAATGCATAATGGTAAAATGAGATAATGGTAAATCACATCCAACAACAATGCACAGCTAAATATTAAAAGAGGATTGCGCTGAATGTGATTGGCAAAAGGATATAGATGATGAGCCAAACAAAGCCACACATTTCCATACTAAAGGTATGAGGATTCATTCAAAGAGTTAACTTTGAGTGGCAAGTTAAGAAACAATCTTCAACTTGCAACACTGAGGGAGGAAACAGAGGATGGTTTTAGTGTGCATCTTTCTCTATATCTAAAGAAGTCTGTCCAATTTCAGTTTGAACTAACCAAACATATGGAGATCACTCATTCTTTAACTGAGGTATGAAACAGAAGAACACATCACTAGTAAGTGAAAAGGGTACATAATTTAAAGATTGATAACTTGTTAATTCATAATGAGGGCCTAGTTACAGGAATCACTAATTTTCTTAATGTTAGATAAAGTGGAAATAGAAAGAAAGAGATATATGCATATAAATCATCTTTCAATCTAACAATGTACTAAAATCTTTTCGAGGTAATAACATGCTTCTGAAGTGCACCAACAGTATGTTTATGTGAGACGTAGCAACTGATTTGTGCATAGCTAACTCCCACAAACAAGAATATGATACTGAGAAGGTAGCCTGATTTTAGTGGTAGTGATTGAGGGATCTTTCGTGATCATTCCTATTCTTTTTTTGAAATGGTAGTATGGGGTCTTTTACATCCACCTTATACCCAACCTCAATGTCTTATCCAACAATGTAGCAATCCCTCAGTACTGCAATACATTGACCATCTACATTTTTGTATTCACGTAGCTTGACTGATGACTGAATTCACAACCTCAGATTCAAAGGCAAGCATGCCAAAGTTTGAGCTACAGCTATCACTGATAAAGTAGATTTTATACATTGATATATTTCATGTAAAATGGTTTAGTTCACAAGTGGTTTCATCTCAGTAAGAATGCTTTTCATTCTGCTTTCAAAAGAGTCAAGAGTGCCACATTGTGGCATGTGGAAAAATATTAGAGACACCATAAAGGATCTATGGCTAAAATACCTCAGCCTTATAGCCTTATTATCATTTTATTAGATATTCTGATAGTAGGAGAATTGAAGTTCCTAACATGAATGGCCAATATCTCCGAAACTAACAAAATATCAAGTGTTTATAGAACTGATTCAAAACTTAATAGAAAGACCTTAAGTGCAACATAGCACAGACTTATGGACTCTTATCACCTTAGTCAACGTATGGTGTGGTTGACATTGATTACTGCACCTCACCCTTACTATATGCTAACTTGTACCAGACAAGCAAAGTTTTCTTTTCAGGTCCAATCAGATTTCACCAGATTATGAAGTCTCAGAAAATTATGACCAATCAATTATTTTGACAACTCAATCATCGTTTTTTAAACCATTTATTTTAGTCAGTAATTTTTAGCTATTTCAAGAATTATTTCCAAAACCATTTTGCTGTTCCCATAATTAGTAACCTCAAATTCTATGATTAAAAGGCCCTGAACAGATGCAACAACAGGACAGCTTGGGATTAATAAGATTTATTACAGGTAATATGGAAATAATATTGGAGCAAAATCAGGAAATAGTAACATAGACTTTCAGTGAAACAGATGCACTAATATAGGGACAAATAAATGATGATCTTTTTTATCATAAACTTGTTAGAAAATAAAAAGTCACTTTCAAAGCCCCACTGACTTAGAGTTAGCTATGAATATAAGCTTCTGACTACTCTGGAATAGTTGAAGAATCAATATATCAAACTTTTTATACATTTTACATATTTTCAAATATACATACTTTTAGTTGTGTAATTTTAAACAATAAAACATGCCTCGTCTAATTTAGAAAAACAACTAATGGTTTTAATGTTATTTTTGCTCCCACCATATAATTAATCCTATGAAACAAGAATAATTCTACATTTACATATATCTCAAATATTGTTGGAAGAGTAACAATAATTATATGTGGATAATTTTAAAAAATTAGTTTTAAAATTAAAAGGATATCCTCAACAGAACTAGAAAACAGAAATAAATGAAAATAAAATAAGTTACAAAGAATGACTTATTTAAGAAAATCATGGTACAAGTATATTTCAATCCAACAAAATATTGTAAATCCATTAATTGCATTATTTCAATTCGGTTTTATTATTTAGAACATTGAAAAATATGAAGCCTAAGTAGCCATCTAGTGGAAGTGTGGCAAATAGCAAAAACACAGTCCAACAATGAAGACAATGGGATAATAAAATGCATTAGTAACAAATTAACTTCGATGTTATTATTTCTAAGTCAATATATTATTATTAGCAATTAAAAGCAAAAGTTTTAAAATAAACTTCCCTGAGGAGGGTTTGTTAATAAAATTGATATACACAATACTTTAAAGTTTCAAAACTCATAGGAAAATACAAACAATTATGATCAAGGAACATCTGAATATAAATAAAATTATAAAATGTTAACCAACATGAATTAATAAAGGAAAGACCTTGCCAATCTAACTTATTGGTTCCCTTTAAAAGTCTGACAAATGAGCTTGCTCTTGCATGGCAAATAATTTGATGAGCAGGAATTTTAGAATGTACCTTTGTCATGGAGATATTATTGGCTGATAAAAACAGAAGATGATACTACAGAATGAATGTTGCCATGGGATCATAGAGTTGTTAGTTTTGAAATATGTTTGCTTTGTAATATTCATGACTAATTTGGACCGAGGAGTCAGAGCACAGTTGGTAAATTTGTATATGGTATCAGGCTTGTGAAGGAGGTAGATTGTAAAGTTGAACAGGATAAGCTGCAGAAGAATCTGAACCTACCTGAGAATTTGGCAGATTGGAGATGATCTTGCAATGCATTAGAGAAGGGAAGAATCACTTAGATAATTTGATGGAAGAGCCAATCATATTCCTTATGTTAAGTGGTAGCCCAGATTTGTGAGGTAGTTAGGAGTATAAGGATGCTACTGTCAAAAAGATTATTATTATGTTCCAGAGTGCAGAGGTCTCAACCTCTGACCTTGTCCAAAAGATATGAGGTACTTGCTGCCTGTATGGATGTGAACAAAGACTGCAGGAAGGAGAGTCAATCCGACTATATCAACATACTAAAGGAGACAATTCAGGTTCAGTGAATGGAAAGGAATCTGGTGGAGATTGATGAGGTATAGTTAGGGGAATAAGTATTATACTCTGCCACACTAACCTGGATCCTGAAGACTCTGTTATTTCCTTTGTGGCAGTGTGAAGGATATCTCCTTGCAACTGGAGAGAGTTTGGACTGGGAGGGAAAGGATCCAGTTGTGGTTCACAAAGGTGCCAACAACATAGGAAGAATTAGGAACGGGTTTTTTTTTTAATTTTATTTACAGCATGGTGACAGGCCCTTCCGGCCCAACGAGTCCGCGGCGCCCATTTTAAACCCCCATATTAACCTACCCGTACGTCTTTGAAATGTGAGTGGAAACCGGAGCACCCGGAGGAAACCCACGCAGACACGGGAGAACATACGAACTCCTTACAGACAGCAACGGGAATTGAACCCCGATCGCTGGCGCTGCAATAGCGTCGCGCTAACCGCTACGCTACCGTGCCGCCCTGTACCGTACTGTTCTGCTGTGTTACTTTGAGGAGCTAGGGACCAAACAGGGAAAGGTTCAATTTAAAGTATGACAATATGGAAGGGTGGGTCAAAGTGGAGCGAAGCAGGGGATCAGTTCATGGCCCAGCACAGGACTGAGTATCACCATGTGGCTGGAAGTGGGGGGCTCAAAGAGTGGCTTGGACCAGAAATGGGGCCCTGGAATGTATCTAGTGAAATTTGAGCATTGGCCAGGAGAATGGGCTAGTGTGCTCAGAGATATAGGGAATATAAGAATTGGAGTCAGGTGGGGGGGTGTGGAGTCTGGGAAGAGATCAAAGGGGAGTTGGGATATTGATAGTCAATGGAATATAGGGACAGGGAGGATTGAAGGTGATGGGACTCAATGGGAGGGTAGGTGAGGAGTAGGGAAGTGAGAGTGAGGCAGTGGGCAAAGGCATCTGTCCTGGAGTCCACCCTGGTGTCTGTGTGAGAGTGTGTACATGCCGAGAGGCACACACACACACATATGCCACCTGGTGTGCACATCAATCCGTGCAGCAAGCTCCAGAAGTCTTGATAAGTCTTGATAACAAAAGAGCTGGTCATTGACTTCAGGAAAGGGGGCGGTGTACATGCACCTGTCTACATCAATGGTGCTGAGGTCGACAGGGTTGACAGCTTCAAGTTCCTCGGAGTGAACATCACCAACAGCCTGTCCTGGTCAAATCACATAGATACCACAGCCAAGAAAGCTCACCAGCGCCTCTACTTCCTCAGGAGGCTAAAGGAATTTGGTTTGCCCCCTTTGACTCTCACCAACTTTTACCGATGCACCATAGAAAGCATCCTATCTGGATGTATCACAGCTTGGTACAGCAACTGCTCTGCCCAGGACTGCAAGAAACTGCAGAGAGTTGTGGACACAGCCCAGCGCATCACGGACACCAGCCTCCCCTCCTTGGACTCTGTCTTTACCTCTCGTTGTCTTGGTGAAGCAGCCAGCATAATCAAAGACCCCACCCACCCAGGATATTCTCTCTTCTTTCCTCTTCCACTGGGTAGAAGTACAAGGTGCCTGAGGGCACATATCACCAGACTTAAGGACAACTTCTACCCCACTGTGATAAGACTATTGAACGGTTCCCTTATACAATGAGATGGACTATGACCTCATGATCTACCTTGTTGTGAACTTGCACCTTATTGCACTGCACCTTCTCTGTAGCTGTGACACTTTACTCTGTACTGTTACTGTTTTTACCTGTACTATATCAATGCACTTTATACTAACTCAATGTAACTGCACTGTGTAATGAATTGCCCTGTACGATCGGTTTGTAAGACAAGCTTTTCACTGTACCTCAGTACAAGTGACAATAATAAACCAACACCAATACCCGTCAGTGGATCAAAGCCTTGCTCTGACCTATCCTTGAAGTAACTATTGCGAAACAACGTCCCCACATTAATGGAAGGCACATGCAGGCAATTTCCATTCCTCTATATGAAGAAGTAAGAAAATTTACCTGAGCCACATACAAACTGACATAGGTTTGAAAGGATTAAAGAGTTAAATGTAAGGTTTGAGAAGAAGTGTTAGAGAAAGAAGTTGTGATTCATGACACACTGGAACAAGTACTGGGTAAAGAAAGGTATTCTATCGCAACAAGTTTCTCTTAAACTGGGCTGTGACTAGTGCTCTGGCAAAATCTTGGCCTTAAACAGGACTGTAATCTAAATAGTTTGTGAAAACAGGGTTTAAGTAAGGAAAAATTTATAGATTTAAAAGAAAAAGTCAAGATTATGGAACAAAGTGGCAATCTGAGTAAGGACAAGCAGAGTGAGAAAGGAAGGAACAACGACTTTAATTGTAATATTACACCAGTAAACATGTCAATTCAAGGAAAAATTCTAAAAAGTTAAGGCAGGGTATCTGAACGCACAAAGGAATTGTAACAAAGTACATGAATTAGAAATAAATGGTTTTAATCTAGTTGCTATTACAGAGGCATGATTGCCAGGTTGGGAATTAGATACTTCAGGGCGGAATGCAAAAGAAAGAACTCTAAAAATATGGGATGACATAGTCTAAATTATTCCTCACTATTGCCTCTGAGTAAACCAGTATGGTTGGGGATACAAGATAGCAAGGGACAAAACAGACTGGTCAGAGTGATATTCAGGCAGCCTAAAAGCAGCAGTACAATTGAAGAGAGCCTTAATCAGGAAGTAAAAATGTTTTCTAGAGAAAGTATGAGAATATTCATACGGAACTTCATATAGATGAAGCAAATTAAATCGATGTAAGTAGTTTAGAGGGTCAGTTCATAGACTGCATTCAGGACAATTTGCAAGAACAATTCATCATGGAACTAACAAGGGAATAGGCTACCTTAGACTTTTTCATGTGTAACAAGACAAGGTTAATTAGTAACTGCCTAATAAGAGATACTCCAGGGGGAAAATGATCACAAAAAAGTCAAGTGTTGAATGCAGTCCAAGAGAGTCACTGATCAACTGAAAACTAGGGTGTTGAACTTAAATAATGCCAATCTTGGGAAAAAGGTGGTATTGGTTGAGGTAGATAGGAAATAAAATTAAACAGTTTATCAGAGGATAAGCAATGGCAAGCATCTAAGAAATATTTCAAAATTCTCAGCAAATGCACATTTCATTGAAAAATGGAAAATCCATGGGAAAATTAATCCATCTGTGGCCAACTAAATAAGTTACGGATGGCATTAAAAGAAGTGACTTATAATGTTACCAGTTAGAGAAGGCCAAGGATTGGGAGAGTTTAAGAGGCAGCAATGAATAAACAAAGAAATGATAAGGAAATTGAAGGTAGATTATGTGTAAATTAGCAAAAGTAATATTTTTTTAAAGTTTTGTGAATACCTGCAACTATGTCAGAAAGAAGAAAGTATCAAAACTAAACATGGGTCCCATGGAGACAATGACAGGAGGAATCAAAAGAAATAAAGTGTGTCCAGCATTTTCTGTTTTTATTTAACATTTCCAGTATCTGCAGAGGTTTTTTCACAAAAGAAATTAAAGAGTGGTTAAGGCATTACCTAGGTATTTTGAATCTGTCTTCACTGAAGACACAATAAACATATTGGAAATAGAGGGATCCTAAGAGCTAATGGTAAGGAAAAACAGGAGTAATTAATATCACTAAAGAGAATGTACTGTAAAAATTTAGTGGGTTACAATGAGATAAATCTCCTGTATGTAAGAGCTTGCATCCCAGGGTTTAAAGAGGTCATTGCAGAGACAGCATGTGGGATATCTTTATTAGTCACATGCATATCAAAACACACAGTGAAATACATCTTTTGCATAGAGTGTTCTGGGGGCAGCCCGCAAGTGTCGCCACACTTCCGGCGCCAACATAGCATGCCCACAACTTCCTAACCCGTACGTCTTTGGAATGTGGGAGGAAACCGGAGCACCCAGAGGAAACCCACGCAGTCACAGGGAGAACGTACAGACTCCTTACAGACAACAGCTGGAATTGAACCCGGGTCACTGGCACTGTAGAACCCGGGTTGCTAGACACTACACTACCGTGCCTGCCCAAAAGTTGATGCGTAGTCGGCAGGATTCAAAGCTACACAGGGGGACCCCAATGGATTTCTAGTCCATCGCCTTAACCACTCAGCCAAGGGCAAGTGTTTGAAATGATCTTCCATGATTCCTTAAATTCTAGAACATTCCCAGCAGATTGGATGGGAGCAAACATAACAATGAAGAGGAGGGAAAGAAAAAAAATAGAGTACTATAAACTAGTAAGCCTGATACTGTTGTCAACAAAATGCTGGAATCAATGAATCGATCATGAAGGATGTAGTAAAGATGCATTTAGAAGATCATAATATAAGACAGAATCAACAATTTTCCAAGGGGAAAATTATTTGACAAATTGAATAGAGTTTTTTGAGGATGTAACTAGCAACATAGGTAAGTGAGAATCAGTGGATGCAATACATTTGGATATTGCTTATGGAAGACAATAATTCAGAAAAGAGTTTGTTACAGAGTACAAAGGAAAATAGGCAATAAAGTAATCTTACTGCTTATTGCCATCTTCACAAATGCAATGAATTTAGTAAATAATGCTGATGAGCTGAAAACACAGATAGACACCTGGAAATATGATATTTTATGTATTCCTTAACTCATTGGTTAACCAAGGAGCAGAGATGGCAGCTTAACATTCCTGGTTACAGGTTTTCCGATGAGATGAAGAGGGTGTAACGATATTGGATAAAAATGACTATCACAGTTCTGAAGAAAGTTATGTAAGAAGGCTCATCAAATGAGAAAATATGGGTTGAACTAAAGAACAAAAAGGAGCAATCACAATGCTGGGGGTGTACTGTGGACCCTCAAATCATTACAGAGTCACAGAGTTATACAGCATGGAAACAGGCCCTTCAGCGCAACTCGTCCATGACAACCAGGTCTGTTCCATTTGCTTGCATATGGCCCATATCCCTCTAAACCTTTCTTATCCATGTACCTGCCTAAATGTCTTTGAAACATTGTAATTGTACCTGTCTCTACAGCTTTGTCTGATAGCCCGTTCCACATACCCCACACCCTCTGTGTGAAAAGGTTTCCTGTCAGGTCCCTTTTTAATCTTTCCCCTCTCATCATAAATCTATTTCCTCTAGTTGTAGGTTCCCCTACCTTGGAAAAAAGACTGTGACCATCCACCTTATCTATGCCTCTCATGATTTAATACACCTTTATATGGTCACCCCTCAGTCTCCAGTGCTCCAGGGAAAAAAAAGTCCCAGCCTATTTGGTCTCTCCTTGTAGCTCAAACCCTCCAGTCCCAGTAACATCCTTGTGATTTTTTTTCTGCAACCTTTCCAGCTTATTGACATCCTTCCTATTAGTTAGATGAAGTGTTGGGTTTTGGGAAGTTAACCCATAGCAGGACATATACAGGGAATGGCAGATCCCTGGAAAGTGTTGTAGAGCAGAGAGATCTAGGGATACAACTTTCATCGATGCACCATAGAAAGCATCCTATCTGGATGCATCATGGCTTGGTATGGCAACTGCTCTGCCCAGGACCGCAAGAAACTGCAGAGAGTTGTGGACACAGCCCAGCAAGTCACAGAAACCAGCCTCCCCTCCTTGGACTCTGTCTTTACCTCTTGCTGCCTTGGCGAAGCAGCCAGCATAATCAAAGAGAGAATGACCCACCCACCTGGGTCATTCTCTCTTCTCTCCTCTTCCATCATGTAGAAGATACAGGAGCCTGAGGGCACGTACCACCAGGCTGAAGGACAGCTTCTACCCCACTGTGATAAGACTATTGAATGGTTCCCTTATATGATGAAATGGACTCTGACCTCACGATCTACCTTGTTGTGACCTTGTACCTTATTGCACTGCACTTTCTCGGTAGCTGTGACACTTTACTCTGTACTGTTATTGTTTTTACCTGTACTACCTCAATGCACTCTGTACTAACTCAATGTAACTGCACTGTGTAATGAATTGACCTGTACAATCGGTATGCAAGACAAGTTTTTCACTGTACCTCGGTACAAGTGACAATAATAAACCAATACCAATAATACAAGTACATAGTTCCTTGAAAGTAGTGACACAGGTAGACAGGGTGGTGAAAAAGGCGTTTGGCACGCTTGCCTTCATCAGTCAGGGCACTGAGTACAAGAATTGAGACATCGTGTTACAGCTGTACAAGATGTTGGTGAGAACACACTTGGGAGTATCGTGTGCAGTTCTGGTTGCAACCCATGGGAGATAAGAGAGCAAATTACAGGTACATTTCTAACAGAATTAAACTCAGTAGGAAATTTGAATACCCTAAGTTTCACTCAAATATAGCCAGAGTGAAAGGTTTCGAAGGCACAGAATTTCTAAACTGCATTCTGAGAATTTCTTAGCCAGCAATGTAATAAATCCAAAAAGGGGGTATTTCTGTATTTAATTTCAGGGATGAAGCTGGAGAGGTGGAAAGGTATCAGTGGAAGAGCATTGATTTGGAAAGGGCAAAAGGAGAAATTGGAGTAACATTTCTGAAAAAGAGGAAAGGCCATTTTTCTTGAATGAGAAGAGATTTAGCAAAAGTGGAGTGGAAACAGTTACTAGAAAGTAAATCAGTATTAAGCAATGGGAGGTACTCAAAAAAGAGAATTAAAGGGTTTAGAGTAAGTACTTTTCTACAAGGAAAACAGGTTGAATAAAAATAGAAAAGGCTGGAAATAATCAGCAGATCAGGCAGCATTTGAGAAACAGAATTAATGTTTCAGGTCAATAACATTTCATCACAAACGGGGAGGGACTGTAAGGTTTAGGAACCCCAGCATGACAAGGGTATGTTAAAGTAAAATAGTGAAGCTTAAAGTTGAAAATTGCACAAAATCCCTTAAGAGTATAGAAAGTGGAGGGATTAAATTATAAAAGAGATTAGGAAAGCAGAGAGGGCTAAGAAGATATCAGCAAGTAAAATCAAAGCAAACCCAAAGCTGCATTATAATTACACAAAAGGTATGAGGATGACGAAGGAAAGAGTAGTGCCTTCTGGAGATCAAAAATGAAAACTAAGTGTAGATGCAGAGGATCTTGGTAAAGCTTAAGAGCTTGTGTCTTTACCTTGTGTCTTTCTTTACAAAAGGGGGAGATGATGCTGATTTTATAATTCAGGAGGAAAAATATAAAATGATGTGTTAAACATATTTTTTTAAGGGTTTAACTTATTTGAAAGTGGATGAAATACATCCAGGCCCAGATAAAATACATCCTAGGCTGTTAAAAGAAGCAAGGAAGAAAATTGGATCGGCTCTGACCATTGTTTTTCAATCCTCCATGGTCATTGAATGTTGCAAAGGGAAAGATTGGAGAACTGCTAAGTTGTAAAAAGGGAGGAAAGAATAAATTATGGGCCAGTTACTTTAAGTTCAGGCAAATAATTAAAATCAATTATTGGCACAGATTAATTAAGGACAATTAGCACAGATCTGTTAAGGGGAAGTCATGTCTGATTAATGACTGAATTTTTTTGGAGAACAAAGAGCAGAGCATTTATTGTAGTCCTCATAGATTTATACAGGACAGAAACAAGTCCTGCAGCCCAATTCATCCATGCCGTCCAAGCTGCCTACCTGAACTAGTCCCATTTGCCTGTCTTTGGCCCATATCCTTCTAAACCTTTCCTATCCATGCACCTGTCCGAATGTCTTTTAAACGTTTTAATTATACCAGCATCTACCACTGCCTCTGGCAGCCAGTTCCACATACCCACTACCCCCTGTGTGAAAAAGTTGTCCTTCAGGTCCCCTGTAAATCTTTCCCCTCTCACCTTCAATCTATTCCCTCTTAAATCTATAAAAGCATGAATTATAACAAGACTTTTGACAAGCTCCCAAAAGATATGCTGGTCAAAAAAGTAAAAGTCTAAGGGGGAGTGGCAAATTGGAACCAAAGGAGCAAGCAAAGGCTAATAGTTGACAGGTATTTTTGTGAATGAACTACCATTAGTAGTTGCACTGATACTCAGTACTCAGTCCCTTGGAGGTTAGTAGTATATATTAGTGATTTAACAATGCAAAAACTGGTTGTGTGTTTGACAATGAGTTGACATTTTTACACTGCGGAAAGAAATAGATAAGGTAGTCAGTTAAGCAAAATAATGGAAAATGGAATTCATTCCAGAAAATCAAAATGTAATGCATTTGGAGAGGTTTTACAATGCAAGGAAATAAACAACAGATGGAAAGGTATGAGAGGTGTTAAGAACAGAGCGATCTTAGTATCAGGATAGGTCAGTGAGGTGGTCAAAAAGGCATATGGAATGCATTCTCTTCTAATGTGAGGCAAAGAATATCAGAACATGAAGGTTATGCTGGAACTGTATACAATAGTTAAACCACATCTCGAGTACTGCATTCCTTCATCTTCTTAGGCAGTCCCTTGGGACCCAGGATGACTTATTTTCACTCATTTTTCGTCAGTTCTGAGATGGCTGAGGGGGAACCATAGACTCTTCTCACAGGTGGAACAGGTGGTGGCAGAAGAGGTGGGTGGGTAGATAGTTTGAGAGATGGTTTGATCCTGCATACAGTACTGATCACCATGTTACAGGAAAAATCTATTGCACTAGACCGTGTGCAGAGGAGGTTTACAACATGTTGCTGTGACTGAAAAGTTTCAGCTATGCAGAAGGACAGAATAGGCTGGGATTTTATTTTGAGACAGATGAGGCTGAATGGAGACTTAGCTGAGCTGTATAAAATTGTGGGAGGCCTGGATAAATTAAATAGAAGTTACCTATTTCCCCTGGCAAAGGGATCAAAAACTAGGAAGCACAGGTTTAAAACAATTGCAAGAAGGAATAGAGAGATGAGGAAACATTTTTTTCACCCAGAGAGCAGTAGGGGCCTGGAACTCACTGCCGGCAAGGGTGGTAGAAGCAGACCCCTCATCACATTTAAAAGCACTTATGATCTACCCCTTGTGACCTTGCACCTTATTGTCTACCTGCACTGCACTTTCTCTGTAGCTGTGACACTTTACTCTGTACTGTTATTGTTTTTACCTGTACTACCTCAATGCACTCTGTACTAACTCAATGTAACTGCACTGTGTAATGAATTGATCTGTACGATCGGTATGCAAGACACGTTTTTCACTGTACCTCGGTACAAGTGACAATAATAAACCAATACCAATAAACCAATACCAATACTTAGATGTGCACTTGTAGAGGTGTGACCTGCAATACTATCGACCTGGTGCTGAAAGGTGGGATTAGGCTGAAAAACTTTCTTAATGGGCAAAGACACAATAGGCCAAATGGTCCCTTATATACACAAATTTTCTGTGGCTCACTGATACTATAATATGGAAAAATGTGAGGTTTTGCACTTTGATAAGAAGAACAAAAAGCAAAATATTTTTAGTAAGAGAGCAATAGTAAACGTTGGCATACAGAGGAATTTTAGTATGCTGATATATGAGACAAAGGGATAGACCCTTCGGCCCACAATGTTGTGCCGACCTATATAAACACCCACTCCCTGACCAATCTAACCCTTCCAATCCTACACAGCCCATACCCCTCCAGTTTTCTTACTTCCATGTGCCTATCTAAGAGTCTTACATGTCCCTATTGAATCAGCAAAGGCAGTAAACATATTGGTGCAACAACCAATTAGTAAGGTAAGGGGTATGTTAGCCTTGACAAAAGTAAGGAAGTCTTACTGAGATTGTCCTATTGAAAGGTCATCAACCTGAAACTTTAACTCCATTTCTTGTTTTCACAGATGCTGCATGACCTGCTGAGCATTTCTAGCTTTTGTTTTTATTGCTGAAATTGTATAGGACTTGGTGAGACCTCATCTGGAATACTTTATGCAATACTGGTCTCCATAGCTAAGGAAGGGTACATTTACATTATAATTAGTGCAGTGTAGATTCAGCAGGTTAATTCCTGGAATGAGGTAGTCTTCCCATGATGTAAGATTGCCCTTCAATCTCTGGAGCTTTGAAGTTTGGCAGATGAAATTAAGATATAATTGAAATATCCAAGATTCTAAGAGGGATTGATGGAGCAGAGGCTGTAAGAGTGTTTCTTTGAGATGATGAATCAAGAATTGGTGCCACAGTCTCAGGGTAAGGGTCAGCCATCCAAATGTAGATCTTTGAAGTGCTCAGTTTGTTAAGTGCATTTGATGTTGATATTGATAGATAGAGAGATACACAGGAAATAGTCAAGAAAGTAATTAAAATATGTCATTATGTTAAAGAAATGATAGCTAAATGTGCTAATGTATGTTGAATACTGTGGTGTCCCTGATCGCACAAATGTGGATTACCTATTGTCTCAGGTTGACCAATGTAGTTGGAATAGATCAATATAGATTTCTAGAAAGGGGTGAGGTCATTTATATTTAAACATCCCATATGACTGACAAACTGGGGACCTTTGTGAAATAATAGATTTGTCTGACAGTCCAATCTGAGATGAAGTTCTGAATCTCGTCTGTCAGGGGAATGAGACCATGATGCTTTGTTACCCTTCAGCTGGGCAATATTACAGCCAGCAGTTCCTGATGTGCACCAAGCAGTCTGCGGAAAGATGCATAAGCCAGCCAGAAGATTCCGTACTATGAAGAGCTACGTAAGAAATAAATGACCATGATCCCCGTTAGCTTACAGTTGAAAGTCAGTTCAAGATAAAAACATGCTGTTTTAACTTTCAAAAATAACATTTCATGTATGTACTGAGCCCAAACCAAATTAATCAGTGGTCAGTAGACTTGCATGTTGATTAATAGACTGGGACATAGTCTGACAGATTGCATATTCCACTTTCGATGGAACAATGAAATCATTTGAATAAGGTGGCAGACAGGTGAAGGACATTTGAGTTTACTGAAGATGTGAGGATCCACTCCCTAGAATGATTAATGTAGTTAAATCCAAGAAAAGTTTCAGCATTTAAAAATTGAAAGCTTCTAATTCTTTATCCTCAGTCTTCTGCATTATCATGGGATGGCTCCAAAGTTTTCCCTATTTATAGTTCCTTGAACATTTTTTAATATATTGCTCTGAACATTTATTACTAGAAATGGCTTAATGACTTCCTTGATAATCCTTCCTAAACTTCTTTTCTCCAAAATTGATGCAAAAATACTTAATAAACAGTATTTTATTTCATCACTTTCAAATATGTGATGTGTGCCTTCATCTTCAATTGATCCCACCAGTAAAGGATACTCCCAATTTCATGTTCATCCTTTTACTTACATTTTTATTCAATTGAGGGGTTTCCGTTCTCTGACACAGCCACATTTTATTGCCCATCTATAATTGTCCTTGAGAAGGTAGGGGTGAGTCCCCAACTTGAACTGCAGCAGTCCATCTGGTGAATGTACTTGAATACTCTGTTGAGTTGGGAGTTACAGTATTTAGATCCAGCACCAAATGCTGAGTCAGCATATTGTCAGGCTTGGAGAGGAACTTTCAGAAAGTTTGGTGCATCGAAAACTCTGTTGAAGAAACCTATAAGAAGTTCTGAGGTTAACTTTGTAGACACCCTAGCTAAGATTCATTGGTTCTGGCAGGAGTGACAATTTAGTGTGGTGAATATCTGCTGCTTTGTCCTTAAGTTTGTTAAGAGTTGTCTGAGCTGCATTCATCAAGGTAAGTAGAGAGTATTCCATTACATTCCTGACATACACTGAAGATGCTGGAAAGGCTTTGAAGAGTCAAGAGGTGGGTTGGTTGTCTCATGACAGTCTTAGAAATTGGTTCAGACCAATTAAGGTGCACCAAGAACCTGTTGTCTACTGATTAGCCATTGGTTATGGCAGGTGGGGATAGAGAGCCAGTATTCAGTGGCTTATCAGAACTTGGGTTGGTGAAGATTTGGGGGTGGGGTCATGTGGAGAGGATGGTGGGTAGAGAACCAGAGGCCAAAGGGAAAAGGGTGCAGGGTCCAAAGGTGTGTTACAAAAATGAAAAGGGATCTACCTTGGTTGGGTAGTCAGAATTGATTCAGGAGGTCCCAGCACTGTGAAAACATTGTTGTTCTGGGAGTGCCAGAATTTCTCCAAATATGGCACAGAGGAAGGCCATTCGGCTCATTATGCTGGCTCCTATTAGAGCAATCCCATCAGTGGAGTTCCTTCAACATAATCCTGCCAAGTACTCTCTCTGAAGTTGATCACTCAATTCTGTTTTGAAGGCAATGATTGGTTCTGTTTCCACCACCCTTACGATCATTCATACCAGATCACCAGATCCTAACAACTCTATGAACTAAAAGTTTTGCCTAACATTCCTCTGGTATCATTTGCCTAAAATTCTTATCTAAGTTGTTAATATTTCAATTAACCATATTTAAACTGGTCAGTCTGGTACAGTTCTACCAAATCTCCCCTACACTTTCTTTACTCCAAGAACCCTAGCTTCTCCATTCTAACTTTACAGTGAAAATCCTCATTCCTGGAACCATTCTAGTGAATACATTTTTACATCACCTCTTAAATCATTCTTCTTAAAGTGTGGGCACCAACTGAATTAAGTGGTCTAACCTGTTGTATGGGTTCAATGTATCTCCCTTACCTCTATACTCTTGTGCCTTAATTTATGAATCTCAAAATTACATCTACTTTACTAACTACTCTCTCAACATGCCATTACACTATTATGGATTTTGTAAACCCTCTGCCATTTAGTTATCATTTTTCATTATTTCAGCCACTTCACTGTATTAAGTTTCATCTGCCACTTGCAACTCACGCAACCATGTTATCTTCTTGTCGTCCACCTCATTGTTTAGGTCATTTCCAAACTTTATGCCATCCATAAATTTGGAAATTTTATCTCAGAAACCCATGAGGTTCATTGCCAGGATCTGGATCTCATTAAAATTTTTTTTAAATTTTATTTACAGCATGGTAACAGGCCCTTCCAGCCCAATGAGTCCACGCCGCCCATTTTTAAACCCCAAATTAACCTACCCATACGTCTGTAGAATGTGGGAGGAAACCGGAGCACCCGGTGGAAACCCACGCAGACATAGGAGAATGTACAAACTCCTTACAGACAGCGATGGGAATCGAACCCATATCACTGGCGCTGTAATAGCGTTGCGCTAACCGCTACACTACCGTGCCGCCATACAGCTATACAGCGCAGAAATAAACCCTTCAGCCCAACTTGTCCATGCTGACCAAGATGCCTATTCATGCTAATCTAATTTGCCTGTGTTTGGCCCATATGCCTCTAAACTAGGACACTATCTTGAGAAACTCCTACAGTGATGTAGTGGGGCTGGGCTGATTGATATTCAATAACTACAACTATCTTCCTTTATGCAAAGTGTAACTTCAACCTTAGAGTGTCTTCCTTTTAATGCCCATTGACTTCCCTTCAGTTTCACTTAAGGTTCCTTGATGCCACACTTGGTCAAATGCCGCTTTGATGTCAAGGGCAGTCACTCTCACCTAACCCCTGGAATTCAGATTATTAGTCAATGTCAGGACCAAGGCTGCAATGAAGTCTGGATCCAAGCAGTCCTCATGAAACCCAAACTGGGCCTTGGTGAGTAGTTTATTGGTGAGTAAATGCTGCCAGGTAACACTGTTGATGACACAGATAACACTGTTGCACCTACCGTCACTTTACTATTGATGGAGAGTAGATAGATGGATTTATCCTGTTTTGTGAATGGAAAACACCTGGGCAATTGTTGGGCAGATGCCAGTGTTGTAACTGTATGGGAGCAGCTTGGCTTGAGGGACTAGTTCTTGAGTACAGGCATTCAGTACTACAGTTGGGATATTGTCTACACCCATAGCCTTTGATATATCCAATGCTCTCAGTAGTTTCTAAATATCATGTGGACCGAATACAATTTGTTGTAGGTTGGACTTTTGATGTTGGGATCTCAGGAGGAAGGCAAAATGGAACATAGGGTCACCTGGTGCTTCAGCCTTGTGTTTAGCACCCACATTCCTGCATGCCCTTCTGAACTCGTCATTGAACCAGGATTCCATTAATTCTATTGGGTAGTTCATATAAATATTGGACTCTGTGATACAATTGCAAGCTTAGAAAATGATTTGATTAAACTTTTCAAGTAAACAAGAGAACAGATGAAGTGGATAGAGAAAAACTCTATCCATTGTTTGGGGAGTCTTGGACTAGGCAACGTTGTCTAAGAATTAGATCCAGGTCTTTCAGGACAAAGATAGAAAACACATCTACAAGCAATTACAGAACAGTCACAGTAGGGAAGGAGGTTTAGTCGACCTGTCAATTTAGTACTAGCTAGTCTCACTCCCATGTGGTCTTTCTATAGCGCTGCAAATCACTTCCTTTCAGATACTTATCCAGTTCCTCCACTACTGCCCCTGGGCAGTGCAGTTCAGACACTAATCACATGCGACTGTAAAATAAATGAATTGTTGAAGTTGGAGCTTCCTTCTGCAAACATAAATTGATGCTTAGTTGATTGTTACTTGTATGTCAAGGACTGGCAGAAATATGGAAATATTCAATGAAGAGTAAGTCATTCAGTCCCTTGAACATGTTCCACTACTCAATGCTGACATGTGTCCTACTTTACTATAAATGTAATGTTAAAATGAAAATGTAAACACTTAAATTACATTTTTCCTCCACACGATGCAAAGAAAGGACCTTGTATGGTGAGTGTAGGTAAAACATTGGAGGGGAGGAATAAGGTGGGATACTTAGACCCTCAGGAAAAAGGTTTCCAAAAAAAAAATCAGGATTTCAAAAAATCGCATCGATAAAAGGGACAAATGAAACCTAAATGAAGCATTCATTCTACTTGCATTCTTATTTTTAAGCAGCCCAGGATACAAATGTTATTTCAGACCCTGATTAATGAAATATGTTCTGCTTCAGTGACACCAAAAACACTGAGCAATAATCATTATCTATTATTTCACCCTATAGAAGAGTCCCAAGTTTGCTTCAGTCTGCTGAGCACCAACCCTCAATTTGGGTGAGCAGAGGTTGTTTCAGTATCTTTTGCTATATTACAACAGAAGTACTTCATTGGCTCTGTATTGCTTTGGGATGATCTAACACCTTGAAACCATATGACTGGATGTACTTTAGTGGTTATATAAAATACTTAATTGATTAACCCATTGGCCGTCCATAATTGGATTTTTGAAGCAATGTTACATTCCTAAATGTCAATGACTGTTTGTGACTTTTATATTTAGCCTCCTTCCATTAGATTCTACAATTATTGCAGCACTTATCAGCATAACACCACCACCCCCCACCACACAAAATAGGTGGTACATTTCCATATAATACCAATTGTCATCTTATACCAAACAAACAACACAGTAAGGCCTAGAATTTATGTGAATGTTATATGAATAAATATTTCCCCAATTCCTAAGTGATTTAATCCTTTGATAATGAGAAAAAAAAGTGATTGAGTTGAGGATATGGGAATGTTTGAAATTGAGAGAGATTTGGACAAACTAAGTCCAAGAAGCCTTTCTGTCACCTCCAGAATTTAAGCAAGGTCAGACTTATAAAGTACAACAGAAGAAATTGATAAATTAAGAAATGTTCTTACAAATAAAAGGCAACAAAAGAAATTAAGAAATTCAGAAGAAACTCTTCTACTGAAGGGAATGTTGAGTACAGAACAAATAAAGGCTTTGGCTTAAGAAACTTTAATGGGTTTAATTGGTTTACAGAGTTAAAGGGCTTAGTTTCAAGCCTTATATATCTGCATTCTAGGGAATAATATGGATAACCATCCTACCTAAAACTGTTACAATTCGATATCCTATTTGTTGGAACTTTAAAGAATTCTCCAATAGTAGCTGTTGTATCAAGAAAAAATGATCTCAATTTGGTAATGTTTATATAACAATGCAATCCTACTCCCTAAAGTCTATGTTTCCCTTTTGTGGCCCCAGAGCTGTGTTTCTTCCATCACCTGAATTAATATTATGTCTGTGTACTGTCTTGGTGAGAGGAATACAAGGACAAAGATCTTTAGTTAAGGAATAAATTACATTTCTCGCCTTATTTCTTACTTTAATATCTGTTGTGTATTACCTCTCTAAGTTAATGTTTAAGGTTTATATATTTTTAAATATCACAAATCCATTAACCACATTTAGGAAGCAGCTGAAATATTGTTATTTTATGGCTGTACCATTCCAAATTTTCTTCCACCTATCAGCTTGAAGTTATTTTCAGGACCTTGTACAGCCAAATTCCTGCCCCGTCAACAATTAGTTCAACACTGCCATCATGTAATCCATACCTTTCATTCATGCATTTTTTATTGTATTTGGTACAGTGATCTTAAACTAAAACAGAGTTTTTAGACAAGAGAATTCTTCCCTTTACTCCCCCTACTACACACTCACAAATGCTCCCTTAGCCAAGAACAAAGTCTATTTCCATCAGAAACAAGCTTAGCTTCTGTGTACTTTGCTCAAGTTTTCTTGCCAACTGCACAAATGTATAAAGTGCACATAAAATAGGATGCACTGGAAGCAATTTTCAAATATAAACACTGCCCTCTGTGGTAAATCCCACTATTCTTGGGCAGTAGTCCAACCCAAGACTTTTATTTCCAAAACAGGAAAATTACGCCCTTAAGGCTTTTCTCTCTTCTGCCATGAACAAAATGGCAAAAAGCCAAACATTATCCACCACACTCAATTTACTATGTTTGAAGTACACATATGTTGCCAGTGTTGCATATCATTATTTGTTACTTCCTTTTTGATCCCCTTGGGGTTAAGGGGAGAAAGGGGAAAACAAAGTCAGCTGAAGGTCTTCTTCCACATTGCTATCTAGTGGGCCTTGCAAAATGCTCAGGTATAGTTAGTTGAGACCAGAATTGAGTTTAGCTTCTAAAACCTTTACAGAATGTATACATGCACATCAGCTACTCAAGCACACCAGGGAATGAAAAAGGCTCATAATCCATATTTCATTTAAGGGTTTTCATTTTCTGGGAGATGGGGAGGACAGAAATCTGATAAGAAAAAAAATCAATCTGTTTCTCTTTTGGCATCATAAGGTTTCCTGCCACTATTGGATACCTAAACTTCACATATATAGAATAGTTTCAGTAGCAATTAAATGATAAGGCCCAAATACAAATCAGGCTCAAGCTCACCGGCACAGATAATAATGAAGAAACATTATTACCTCTAACACATTACCATGATCTGAACAACATTTGCACCACATATAGTTCATATTCCTGTAAAATTTAATTTGAAGCATTTACAGCAAGGTTTTTTTCTATCATAAGATGAAGATTAAGAAAATCTCAACATTTTTGTTGTCATGATATGAACATTTCACTTTGTGAATGTGGTATTTTTTGTTCTTAAAGCAGGCCAATGTCCAGTAAGCAGAGTCTATTGTTAATTGTTCAGTACTTAGTTGCATACTTGGAAGTAAATACCAATTTTATAACCCACTAAATTTAGATTGATCAATTTCTGAGGGACTCGATCTAATAATCCAAGTGGGTATACTGTACTGGAATTAATGTGGCTCGCTTTTCAAAGTTCAAGAGCCAAAAAAAAATACTGGCACCGAGTCACAAGTTCTAAATTTAATAACCACTAGTTTATTCATTGATATTTTGGCTATAATCATAAATATTCAATTTCGTAATTCAGCTCACTTGAAATTCTGGGATAGAACTATGTCAATACTTTATGCACACTACAGCCAGCAATCTCAAAACCTGCGTGGTAAACCCTGCATCTGCAATTTCCCAACATGACAGAAGAGGAGAAGAACAAGGACACAATCGTGGAAGGAGTAAGATAAGAGAAGTTCAAGGTATTTGGAGGAGGGAAGAGGGTTGGGAGGTGTAGAGATCAGGGCAGAGTAATTTACGAAGAATGATCAGAGTAGGGTGTGGGAAGATCTTTGAGACAGTAAATTGCAGAAGTTACAGTGAGAAGACTGAGAGCCGGGAGAAGATTGTAGGATGGCCAGGAAGTCATTGCAGGCCAGAGAGAAGATTGAGGCTTGAGAAGCCAATGGAAAGCACAAAGGAAATCAGAAAGGGGCCAAAAAACAATTCCAGAGGAAGTGAGGGATGAAATCAGGGGCATCACAGAAAATAGTAGCTACTGCATGTGAGAATGGAGTGAGGAGATGGTCACCAGTGTGGAGATTGGTTGAAGATCATTTCGGGGGTGGAGAGGGAGAACAATGACAAAGGACTAAAAGGAAATGGAGGATATAGGTGGCCATGGAAGTGAGTGGGGTCCAATGTCTGGAGTGGGGATGATCAAACTTAACAGAAAAAAGACAAGGACCTAATTTAATTAACAATGACCCATCCTGAATAAAAACTTCACTGCCCTAGTTACATTGGCTCAGGTGGACATGAACCACCAATGTCGATTTAAGAACTGCTCCAATGTTTAAAGCTTGTGCTATTTATAAACCACAGGAGCACAGAGAAGCCCAACGTAAATGGTGGAAGGAGTGCATCATCTCCCAAACTGGCCACCCCATGAAACACCTCTCACCCCACCTGTGACAAAGTCTGCAGGACACACAATAGCCTTATCAGTTAATTCAGAACCCATAGAACTGGAATAGAAGCGGGTCATGCTTGATGCCAAGGGCAGCCTATGAGAAAGAAAACACTAAAAAAAAGTAGCAAGCATTAACATCACATCACATGCTATTGACAATACTGTGGTGACTCACCGTTTAGTCAGGCGAACTGGCTCGGCAGTCGGGTCACGCGGCGTCGGAGCGACGAGGCCCAAGATGGCAGCGGGCCTCGTCTTTCAGAGTGACGGGGAGAACCCGCGCGCGGGAAAGTCTTGATGATGTAATACTTACGTCATTGCCGGTTTCATTGGGCGGGAACAGTCTCCCTTAAAGGGCCCGCGCAAGGCGGGAAAATAAACCAGTTCTTGTTCGGCAATCCTCCGACTAGCGTCTTGTTTTATTCCGCGGTAGCAACTGCTACATTGGTGACCCCGACGGTCCAAACGGCTTTTGGACCCGCGCAATGGACGACAGCGCAGCAGCCAATGCAGTGGCCCTCAAGCTGCCCACCTTTTGGACACTTCGGCCCAGCGTCTGGTTTGACCAGGCCGAAGCGCAATTCCACCTTCGGCAGATCACCTCCGACTCCACGAAGTACTACCATGTGGTTAGCTCTCTCGACCAAGAGACAGCTGCCCAGGTTGGAGACTTCATCCAGTCGCCTCCGGAGGAAGATAAGTACCCGGCTTTCAAAGACCTATTGATTAGGACCTTCGGCCTCTCCCGTCGTGAGCGCGCCGCCCGCCTGCTTCATCTGGATGGACTGGGGGACAGATCCCCATCTGCCCTAATGAATGAGATGCTGGCATAGGCCGAGGGACACAAGCCATGCCTGATGTTTGAACAGGCCTTCCTCGAACAGCTCCCCGATGACATCCACTTGTTGTTAGCTGACGCTGACTTCAGCCACCCCCGTGAGGTGGCCACCCGGGCAGATGTCCTGTGGAGGGCCAAGCGCGAGAGCAGTTCGTCCGTCAGTCAAATCACCAGGCCGCAAGCCCAACGCCTGCCTCGCCCGGCCCCAGCAACCGAGCAGCCACGCCCCAGGAACGCAGACGACGACACGGGTGACTAGCTGTGCTTCTACCATCAGAGGTGGGGTGCGGAGGCCTGTCAATGCCACCCACCCTGCAAGTTTCAGGGAAACGCCAGGGCCAGCCGCCGCTGATGGCTACGGCGGCTGAATGACGCCACCACCCCGGACCGCTATCCCATCCCTCACATCCAGGACTTCGCAGCGAACTTACACGGGGCCTGCATCTTTTCCAAAGTGGACCTCGTTAGGGGATACCACCAAATCCTGGTCCATCCGGATGACGTCCCCAAGACTGCGATTATCACCCCATTCGGCCTGTTCGAATTCCTTCGGATGCCGTTCGGCCTTAAGAACGCCGCGCAGACCTTCCAGCGGCTGATGGACGCGGTAGGCCGAGACCTGGACTTCGTGTTCATTTACTTAGACGACATACTGATCGCCAGCCGTAACCGCCAGGAACACCTTTCCCACCTCCGCCAGCTGTACTCCCACCTCCGCGATTTCGACCTCACGATCAACCCGTCCAAGTGCCAATTCGGACTTGACTCTATCCATTTCCTCGGCCACAAAATCACCAGCGACGGGGCAACACCTCTACCCGCCAAGGTGGACGCTATCCGCCATTTTGCCCGCCCCGACACAGTCAAAGGCCTACAGGAATTCCTTGGGATGGTCAACTTTTACCATCGGTTCATCCCTGCAGCAGCCCATATCATGCGCCCTCTGTTCTCGCTGCTGGCTGGTAAGGGCAAGGACATCACCTGGACTGACGAGGCTGCGGTTGCTTTCGTTAAGGCCAAAGACGCCCTGGCAGACGCCACGATGCTTGTACACCCTAGGACTGACGTCCCGACTGCCCTCACGGTAGACGCGTCCAACACCGCGGTGGGTGGGGTACTGGAACAGCTACTCGAAGGCCGCTGGCAACCCTTGGCATTTTTCAGCAAGCACCTTAGACCGCCCGAACTGAAGTACAGCGCTCTTGATCGGGAACTTCTAGCACTGTATCTGGCGGTCCGGCATCTCCGATACTTTCTAGAAGGCAGGCCTTTCACCGCTTTCACCGATCATAAGCCTCTGCCCTTTGCCTTCTCCAAAGTCTCCGATCCCTGGTCAGCTCATCAGCAGAGACATTTATCCTACATTTCCGAATTCACAACTGACATCCAACATGTCTCCGGAAAGGATAATGTCGTTGCTGATGCACCTTCCAGACCAACCATCCACAACCTATCCTTGGGTGTCAACTACACGGCCCTAGCTGACGCACAGCAAGCCGACGACGAACTACCCAGCTACAGAACCGCAGTCTCGGGTCTGCAGCTCCGAGATTTCTTGGTTGGTCCAGGTCAGCGGACCCTACTTTGCAACGTTGCGACTGGTCAGCCCCGCCCTATAGTCCCTGCAGCCTGGCGGAGATGCGTTTTTGACTCGGTACATGGGTTGGCGCACCCGTCCATCAGATCTACCGTTCGACTGGTCGCCAGCAAGTTTGTCTGGCATGGCCTGCGCAAACAGGTCAGTGAGTGGGCCAGGACTTGTCCGCACTGCCAGACGTCAAAACTCCAGCAACACACCAAGGTCCCACCACAGCGGTTCGAGCCTACCCGTAGGAGGTTCGACCACATACACGTTGACCTCGTGGGCCCTCTGCCGGTTTCAAGAGGAGCCCGGTACCTCCTTACCATCGTGGACCGGTTCACGAGGTGGCCTGAGGCAACCCCCCTGACTGACATCACAACTGATTCCTGCGCCCGAGCGCTGCTCACAACTTGGGTCTCACGTTTTGGTGTTCCGGCCCGCATCACTTCAGACAGCGGCAGCCAATTCACTTCCAGTCTCTGGGCTGCATTAGCGAACCTGCTAGGGACACAGCTGCACACCACCATGGCCTACCATCCTCAATCAAACGGGTTGGTGGAACGTTTTCACCGCCATCTGAAATCAGCCTTGATGGCCCGTCTGAAGGGTCCTAACTGGGTTGACGAGCTGCCTTGGGTCCTGCTCGGCATACGCACTGCCCCCAAAGAAGACCTCCGCACTTCGTCAGCTGAGCTTGTGTACGGGGCGCCCCTAGTTGTCCCCGGGGATTTCATACCTGCCCTTCGGGACCAAGGGGAACAACCCCCAGCAGTCCTGCAAAGACTGCGTGAGAAGCTTGGCAACTTGGCCCCGATTCCCACCTCACGGCACGGTCAAGCCCCATCCTGCCAGCCCAAGGAACTACGGGACTGTAAGTTTGTTTTCGTTCGCAGGGGCACACCTCGGGCACCATTGCAACGACCATATGAGGGACCGTTCCGAGTCATACGGAATAACGGATCCACCTTTATTTTGGACGTTGGAGGCAGGGAACAGGTTTTCACGGCGGACCGCCTCAAACCGGCCCATTTGGATCTGCAACAACCTGTCGAGCTTGCAACGCCACGACGCAGAGGCCGGCCCCCTAAGCGGCAGCTGGCACAGCCCACGGACCTTGGGGACTGTATCGCCGGTTCTGGGGGGGGTTGTGTGGTGACTCACCGTTTAGTCGGGCGAACCGGCTCGGCAGTCGGGTCGCGCGGCATCGGAGCGACAAGGCCCAAGATGGCGGCGGGCCTCATCTTTCCGAGCGACGGGGAGAACCCGCGCGCGGGAAAGTCTTGATGACATAATACTTATGTCATTGCCGGTTTCATTGGGTGGGAACAGTCTCCCTTAAAGGGCCCGCGCAAGGCGGGAAAATAAACCGGTTCTTGTTTGGCAATCCTCCGACTAGCGTCTTGTTTTATTCTGCGGTAGCAACCGCTACAATACCATGCATGCTCAGCAGTGTTCACTCATATGAAATGGGTGAGTGAGTGAGTCCAGGACCAGAGGGCACAATCTTAGAATTAGAGGGTACAGTTTCAAAACAGAGATGAGGAAAAATTTCTTTAGCCAGAGGGTGGTGAATTTGTGGAACTCCTTGCCACGTACAGCAGTGGAGGCCAGATCAGTGGGGGCGTTCAAGGAGGAGATAGATAGATATCTAAATAGTCAGGATATCAAGGGATATGGGGATAAGGCCGGAAATTGGGATTAGAATAGTTTTTTTTTCTTCCCCCATTCCCCATTTCTCATTTCTATTTCCCCTTCCTTGGAGCAGACTCGATGGGCTGAATGGCCTGCTTCTGCTCCCTTGTCTTGTGATCTTGTGAAAATAGAATTATCTGATGTTTGCACAAAGTTTCAGGTAAGTTCGATCCTATAGCTTGTTAAAATGTAGTCTGTGGTAGTATACCCATGCCACTTTGTGTGCAGTTATTTACTTGATATCTGGATTGTGCCCTCTCATTCCTTTTTCAATATTTTTTCCCTCCTTCTCTTTCACTGCCTCTTTCATTCTCAATCTCTCTCTTTTGCATTCCTCTCACATTCCCAATTATGATCTCAGTCTATTGTTCTCACAATACTTGTCTCATCACATAACCTTCACTCTTTTTTCCTTGTATTGCTTTTATTCCCTGCATTTCTCAGTGACTTTCTTACTTACAATGGCCGAAGTGCTCTTTCTTTCCTTATATTCTGCCTCCCCCAATAGATAGCAGAACCTGGAATTATTTGCTCCGGAACCTGGAGAAGGTGGGTGCTTGTATATGTGCCGTAAGTGATCCCAGGATGAGTTTTGGCATGAAATGTCTTTACTTTAATGTGAGAAGTATTAAGAATAAGGGTGATGAACTCAGAGCATGGATCAGTATGTGGAATTACGATGTTGTGGCCATTACAGAAACTTGGCTGTGCAAGGGCAGGATTTGTTGCTTTATGTTCCGGGGTTTAGATGTTTCAAAAGGGATAGTGCAGGAGATAAAAGAGGGGAGGAGTGGCATCGCTAATCAGGGATAATATCACAGCTGCAGAAAGGGAGGACGTCGCAGAGGGGTCGTCTACTGAGTCAGTGTGGATGGAAGTTAGAAACAGGAAGGGAGTGACCATTCTATTGGGAGTATTCTATAGGTCCCCAATAGCCAGCAGCACACTGAGGAACAGATAAGCAGGCAGATTTTGGAAAGGTGCAAAAATAACAGGGTTGTTGTCATGGGAGACTTCAACTTCCCTAATATTGATTGGCACCTCCTTAGTGCAAAAGGTTTAGATGGGGCAGAATTTGTTAGGTGTGTGCAGGAAGGATCCCTGACACAGTATGTGGACAGGCCGACTAGAGAAGAGGCCATACTGGATCTAGTACTAGTCATGAACCTGGTCAGGTGACAGACCTGTCGATGGGCAAGCATTTCGGAGATAGTGACCACAACTCTCTGACCCTTCGCATAACCATGGACAGGGATAGGAGCAGACGAAATAGGAAAGTTTTTAATTGGGGGAGGGCTAACTATGATGGTATTAGGCAGGATCTTGGGAGCGTAAATTGGGAACAGATGTTCTCAGGGATATGCACAGAAGAAATGTGAAGGCTGTTTAGGAACACTTGCATAGAGTTCTGGATAGATTTGTCCCACTGAGACAGGGAAAGGATAGTAGGGTAATGGAACCATGGCTGACAAAAGAGGTGAAATATTTAGTCAAGAGGAAGAAGGAAGCATACTTAAGCTTTAGGAAGCAAAAATCAGGCAGGGCTCTTGAGAATTATAA
Source organism: Pristis pectinata (assembly GCF_009764475.1). NCBI lineage: Eukaryota > Metazoa > Chordata > Chondrichthyes > Rhinopristiformes > Pristidae > Pristis > Pristis pectinata. The sequence continues at coordinate 92,614,137 of NC_067411.1, forward strand.
GGTAGCCAGGAAGGAGCTTAAGAAGGGTCTTAGGAGAGCTAGAAAGGTACATGAGAAGGCCTTAGCGAGTAGAATTAGGAAAACCCCAAGGCGTTCTGTACGTACGTGAGGAACAAGAGCATGACTAGAGTGAGGGTAGGACCGCTCAGCAATAAAGGGGGAAAATGTGCCTGGAGGAGGAGGAGGTAGGGGAGGTCCTTAGAACCATACAGCACAAAACAGGCCCTTCGGCCCACCTTAATGGATACTTTGCTTCAGTGTGCACTAGGGGGAGAGACATTGACGAATGTGAGGTCAGCATAGAACAGGCTAATGTGCTGGAGGATGTTGAGGTTAAGAAAGAGGCAGTGTTGGAGCTTCTGAAAAACATTAGGATAGATAAGTCCCCAGGACTGAACGGGATATACCCCAGGTTACTACGGGAGGTGAGGGAAGAGATTGCTGAGGCATTGACGATGATATTTGCATCCTCCCTGGCCACAGGAGTGGTACCAGAGGATTGGAGGATGGCTAATGTTGTTCCCTTGTTCAAGGAAGGTAATAGGGATAATCCTGGGAATTATAGACCAGTGAGTCTCACGTCAGTGGCAGGCAAGCTATTAGACAGGATTCTTAGGGTAGGATTTACAAGCATTTGGAGAGCACAGTCTTATTAGGGATAGTCAGTATGGCTTTGTGAAGGGCAGGACATGCCTCTTGAGCCTAACTGAGTTTTTCGAGGAGGTGACAAAACAAATATGTGAAGGGAGAGCGGTGGATGTGGTGTATATGGACTTTAGTAAAGCGTTTGACAAGTTCCCCTTGGTAGGCTCATCCAGAAGGTCATGAGGCATTGGATCCATGGAGATTCGGCCATATGGATTCGGAATTGGCTTGCCCACAGAAGTCAGAGGGTGGTAGTAGATGGAGAATATTCTGCCTGGAGGTCAGTGACTAGTGGTGGTCCGCAGGGATTTGTTCTGGGACCCCTACTCTTTGTGATTTTTATAAATGACTTGGATGAGGAAGTGGAGTGATGGGTTAGTAAGTTTGTGGATGATGCGAAGGTTGGAGGGGTTGTGGATAGTGTGGAAGGTTGTTATAGGTTACAACAATATATATAGGATGCAGAGTTCGGCTGAGAAGTGGCAGATGGAGTTCAATCCGGAAAAGTGTGAACTGATACACTTTGGAAGAACGAACATGAAGGCGGAGTACAAAGTTAATGGCAGGATTCTGAGCAGTGTGGAGGAACAGAGGGATCTTGGGGTCCACGTCCATAGATCCCTCAAAGTTGCCGCGCAAGTTGATAGAGTGATTTAGGTGGTGTATGGTGGGCTGGCATTCATTAGTCGGGGAGTTGAGTTCAAGAACCACAAGGTAATGCTGCAGCTCTATAAAACTCTGGTTAGACCACACTTAAGAGTATTGTGTTCAGTTCTAGTCATTATAGGAAGGATGTGGAAGCTTTAGAGAGGGTGCAGAGGAGATGTACAAGGATGCTGCCTGGATTAGAGAACATATCTTATGAGGAAAGGTTGAGTGAGTTGGGGCTTTTCTCTTTGGAGTGATGCAGGATGAGAAACGGCTTGATAGAGGTGTATAAGAATATGAGGGGCATAGATACAGTGGACACCCAGTACCTTTTCCCCAGGGCGGTAATAGCAAATACCAGAGGACATCCGTTTAAGGTCAGAGGAGGAATGTTCAGGGAAGATATCAGAGGTAGGTTCTTTGCACAGAGAGTGGTGGGTGCCTGGAACACACTGCCAGTGGTGGTGGTAGAGGCTAATACAATAGGGACATTTAAAAGGCTCTTAGATAGGCACATGGAAGTAAGAAAAATGGAGGGTTATGGCTGTGCAGGAGGGAAGGGTTAGATTGGTCACAGAGGAGGTGTTCATGTAGTTCGGCACAACATCATGGGCCGAAGGGCCCGTACTGTGCTGTTCTGTTCTATGTATGTTCTATGTTTATAATAGTATGTTCATGATCAGCAAGTTGCCACAAACAGAAATGTTTACATGGTTTTGGCTCAGGGATAAATGTTTGTTTGGACTGCAAGAGAATATCTTGGCTCCTCATTGAAAATTTCCACCCTCCAGCAGTGCAGCATTCTCTCCATACATAGTAAAACATGGAGCTTGAACTCATGTCTTTGAGTCAGAACTCAAAGAATCACCAGATCCTTTGGTTGATGATGGTTACTCTGCATTTCACACTGGAATTTAAACATTGTTATTTGTTAAATAATACTGTATTATACAACTGTACTTCAACCACAAACTGGTTTTCACTGTACTAGCTGAGTGAGTTTCTGAAAATACAATGTTTTCTTTGATATCTGTAATATTCTTAACATCATAATATTTAGGTCCGAAAACAAAATTTAATAAAAAAAACTTTTCTTATCTGGCTTCTTCTATGAGAAGAGCTTGAATATCACAGAATGAATGCAAGTACTATACTTCCAATATTCTGTACATAGTACACTTCTCACTGCTGGCACACAATATATACTACAGTAAAACATGAAATTGTATTTCAGAATTAAGATACAGTACTCAGCTACTACTATTTTGTATGTTTACTGAAAACAGTTAAGGGCAAATTATCACACCAGGTCATTTTGTTTGTGCAAATTTGATAAGTGCTAATTGGTTTGCACAGATTTAGCACACACATAGATCTGGACACACACACATATGCAGCCATACACATTGATGCATACACATGATCTCTTGATGTCCCCTTCCCTCGAAACTCACCGTCCTGATCCCCTTCAGTCCTACTCCCTCAGTCTCCCAATCTTTGTCTCCCCTCCCACTCTTAATTCCCTCTCATTATCTCCTCCCATCTCATTCCCCCCTTGCTCAACTCCTTCCTTCATTGGCTCATCCCCACTCCTCTCTCTCTCTACCTCAACCTCCAAGCCCAGCCTCTCCACACTCTTCTAAACAAGAACAGAAAACGTTGAAAATACACAACAGATATGGCAGAGAGAGAGAAAAAAGGAGATAACATTTTGCTTCACTGAACTGTTCTGATGAAAGATTGTCAATCTGAAGTGTAAGGTTAACTCTGTTTCTTTCCGCAAAGTTACTGCCTGACCTGTTGTGTAGCTCCAGCATATTCTGTTCTTAATATTTGAACTAGTGCTTGAAAATCCATTGCACAATTAATTATCTCTGCCTGGCATTGCCTGGACAACCTTACCAAACTGGATTATGAAGACAAACCCTACATAACTTGGATTATAATGTGAAGTACCACTATGGTTCAGCATCAATCAATGTTGGTTAAGTCAAAATATTGTTTATGCTGGAAAACTCTTTTAGAAAAAGCAGAAAATACTGAAAACATTCAGCAACTCAGGCAGAATCCAGAGAAGAGAATCAGAGTTAACATTTCAGGTCAATGGCCTTATTTGACAATAGCTACATGATTTATTATAAATTGACAGGAATGGCACACTTTTATGCCTGCAGAACTGTTCACTCAGAAATCTGCTGTATATTGCCAGTATAAATGCACATTTTCGCTTTTAACATTGAACAGGTGTAGAAGAAATAAGTCTACACATAAATATCACTGGAAACCAGTTATCCACAAACCTAAGCACCTAATCTAAACCAGCAATTCAGTGTGGTAATCGAGGGGACACTATACTATCAGATGCACCATAATTCTGAAAAAAAAGTTTAAATACAAGCTCAATTTGCTCTCGCAGGTAGATGTAAAAGATCCCGTTATAGGAACAACAACATTATTTACTCTCCAGTCCTCCAGGAGCTTGTCTGTGCCTAGAGAAGACACAAAGATCTTGGTCAAGACCCCAGCAATCTCATCTCTTGCCTCTCTCAATATTATAGCATTCATTGTGACGTAGCAGTATTCTCCCAATGCTCTCGCCGACATGAATTGTCAATTATTTCCACTCAGTCAGATTTTCAGTGTATTTCTTTAATTGCTTTGCAAAACCTGGAGTTGTGAGGGGCATAAGTACAAGTTCTACATGGATCTGGCACAGATGACTAATCTACATGGATCTGGCACAGATGACTAATTCACAATATATTTTTAATTGTCCAGACTTTCCATTAGTGAGGAAAGCCTTGGAAGAAACACAATTCCCAACCACTCCTATCATCCCTCCTCTTTCCTTTCCACCAACAAACCCATTTGCTATGAGGTATCCCCAGCCCCAAAGCCATTGTCCATCCCAGCTAAGAAGCTAGGTTTAGTGGCTCAAGGGAGGAACAGGGTCAAGTAATAGTTCAAAGAACTTCCCTAACTTAAGGACAGTTGAAAATTCAGTTAAATGTTTATATCAAATAATCCACAACTTGTAAATAGTATTATGCATGGCTCTTCAGAGCTTTAAGGGGGAAGAAAATGAATTTCTAGAAGGCACACACAAAATAAAGCTGTCATGCACCTTGGGTAAAAAAGTCTCACTCTCAGGGAATCGAGGAATAAGTCAGGGTGCAAGAAGCAATCTGCTGGAGGAACTCAGCTGATCGAGCAGCAAAGGAATTGCCGACATTTCGGGTCGAAACCCTCCTCCCACAGATGCTGCTCGACCCGCTGAGTTCCTCCAGCAGATTGTTTGTTGCTTTGCAGTCTCTTATGTCTCCACACTTCAAGGTGTACAGCGACTTGACATACAGAGATACAATACAATACAATTTGTTCTCACAAAACAGAAAATGCTGGAAAATTCAGCAAGTCAGGCTTGACCTGCCGAGTTTTTCCAAGTTAATTATTTTCCTAATTTGTGGCTTGGACTCGGGCAGAGCGGACAAAGGAACAAGAGAAGGGTATCACTATTTGCTTCCCCATGAAACCGCTGAGGCCCCTGGCGCTCAGCTCACTATTTGCCCCATTCCCTGGTCAAATCGGGCATTGCCTCGAGAGCATTTAACCTTACCGCTGATTATTTGTTCCCATACAAAGTTCTTCACAGCAATTTTGAAAGAAGTAACCATTAATCCCATCCCCCTGTGCAAGATATAGCAAAAAATGTGAATGGTGATGTTCCCTCTTCTTTTTATCAAAATTTCTTCAGTACTGTCACAGAATTCCACATAAACGTGAGCGCAGGCGTACATTTTATTCACTCCAATTAAAGGCACATAATGAATGCTATTTCTCTATCCTAACTCTACCCTGCTGTGTTCAAAATTAAATTCACTAACTTTAAAACTCAATCTTCAGAAGCACTTCTGGATGTATACTACTTATTCTTGGTAAATGCTTATGATCTATAGCATTATATAAGGTGGCATGTGTCTTGGATAACATCAGCTTCAAAAACAATGCCATGCTTTTTTCAAAACAGCTCAATTAAAAGTATTTTTACTGCCCTATCTGAATAAAGCTAACTTTTGAATTAAAGCAATGCCTTCTGTATACTAAACTAGATTTTCCAGATACTTTAAAAACAGATATATTAATGATTGATTCTTGGAGTCACAAGTTTTTACAACTGTTCAATTTTCAACGATTTTTGGTGTCTGTACATGACATTAATAAATGGCTAAGTACACTGGACAAAGAATACAGAAAACAAGAGTAGCAATGGTGTGGGACTATCACTGCCTAAAATTCATCTCCTAGCAGTTGCACTAAAGACAATTTATTCAAGCAGTCATGCAATGAAATTAAAATTCAGAAGTAGAAGCAGAGTGGAACACACAACTATTACTGTACAGCATGATCAGCCTCAATGAATGGGATGAATTTCCAGGCACATCCCTGTTCCTCCATTATCCAGGAATTCCTAACCAGACACAGACATGTAAGCATTATAAATGCAAGGACTTCAATTATTAAAGAAGGCTCTTCAGCTTCCCAGGACAAAAAAGAGAGGTCAATTAAGGTGTTCTTACAACATTACGTCTCCCATTCTCAAAGCAACCAGAGATGCTCTTGATGGGGTCTTGTCACTATCAGCTATATCTAAACAAAAAATAAATAAAATTACAATATTTAATACTCTATTTTAAAAGATTGAACTGAACTTCAGAGACTTCACTTTGCTAAGGTTAAAAATGGTCCATACTTTATTGGATAAAAGACAGATTTTAGGACTTGAAGTACTGATGACCACACTTCATTTTTTTTTGGAAAACATTTTTAAGTACTGTAGAATTTTTGGAGGCATTTAGAATTGGAATTGGTTTATTATTGTCACATGAAAAACTTAAGTGTCCAGCTCCTTCTACCATAATAGCTCTTCAGATTTACAACATTTCTTTCCAAGGTTTGTAACATTATCAGGGATGGAACTCCACCCATAAATAACAATTAAAATCACATGAGATATAAAACTTTAAATTTTCAGTCCCTTCCGGCCCAACAAGTCCATGCTGCCCACTTAAACCCACGTTAACCCACCCATACGTCTTTGTAATGTGGGAGGAAACTGGAGCACCCAGAGGAAACCCATGCAGACACCGGGAGAACATACAAACTCCTCACAGACAGCGACGGGAATTGAACACCATCGCTGGCGCTGTGATAGCGTTACACTAACCGCTACCATGCATATAAAAAGACTATAAGTGAGGTTACCATGACTATGTGTTTTAAACAGTACATTTTTAATTTCAGGTTGAATTTCCTACTGCATTTTCACATTTATTTGATATAATTTCAGCAGATGAGCTGAAGAAGTGCCAGAAAAAATTTTCCATGATTTTCCACTCATATTATTGTCAAGGAGCAGGAGACTATCCAAGGAAATTGATTCCTTGATATATTCTCAAAATGAACATCATTGATGCAGAATAAGGTGTACAAGAGTTTACTAATTAAATTGTAAAGCTGCCGTTACTGTGAGTATTAATTTCAAAACTTAACTCCATCCCCAAAGCCAATCCGAACTCGAATTATTTGTAGCATCGGGTGTTATTCTCAAACTGATGCAGGTTATGGAAAGGTGGTCAACGGGCATTTTAATTCAGGGCGATCATACGATTAGTAAGCTTTCATGTAAATGCATTTCACATCAAACAGGATTGTTTTAGTACTATTGTTGCTCCTCAGCTTCTAGGCTGCTCTGGAGCATTAACGAGTTGATTTGGTCAGAGAGCACAGCCAGTTTGTATCAAAAGATAACATGGAAAATGTTGGGGAAAACAGTGAGCAGGATCTTTACAGGGTTATTATTTAATCTGATCACTTTCATTATCTCTGATACTTAGTTTTTTATCGTTGTGCCTCTTTAACGAAGAACAGTTGATTGCTCTTGTTGCTGCAAAACCATATTTCCTATCGTTTAATTAAAGAGACATTTATGAAGGGGATATCAATGAACTTTCTGGGATTCTAGCCAAAAATTAATGACCTGAAATATTAATTCTCGCCCTTCCTCTGCCCACCACTGATTATTTTTATGCCAGTTTGGAGACATTTAAGAGACTCTTGGATAGACACATGAATGATAGAGAAATGGGGAGCTATGTGGGGGGGAAGGGTTAGATAGATCTTAGAGCAGGATGAAATGTCGGCACAACATTGTGGGCCGAAGGGCCTGTGCTGTGCTTATGTTAAGACGGACTGCAGGTACCTGTAGGTCTCTGCCAGCAGTTGACATCCACGCCTGTGCTGCAGACTGAAGCCGCCTTCCGCCAACACCCGGCGCCCTCGGACCTCACGTCATCACGTCCCCGCAGTTCCTTACAGCACGACACTCGGCTCGCAGCAAGCCGCAGAACAAAACAAAACCAACGTTCAGACCTTACGCAATATTTTCTTTCAAAAACGAAAATTCAACCAGATGCCACTCACGTCTTTAGGAACTACGGAATTTGTGCGTAACCTGGTATTTCTTTAAGGCGGAGTGGAGGACCTAGCGGCGAGGCGCATGCGCGGTCGGGAGGTTGGCGTGTGCGTGGCCTGTGGCGGGTGGTGAGCGGTCCCTCGGTCCCCGGCGGTGAGCGGGCGCTCGGTCCTCGGTACCCGGCGGGCGGTGAGCGGTCCCCCGGTACCCGGCGGGCGGTGAGCGGTCCCCCGGTACCCGGCGGGCGGTGAGCGGTCCCCCGGTACCCGGCGGGCGGTGAGCGGGCGCTCGGTCCCCGGTACCCGGCGGGCGGTGAGCGGGCGCTCGGTCCCCGGTACCCGGCGGGCGGTGAGCGGGCGCTCGGTCCCCGGTACCCGGCGGGCGGTGAGCGGGCGCTCGGTCCCCGGTACCCGGCGGGCGGTGAGTGGGCGCTCGGTCCCCCGGTCCCCAGCGGTGAGCGGACGCTTGGTCCCCGGCGGCGGGCGCCATGGGCAAGCTTAACGTGGTGCTGCTGAGGTACCTCAGTCGGGATGACTTCAGGGTGCTGGTCGGGGTAAGTCCCAGCCTTGGTTCTGCCCGCTCTCGGTGCGTTGGGCCGGCGGTTCGGCCGCTTCTTCCGTCTGTGTTGCCGCAGCCATCCCGCTGCCTTACCCCGGGCCGTGCGCTCCAGCAGCATCAGACGGCGCCGGCATTGGATGGACGTTTTTAAAAACAAAATGCTGGAAACGTGAAACAAAATCAGAAAATGACGGGAGAACTCAAGTCAGACAGCAGCTCTGGAAAGAGAAATAGTCGACTTTTCGGGTCTGCGACCCTTTACTGGTTTATTTTTGTCACATGTACTGAGATATAGTGAAACACTTGTCTTGCATGCCGTCCATACACATCAATTCATTACAACCCTGCATTGAGGTAGTGCATTTGGAATTGGTTTATTCTTGTCACATGTAACCATACTTGTTTTTCACGCAAGGTATAACCCATGTACTAAAACAAAATCATTATCTTAGGTTTTACTCAAGTCCTAGGGCAGTGGAGTGCCATCCATGATTATTTCCAGTCCATGACTTCTCCCACCGAGGAGGACGAGTGAGGGTGCTTTCATTTGCATGTACTCCACCAAGTTGTGCATCACCTTTTCTGTAAATAAATTCTGGAACTCCCAATAACATTCTGTCAATATCTTCACCAAAACGGTTGTGGCGACATTAGCTCTACTCTAACCTTCAGGCACCTCGTCTGTGATTAATGAAGATCCAAAACTCTCTGTCAGATCCTAGCTATCTCCTCCCTTGATTCTCAGGGCCACGTGGGTTAGATGTCAACCAGCCCTGGGGATTTAACAACCCCTGTGTGTCCCATTACATCTTTTTGATACTGACGACCTAGATTATCCATGTACCCCTCCCTGATCTCACCACTTTCCATGTCCTTCTTGGTAAATACAGATGAGTGTTCATTTAGGAACTCGCCCATATAGCCTGGTTCCATACACAGATTATCACTTTGATGCCTAAGGGGACCCACTCTTTTCATGGCTGCCCTCTGTTGATATACTTATGGAATGTCTTTGATCATGCTGGAATGGCAGATTTTCATAAAAATGATGAGGTTATCAAAACAAGCTGAAAAATACAAACACTTTGGACTCTGGCTCCAGCCCAAACCTATAGAAAACATCCTATTTGGATGTATCATGGCTTGGTATGGCAACTGCTCTGCCCAGGACCGCAAGAAACTGCAGAGAGTTGTGGACACAGCCCAGCGCATCACGGACACCAGCCTCCCCTCCTTGGTCTCTGTCTTTACCTCTCGTTGTCTTGGTGAAGCAGTCAGCATAATCAAAGACCCCACCCACCGGGGACGTTCTCTCTTCTCCCCTCTTCCATCAGGTAGAAGATACAGGAGCCTGAGGGCACGTACCACCAGGCTTAAGGACGGCTTTACCCCACTGTGATAAGACTATTGAACGGTTCCCTTATACAATGAGATGGACTATGACTTCATGATCTACCTTGTTGTGACCTTATTGCACTGCAGTTTCTCTGTACTGTTATTGTTTTTACCTGTACTACCTCAATGCACTCTGTACTAACTCAATGTAACTGCACTGTGTAATGAATTGACCTATACGATTGGTATGCAAGACAAGTTTTTCACTGTACCTCGGTACAAGTGACAATAATATACCAATACCCTTGTTCCTAACCCCCTGCTCCAGCTACAAACCTACCCATGTTCTGGTGTTCCTGATCTGGCTGAGCACCCAGCATGAAGTCTAGACAAATGCTGAAGCATTGGGATTTCTGAACAATTGGACACTGGGTTGTTGGTGTTTTACTGTACTAGCCGAGCAGAAGAAAGACACAGGACTGGCATTTTGAAGGTCTGCAAGCAGCGTGATGAGCCAATAGAAAAGTACAGTTTAAAAACACATTCCACATCTTGTATTACAACATTCTAGCAATACTTTGGATTTCACATAGTTACATTATGGCTATACATTATACTTAGAGTGCAATATTTTGGTGTTGGTCTCCATACCCAGTGTGAGTCACTTGAGATGTCGGTAATCCAGTGCAAGATCCACAAAATTATATCCATTCTTAGACTTTAGCTCTTGGAAAACACTTAAAGAATTTGAGTCTATTACCTGTATCATTTTTCTTCCCACAGATCTGGCCTGACCTGCTGAGTATTTCCATCATTTTCTGTCTTTGTTAAAGAATTTGATGTTAGTGTGGGAGATGAAAAGGTAGTAACCATTGGGTGGGGAGGAAGCAAGTTTAGAGAAAGTTTAGTGCGAAGAAATGTGATGCAAGTGAATTCTATTCAGTTTGAAGGGTTGTTTGAGGCAGACAAGGAAGAATTGCTAATGTAAACTGTGGAGTTGGTTTTGTTAGATGCTAGGAATTTTTTCATTTAGTGACTTCTGGGATGGATTACAAAAGACCTTTATAGATTCTCTGCAAAGCTTGAGAAGGGAACTGGATAAGTTCTTGAGAGCATTACAAGTACTAAAAGTAGGCTGCAAGATTTGTGCGATTTAATGATAATAAGACGTAGCAGCTTTCAAGGATGTGTTTAATTTCTTTTGGCATTGGATGATTTACTAGAGTTTTTTTTTCTAATTTGGGGTGTTGTCTTTCGTTGCTTCTGTGTAGGTGAAATGATGGGAGGGATAGATTGTCATCTTATTCTTTAATTATTTCTATTCGGTAATACTTAAATCCTGAGTTTTGTTTCAGTTTTAATTACAGTGTTTTAAAGTTGCCATTTTCACCTTTCGTTTTCTTTCAATGTACAGGTTGAAATGGGAATGAAAAACCATGAAATTGTTCCTCCCAGTCTTATTGCTTCAATTTCAAATCTTAAACATGGTGGATGCAACAAGATCCTGCGTGAATTGGTAAAACACAAACTATTAGCTTACGAGCGAACAAAAAGTAAGTTTGAAACAGAAATAAGAAATTAAATAATTTACCTGCATTCTTTACATTGCATTCTAGCATAAACACCAGATGTATATTTTCTGAGAAACTAGGTCTTGGCATATTTTAATTATCAAGTGGTATTGCTTTTATTTTTCATTTCTTTGTGCTATATTTCCTGTTCAATTGCTTTTGCCTTAGTTGAATTGTTTCTGTCTCTGCTTCAGTTTATAACATTTCGTACATCTTGGTAATCTATTTTGATGAGTAGATATGCAAACCAAATGTTTCTCTATTTCTTTTGCAGTATTTTACCTTTTGTTTCTCTGTTATCAGTTGTGTATAGAGTGAAGTAGTCTGGTGTTACCTAGTGTCCTTTGATGTCACACTGTTGATGTGAATGACATTTCCGCCAATCTCTAGACACAGCATGGATTCGGGAAGGGCAGGTCCTGTTTGACAAACTTACTGGAGTTCTTTTGAGCATATAATGAGTGCAGTAGATAGAGGGAAACAGGTGGATGTTGTATACTTGGATTTCTAGAAGGCTTTTGATAAGGTACTGCATAAAAGCCTTATCCATAAGATAGGGATGCCTGGAGTTGGGGGTAATGTATTAGCATGGATAGTGGATTGATTAACTAATAGAAGGTAGGGAGTTGGGATAAATGGGTGATTCTGTGGTTGGCAATCAGTGGTGAGGGGGCTGCCATGGGTCAGTGCCAGGCCCGCAACTATTTACGATATACATTAACGATATGGAAGAGGGGCCAGAATGTAGTGTATCTAAGTTTGCTGATGACACTAAATTGAGTGAAAAGCAAATTGTACAGAGGATGCAGAGAGTCTGCAGAGAGATATAGATACCTAGGTTAAGTGAGTGGGCAAGGGTCTGGCAGATGGACTACAATGTTGGTAAATGTGAGGTCATCCACTTTGGAAGGAAAAATAGAAGATCAGATTATTATTTAAATGGTGAAAGATTGCAGCATGCTGTTCTGCAGAGGGACTTGGGAGTGCTTGTACATGAATTGCAGAAGATAGTTTGTAGGTGCAACAGGTTATCAAGAAGGCAAATGGAATGTTGGCCTTCATTGCTAGAGGGATTGAATTTAAGAGCAGGGAGGTTATGCTGCAACTGTACAGGGTACTGGTGAGGTCGCACCTGGAATACTGCGTGCAGTTCTGGTCTCCTTACTTGAGAAAAGATGTACTGGCTTTGGAGGCGGTGCAGAGGTTCACCAGGTTGATTCCTGAGATGAAGGAGTTAGCCTATGAGAAGAGATTGAGTTGCCTGGGACTATACTCGCTGGAATTCAGAAGAATGAGAGGGGATCTTACAGAAACATATGAAATTATGAAAGGGATAGATAAAATAGAGGCAGGATGGTTGTTTCCACTGGTAGGTGAGACTAGAACTAGGGGACATAGCCTCAAGATTTGGGGGAATAGATTTAGGATGGAGATGAGGAGAACTGCTTTTCCCAGAGAGTAGTGAATCTGTGGAATTCTCTGCCCAGGGAAGCAGTGGAGGCTATTTCATTAAATATATTTAAACACAGATAGATTTTTGCATAGTAGGGAAAGTGAGGGTTATGGGGAAAAGGCAGGTAGATGGATCTGAGTCCACAGCTTGATCAGCTATGATCTTACAGAATGATGGAGCAGGCTCAACGGGCCAGATGGCCTACTTCTGCTCCTATTTCTTATGTTCTTAAGGAACAACAGGAGATTGCTTGTATCTCCCTCCTACTACTTTATCTGTTTTTTTTCCAAAAAGCCCCAATATATAGCAACACACAAAATGCTGGAGAAACTCAGCAGATTGGGCAGCATCTATGGAGGGAAATGGACAGTAGACACTTTGGGCTGAGACCCTTCCCCAGTATATAATTGTTTAGGGACCGTGCACCTTTAAATAATGCAATAATTGCTTGGATCTTATCTGATCACAAAATAATGCATAGTTTCACAGAATGGTGAGATATTACTTGATACAAGTGACACATGAGTCTCAAAGGAGCAGTTGAAAGATGAGGTGCCCAGATTAATGACTTTGATTCTTGAAAGCAAAATCATATAAGAAAGGGATAGAAACACAAAAGATCCAGAGCATGTGTGAATGGTTACAGCAGATTGGCAGAAGAAAATTACATGAAAATCTAGTGAAGATAAGGAAGACTCCCAGTGGCCTACAGTGTGATAACAGAATGACAGAGATCTCAGGGATGGATCCCCTCCAGTTGCTGTTTACTTCTGGGATATCCCCACCTAGCTTCCACCTCATTCACTGTGTGTAGCTTTGTTGTAAGCATTCTCAAAATTTGCCACATGCTGTTCATTAGAAAATGTGAACCGTAGTTATGTTATAGAGTTTACTGTTTAGGATGGAATGCAATAAAACACCTGAAATAAAAAATGCATGTTGTAGACTTGGTATTGTGTTTCATTGGAACAGGGTAGGCAGCCAAGATTGAGTGTGATAGAACATTAGATGACCAATAGTTCAGAATGTCTCTTGTATACTATTGGAAAGATAGAACAAGAAATAAACCAGTCACCCATTCTACATCTCGAATATTCCTTGCCCTCTTTGGTTAATCACAGCCTCTTTCTTTTAGCTGTGCAGGGTTATCGGTTGACGAATACTGGATATGATTACCTAGCCCTGAAAACACTTTCTTCTCGAAATGTCCTAAATTCTGTTGGAAACCAAATGGGTGTCGGCAAAGAATCTGGTAAGAACATAACTGTAGTAAAATTCACAAATCCTGGTGATCTGGCATCTGCTTACTCATTAGTTCAGAATGTGAGTTTTGGGTTTCGACTGCAAGCAGGGTGCGTGACCGGGCAGGCTATGTGGCTGGAGCCTGGGTTGAGTCCAGAGTACCAGGGGGCAGAAGCGTGGGTAGGTTTAAGACTGGAGCCGGAATCCGGAATGCTTGTTTATTTCTTACTCCCTCTAAATTTACCAGGTTCACTAGAAAATTTAGAACACTACTATATAAAATATAGAAAAAGTGAAATAAAATTGTGCGACAGTATTTAGTGGGAGTAACATCCAATAGGCTGGAAATCTGCTAGGCTGGCAAAATCACGAAGATGCTGGATTAATCGGTGTTCTACTGCATTTATCTTGCATGATAAGTCGCTATCTTAATATAATGAAGGAATCATTTCTTTTTGATTTGTGAGTTGAGTTGTGGTTCTAAAGACCTATAACTATCTTGTAACATTCTGAAAACAGCTCTAGGACTCTACCAATTTGTCCAATTGTCTTTCTCCCTCTCATGCATTATTTCATTTCTACAAATCGATTTCAATGTCATAGCAGATTTTAACAGCTGTAATAGTAGTTACTTGTAGAAAAATGTAACTAAAGATGCTTGTCTAGAAATTGGGTCTTGTTTTCTGTGCCATGCGATCATTTGAATGAAAAATCAAACATAGGAAATTTGAGTTCTAACTGAAATGCACAAAGTCCTTTCAGGTTGTGCATGCATCACATGAAACCAGGCACACTCAGTGGTGCTTGACATTGTGCAACAAATGCAACATCTGGGATTTTTGTCCAAGCATGATTGTGGCTTGTTTCAGTATTGCATAACTGTCCTGCACTGGAAACCTGCCTCAATGTAATTTGGTTCTCCTTGCACCCTGCCCACCAATGTCCCCTCCCCCTCCCTGTCATCCTCCCCCCATTTCATAAGTCTGTCAAACTCTGACAATTTATTGCCTATAAATGAGCTCCATTCAATTCTAGGCAGCTAACTCCAATAAAAGCACTATGGAATTAAGCTGATTATTTTTTTCAGTGGCAAAGTTCTCAGTATAATTTTGGAATTTGCACGTATCTGACTCGGTCTTGCAGAGTTGTCTTCAAGGAGACGTCTCCTGCTGCTGGATTTAACATTACATAGAGTATAAAATATGGTAATATGGTCAACTTTAAAAAGTTCCCATGAGTACTGCAAAGCCTATTTGAGTGCTTAGAAACTGTAAAATGGTTTCAACCAGATGCACCAATAACACAGTTTGCATTGATTTATTGCAGATATTTATATAGTTGCAAATGAAGAGGAGCAGCAGCTTGCTTTAAAGCTACATAGATTGGGTCGTACATCATTTCGGAATTTGAAGAATAAACGTGACTACCACAAACATAGACAAAAAATGTCCTGGCTTTATCTCTCCCGCCTTGCAGCAATGAAAGAATACGCATATATGAAGGTATTTGATCCTTTTAAAGATTGACTTTTGACACTTTGAAATTTCCTACTAATGCGTAAAGAATTCACCTTGTTGCATTTAAGGAAGTAATGTGACTTTATAAAGTTGTAGCATGCTTTTTACACATACTGTGGTTCTGAATACAGTTATCAAACAATAATTTGATATCTTTGTCGATTGTTGCTGGTAATTTCAGTAATTTGCTCCTTCAGGGCATGAATTTAAATAACATTTCAGATTGTTATAATATTCCAAAGTCAGTGACCTTCCATAGTTGGACAGTATGAGGAAGTTGCACAAAAACATTTACTTTTGCCTAATGCTTCTGATATATGTTAAAGGGGTGATGAAATTTAAATTTCTGTGGGTCAACTGAACATTCAATGTGAAGTTATAACTTGTCTGAAGCAATTGTACTCCACATTACCATCAATTTATTTGTAATTTTTTAAAAATTTTGCATCCACTGTCACACATACATTGGGGAAACAGGCTATTCAGCCCACTGAATCTGTGTCGATCATTAATCACCCACTTATTCTAATTCTACACTAATCTTACTTTATTCTCTCCACATTCCCCTCAACTGTTCCCAGATTCTACCATTCACCTACTGACTATGGGAAATCTACACTGTTCTATGGCATGTGATCCATGTTGTGACTATTTTCCATTTATAACAGTTAAAGTTGCTTTATTTAGTAATTTCCTCTTGTAATTCCCAAAATTAAAATCAAAATCATTTATTTCACGCTACCATTAATAAGTTCATCAGTTGAATTGCTCTTTGTATCCCTATGTCTTTAAAGTTTTTGTGTGGAACACTTTGCCCTCCAGATGTGAGCCTTGGTTCAGTGAGAGCAATTTTGCCTGCTAAATCAGAATCTTGCAGAATTGAGCTCCACTCCAGGGACTTGACTGCAGTACATTGCTTAGGTTGATAGAACTGACAGTGCTGCACTATCAGCAATCCAATCTTTCAGATGAGATATTCAACTCTTTTGTAAATCCCATGCCACCAATCCAAGAAGGATCAGAGTTTTTTTTTATTGACCATTATAGGTCAATATTTATCTTTCAACTAATATTACTAAAATGGAGTTTAATGTGGGGAAGTGTGAGATCATGTACTTCGGTAAGAGGAATCAAGAAGTGGATTGTTATTTAAATGGAAAGGGGCTGCAGATGACGAAAATTCAGAGGGATCTAGGTGTTCTAGGGTCTGAATTATAAAAAGTCAGAATGCAGGTCCAACCAGTAGTTAAAAGGGCAATGTGGCCTTAATTGAAAAGGGATTGGAGTTTAAAAATAGGAGTGGGGAACTGTTGTTTCAGTTGTACAATGTGCTGGCACCTGGAATACGTACACAGTTTTGGTCGCCTAACCTAAAAAAGATAAATAATACAATGGAGCTGATTCCTGGGATGAGGGAGTTGTTATTTTGGGTCTATATTCCTTGGAGTTTAGAAGAATAAGGAGTGACCCTATTCAAACATGTAAGATCGTAAAGGGGGTTTGACAGGGTAGATGTTGAGATATTTTCGCTAGTGGAAGATTCACAAACAAGGAGACATAGTTACAAGGTAAGGGGCAGGTCATTTGAAATTTCTTCTCTGAGGATAGTGAACCTCAGGGATTATTTGCCCCTGAGGGTGGTGGAGGCCAGCTCATTAGAAAGATGTAAGGTGTAGATATTTGAAAGATAGAGGAATTGTGGGCTATGGGGAACTGGCACAGAGAGGAGTTGAGGCCAGCATAGATCAGCCATTATCATATTCAATGGCATTTTGAGGCCTGGTGGCCTACTCCTGCCCCTATTTTCTTGTATTCTTGTAAAATAGACAAGAATCTCTTTGTGTGAATTCATATGCACTAAAAAGAGCAATTTAGCATGTACAAGAGCTTTGAGTGATTGGTTTGAAGTTTTAAAATGAAAGAAATTAGGGTAGATGTGGAGAAATTATTTCCCTTGTGGTTGTTGGAGTGGAGCTGGGGGAAGGAAAAGTATCCAAGAAGCAAGGAATGTGATCTAAAATTTAGCACCAGACAATTTTTAGTGAAATCAGGAAGCATATTTTCACTAAAGGATGGATTTTTGGAGCTGCTCTTATAAGATTGTGTGCTGGGACAATTGGAGTTTTCAAGACAGGTGTTTGTTAAGTAATGTTTTAAAGGAATATGGCACAGACATAACATTTCTTACTCTCCTGTGAGATGAAATTAGGTTGTTAATTATTATGAATTTACATTAATACATTTTATAGTTGGAGTACAATGTACTGACTTGATTATATAGAATGTTTAGTGCTACAAACCAGAGGTAAATACCTAGGCAATAGTTCTAATATTATAACCTTCAGTATATTTGAAAATGTATCTGATCAGGCACTTTATTTGTGTCTTGCTCTCGTTAGGGTGTGAAAGAAGGTGAGAAAGTACCATAAGAGGGTGCCTGGGATCTTGCTGCTATTTTAATTACTTCCTCCTTCAACCCCTCTTTCTCCCACCCCAAACAATATTGGTGAAATGATTTTAATAGCTGTGATCATTTTGTCAGTTTCCATTACAAATGTAGGCTTCAGATTTTATCATGGAAGTATAAAATAGGCAGAATATATAACTTTA
This sequence comes from Pristis pectinata, assembly GCF_009764475.1. Taxonomy (NCBI): domain Eukaryota; kingdom Metazoa; phylum Chordata; class Chondrichthyes; order Rhinopristiformes; family Pristidae; genus Pristis; species Pristis pectinata. The sequence goes on from NC_067411.1 coordinate 92,632,188, forward strand.
AAATAGGAAATGTGTGTTTTCATACTAGTTATACCTTATTATTTACAGCACCCCTTATTTGAAAGGGCATTGTAACAAATTTTTTGTGCAAGAATCATTCGTCCAATAAATGTAAATAAAAACTCCTGCTCGTAGTTGCAACATTTCACCTCATTACATAAAAAATTGGTATTTCCTCTGAAGGGAACAAAAAAATAGAACTCTGAATAATTCTGAGTTTTAGTTAGATCTGAGTATAACCTTTCTATTGGCCTTCAGAATGTTCAAAATGAGAATCAATATGCTGTTGTTCTGCAAAACCACAGGGTGTCAGTGTTGGAATGTTTTAACCTGTGAATCACAACATCTGACTGGCTAGATGTTTTATTTTGGCCAGCCCTGGAGCATCCAACACTGCAAAGATCAAATAGTTGGCTTTCCTGGAGCCCCTAACATGCGTGAGTGATTGTCCCACATTTCTCCTGAATGAACTGTGTAAGCATCCGAAATCTTTACTTGTCAGACACAGCAATGATGTTCGCCATCTGGAAGTTGTACAGTGAGCACTTTACTCTGGTTGTTTAGTGACACATCTGGGATGCTTGATTGACCAATGCCTGAACTGAGAAGGAAGACTTTATCTGGTGATGGGACAACTATTAACAACAGGTGACAGTCAAGTAATGGCATTACTTGGTTGTCACCTATTATAGAGTGGGCTTTGAGAAAGCTGATGCTTGGGCTAGAGGCCTTGTTAGAATTGCATTCAGAATATTTTGATAGTTGCACTTGGTGGGATGAGGCTGGGAGTAAAGGATTTAAGTTGGGACCACGTCCAACTCCTCTATTGATACAGATGTGCAGAAAGAATGTTTATTCAGCATTCCTAGGCCAGTGTTCTTGTTGCCTTAGTGCTACAGTCCAGAAAAGGTCCTGGCTTGGTATCCTCAGTACAAGGCTCTTAGAATATGGCATAAATTCTGAATTCCTGAACCAGCCTGAATAGCATGGTGATGTTGGGGGGGGAGGGGGGGTTTAAATTGGCCAGCTGGAACCATGCCTAGATCCCACATTTATACATGTGACACTGAAGCCAACAGCTTTTTATTTGATCCCAAAGCAATTACAACTTGTACTGTGAGTTGTATTTTTACTATACAAATTGGTAAATTTTGAATAGTTTTGATAACTAATTTAATTTCTGAACATTGATTTTTAAATGATGAGTTGCTTTTTGGATCAAAGACGCAGTCTGGAATTAAATTTCCGGGAACACTGAGACTTTTAAGAAGAGTTTTGAACAAATTATGCAGTCAAATGCATAAAAACACTAGTCGTTTCCTACGTATTAAAAAAAGAAATAATTATTAACTTTTAGTTTGGTAGCAGTTGCCTCAGAAATTAGGCTGTTATGAAACTATGGCATTTGTGTCTTCATAGAAGTGCCCAAAAATATGAGATTTTCATTCTGCGGTCAGAATGATCATGCTTCATGTTAGTAGTCATCTGAAGCCCTCTCCAGAAAAAAAGTAATGCACCATTGTTTTAAACCTTTCGATTAGTCATTAATAGGAATACCAAAAATCATAGTATGCATTAGAACATAGAACAGTATGGCACAGGAATAGGCCCTTTGGCCCACGATATCTATGCCAACCATGATGCCAATTTAAACTAATCCCATCTGCCTGCACATGGTGCATGTCCCTTGATCACCTGCCTGTTCATGTGTCTGTCCAAATACCCCTTAAATGTTGCTATCATATCTACTTCCACCACCCCCCTTGGCAGTGCGTTCCAGGCCCCTACCATTCTGTGTGTGTGTGTGTGTGTGTGTATTTTAAAGGAAAAACTTACCTTGCAAATCTTCTTCAAACCTTTGTCCCTCTCACCTTAAGGCTTTGCCCTTTAGTATTTGACATTTCCACCTTGGGAAAAAGACTATCTACCCTGTCATAATTTTATATACTTATATCAGTTTGCCCCTTGGCCTCTAACACACCAGAGATTGTTCTGTGACTCTGTGAGAAAACAATCCAAGTTTGTCCACCCTTATATCTAATACTCTCTAATCCAGGCAACATCCTCGTGAACCTCTTCTGCACTCTCTTCAAAGCCTCCACATCCTTCCTGTAATGTGGTGACCAGAACTGCACATAGTACTTTAAATGTGGCCAAACCAGAGTTTTGTACAGCTGCAACATGGTTTGCCAACCTTTGTATTCAATGTTCTGACAGATAAAGGCAGGTATGCCGTTTGCATTCTTTACCACTCTATCTGCTTGTGTTGCCACTTTCTGGGAGCTATGGACTTGCTCCCAAGATCCCTCTGTACCATCAATGCTCCTAAGCATCCTGCATTTACTGTATACTTTCCTCTTGCATTGGACCTCCTAAAGTCCCAACACCTCACACTTGTCTGAATGAAACTGCATCTGCCATTTGTCTGCCCATATTTCCAGCTGACCTATATCCTTTGACAACCTTCCTTCCCATTCATAACTCTGCCAATTTTTGTGTCTTCTGCAAGCCTACTAATCAGCCCACCTACATTTTCATCCAAATATATATCACAGACAACAGAGGTCTCAGCACTGATCCCTGTGAAACACCACTAGACACAGAACTCCAGTCAGAGTATCACCCCTCCACCACTGCCCTCTGTCTTCTATGGGCAAACCAATTTTAAATCCAATATACTAAGTTACTATGGATCCTGTGTACCTTGATCTTTTCCATCAGCCTACCATTATGGACCTTGTTGAATGCTTTCCCCACCTTCATCAATCATCTTGAAATGTATAATTTAAGCAAATATCATTGGAAAGCCCACACACATGTGATTGGATGGCTAATTTTTTATGAATATCTAGCAACATTAAAACTCTAATCTCACAGCCTTGGGACTTTGGTGCTAGACTAGCAGATATTCCTGTCTACTGGATATTACTCCCATTAGTACTCCAACACATTGTTAATTCAATTTTTTTTAGATGTTACATGACAGTTTAATAAAGTTTCCAGTAGATCTGGTGAGTTTAAGGGGGGCGGGGGGGGGGGGGGGCCACAGAAAACAGAGCCTTAGTGAATTTAAAGGGAGAGCAGGAAACCAAACCTGTTGAGCCAGATGCTGAACCATCTGGATTTCCCATCAATCAGTTACCAGATTATCAGAGTTTTACTGTATATGCAGGATCTTGAAAATATAAGTTGTTTTATACAGTTGTTTTATTTAAACAAAGGCATTGCATGATCGAGGATTCCCTGTTCCCAAGCCAGTGGATTTCAATAGACATGCAGTAGTCATGGAGCTCTTAAATGGTTATCCCATGTGAGTATTATTATTTTTTCAGTGCGTACTCTGATTTGTACAAGAGTTTCTTTCAAATACTTCAAATGCCTCGTGTCTAAATGTTACTAAGCAATCTTTGTGGTCTCTTTGTTCCAAGATCAAACTCTTGTTTGTTGTTAACAATTGCATTTTCTGCTTTCACCATAAAGGCTAGTTTGTACTTATCTTGGAATGTTATTCAAAAACTTGAGACCAGTAAGTAATCTATTTGTATAGCTAAGATCAAAAAGTCAGTTTGAGATTTTTGTAGGTTAACTGTTGTCTTGATGGTCTTGATGACTTCACTGCAGTGTAAATACATAGATGAAGGGAATAAGGTCTTTTAGATACTTAAAAGGTAACCAGTGTAGAGATCAAAGATGGGTATGGTTCTTTAAACATGTATCATTTTATTTTGAGAATACATTCCTTGTATTTGAAGAGAATTGTGAAACACTGGATCATGAGAATGTGAAAGAAGAATAAGTACTACGGGTAGCATCTTCGAAATTAGATAACTAATCAGGCTAAGGTGAAATTTATTTCAGTGTGTTAAAAGAAGTGAGGGAGGGAATAGCAGAGACACTAGCTACATTTTCCAATTCTTCCTAACTATAGCTATAATGACAGAAAGACTGCTCGGGAGTAAAATGTGAGAAAGGGGTGGGTTCATTCTTCATAGATCAGTGAAGCTAAAATCAATTGGGATAAAATAACTAGGGGGGAGGGATGTTTTTGCATAAATTGTCATTCAGAAAGCAGCAGATTAATCAAAGACCGGTGCCACATATTTGACATTATTCTCATTTCTGAGAATTTAGCAAGAAGGATCAATGACGGTAATGTACTAAATCTTGTCTCCTTGGATTTTAGCCAGGCTTTTTTCAGATTTGTGCATGGGGTACAATTCTGATGTTAGAGGAATAAAAGCCCGTGGGAAATGGCAGGATCCATGTTTTGTATTGACTGGAAGGCTGCTTGCAGTGAATTCCTTTCTTTTCATGTTTGATGATTTAGACGGGAATGTAGGTGATTAAAATTTTGCAGAAATTGAGGAAAATGGCTGCAAACTTCATTCATATATTAGTGAACTAGATGGGTATGCAGAAAAGTGGCAAATTCAATTCAGCCCAGAGATGTGCATTTGAGGAGAATACATCAGGCAGCGGACCATAGTGAACAATAGGATACTGGAAATGTGGAAAACCATGGGGAGCACTGAATTCTGAAGATGGTACAAAAGCTTCTTAAGGTGATCAAGAAGATCTAGGATGTCTTCCTTCTTGCCTGAGACAGAGTAACAGCAGGGAGATCATGCATGTTTAAGACTAGTTTGACCACAGCTCGAGTTCAGAAAGGATGTGATTGCACTAGATGCACTCTTGACGAGACCAGGATGTTAGTGAGATTGGTGAAATGTTACAATGATAAAAATAACAACTAAGCTGATGTTGATGCTTTTGAATAGACATGGCTGGAGAAGGTTAAATTGAGGTGTATACAATTATGAAAGATCAAAATAAAATGAATAGGAAGGATCTATTTATTCTTTGCCCAGAGATTAATGACCAGAGGCATAGATATAAAGTAAAAATATTAAAAATCAGCCAGTGTGCTTGGGGTCTAGAACTCTTTGCTGGAAGTGGTGGTAAGGCTGGGAGCCATCATTGTATTTAAAAATAAACTTATTGTGTTGTAAGACTGTAAACCTGAAAGGGGAAATAGGCCAGATTGCAATGTTTTTCAGCTGTCTTAAATTCTTATGTTGTAAATGACCTGATTCTAACTTTCTCCTGAATTATGTTTAATAATTCCATAGAATGAAAATGTCAAAATGTAGCTTCACTGTCAAGGCAGGCACATCAACTTTGCTAATTGATATTTTTTCTAAAAATCTTATTATATTTAAATGTACAAAGGCCAAATGCTGTAACTTGGAAGTGAAAGCAGAAGATGCTAAGAATACTCAGCATCTGCTTAAAGAGAAAGCAGAATTAACATTTTAGGTCAATGATCTTCCATCAGAAGTTACTTCATGTGTAGGTATATCGAATTAGATGAAGGATTGTATCACTTTTCTCAAACCCAATTTTGTTGATATGAAACATTAACCTTTTCTCTCTTCACAGATTCTGCCTGACTTAGACTGTTTTTACATTTATATGTAGTTCATCTATGGCAATTCAAATGTGTACTTATAAAAAAAATTATTCACTGTTGCACTGATCTAGTGAGAGACAAAAATAGATCAGCAGAAAAAAGGAGAGGTTGAATATGAGCTTATGTGTGTCCTTTACAAGCCATTATGAGAAAAATTATATTGAGGAATAAGGAACTATCAGGGAAAATGCAACATTTGCCAAAAGAGACAAGTGTAAGACATCTTCCTGGATATAGTGGAGAATAGGTCTGGACAGATTGAGGAGCTGAAAGAAGTTGGCATTAGTAAAATGAGTTGAATCAGTGAAATTAACAACAGGACTGAAAGCCAATAAATCTCTATAATCTGACCTACATCCTAAGGTTTTTGATTGGCAGTAATATACTGCCATGGATTCAGATTAATTTAACAGACAGAAATCAGAGTAAGAATGAAGGGTCATTTTTGCATTGAAGATTCACTATAGATTGGTGTGGAGGCCTTGGTCACCTTGTCCAAATTGATTTTGATAGTGAAACTGAGTGTAATATAATGCTGAAGATACAAAGCTGGGTGGCACTGAGTTGTGAACAGAATGCAGAGAGGCTTCAAGGAAATGTAGACAATCTAAGTGAGTGACAAGGAAATGGCAGATGGAATATAATATGAAGTCACCCAGTTTAGTAGGAATAATAGAAAAACAGTTTTTAAATAGTAAGATTGAAAAGTACTGGTGTTCAGGGGTGCTTAAGTGTTCTACTATAACAAATGCTGAAAGTTAACATGCAAATGCAACAAAGAGTTGAGAAGGTAAATAGTAAATTGGCCTTTATTGCAAAAGAATTTGAGAACGAGGGTAAAAATATTTTCTTGCAGTTATTATATAAAGGTCTGGACTCCCTACCAATGGGAGGAAATACTTGCAATTGAGGGTACACAACAAAGCTTTACAAAGTGGATTCCTGGCATGGGATATTGTTCCATGAGGAGAGGTTTAAACAGATTGGGCTATACTTTAGAAGAATGGGTGGTAATCTCACTGAAACAGTTGAAATTTTAACTTGGCTTTACAGGGTAGATATAGGGATTGTAAAATAAAACTACAGATGCTGGAAATCTGAAATACAAAAGAAATGCTGGACATAGTCAGCAGATGTGGCAGATTCTGCAGAGAGATAAACAGAGTTAACATTTCATGTTAATGACCTTTCATCAGAACTGGTCACTGCTGAAACAAACTGGAAAGGCTGGTTATCTGAAGTGGTTAAATGCAAAATTATGTCGAGTAGTGATGTTTCTACTGGTTAGGATGCTAAGACTAGGGATCACAGTCTCAAAATTGGGATTCAGATATTCAGGACTGAAAGAAGAAGAAATTTCTTCACCGAAGTGGGATAGGGAATTTTTGGAATTCAGTAACCATCATGGAACAATACCCCATCCCAGGAAACCACTTTGTAAAGGTTTGTTGTATTCCCTCAATCCAGTTGCTGAATAAATTCAACAGATTGATGGATTTTTACATATTAAGGGACCTGAGGTGATATGTAGTTTGGTGCTGAAGGAAAAGATGAGCCATGACCTTAACTGGATGTGGAGCCAGCGCAAGGAGCCAAATGGCCGATGTGTGCTTCTAGTTCTAATGTAAAATTAGGATAAATGGCAAGTTTTGGTAATCATCAAAAAACTTAATGCCTTAAACATGCAAGGATCTGATGTTTTCGTTATAGTGACATTATGTGTTAAGTATTGAGAGAACATGGAAAAAATTTGTCACGGTTTAGAGCTGTTCCCAATTCGTTTGTAACATAAACTTAAAGCGTTTTGATCTGTGAAATGGAAATTTGCAAAATGAACCAATGTGAATAAGAATTTCTGTATTTAAGAATCACCATTTGTTGTGTTTTTCCTTAGGTGCCAAGTTCATCAACTTAATAATCCGGCAGCAACATATAATGAGTTAATGGACCTTATTGTGCAGCTTGCTAATCATGGTTTAATACATGGTGACTTCAATGAATTCAATTTGATGCTAGATCATGACGATCATGTCACAATGATTGATTTTCCACAGATGGTATCTACATCTCATATAAATGCTGAATGGTAAATACAAAACCAAAAAATGGGCATTTATTTTCCCTTTACGTTAGCTGGAGTTATTTACTCCACTTGAATTGAGTTGAATCATTTGAGTGAGAAATAATTATATTCTAACTTGCATTCTGTTTTGGTCATTTAAATCATTTGCAATTGATTCTGCCATCTTAGAGGCACTTTGTCAAAGTAACACTTGCATTCCATTTTTCTTTGAATTAATAAGCATATGTGATCTGTTCATTTATACGAGATTGGTGTCTGTGTAAGAAATGATTTTGATCTTTTTTTCCAGAAGGGAAACCATAAACATAACAAACATGTTGTGACAAATATACACAACAAAGAGAATATCTGCTGGAAGATTGAACAATGTTTTGGGTGACTTCCTTGTCAGATGTTCTGATAAAGGGTTTCCATTCAAAATGTTTTGTTTTATTGCAGATTGTTGTTGGACTTTTTGCTTACTACTTTTATTCCAAGTGCCAAAACTGAGGGTTTCTTTCTCTCCGAGGTCGGGTGTTTCTAGTATTTACTTTCAAGAGTGAGTGGCTAAAACAGAGTAGGAAGCAGGCAATCAGAATTTTCTGTATCATGAGGTCTTAGTGCCACTTAATGAACTTTTCAGGGAGGTGTTGAGTTTGGAAGAGTGGGGAGAAAATATCCCTTGTCTGGTTCTGTTTCCCTACACCTAAACTGACTGGCTCATTGTTAATATAAAAGTATTTTGTGTGAGGTGGGGGTGGGGAATGGTGAGGATGCCAGTAATTAAAATTAAAAGTCAAACATTAAAAACAATCAGAAAATACTACTGAATTGGTAGTCTTCAGTATACATTTGAAGATCTGGTCATAAACATGTACATTTTCTTTTCATGAAATTGACCCAAAGAGAATTTTTTATTGAAAATGATCTTTACATTTTGGTACATGAGAAACAGATTTTGTAATTGTCATTTTTCTTCCTAAATATGGGCGTAAAACAAAAGGGAGATTTTTGAAAAAAAAATTGCTTAAGGATCAGCATTGCACTAGTTTAAAACGTTTCAGTGAATAAACTGATTTTTTTTTCCTCACCCAGGTATTTTGACAGAGATGTTAAGTGTATCCGTGATTTTTTTATCAAGCGCTTTAATTACGAAAGTGAGCTTTATCCAACGTTTAAGGACATCAGGTTAGCATTATTTGTGTAATCAGTATTTAATATTGTAGATTTCTGGTGATGCTCTTTAGGTGTAAATTAATAACAATCACCATGTTTTGGGTTCTGTGGTCATTGTTTGTTCAAAAGATGGCCTTTTCTGCTCAACATTAATGCAATTTTACAATATATAGTCTGCTTAAAGTAACTGTGATCTTAAAGCAAACTGACAGTGCTAAGGGAATTTATTATGGACCACTTGGCAAGATGCAATTTTTTTTACAACACACCTTGTATCAGTATTTCAGTAAACTGCAGTAAAATTGGCAGCCTGGATTCAGCCCAAGCAATACTAAAGGATATTTACCTAACTTCCTGCATAATTCTGTAAGGTTTTATATAACCCCATCACTGATATTGTTGCATAGGCACCAGCAAACAATCGTGAACCCAGCTAGGAATGAATAGCTATTTGAACTGGTGTGCATCAAAGCCTTTCTCCAGTCTGTCCTCCACTGAAGGATTTTAGTAGATTGTACATTTTTCTCTCCTTTTTCCATACCCCCACCAACTGTTGGTCCAACAATGCCAGGTGCCTTCCCGTTTGTTTAGTAATTACCATTTCCAACCTCTGACGTCAGCAAGAAACCAAAGATAGCTTCTGCTCAAATAATCATTCCTTCACTGGAATCGTAGGATCATAAAATGGTTATGGCACAATAGGAAACCATTCAACCTATTGAATCTGTGTCTGCGGTCACTCTCTATAAGAGCAACTCAGTGGTTCTTCCACCCAGCTCCTTCTCTGTGGCCTTCCAAATGTTCTCCATCAAATGTTTATCCAATTCCTTGAAGGTCACAATGGAACCTGCCTCCACCATATCTGCAGGCAGTGCATTCCAGTCTCCAACTATATGCTGTGTGTGTTTTTTTTTTAAAGAAAGTTTTTCCTCATTTCACTAATAATTCTCTTTATTTAATACCTGTGACCATTAGTCCCTGACCTTGCCAACAAAGGGAACAGCATCTTGCAATCCTCTCTGGACAGACCCCATGACCATGTCTAAAGTCCAAATGCCTCTAATCTGTCCATGTAACTGGTCCCTCATCCCAGGAGCCATTCTCATAAGTCATTTCTAGACCCTCTAATACCTTCACATCCTTGTATTGAGGTGACCAGAAGTGAACACAATACTCCAGTTGAGGCTGCATCAGTGTTTTGTATTCAACTCTTTTATTTTCTTCTACCATTTCCTCTCTTTCTTCACCCCCACCCCCAACTCCATGGCTTTGCCTCACCTTGCAACAGAAAACAAATTTAATATTGCAATATGTACCTGTAATATAAAAGGATCCTTCTCCATCATCCTTAGGAAGGAGGCTTCACTGGATGTGGAGATAGAAGTTAGTGGTTTCACTAAAGAGCTCCAAGAAGATGCAGCGCTGCTAGATGCTTCAGACCCTGAAGAGGAAGGTGCTGAGAATGAACTTTCAGAAGATGATGTGGATGAAGAAATTAAATATTCAAACAGAACAACAGAAAGCAAGGATTTGCATGCCAGCAATAAAACTAATTCTGAAGATTCTCCTACTTCTAATTGTAAGGTGATTGAGCAAACGTACAAGGAATATTCAGACAGTAATGAAATTGAAAGTGTTAATCTGGTCACACTGAAAATAAATGATGAAGTTGAAAGACAGTGTGCTGAAGTGGCTGGTGCTGTTGAACTTCCTGGAGATGCTAATAAACATTATCTTGAACATGTGACTGAAATGGTGCATCAGATAGACCAGAGTGATGCTGTTCCAACAGATGAAGAATGCCCAGACTTAATTGATATGTCCACTCACAACAAGGAGTTTAAACCTTTCAGGTACTAATTCAGAAGTATCTAATTGGCATATCTTGTTAACTTTATATATTGAATTTCTGAAGAGGTAAAATAGAATGATTAAGAGATCACATTAGGTATCATCTGTTTGAATTTTCAGAAAGCATGTGACGAAGTCCCACACAAAAAGTTGGTTTTCCAAAATTGAGGCCCACGGATTTAAACAGTTATTGACAGTAGGAATAAGAAATGGGCTTAAAGAGAGAAAGCAGCGAGTAGTGGTAATTGGTTGCTTGCCAGATTGGAGGATGGTAAATTCTGTTTTTTCTCCCCCCTGTCAGTACAGGGACTTCTACTTATTTACGTTTATGAAGGCATTGATGTGCATGTTAAAAGTTCCAAAAATTGTGGAAGACACTGTTTGGAAATGTAGTAAATGGTGAGGCAGATAGTAATAGCCTGCAAGAAGACATCGGTTAGCGGAATGGATAGAAATGTGAAAGGGCAGGGAAGTGTTAAGTGATACACTTTGTAGATGAAATGGCACAGATCCAATGTCAAAGGATGCAAATGGAAAAGGGGACCTGGGTGTACATGTGTATAGATCCTTGAAATTGGAAAATAAAACATCTAAAGCCTGTGGAATCCTGGGATTCAGAAATAGAGAGGGTGCATAAGTGGAGTTATGTTGAACCTATACAAAACACAACCCATAATTGGAGTACTGATTCAATTATGGTCACCATACTTTAGGAATGTTGTGAAGATGCTAAAGGTGGTACAGAAAGGATTTACTAGGTGTAGTTCCAGACCTGAAGGATTTCAGCTGTGAGTTACAATTGGGAAACTGGTGTTCTCCTTGGAGCAAAGAAAGCTGTGAGAAGATTTGATAGAGAGGTACATGTTCCTGATTCTGTTATCTGAATGAAATAGAGGGATGCTATTCCCCAAAGATGAATGATTCAAGGACCGGTGGGCACAGATTTGAACTTGTAAAAATTACAAGAGGAATATGAAAAGAAACACTTTTATTTCAGACTGTGTTGAGGAATTCTGGGTCTTTAAGGTTGGTAGAAGCATAATCAATTAATGCTTTTAAAAGAAATTGGACAGGCACTTGAGAGCAAGTAATTTAGAGCAATGGAGAAAGAATTGAAGAATGGGACTGATATTGCTCTGGTAGGAGCAGCATAGACTTGGTCGAATAATGACCACTTACATAGTAACAATTCCACAATTCACTTTTATGAATTCTTTGTGCAGTTGATTCTGAATTCTTCTACCTGTGACATTAAAAGTGAACTGCAGAACATTCAATAAGTTGCTGCATAAAGCTCCTGTGCGTTATGCTCCTTGCATCACTGAAGTCATCAAATAGTCTCCAACAGACTGAAATTCCCAGTACTTTGAATGTTAGAGGGCAAAGAAATGTGATATGATTAATATGGGATGTTTACAAAATTGTAAGGTTTGTGTATACTGCAGTTATTTCCACTGTTCCAATTTTTTAAATGTTTTTTTTTCTGTGCTTGTGGAAGACATCCTCTAAACTCAGTTGTATTCCTAACTTGCATGTAGCAGGAGTTACTGGATCATGATTACAACCAGAAATGTTCCTCCACTGTGTCCACTGAAACCAATTGTAGCATCTTATTGTGAGATCTGATGTTCATGCTGGAATTTTGTGATCTTCATGTGTAAGGAAGTTTTAAATTGGAGAGTATTTTTTCAAAAATTAGACTCTGTATCAAAGAGAAAGCAAGTGCAAATGATTGATGTCAGTGTATCATGAAGGTCTTGGTTTGTTGGCAGAGAAAGGTTGAAGCAGTGTTATATGGGGATATGCAAGAAGCTGAAATTTTTGACTGTGAAGATAAATGTTTGTGTTAAACAGAAAGAGGGAGTGAGACTGATGGGATTGCTGTGCTGGGAACCAGCATGAGCCCAATGGGCTGGTTGACCTGATTATGAGTGGTCTTAGCAGTGGTTACTAAAGTCTTCAGGATGTTTCTGGCATTTTTTTGTAAATGGTAAATTGTATAGGTACAGTGGTACACTCAGGCACTGTGGAAAAACTTTGCTTTGCATGCCATCCATACAGATCAGTTCACCACATCAGTACATTGAGGTAGTACAAAGGAAAAGCAATAACAGAATGCAGAAATTGTTAATAGTTACAGAGAGGGTGCAATACAGGTGCAAGGCCTTTATGAGGTAGATTGTGGCGTCAAGAGTCCATCCTAATGTGCAAGATGTCCGTTTAGTTGGAATTGGTTTATGATTGTCACTTGTACTGAGGTACAGTGAAAAACTTGTCTTGCATACTGTTCATATAGATCAATTCATTACACAGTACATTGAGGTAGCACAAGATAAAATATACAGAATGCAGAGTAAAGTGTCACAGCTTCAGAGAGTGCAGTGCCAGTAGACAATAAGGTGCAATGTCATAAGGTGGAAACTAAATGGAATTTCAGGAGGAACAAGTGGCATATAGCATCATTAGAAGTGCAAAAAGGAAATTTTGAATATTCGATAAACTGACTTCTTATTGTTCTTTGTATATCACGGTAGAATTTGTCCCTGGTCTATTGCATTAAACATTTTATACCTGTAATGCAGTTTCATTGACAGCACAAGTGATCAAGAGCAAACTTCAACCACATTGGGTTTTTATATTTTATCAACAATAGATTCCACATTTATGGATTTGTATGTTATGAAATGCAGTTAACTTGTTCCTAGTTTTGGTGATAATGCTTTTACTTTTCTCTAGGGATGAATGGATGGATTCTCATGAGCGCAGAGAGAGAACCACCAGTGTGAGTTCTGCAGGCAGCTTGTTGAGTACTTCAACAATCCCACCAGTAAGTTTGTGTTCAATACCCACTCTTGTATCTCTTACTTGTTCTACTTGATTGGTAGTCGATGCAATTTTCCTTTTTGGACTTTGAAGTACAACCTGAATGGAAATTAGCAGGTGGCCTTCCCTGACAGTTCCACTCTCTATTCAGTTTTGAAATGAATAGAAAATGACATGGATATCAGCTACCAGTGTGGTAATGTGCTGTTTATTTATACTCCAAGAACCGCTTGAGATGTTGGCTTACAATAAAAGAACTTTCATTCATGAACTCGATACAGTGTTGATAGATAATTGCTAAAGGTCTGTGACTGTATTCTGAAATTAACTGTGACTGAACAAAAATATGTTGGGTATAGTAGTACAGAATTTAGTTAATAAAGTACAATGCATTTTGTTTCATTTGAAATATTTTAAATCAAAAACCCAATACAGATAACAGTTCTAAATATTATATGATTACCACTTGTTTTGCTTTATATTTATTCAGATTGTATGTGCTTATTTTAGGATGTGATCAAACGAAAAGTTAAACAACAGCTCACCAAGCAGCAAAAGGCTGCAACAAGACGACGTCTACAAAAGGGAGAAGCCAACATCTACACGAAGCAGCGGCGAGAAAATATGCAGACCATCAAATGGAGTGCGGAAGCACAAGATTTTTGGGGTTAGAAGAGCCTTTTAGGAGCTCTGTAATCCTATTTAGCTACACAAATCCAGTGAAAATTAACTTGTACCGATTCTGTATTTAAATTTCAAAGTCCTATGCACAGTGCAATATAAAGTTATTCATTCAATTTGGAACTGACAGGGAGCACATGAATTTAATGCTAGGCTGATTTTAGGAGTTTGCATCCTAATCTATACTACCAACCCCATGGAATGATCAAACTGGGGAATCCTGGAGAGAGCTTCTTTTCTCTTCAGGTGACATCATACCACAAATTATTTTGAGTTTTGTTCTATGAATCTTATTTTCCTTAAATCATTTGTTTTGTATTTGAATTCTCAATGGAATGTTAATTTGATAAAAATCAAAATTTTGAGATTTGATGTACTGGATCAACAAAATTGAAATAAATCTATTTCATTAGCTCACTGCTGTTGGAATTTGGCTAATAGAAGAGATGATTTTTGTCGTCAGGTCTCTAATATTTGAAACCGGTTAGTTTTGGTGATTAAAGTTGGGGAATACCAGTGTTGAAGAATGAAATGCTTATATTCCCATGTACCATTATTAAGAGGAATCATTTGAAGATTATCATATAATTAGATGAAGTTTCTATTCTGTCTCTAACTTTGGAGGTAATAGTTTTTTGGAATGGAACAGCATCCTTTTCCACCCGTCACCCATAAAACTTGTTTTCACACCAAACATCCCCCATGTCTTATTGGGCAAATGTGATTATGAATGCATTGGGACACATTTTGTGTTGTAGACCTATATTTGGTTTTAAACAAAAATGCTGGAAATGCCAAGAAAGACCCTGATAATTCTGATTGAATGAATCCATTGGAGCACATGGGATTGGGAATAATACGATGGTGCGGATTGATTAGTTAACAAACAAAACAGTAGGAATAAACTGGTCAATTTCAGATTAGGAGGCTGATTGGTGCTACAGGAATTGGTGAAGTTAACAATTTATCAGTTATTTGGATGAAGGGACCAAATGTAATTTAGTCCAAGTTTGCTATTGATACGAAGCTAGGTGTCAGTATGTTCTGTGAACAGGATGTGTTGAGGCTTCAAGGGAATGTACAGGCTAAGTGAATTGAGTGAGAACATGGCAGATGGAATATAATGGGGGGGAATGGGAGCTCATCCACATTGGTGGGGGGAAAAGAAGCAGAATGCAGAATTTTTTTTTCATGGTGTGATATTAAAAGGGGTTGATATACAGAGCATACTGGGTATCCTTCTGCACAAATCACTGATATGCAGATTCAGCAGTCAATCAGGAAGCAATCAGTCTGTTGACCTTTATTGCAAGAGGATTTGATGAAGAGTAAAGATGTCTTACTGCAGTTATACTGGCCCTCAGAATATTGTACAAGAAAGGTTCACCTGATTGATCACTAGCATGTCTGTCTTGTGAGGGGAGATTATGCAGACTGGGTCAGAACTTAAGTTTAGAAGATCGAGAGGTGATCTCATTGAAACGTACAAAATTCTTCTGCAGCTGGACAAGATAGATGCAGGGATAATGTCTCCAGGACTGGGGTCACAGTCTTAAAATAACGTCAGCCATTCAGGACTGAAATGGGAAAACATTTCACTTGGTAGTGCATCTTTGGAATTCTCTAGCCAAGAGTCACTGTGTATATTCAAGGCAGATTTTTGGTTGTTAATAGGATTCAGGAACATGGGCTTTAATGCAGGAAAGTGGTGCTGAGTTGAGTGATCAAAAATGATTTTACTGAATAGCAGACCAGGCATGAAAGGCTGAATGTCCTATTTATTGTGATCTTATGAGTGAAACAAGCATTTTCTAATCACTTTCGTTAATTCAACTGAGCATTTCTCATGTGGGTTGCTGCTCGGTGTTTGATGTGCTTTCTACTTCAGGTGCACATCAAAGTACATAATTATTCCTGCAACACTCCTCTGAGAGCATTACTTGGAAAATTAGACCAAGTTGTCCTGGCCGTGACCATGACTCAATGTTCTCAGGATAACTAAGTCTTAGTGCAGTACGACACTAGGATCCCAGTAAGTTCTACTCTTATTTTCCTTGGGTTATCAGCACTTCTGTCATTCAGTCTTGCTTGGTCTCATCCCTTTCCCTTCTCTCCAACCTAGAACATATTTGCTTTCAACTTCTTGTTCTGATGAAAGGCCAAAGACTGGAAATGTTAATTCAGTTACACTCTTTATAAAATCTGCCTATTTCCAGAGCATTTCCAGCATGTTCTGTCCTGTAGACATTGCTACCTGACCGGATTCCTCCTTTCTTTATCCCTAAGTTCAAGCAGGTCATTAAAGTAAGTAAGAAGCACTAACTGCTCAAGTTCTACAAAATGAAGCAATACAATAGATACCCCACCTTGGAAATTCCGGGGCGTTCGTGAGAGGAGCACAGGTGCAAAGGACGGAGGTGTATAAGGCACAACCTGCATTTCTAACAAAGGATTAACTGATATATTAAAAAAATATTGGCTTTAGTCATTCAAGATTGTACTAAAGGTACATTTCACATGCTGTGTATGAAGTTTAAAAGTGCTCAAATTTTCCAAAATGTAATACAATGCATGTTTTACTCCTTCTGCCTTTTTTCTAAGTGTGCCTTCACTTCTTGACTTATGCTGATTCACCCACTAACAGCCTAAAATGTAGTGCAAGATTTTGAAAGTCTGCCATCAAATACATCTTTGCCAGCATTACGAATCAGAAATCGAGGTATATGGTATTCATGATTTCCCAACCAGAAAATTAGTGCACATCAAGAACAACAGCAAGGAACGCTCCACAGGGTCTATGTGAACTCATAAACAGTGCTATAATTGTTTTGTAAATGACTTCTTATATGCTTGAATTTCTGTGGTGGTTACGACCAAAACAATGCACAGTAGTAGACTGAAGACTTCCAAAGCTCACATCTTTACATCCTGCAAGTTCTTCAAATCCAAGGGAAGAAGCCTGAAGGGGCTATCGGGGATATGCAAGTGGGAGATCAATTCTCGCTCAAGTTGACATTCAGTTCCTCTTTTCCATCAATTGTATATGCATCACCCATCAGTAAACTTGAACTGATAATCTTAAAGTGTAAGGGACAAATGTCTAGAAATTCTATTGTGCCTCAATGGGGATGCTATTTGGCCATTGCACAATAGGCAAGCAAGTATTGCAGCTCTCGGTCCACTGCTTTAAACTCAGGCACTGCTGATTGGCTGTTGCACTTTTTCAGGGCTGCCTGAGACCATGTCTGGACCTTGGAGGTCAGAGTAGGACAAGGGAGGAAATGAGAGGCTTGATAGTTGTAGACCCAATTAGAGTCTGGAGTCATGGCTGGGTTAGTAATCAGATAAATGGGTAGGGGGAAGTGATGTTGGACATTGGGTCACTGGAGTCTGCTCTGCTCTAAGTGTTGGATCTTTTTGGAGTTACAATAGAATAAGATGAATGAGAACAGAGAAAAACTTAAATTGCTGGAACTGAAATATTGAACATTGCAGTTGCTGGGAAACTGAAATAAAATAATGTTGGAAGTACTCTGCAAGTCAGGCAGCAGCTATGGGAAGAAAAAGTTAATCTTACATGTTAATGACCTTTTATTGGAATTGGTTAGTTCTGACGCAAACCAGAAAGGCTGAATATCTGATATTGTTGAATTCAGAGTCCTAAAGGCTGGAACATGCCCATTCAGAAGATGAAATGCTGTTCCTCAAGCTTACATTGGCCTAATTGGAATTGTGTAGGAAGTCAAAGGCAGAAAAATCAGAGTGGGAGTGGGGTAGAGAATTACAGTGACGGGCAACTGGTTTCTGATGAAAGGTGATTGAATGCTTCTCTTTCCACAGATGCTGTTTGACATGCTGAGTACTTCCAGCATCTCCTGCTTTTATTTCAGATTTCCAGCATCTGCAGCTTCTTCAATGTCTATATGGCTATGGCGTTCAATTAAGGAGGGGATGTTTTAGCAAACATCTTACTTGCAATCAAAGAACAGTGACTAGAAAACACTACCACAGATGTGGACAGGAAATAATCCCATAAGCATTCCCCAGTTATTGAAGACATATCAATGCAGCAAAGGAAGCTGAATGCTTCTGGAGAAAGCAGCAACCTGCCTGTGAAAACAATGTACCTCACTAGATGTCAACCCAGCATTTGGAGGCCTGAACTTTGGTCCCTCATTGGGATTGGGATTGGGGGAGAACTCCATTGCCCTCAGAGCCAAGTATCCTGCTGGATGTCAACCATAACTCTTGTCTTTCTCTCAATATGACTAGAGTCGGATTTGAAACATAAGCTAAGTCAAATGGGAATGCTGAGCATATTTTATGCTAAATAGCATGTAATAAATTTTGAGAAGTTTATTCCTCTCTATTGCAGACAGTTGGTGAAAACCAGATGAAAATGTAAATGAAATACACTTGGGTTTTATTTGCCATGCTTCTGCAGGGGCCAAATCTGAAACTTACTGGAAGCAGTTCATGACATGACTGCTACATCAATCTTCCCAGCTGCACCTCTAATCACTTCATTGCTTCCCTTTCTTCATCTTCCATTGCTACTGCAGCATCTGTGCCTTCTCTTTAACCACATTAGGCAAAAAAAGATTATATGAGATTAATTATTTGGGTGTCTACATTGGGCAATGGTGCCTAGTCGATCCAGGAAATCTTTCCTTTAGGTGTTCTCCACAATAATCCTCATCATGGCATGTGTGTCACTGTACCTCTATTGCATTGTTATTTGAGGATTGGCTCTAATGGCTGTACAGAAACCCCTCTCCCTTCCCTTTGTGTGCCTCCAAATAATTGATTTCTGGGGTTTCCAATCAATACACTTCTTGGTGCTGCTAATAAATGATAAGCAATTTCCATAGGGGCATTGGTGACTCTGAAACCTACCAGTGGTGTTCCATGGATTAGTATAATGGTGTTTCTGTGGTCAAACACAACTTGAACCGTCAGTGAAATGAAGCCTTTTCTGTGGAGTTAGATCATTGGGTTGATAGGAGATATCCTGATAACCACTAGGTTCCATGCCTTGTTCACCTGTGCCTCCGTTCATCATGGAAAGTGATGAAGTTATTCCACCTTCCAATAAATGAGCCAACTTTCTGGAGGGGTTCTCATTCCTACCTGCCTTAACTTTGGGGTAAGAAACCCAGAAGTCCAATGTGTTTTCCTGAGCTTGCCTCTCCTTTTAACTCTGTTTTTCCCAATAGTATTACAGTCATTTTCTTTTCTATCATTAGCAGTGAAAAATTCCACAATATTTTGCTAATTTTTGCCAACATTATCTCTCAGAATTCAACATTATTAAAGAGCAAGTTGGACAGCAAAGTTCCAGCAAATTCACATGTGCAGTTAAATGTGGATATCTAGGAAGTTAACAATTAAGCTGGCCTGCTCCTGATGCTACACTATATGGGTACCTCACCAGAGGCTCAACATTGAAATGCATGTAACAGATTAAATATCCATGAAAAGTATGAGAAAAAAATCAAAGCTTTCCATTCCAATCTAAGTAAAATTTTAGCACCATAATTTCACCTTAATTACTATAAACAAGTTCTTCTGCACTAAAATTTATCTTTTTATTATTATTTATATTTTTATTATTTATTTCTATTATTGTTGAAAATGTTTTAAACTCCTTTGCTTTCTTTTTAATTCTTATGTCTATCGTTCTCTTAATCCCATTTTCTTTTCTCTTTATTTCTGCACACGATTAGCTTTGAGTTAATATTCTAACACTATTCATTTCCATCTCAAAACTCTGATAGAATGTGCCATGTTTTTTTTGTTCTAATTACCATATCTTCCAGTGCAATGACCCATAGAAAGTCTTTGGGTTCCTATAATACAAAATCTGGGCCATTGTTACATCCCATATTATGTTTCACTCATTTTGCATCCTACAAGTATTTCCAGTTAATCAACATTTATAGAAGCATAAAGACATGTTATAACTCTTTCGTACTAGACAGTAAAATTACTGTTCACTTCAGCTGTCTCAGCTTAATGTACTCAGAATGATGAGTGAAATAAATTCTCCTTCCTTCTTTATGATCCATATCAGTTTTGAAAATCCAATTCCAGCAAAATGTAACAGTAATATCTTTGAACAGTGATATTGAGGTCCCAAGATATCACTGTTATATTTTGCTGGAATTGGTCTGTGTGCCTACATATATCTAGCAATTGAATGCCAGATATTCAATCATAGTCAGATTATTGAGTTGCTAAGCACTGGTACACTTGATTATCCCCAGTTGGGACACATTCCATTCAGCTCTAGTTATTCAAAGGGATCAAGAGTTTGAAACTCCTGTAGCACCATCGCTATAAATTTCCTTATCTCCCTCAAGTAAAGTGATGCAATATACAATATTGTTTTTGTGATGTTTTCCATTGTTAGTTTCTATCCCCTTGAAACCATCAACAGGGTTTTTCCCAAACCTCTACCAAGTCCAAACTGGTGTAATACTACGTAAATAAAGATCTCTCAAATATTAAACTAACCTTTCCCAGCTTACCTTTATGTGACTTGCAGGGAATGTGACAGCCAGTGTCAATTAGTTTAAATAAAAGCAGAAAATACTGAACAGGTCAGGCAGCATCTGTGGAGGAAGCAACAGAGTTAATTATTCAGGCCATTGACAGTTCATCAGAACAGTGTGATGTGCTGAACATTTCCAATATTTTCACTTTTTATTTCAGATTTTCACCATCTGCAGCTATTTATTTTTAGAAAGCAATCATCCTTTCCTCCCATCTCAATTGCCCTAACCCAAGATGAATAACTCACTTCCACTGAATGCATTCTTCCAGCAATCTCCTGCTCACCATCATCCCACCTGCCCGAGTACGCATCCCCACAAGAACTGATAAAATATAGTGTAGGCGACTCACAGGCTCGTGATTAAGGACATGTGATTGCATCAACTTCCAAACATCATACATAAATATCTGCTTAGTTTGTATTAAGACATAAAATGTGTTTGCCACCTTGAAATTGTTCTCCTTGCTAGTGTCACCAACAACAATTTGTCTGAAACTCAGTTACCTGAAACCTATCGCAGACTATGATCTGTATTGTGTATTGCTCATCTATCATCTGACTTCCATTCATCTAAATTCCAAATCATGGTCCTTATCTTCAGACGTTTCCATGACTTTGAGTATCCAACCACTGCCACTTCCTCCTGTTAACTTCCACCACCTTTCCGCCTTTGTTCTTTCAAGCTTTCCTTCACTGGTAATAGACAGTTAAAAAATATTAAACTGGTGGAGATATTTGCAACGTATTGCTCAACCTTTAAAAGAACAGTTCACCAATCAGTATCTACTGAGCTATCTACCATGTTTTGTTTTAACCCTCCTCCTTCTCTACCACCTCTCCAACTCTACAATTTAGAACTCTATAAATGCAAGTAGATATAGTATCAGCAAAAGCCGGAAAGAGCACTGACAAAGAATGAAGCACACATAATATACTATCAAGTCTTGGCCTCTGCTGCACATTGGGATGCTGATATCAGGATGATAATGACAAGAGAGATGTGCCTAAGGAGATTTGGTAAGGAAGTGTTAATGGAGATGAGATGACTGATCTTTTGCAAGACATCTGGACAACATATAATATCCATACATACAGTGTTATCATCCAGGCTTTCAACTGGTAACTTTTCACATTTATCCCCTAAATAGCATACAAGCAAAACATTCTGGCCAAGGCTTTAATTGCACATAAGAATCCTCGCCACTAATTAAGTGCTTATTGTACAAATTTACCATCAACAGATCTGTTTTTAAGGAATTTATTTGCTGCAGCCACTTTGAAAATAATCCAGCCTTGTTTAATTTCCCAACCATTTGCCAAGTGCCCCTGTTTCATGCACAAAACTGTTTAGATGAAGGCTGTATGCATTAATTATTTTAATGAAAAATGCTCAGCTAGTTTCCAATAAAGTTGGATTTTTTTCACAGAATATGGAACTTGCTGGCAATTAGCGTTTATCTACCTTAAGTGCCCCTTGAACTGAGAGACTAGTGAGGCCATTTCGAGAGAGTAGTTAAGAATCAACCATATTGGTGAGTCTGTTCTCACATGTAGGCAGAACAAGTGAGGAGATTAGATTTTCTTCCTAGGAGGATAATAAATTATGTTGGATTACTTGCCATAGCTGAGCAATCACATCATGTAAAATTCTTTCTATTTTTATGATTATAGTATGGTAATTATTTTAAAATGCAGAAGCAATCAAAAAAATTAGAAAAACAGATTACTGTTAAAAGTGGGTTTCTTACCTGACAATGATGTATTGGAAATGTTTTACTTATGTATGAAACAGATAGAAGGATAAGGAACAGGTAGGTTACTTAGGGGATAATATGTGGAAATATGTTAGGAGTTTAGGAAATAACAGATGTATTAAATTAATTCTTCATATCATTCTGTAGGAGTGAAGAGAAGAAAATTCCAGATCCAGTCAAAATGGCTTGGGAATCTACAACAAATGCTGAGCTCAATAAAGCATGTGTTGTGAAGACATTCGAAGCATTGATGGCTGACTGTGTATCTCAGTCCCAGAACCCCCCAGAAAGTGATTGAGAAAATAAAGCTCAGATTTTCAGAAACTCAAGGAATATTGTAGGTCGTCGTAGGAATGGAAACACATTTACAAAATTTTTGTTTTAAGATAAGGAATGAATGTGAATCAGAATATTTACTAAATAGAAGAATAAAATAATGCCATTCAGTTTTACGGGCTATTATGTCTGTGGAAAAGGTCACATAGACATGGGCAAACATCAAAAACTAAGCACACAGGCGTTATAAAGACTAATTCACATTTCTAATTTTAATCTTTTTCCATTCTCACTAGAAGGCTATGTAAAACAGGCAGCAGTGCATCTGGACCACAGGGATTTCCCTTCATTTGTCTGTGAAGATAAAGAGCTGGGCATGTTGTAAATTGGTCTACTCTGTTTCTCTTGCTACAGTTACTGCCAAATGCAACCTGAGCACTTCTAGCATTTTCTGATTTTAAGTCACCAAAACAAGCTGTACAACTGTGACTGACATCTCTCTATAAGGACACAAATGTAGAAACAGGAGTAGACCAATCAGGAGCAGAGTTCAGGGGCCTCTCTCAAGCTCTTGGCCAACACCATCCTTTCCTTTAATGGTATATTTCCATACTCAGTACTCCACAGTTTGGTTTTCAAAGCACTTCTGCAGAACTCAAGTATACATCTGGGATCCGAAAACAAGTGCAGGAATCACCATGGACAAATAACCTGTGTAGTGTCTTTGAGTAAGCCACACGGAGACTGGAGCTGTAGATGTAAAAGGTCTTTAAGCACAAGCAGATATTCTGGAGGAGACTTTTGGGAGAATGTCCTGACAGAATCCCTTGGTAGAATCCACCCAAACTCAAAGTACATCAAGGTTTTATACTCTTAAAAAAAACAGATAACAGCAGGTGATTAAATGCGGTTTCAATAGTTACAATTACATATCTGACAGTTTGCTGATGAAAAACACTCAGGCCTTGTGACATGATTCATGAAGTTTGCTATCTTGGACCAGGTTCCTCCATCCATCAATGCATGAGGACTCGATGCTTCAAAAGTAGAAATAAATAAAAGGCAAATAAATTAAAGATAGGGCCTTGAGGAACCACAAAGATCTTTCTCTGGAGGCAAAGGGCATGAGTGAGATACCAGTTCACATCTGTCTTCAGATAGTCTGCACTAGAGAATGCAGCAGTGAAGGGCCCAAAAGTGATATTGCATTCAGAAAACCCAGATAAAATAGGTGGTTCTTACTAAGAGATTGACATGACTTAAAGTAGAAAAATCACCCAAAGCCACAATCTTACAATCTTCTTTATTTATGGGCATTTTTCCAAAGGACTAGACAATTTAATTTTGCATGAACTCTTTTCTATCTTCTACCTTTACACAGTCCTTTACATTCCTTCTTTCCTCCCCTGAATTGTTGAGTACATCCAGGAGTTTCTGTCTTTATTTCTGAGTCTCAATGTCTGCAATACTTTGCAAGTGCACAATCGAAAATCAATCACAGTTCTGGGTGAAAATTCACGCAATGTTATTGGAAGTGGCTAAGGCTTTAGAGTTAAATCTTAAAAAATAGAGAATAAAGTGGTCACAAAAATAATTCATGGATTAGTTTAATCATATTATTGGAAAATCTTATTGCAATTGCTCATAATGCAAAAATGTGAACACAAAAACTAAAACAATCAGGACTCTCAAAGAGAGAACAACTTGCGCTGACAGAGACACAATGAAAATGCTTGATGTGACATGCAGGCAACTCCACAGTGAACCATGGCCTTTACCCATGTAAATCTGAGCAAGCATGGGACTTCAGTCCAAGTGTATCCAAACATGGGAAGTCCAGCACTTGCTGATGGATTCCAGCTGGAGAATCTGTCACTTGCCCCACTACTTGGCCCCGGGCGAGCATGAAATTGCTGAGATTCCCCAGCATCTGGAAGTTTGCTCATGGATCCTACAGGAATTTTAACTCTCAAAAAACTGGACCTGGTGGAGGATCCATGAGCCCATCTGTTCGAATGAGGTTTTACAGCTAGAAAAAAGCCAAAACAGATTACTTTCTTTAACATTATTTAGAAATATTTAGAGGTCATTTTTAAAAATAAATTAAAACATTTAATAACTTTTCATTGTTTATTTCAATGGTCACAATATTTGAATGCTTCTGAATGTCAGAGATGTTCAGAAGCATTCCAAAATCTTGACAACTTTGACAGGTAACAAAAATGGAAGTGTGATTTTATCATCTGTCGGAGATGTTCTCACCAGTTTGGCAGGTGTGGTTTTGCTGGGTATTTACTTCTGTTTTTATTTTGCTTAATTTTCACACTCATGGCTTCTTTACAAAGCCACCCGTGTACGGCTAAAGGGGCAGAAACCTACTCTCAAGCTCCTTTCACCTTTGATCTAGCTGTCAAAAGGATAGAGCAGGAATCATTAAGGAAAGTTGTATTTAGGATTTTGTTTTCTCTACAGCTTTACATTAGCTGCCACTAACATTTAAATTCCCATCATATGTAAATGGCAAGCTTGAAAACATTTATCAAGCTGACACATTGGGTCACCGGTTTGTGAGTGAACACACCTGCATCTGCACCAATGTCACACATATTTCATACATTTTATGATGTCAGTTATGCTGAATTTCCTCAAGCCACAGCAACAAAAATTAATGATTCAACTAGTTTCTTCAGATTGTTAAATTGGTATGTGAGCCTTACTGCAAATTATCCACAACACTACGGGTTGAACGCCTGATATTAAGGCCCAGGCTATTGAAGATCACAAGGATGAGGCAGGGGTGAGACTCTGGAGGGATTTGACAAGGATGAGGCATTGCTGGATCTAGAGCCAGTGTAGATGGGTGCAAGAGAGAGACATATAGGTAGTTTGTGCACAAATCTTTGAAGGTGGGAGAATAAATGAACAAATCAGTTAATAAAGTATGTGGAATCTTGAGCCTTCAAATTAAAACATTGAGAACTCAATGGGCCTTCTTCTGTCCTACCTTAGACTATGATTCTGAGGTGTTAGGTGGGGAAGGGCCAGATATTAAATAGTTGCTCACATTAAATTTTACTGTATTGTTCAATTGATTGGTTAACACCAGCATAAGCACACCAAGAAATTTGGAGCATGTGTATTTAACATTTGTATTCTAATTAAGTTGGTCACTTTATATATCCTATTACTTTTAATCCAATTCTTAACCAGATTTTATCCAGCTCCTTTCTGAGAAATGATTACTGATACAGCACCAAGTACTTTCCAAGAAAATCTGTTGCACGTAACTGCTACTCTATGTGGAAAAACAATTCATGTTATTCCAGTTCCTGCTTGATTACACATGACCTCTGGTTCTCCATTCGCAATCTTAAATAACTTGTTCACATCCATAATATTTATGAGGAGCTTTAGCAAGATAAATCAACAAAAACGATTCCCATTGGTTAGTGAGTGAGAACTTTAAAATCGTTATCAAATGCATAGAAAATTTAGATGATTTGTTATGAATTGTTAAGAAATGATGTTGCCATATTAGAAACACTAGTGGATGCAAATTCCACTATAACTTTTAAAAAGTTAATAGAATATATATCTTAGAAAAGAAAAAATTGTTGGGAAAGGGCATTAACAGGTTGGATCTTTCATGGTGCTGGGACAATGCAAATGGGCTGAATGATTTCCTTTGTGATGTAAAGCCTACGTATCCACCATTTCCAGCAGATGTTGCAAAGTCAAGACCCTGGCCAATTTCCTGCACGGATACATAAGAACATAAGAAATAGGAGCAGGAGTAGGCCATCTGGCCCATCGAGCCTGCTCTGCCATTCAATAGGATCATGGCTGATCTGGCTGTGGACTCAGATCCACCTACCTGCCTTTTCCCCATAACCCTTAATTCCCCTACTATTCAAAAATCTATCTAACTGTGTCTTAAATATATTTAATGAGGTAGCCTCTACTGCTTCCCTGGGCAGAGAATTCCACAGATTCACTACTCTCTGGGAAAAGCAGTTTCTCCTCATCTCTGTCCTAAATGGATTCCCCCAAATCTTGAGGCTATGTCCCCTAGTTCTAGTCTCACCTGCCAGTGGAAACAACCATCCTGCCTCTATGTTATCTATTCATTTCATAATTTTATATGTTTCTCTAAGATCCCCTGTCATTCTTCTGAATTCCAGTGAGTATAATCCCAGGTGACTCAATCTCTCCTCATAGGCTAAACCCCTCATCTCTGGAATCAACCTGGTGAACCTCCTCTGCACCGCCTCCATAGCCAATATATCTTTCCTCAAGTAAGGAGACCAGAACTGCACGCAGTGCTCCAGGTGCGACCTCACCAGCACCCTGTACAGTTGCAGCATAACCTCCCTGCTCTTAAATTCTGACTGACATAAAATAGTCATTCAAGGCCTCGGTTGCCCCAGAGATCCATCTTCCTGCTGGTGGCCCATCATCATTTGCTAAATAGTTTACGGACACCAGAGGAACGACTGGCACAATGCGGGATAGATAAATAACAAAGCCGTGTCTCCGGCACATAATGAACATTGTGGATCTCACAACAATTATATCATCTTGCTCCAATCTTTACCCAACAAGGCAGAAATGTGGAACTCTGAGTGAACCATTGTGTAACTAGCATGAGCCAGCACATTTATAAGGTATTGTTAAGTTTGCCAAGGATTTTGTCATTTCTGTCAGGAAGAGTGGTGGGGTCCACTCCCATCATGTGAGTGTGTTTTCACTTGGCAATTCTTCAACCTACCCTGCGCCATATGTCCATCTTAAGCAGTGTTGGTTCATGTTGGTGTGTGGGTCCTGGGTGCATAATCCAGATTATAACTTGACAATTGTGAGCCTATGTTGTGCATTTCAGAAGGAATGGAATCATTCAAACCTGTCCTCCTAGTAGGCACACGTGTATCATTTCTACTGGGGTTGGGAAGAGGAGACACAGTTTTATCCCTGTAACCGGGCTAAGTGTTACATCTGCCCTTACACCTCCTCCCTCACCACCATTCAGGGCCTTAAACAGTCCTTCCAGGTGAGGCAGTACTTCACATGTGAATCCATTGGTGTCTCTTATTGCATCTGGTGCTCCCGATGCAGCCTCCTCTACATCGGTGAGACCCGACACAGAAAGGGGGATTGCTTTGTCGAGCACTTTCGCTCCATCCGCCATGCCAGCCAGGACCTCCTGGTGGCCAGCCACTTTAATTCCACTTCCCATTCCCACTTATTGGCACCATCTGTTATATCACTAAGTTGTTGAGTCGTGTCTGTCCACGGCCTCCTCTACTGCCTTGTTGATGCTAGACGCAGATTAGAGGAACAGCGCCTCATATTTCGCCTTGGTAGTCTCCAACCTGACGGCATGAGCATCGATTTCTCAAACCCCTCCATCTCCTTTTATTTTTACTTTATCCCACCGGCCCCATTACCCCTTCTCTTTCCCCTCCCCCTCTCTCACGATCACCCCGTCACCCACACACTCCTCCCACCAGTTCCCCTCCTCACCTCCTTCCCTCTATTCCATGCTCCACTGTCCTCTCCTATCAGATTCCATCTTCTTCAGCCCTTTGTAACTTCTACCTATCACTTCGCAGCTTCTTAAATCATTCTTCCCTCTCCTGCCTCTCACTCCCTCCCCCCCCCCCTCACCGGCATCCACCTATCACCTGCCAGCTCTTGCTTCACCCCTTCCCCCCACCCTTTTATACTGGCTTATCTCTCCTCTTCCTCTCCAGTCCTGATGAAGTTGTCTCAACCTGAAACGTCGACTGTTCACTTCCCTCCATAGATGCTGCCCAACCCGCTGATTTCCTCCAGCTCCTTCATGTGTTGCTGCAGTTTGATGCAGCAGATTTTTCGGTAAATACTGGGAAATCACTGCCAAGCAGCTCCATTAGTTCACCAGCAAGACTGTAAGCATTCTTTGAATCATGCTCGAAATAAAAATATTTCAGGGATTGAGCCCTTTCCTTGTCCCAAAGCCTTCACCACTGACAGTGCATTGACATCTTGTTTCAATAGAAAAGAGAGTTGACAGCAAGCAGTACAAAGCCAATGATTTCTTCTGTCATCATATTTTATTGGCACCATCTGTTATATCACTAAGTTGTTGAGTAATGGCACAAAGATACCAGAAAAATCAAGTTCTAATTCACTTGCATCTATGTTCTCGTGAAAAAGAAATTGCAGCCCAAGGTCCAACAAGCTAGAATCTAACCTGAGGGAGATCTTGCCTTAAAGTTATCCATGCAATTAAGTTATCTTAATTAACTTAAAGTTATCCATGAACAAGTCTTTTTTTTTATTCCTACCATATCTGCTTAGATAGATTTAACCCATTATGGCACAAATGATGGAGAACTGTCTACATTCTAAACATTAATGCTTTCACATTAATATTAGAATTATAAAGGTGTAAGAATAAATTTTCTGTAAACTTTTCTGACAGCTTAGCAAATTAACACAGTAGAAGATATGAGCCAAACAGACCAAGAAAGACTTACTCAGAGCCATTTGTAACCTTTAAAAATTTACATAAATAGGCAGGCACGGTAGTGTCGCGGTTAGTGTAATGCTTTACAGCGCCAGCGACCCGGGTTCAATTCCGGCCACTGTCTGTAAGGGGTTTGTACGTTCTCCCCATGTCTGCGTGGGTTTCTTCCGGGTGCTCCGGTTTCCTCCCACATTCCAAAGACGTACAGGTTAGGGAGTTGTGGGCATGTTATGTTGGCACTGGGAGCGTGGCGACACTTGCAGGATGCCCCCAGAATGCTCTACGCAAAAAGGTGCATTTCACTGTGTATCTCGATGTACGTGTGACTAATAAAGATATCTTATCTAAATGATTAAAACATTAAAATTATTGAATATTTTATACAATAAAATGAAGGCATGAAATAATTAAATACATTATACAAATGCTTAAAAGCTTGCTTGCTTTCTCCTTTGCCTCCTAATCTCTGTGCAAGTCAATGGAATCTCAGTTTAAGGTCCAGGTCTTTCCTGGCCCAGGATCCAGCATGGTATTCGCGAATCCCAGAAAGCTGGTTTCTGCTGTTGGATTTCACATTTGAGGCCAGATGATGAAACCCCTGTCAGCGAGGTGCACCCCATTGTTTGCCTGAATCACACATCCAAAGTATGTCAGTTATTGTTTGAGCATAACAGCCTCAAGGGGACAAATAGGCCTCAGTTGGCTCAGGATTGAATGATTGACTCTTCCTGCAGATGGCACTTTGAGCAGCCTTTTCCAGTGCCACTCTTCAAATCCCCTTCCTCTCATTCTTTCACATAAAACACTTTAACATCTGTACAACACTACTGGGGAAATCCAGCCTTCTTACTATTGTTATTTTAGATATCACAGTAACATCTTTATCATTCATTATCTTGATGAGACCTGTCATTACCTGTCCCTCTGACTACTTCTGCACATTCTCCATTTCTGGCTCCCAGGAAGACAATATCTGCCACTTCCAGTTGGTTATTGTCTAGTTTGAAGTGCTTTAGAATACTTTTTGTCATCTTGATGTTCAATAATAAACTACACCTCACACTTTTCTTTGATTACCATAGGAAGATTCCTAAAATCCTTTACATTTTCAGTTAAAAGGGAGGAATCACGTGCATACATGTCCTGATGTCTTGGCCTCTCATTTTGATTGCTGCCTTGTCCTTTTTCAGCCCAGACGTACAATCTCCACCCATGTGAGCTTTGAAAGAAATACAATTTTCAATGAAAATTAAGCATCTTTCTTACATAGGAAATGTGAAGTCTTGATGGCTCAAGACTTCAGAAAAGTCTATAATGTTAATGTGAAGCAAATGATATATTTCAGAGTAAAAGTGTGTACTCTAACTACAATATGCTTCATCTCAGAATTGCTTATATAGTTCTGCTGGGTGCCGATCTTTAAAACCCCCAAATTAACACGAAGGGATAGCTATTATGCTAATAGAAACAACATTCATATTTGTATTTCTTTCTTACCTGACCAGGATAAAGCTTTCCACAAAACAATGACAATTAGAAATACCAGTACCTTTAATCTAAATAAAAAGCTTCCTAACTAAAGGTTAAAAGGTGATATTTTCTGCCGTTTTTAAATTCTCTAAGCATAAACAGGTTCATTCTCAGGAAGGTATCTTTTAACTTTTATTATACCGGCAATGACAATGGTCAATTTATTCTCTAAATACAACATTGACAGGATTCCAACCATATCTGCTGTCATCCTAGGTCAGCAACAGGTTTATGTAACAACTGAACTGCCAGCTCCAGATTTATGTTTCAAGTATAGTCCTTTAAACATTTCAACATTTCATGCTTTCACAGAATGTTTCTTTCGGGTATTTGAAAGTTTATGTTAAGAAGGCCCTTGATATCATCAATTGAAATGACTGACTTAATAAGTCTTTGTAATATACTAATCAAAAAGTGCAAAAAAAACTAAAAAACGTTTTGCCAATTCACTCAAGAATTTCATGCTTTAAAAGAACATCAGTGCACCAATGGATTTAGCTTTTCACTGTGATTATAAGGAAGTATTTGATACCAAAATTTGTGTCAACATACCTTATCTCAAGAATTTCTCTGCCAAGAATCATTCTCTGCCTTTGTTGAGAAGTGCTCCCGAGATACGGGAAGTAGTCCACGTTTTCAAGTGTTTTGTCATGGGCCTTTGTTTTTACTTTTGGAGGGTAGTGCTGTATGATGGTGGGAGGTAGATGGAGCAAGGTTGTTTTGTGCATGTTAAGTGTAAGGCCTATTCCCTGGTAAAAGTCAATGGTGACTTTGAACTCCAAATGAATGAATACTGCAGCTCAGTGCCAGAAGTTGCAGTGAACTTCGCTCTGGAGTGGAGGGAATATCGGCTGAACAGTTTACTTTTAGTTCTGTGGATTAATTCCAGCGGGAGGTTTGTTGGAGGTGAGGTGAAGCAAAGCAGCGAAAAAGATTTCGAGAAACGTTGGGCTGATTATGCAGCATTGTTTGTCGTCGTTATGAGTTGGTTAAGACCATGGCTTGCTTTGTGTCGTGTGGCCAACATAAGCTGGAGATGAATTTCTTTGGTATCCAGACTTGAGAAGGATGATGCACATTTTCCCTCAGGTGATGGAGCTGAGGTCAACAAAGTCCATGTAGTGTAGCTAATGCTGCTTCCTGCATTTTTCTTGGAGTTGTCATGGTGCCTCCAGATGAACAGAATCCGCGCTAGGATTCAGGAAACAGCTCTTCAGCCTCCAGGAGGAGATAGTTGAGAAGGATTCTGGTAATGACTTTCCCTATGGCAGAGGAAAGTATACAGGAACATCAATGTACAGAGGAATCTCAGGTTGCAAGACCATAGCTCCCTGAAAGTGGCAACACAAGTGGATAGGGTGATAAAGAGGGTATATGGCATGTTTGCTTTCATCGGTCAGGGCATTGAGTACAAAAGTTAGGAAGTCATGTTGCCGCTGGAAGATACTATGTGCAGTTCTGGCCGCCACATTATAGGAAGGATGTGGAGGCTTTGGAGATGGTGCAGAAGAGCTTCACTAGACTACTGCCTGGATTAGGGAATATTAGCTATAAGAGAGTTTGGACAACCTTGGAGTATTTTCCCTGGACTGTCTGAGGCTGAGGGGTGACCTGATAGAAGTACATAAAATTATGAGAGGTATAGATAGTTTAGATAGTCAGAGTCTTTTTTCTAGGGTGGAAATGTCAAATACTAGAGGGCATAGGTTTACAATGAGAAGGGGAAAGTTTAAAGGAGATTTACGAGGCAAGTTTTTTATATAGAGAGTGGTAGGTTCCTGGAATGTGCCATCAAGGGAGGTGGTAGAAGCAGATATGATGGCAATGTTGAAGAGTCATGTTTAGTCATGTTCAATGTTTAGTCGGTGAGAAAGCAGGGAGAGCAGACCAATTAGTGGGTGAGAGAGCAGGGTGAATAAGACCGATTAGTCAGTGAGCAAATGGAGTGAGAAGGATAAAGATTATCCATACATTGGGCCCTAAAAATCCACCGCATCAAAAAAGAATATTAATGCTTGGCGTCAAATCCAAGTGATATGGTGACATTGTTGCAAAATGTTTAATAACCCCATACAGGTGGTTAAGATCAATAATGACATTATTTAATTCTAAATGTCAACAATTGCTGCTTAAAAGCATTTTCATTGCTCACTTAAAAACAATCCACACCACACCTTCAGATACTAGTCCAAGCCTTGCACTCACGTCTCACAGTTTACAGATGCCTTTCAAACATTACACCGGCAGGCAGCAACCTCACTAACACACCTCCCTCTCCCAAGTGGGAAAAGATGAGACACAATTGTACCATCTGCAAGACACCAGCTAGGGTCCGGTCTGTATCTGTTGGCTTAATGGCCCAGAAGACTGATTGTTGCTAATTACGATGCAACACCCCACAGAGATCTTTGTTTGATTTTTGCTCCTGTGAAGGATCTTTCTGTGCTCTTGTGAAATGCAGTATTAAAGGTACCATATAACTGAAAGCTGCTGTTGTTATAATGGATCATTATTCATCTGTTTTCTCTGGTCTTCTAGTCTGAGAAAGACTGTGGCTGGTGATGCAGAAATATTGGCCCTAAGTTTCCTCTGAAAGTCTAATGCACCCTTACCTTGACCATTGGGAGGCTGGAGTGGAGAACGAAGTGGGGTTGGGTGTGGAGTGGTGGGGGTGAGTGAGTGTGCACATGATGGGAGGAGATCTGCAGACAGACCTGCATAAAGAGATCACATTATCCTGAGACTGATACAACAAAAGTGTTGAGGCAAAACAAAATCGAGGTTGGCTCACCAGAAGGATACTGCAGCAGCAAACTTCTGTTTGAATAATCAAATTCAAGTGGGTACCCTTACGTATAGGGATACATGATGGGCACTGAACGGTTGTGGCTAGTTCCTTCCCATTAGTGGGCAGATGCCTGTATTCTGACTGAATGTAATTAGGCACTGGAAATGTGTCTACAGTAATATTCACCACCAAACCTTTTTAAATTGTTTTCTACATCTCTAGCGGATGTGATTCCAGTTAAGTCAGCTCGATTGTGCCTGAAGATTTTATGCCTGTTGTTTTAAAGGGAAGGAAAACTGTTAGCAGTTATGAGATCTTTGGATGCATGAGAACCTAAATATTAAAATCTTGAAAATGAAAACTAAAGTTGCATCATATTAAAAAAAATGAAACCATTATTACTACTGAGAAAGACTACCTTGACTCACGCCTTCTTTGTTAGTGACAGCTCCACTCAAAGATAGGATGACGGTCTTGTTAATAGACTGGTTCTTCTGACAAAGATGACTGTATTAGTTTGCATTGTCAGTGATGCCTGTTATTGAGACTGACAGTTATTTCAAGCAGATATTTTTAAATAACCATGATATAAGGTAGTTAGTATTATTTCAGAAAAAATCAAACCAGAAATGCTAAAATTCTCAACAGGCTTGGCAACCTCTGTGGGAGAAAAATAGTCTAGTATTTAATGTTGGTGATCTTTCATTTTTTTTTGTTCATTGTTAATCAACAACATTAGCAATATTCATTCATTTTTAACACAAGGTATCATGCATTTAATTACCTGCAGATTGACTGCAGTAGCATTTCTGCTTATAATTTTTAAAGAAATTATTACGGTCCATCCTTAACGTATTTTACTCTGAGTAAAGTATTGTGTATTGTTTCCATTTCTCTAAATGTGCTTCCTAATAAGTGTGCAAGAATAATGCAGGAAAGCTCTCTTAAAAATAGAGTAACTTTGGCAATGAGAGGGTAAGGTGGGCAATGATTGTGAAAATTCCAATCCCCTGGGCATGCTGTGAAATTTCTAAACCAGTGTCATTTTGTACCTTTGAAATGTGGATGGAAAAGCTTTAAAAACACCATTCATTATCGTGCAGGAGGTCTGAAGTGCTGAATGAAATGGTGGTGATCCATGCTGTCTATGCTTTCTTCCAGATCAGTAACAGCCTCTCAACAAAAGGACAGTTATTGCAACAAAAGCTTTTTACTTTGGCAGAGGCAAGGACTCTGTCTACTTTGATTTTTATGTCAACTGAAAATTGACTGGATTTTTTTGACTTAAAGTTACAGATGAAATTCAACATATTTCAACTTGTGATGCTCAACTCCCACTAAGCAGACACATTTATGTGATTCAAAGAACTGAAACAACTAAAGTCTTTGACTGGTAGGTCAGACAAGGAATTTCTTTCAATGATTAGGTGGCTGTCAGTGAGTGTTACATCAAAAAGAATGAAACAGTAAAAACGAAGCTTGTCAGATAGCCTTCCAGCTAATTAGCTCCCCATACTACAAAAGTGAGCAAGCTGGGGATAAGGACCCCTGGTTGGCTTTTCAGACTACTCAATGTCTGATTGGCAGATGTATACAACAAGTCTTACCAGTCCATACTGCCTCATTGGACTTCCACAGAAGCTCAGTACAGAGCCAGAGTAATTCAAGCATGCGGGAAGTGCTTATATGTTATCTGAAGAAGACAGGCACAAGATGGATAATAGTCTGAAATCTCTGCAAGATATAGTCTCCTCAATGCTGCCTGACAAAAATCCTGCATTTATCTTCAAAGACTGTGAGTAAACTTTGTGAACTATATTTTTTAAAATATGTATCTTTATATCGTAGTAACAATCGCCAAGTTGCTTTAGCAGGTCTACTAGCTTGTGTTTTAAGCTATTCTATTTCCAAATCATACACATTTCTGCAATAATAATGTTCATGCTAGAAGGTCAATAAGTCAAATTTACACATGTGCCTTTGAATTCCAACATATCTTTATGAGATATAATTGTGCTTCTTGTTACATTTTGATTTGTTTGCTTTATAAAAACAAATTAATTATTGTGAAATTGAAAAGTACACATTCAAGAACAATATTTCAAGTTGATTTTCTTTGTGTCCTAGAGGTTGATAAAAATTTTATTTAAATGGTTAATTTTAGACAACAAATAGCCCCTTTAAAAGCAAAGGCTCTTTCTTTCAAGAAATCTGAATACTATTATGTTTGTTTCAAGGCAGTTGGTTCTGCTTTGTTCTTTGAAGTGGTTAGAATTTCAAGCAATTTATTTCACATGAAAAAAATATAACATTTAATCAAAAGAAAATGATGATAAATTAGTTTTATAATGGCAGCCTCACCAACTCTAGAACTTTGCAGCTCTATAAAATTCACAGTAATAACTATTATATAATTAAAAAGGACTACATTTTGGCTGTTAGGGAGGAATACAACATAAATTAAGGTTGAGGCATTTGATTGTGACTAGTCATTATACTTCATGCGGTGAATTTCATAAGTATGTCAGTTGCAATTTACTAACAGAATTTTTCTACCTGTGAATTAGTTGGAAGAGGGATCATGCCTCCCAAACAACGTAGTGCACTTTTAGTAGCCAAAATGAAAAAATACAAATAAAATATTTTTATATTACCATGCATATAATTTACATGGCAAATTAATTAGTTGCAAATATGAATGTGGATTCAAAATATATAATTAACTACTCTTGCCTTATTTCTAATAAGTAAGTTAAAAATGTTAAACAAAACCATCAGAATTCAAGCAATCACAGTCTTGATGATAGTAAATAAGGTGAAAAAAAATAAAGATCCCAAAGCACAGAACTTCTTCAAGACTGAAATTCACAGACACAATGTGGCAATAATTCAAACAGTGCAGACAAATAAGTGAAGCTGCAGATTCAAAATCATGAACAGAAAGAAAATTGTGAGAGATATACAGTACACCAGTCAGAAATTATAGAGAAAAAAGGCAGGATCGTGTATTTAAAATTCTTGCTCAAACCTGTGTTGTGTTTCCAGTTTTTTGTGTCTGTCTGAATTTCCAGCATTTACAATTCCTTTCCTACTTTTACAGATTAAAAATGTTTATGCTTCACTTAGCTTTTGAAATCACTGCTACATTAATATTTGATAGAATTATTTGTTAAAATATTTGTTCAGAAGGGAGGCCAGTTTGTGATTATACTATTTGTGTGGTACTTGATAAGATAACAGATAACTCAGTTCTAGTGTTGAAAGGCCTGTCATGTTGATGCACTCCATTGCTAAACTCTGTTCGCTTTTTCATAATCTCCAAGCTCCAGTTCCAACCAGTACCAAAGTTTAAGATTCAATGCTAAAATACAAATGACTTCTATGATTAGCTTCATATGGTAAGGCATAACATTTTGCAGCTATAAACTTAGAATCAAGATTTTTAGCTTCAGGTAGATTCCAAAATGAAAGGAAAGCTTAAAGTCTAAGGAAATCATAGTTATATTTTATTTTGTGCATTGTTTAAGATTCAATTGGTTACAGAGGAATTTAATATATCTTTAAAACAGTTTCCCTATTTTCCACTTAATCCCAATATTATCAGAAAGGAATTGTCAGTATCAGAAGAACAATCTGGAGCAAAAATACATTCATCCTGGGAAATACTAAAATACAAATGACTTCTGTGATTAGCTTCAGATGGTAAGGCATAACATTTTGCAGTTATAAACTTAGAATCAAGATTTTTAGCTTCAGGTAGATTCCAAAATGAAAGGAAAGCTTTAAATCTAAGAAAATCATATATTTTGTTTTGTGTATTGTTTATACTTTATATCGCTAAATTTCAAAGCTGAATTTCCAATTTCATATATTCTGTGACACCACACAGAAACTTTTAAGAACACCAGAGTAGTGTTGGCTAAGAATTACAATCCTACTTCCATCTACAGTAGTTGTTTACTGATTGAATGGCAAGATACAGATAGTGATTGCAAAATATTATTTAGATTTGATCTCTTAAAATTCTTAAATCTAGCAGACAAAGCCCATTTAAATGAATCCCATATTTTTCTAACAAAAGCTAATTGTACTTTAAAAGCAGCCAGCATCCTTTTTCCCTGAGTAACTAATATTCAATGACAATGAAGTCCATAGACTACTGGGACACCACTTTTATCAATCACCAAACACTTAATGTTTAAAATACAGAGCCAGCAATGAGAAACATATGCTGCATAGGTACTTAGAACTTTCCATACATCAAGCTTAGAGCCCATTATATATAAATATTGCTTTTTCAACTGTTAGAAACCTCTTAGAAATGACTGATTCTACATTTGATTCATTCAGTGACATGAACTCTTGAGGCTTTCTTTTGAATTTTCGAGCGCCACTTTATTCTCAGAAAATGGCAAAACGATTAATAAAACACTGAGTATACCAAATTTCCTGTTTTTATTTCTGATTTCGAACATGCATAGTATTTTGCTTTAGTGCTCGGGAAACAGGACCTGAAATAAACATTTGGAAAGAAAAACTGCAGGTACTACCAAAATCCAGCGTAAAAGCATAAGATGCTAAAGATATTGAGTAGATTGGGAAGCATCTGTTGAAAAAAGAAAAGAGTTAATGGGAACTATAGTGATTTATTTATTTGATGTTACATCTAGAGATTAGGTCAGTAAGTTTGAAATCCAAAAGCTGCCATGGCAACCAATGGGAATTAGTAAATATAACACACATAGTTTTCCTCTTTTGTAATTAAACAGAAAATGAAATGGGACTTCTATAAAAGGTGAAAATACTTCTTGCCAAATGTTCTTAAGCCTAATTCAGCAGATATTAGAAATCTTATTCTGTTCACAGAGCAGGGAAATTTGAGGGAGGAAGTCACTGAGTACTTCTTGTCATTTAAATGTAAACTATTTTGCATGCTGTTTTTATTTGTTAAAATAATTTAAGAGTTAAGCAAATTGTTATATTCATAAGATAATGTGTTGATGGAAATTGTTACTGAGAATACAAGGTCCGGGCTTAAGATCAATAACCCAAGAGACCACCACGACAACATATAGTGCCTTCAACATAAAGACAAATGTGAAAGAGACACATAACCCCTATTTTAAGCATATTTCATATTTCCTTACAACATAGAACGATGTCATTTTGGCCCATCAAGTCTATCCCAGCTCATTAATTCTATCCTATCCCTCATTAATTTTTCCTGCAACCTATTCTCTCCACAGTTCTGTCAACTACCCCAGATTTTAGGCATGGTTGTAGTAAATGGATTAGAGTCAGAGCCAAACTTGCTCGATTCAGATTTCTTCAATGACAGATACTGTGTAAAAAAATGTTTTTAAAAAAATCTAAAAATATCGCTGTGGAACCAGTAGTTCGTCCACTTAAAGCTGGTAAACTGCCATTTGTGGTGTGACCAGGAAACTTAGTCAAATAATATAATTGAAGATAACAGGTGGATTTGAACTCTTGACTCAGGTTACAATGTGCCGTTAATCATATGCCAAAAAAACCCATCTTTTACCCCACTGTGCATGTGGTTGTACCTTTATGCAGGTAGTCCACTATGAAGTAGTACAAGAACTGAAGGGTCACATTGTGTATAATCACAGCCATTGTTTAAAACTGACTTCAAGCACCGGAATGTAAAACAAGAAAATGCTGGAAATAATCTGCAGGTCAGACAGCAAATGTGGAGAGAGAAAAGAGTTAATGTTTCAGGTTGAGTGACCTTTCATCATGAAAGTTCATCGAGCTAAAACCTTGACTCTGTTTCTGTCTCCACAGACGCTGCCTGACCTGATGAATATTTCTAACATTTCTTATGTTCATTTCAGATCTCCCGCATCTGAAGTATTTTGCAATGGTAAATACTTGTCAACTGTAT
Source organism: Pristis pectinata (assembly GCF_009764475.1). Classification (NCBI taxonomy): domain Eukaryota; kingdom Metazoa; phylum Chordata; class Chondrichthyes; order Rhinopristiformes; family Pristidae; genus Pristis; species Pristis pectinata. Next base: position 92,671,571 of record NC_067411.1, read on the forward strand.
TTGACGTTCATTTCAAACAACCTGTTGTTCAGATTTGGCGAACATGTATGATGCAAACTTCCTCTGTGCTGCTCTGAGTGGAAGCATTATAGCCTGGAAACTGAAACTGAGACAGAGAGAGGCTGTTTGTAACCTTGGTGTCATATACAACCTTGACATGTGATTTGGAATTACACCACCTATCTATGAACTAGCTTGGACCATCTATTAAACCCCTCCTTGGCATTCCTTGACTCTGCAATTGCCTTGGCTTGTTTGCTGATGAAATCCATATCCATGCCTTTACTATCCCTAGACGAACATATTCTAACACACTCCAGAAATAAAAATAGAAAATGCTGGAAACACTCAGCGAGTCAGGCAGCACCTGTAGAGAAAGATACAGAGTTAGTGTTTCAAGTCAAAGTCCCTACATGTGAACAGATCTGAAACTCTGTTTCTCTTACCGTACCTGCTGAGTGTTCTTCAAGTATTTTCGCTTTTTATTTCAAATTTCCAGCATCTGTAGTTTTTTGATTTTCATACCCCGGGCCAGCTTCCCTCATTGGACTCCCTTCAAACTTAAAGTTATCCAACACCCGGCTACTTGTGTCCTGACTGTACCATGTCCCTTTCACCTGTCACCCTGTGTTGGTGACTGACACTAGTTAAGCAATGTTCAGATTGTAAAATGCTCACTGTTGTTTTGTCTTACCCCTCTATGCCCGAAATTTCTTCCAACCCACAACCCTCCAAGACATCCTCACTCCTCTAACACCCATCTCTTCCTCGTCCTCCAACTTATTTTCTTCACCATTGGAAGTTGGATCCTCAACTGCCAAAGCAGTAAGCTCTCTCAACCAACCTTTTACCTCCTTTTCTTTAAGACACTCACCCTTCCTCTTTGATAAGGCTTTTGGTCACCTGCCCTAACATTTCCTTATTTAGTTTGATATACATTTTTGATTTTCTAACACTTTTGTGAATGCCTTGGCATTTTTTTTTGCCATTTTAAAAGTGCTGTACAAAGGAAGTAACAGCTGTTGTTGTAAATAATTCATATTCAAAGACAAAGAATGAATTACATTTGCTCCTATTAACTGGCTTACCCAGTAGAAAATTAGGATAAGGGTGAGGTTTGCTGAATTTTAACTTCTAAACTCAAAGTAGCCTTTTCTTTGCCTTCATGTAGTGAACGTGGTAGAAACGTTGCAGGAGTTTTGGGAGAAGAAAAGAAATCAAGGAGCTGTCTTTAAGAATGGAAGTCTCGTGGTGTATGAGTCAGTGCCGTCCCCTGTTGCTCCATATGTATGTTATGTCACTCTGCCAGGAGGCAGTTGCTTTGGTAGCTTTCAGGTAACACTTAAATTGTATTTAACATACATTTATTAAATACATTAACATGTCTTTTATGTTAGAGTCTTTACAATAACAATGGCACTTCTTTTCCAGGTTCTCTATTCAATATCTCTTTGATTTTTTGCATATGTCTTAACTGCTGACTGGATTTATCTATATGATGCTATAATCACACACCATTCAGGCAAACAGATCAAAAATGACTGTTGTCATCCTAATATTTTATTAACATCTTTGATAATGACAAACTATTAAATTACCTTAGATTTTTGACAAAAGTACTGAATTTTTTAATGAAAATTTAATTCTATTTATCAGGGTCAGACAATGGAGAGAGATGTTTGGTGTTCCTTCTGCAAAACCCAATTCTCTCAGCCCGATATGTATGTTCTTTTGAAAAAAATCAAAGAGGAATTAAATGCTGAAATGCACTGATGCTCTTCACTGAATCCATAACGAGAAAGCACAAATTAAAGTAGGTTTTGTTTTCAGACTCATGAGGATGCACACTGCTCAATGTTAATAGACAGATACAACAACACATTGACTTATTTAACCTTCTGCCACATATGGATTGACTATTTATCTTCCCACTCACATCTGTTTATGAACTAATTTACCACAAGGATTTGGGGATTCAACAATCTCTGCGTCTATTTCTCCAGAAGTAGAAATATTAAATAACTAATGGAGAGCAGCTTTTGATGGTACAATCTCTGTTCCTAAATGTATTATGAACTGTTACTGCATCAGTTGATATCCATAATTCCCCACATCTCACATTTATAAATTAGGTTTGGACTGCTGATGGAATTGACAAGTGAATGTGAAGCAATTCATCTAAGAGAGGGAAAACTTACAGATGTTGCCTGGATTGGAGAGCATTGTCTTATGAGGATAGGTTGAGTGAGCTAGGGCTTTTCTCTCTGGAGAGAAGGAGGATGAGAAGCGACTTGATAGAGGTGTACAAGATGATAAGAGGCATAGATCGAGTGGACAGTCAGAGACTTTTTCCCAGGGTGACAATGGATAACAGAGGGGACATAATTTTAAGGTGATTGGAGGAAGATATAAGGGGGATGTCAGGGGTAAGTTCTTTACACAGAGAGTGTTGGGTGCGTGGAACACACTGCCGGCAGAGGTTGCGGGGGCAGGTACATTAGGGACATTTAAGAGGCTCTTCGATAGCCACATGAATGATAAAGAAATGGAGGGCTATGTGGGAGGGAAGGTTTAGATAGATCTCATAGCAGGATAAAATGTCGGTGCAACATTGTGGACCGAAGGCCCTGTACCGTGCTGTAGTGTTCTATGTTGTATGTTCTATGCATGTCCTCACTCACAGAGTGCGGTTAAAGAAGCAGCACCTTCATTAAATGAAAAGGAAATAAGAAACAGGTGAAATTTTGCAAGAGATTGAGATGGATATAGAGATAAGGTAAATAGAACAATGAAGAGCACGTCTAGATACTTCCATTGAGTATATACAAGACCTGAAATTACTGCAGTTTCCCTTCCACCTGGATAGAATTTCTGTCCATTCATGTCCCAGATTGTCAGAATGAAATAGGGTTATCCACCAGTCAGGTTCAAAATCCAGGGCATTAGCATTCATTAAAATTTCAAACAGACCATTGCATAAATACTGCAGCATATCAGAGGCTGGATGTCTTACGGCAAGTGATTCACCTACTGAAATCTCAAAGCTTTTCCATCATCTACAAGGAACAAATCAGGAAGGTGATAGGATATTCTCCAATCTGCTGGATGAGCGTAGCTCTGACAGCTTTCAAGAAGCTCAACATCATTCAGGGAAAGTCGCCCACTTTGATTGGCAGCCCACCAACCACCCTAAACATTTAATCCCTCCAATACCAAAACATAGTGGCTGCCTCTACCAAATGCATTACAATTACTCAGTTACTCTGATAGTAAGTACCTCCCAAGCCCATGATCTCCATCACCAAGAAGGACAAGGGCTTGCAGGCGCATGGGGATATCATCACTAGATCTAAATCCTGGAACTGATCTTCTTCAGTGCAGCAGTTCAAGAAGGTAGATCACCACCACCTTCTCAAGGGCAGTTAGGTATGGGCCTTACCAGTGAAACTCAGACCCTGAAAACGGATTAAAAGGGGGATCATATGAGATGAAGACCATCAGGTAACATTCTGGGCAGAAGCATTAAATCTCAGAACACTGAAGAAACCCAATCAATCTATCATAGCTGTGTAGTCTCTTAGAAAATACTTGTTTCTAGCCCAGTTGTTCCTCTTTTCCCCATATTGCCACAATAATTTTCTTTTCAACTCTACATTCAATTTCAATTTGAAAGTTACTATTGAATCAGCTTCAATCACCATTTCAGGCAATGTATTCCGGAGAACTATAACGACTGCATTGGAAAAATTCTCCTCGTCTTCCCTCTGTTTTTCCTCTTAAATCTATGGTTCCTTTCCTCCAACTCTTATAGCTTCTTCATCCTAACCCCCCTCACACCCCAACCATCAGTATGCCCTCAACAGGCAGGAGATAAGGGAACTGGTCCAAGCAATTTCTGCCCCAATTAACTACTGTGAAGGGAAGTAAAAGGTGCTTATTTATGTCTTCCTCCAATGTCCGGTGTCCAGGCAGGTGTATTGATCAACTTTCACTCTGTGTCTTCTGAATGATTTAGTGAAACACAGTGGAAGTAGTGAAATTGTGATTTCTTTACTTGCTAATTAGTAGTTATATTAATTATATCTGGTAACATTTGTCATTTAAGGTGTAATAGATTGTTCATCTTAAAGAAAAATCAAATTTAATGCTAGGTTATATCTTCAAGGATGATATAAATCCGTCTACAAGTATTTGAATATCCTACCTGTTTAGTACCGCATAAGTTGTCCCAGCTTTTAGAAGTGCACTCCCAACACAGGAGACATTGGGCCTCCGGTTCAGACTGCTAATTTATAGTTAGTCGGCTATGAGGACTCACCTGTCACCCCTCCTGTATCCCAGTGGATTACAGCTGTATTTTTTTTCCTACAGAATACAGGAGTTCCCACATACAGGGTAGCAGTGCTCGACAGAGTTACTAATAGAATCTATTGCATTCCATGCTGTACAAATGTTCTATTTTGCATGCAGCTTATAACTCACTCGTCGCAGTAATGGCTGAACTATTTCTTCATTTCAGACAATGTATTCCGGAGAACTATAATGACTGCATTGAAAAAATTCTCCTCGTCTTCCTTCTGTTTTTCCTCTTAAATCTATGGTTCCTTTCCTCCAACTCTCATAGCTTCTTCACTCTAACCCCCCTTACACCCCAACCATCAATATGGCCTCAACAGGCAGGAGATAAGGGAACTGGTCCAAGCAATTTCTGCCCCAATTAACTATTGTGAAGGGAAGTAAAAGGTGCTTATTTATGTCTTCCTCCAGTGTCCAGTGTCCAGGCAGGTGTATTGATCAATTTTCACTCCGTGTCTTCTGAATGATTTAGTGAAACACAGTGGAAGTAGTGAAATTGTGATTTCTTTACTTGCTTTTACTTCCTGCCCCACTTATTTCCCAGTCACCTATTCCCAGCAACACCCCACCCATCTACACTAGGAGTAATTTACAGCAGCCAATTAACCTGCTAACCAGCATATCCCAGGATGTGGGAGGAAACCAGATTACCTGGGGAAACCTACACAGGAGAATATGTAAACTATGCACAGACAGCACCGGAGATCAGGATCAAACCTGAGTCACTGGAGCTGTGAAGAAGCTGCACTATTGGTAGTATCACCATGCTGTACATAAAGGGTACCTATCCACATATATACCCTAATATTTTACAGAAAATAAAATGTGGAACTTAAAAGAATGTCAAATAAATTCTGCTTTATTGAGAAAGCAATTGCACTTACGCATTTTTAGTTGGAAGCTCTTAGACTTTCTGATCTGGTTGAAGATTTCTGAGTTGGGTCCCCTCCTGTTCTGGGAGATCTGTGGCGTTGCTGATGAGGATCGCTCCACAGAGCCTTTGGAAACCAGTGAGGTTACAACATCTGAGCTGCCTGAGGGAAACAGGAGCCCAGAATACCAAACTGCTAGCCTGAGTTACAGAATTTACTTTCTTTACCTTAAGTCCACATGATCAGTCATTACACTTAATGTACATGAGTAATATTTTGTCATGGCGTGTGCAAATTCTCACTAAGTTTCAATTTTATTGCTTACGTGATCAGTAATTGTATTGTAGCTGGTCCTGTTGTATTCAAGTTAAAGAAGGAATGTTGTCAATACAGTGAAGTCCCCCTTTCCTAATGCTGCCTTTTCATCAGACTGAAACCTCCCGTGATCTTGCCTGTGCCACCATGTTGGCAAATTATTCTAAACATTTATCACTCTTTGATTGAAGAAGTTCTTCTCAATAGCTGTTTTAAATTAACTTGTCACTGATTTAAATTCATATCCTTTAGTCCCGCTTTCCTGGTTTAATTTGAAGGAACTGGGTTTATTTTATCAATGCCATTTAATTATAAATACCTTAGTGAGCCTCCCCCTTAGCAGATTCCTTTGTAGACTTGACAGCTGGAGTTTCTTTAATCTTTCCACAAATCTCTTTTTCTTTGTACCAGCGATCATTTGTCTTCTACATGCCTTTGTTCATGTAGTTTAGATGCTACAACTCCAGAGAACTGCAAATGCTCTGTAGATGTACATCTTTCTGTGCTGAATGCATATCCAGGCATTCCAGAGAGGAGTGGGAGAGGAACCTCAGCCCGTGGGAGCTTGGAGGAGGCAGCTGGCTGTGACCAAGGTAGAAAGATCGGTTTGGGTATGTGCGTAAATTTTTGGAATTCTCTTGGGGGTTAAAGAAAATTTTTCCTGGATGATAGATGACTGGGAGAGAGAATGCAGGGCTGAAAATAATGGCATCATTATGCAAGGCTCCACTGACATTGATTGTTTTCTCTGGGGCAGATTGGCAGTTGTAACTGAGCACAAAGCCATCAATACGTGGAGCAGGTAGACGGGAACAGAGTGGCTGGAGGAAGGATTGACGTAGAGTATTAATTGCTTTGATGCCGAGAAGCATAGAAAAGGTATTGGTATTGGTATTGGTATTGGTTTATTATTGTCACTTGTACCAAGATACAGTAAAAAAACTTGTCTTGCATGCCGTTCGTACGGATTAATTCATTACACAGTGCATTGAGGTAGTACAAGGTAAAAACAATGACAGAATACAGAGTAAAGTGTCACAGCTACAGAGGAAGTGCAGTGCAGGTAGACAATAAGGTGCAAGGTCATAACAAGGTAGATTGTGAGGTCAAGAGTCCATCTCATTGTATAAGGGAACCGTTCAATAGTCTTATCAGAGTGGGATAGAAGCTGTCCTTGAGCCTGGTGGTATGTGCCCTCAGGATCCTGTATCTTCTGCCTGATGGGAGAGGGGAGAAGAGAGATTAACCCGGGTGGGTGGGGTCTTTGATTATACTAGCTGCTTCACCAAGGCAGCAAGAGGTATAGACAGAGGGGAGGCTATGATGTGCTGGGCTTTACCCACAACTCTCTGCAGTTTCTTGCGGTCCCGGGCAGAACAGTTGCCGTACCAAGCCACGATGCATCCAGAATGCTTTCTATGGTGCATTGATAAAAGTTGGTGAGTGTCAAAGGGGACATGCCAAATTTCTTTAGGAATCTCCAACAGTGATCTGTGCGATTTTAAATATTTTAAACTGAATACGGCCCTACCTTGAAGCTCATAAGAGATCTGCTCCCTGCCCCTACAACATGTCTTCCCCCACCACAGGTAAGTAATGTGCCCCACCTTGACACACCACCATTAAATTCTTATGTCGACTTAAAGGAACTTTAGTCCAGTTTCAACGACAACAACCTCCATTTATATAGCACCTTTAATATGGTAAAGCTTCCAAGCCCATTGCACGGAAGTACTATCAAAAGTGGAATGTGAAACAAAACCACATTAGGCCAAAGGCTCAATCAAAGGAGTAGATTTTAAGGATCATCATAAAGGAAGTGAGAGGGGTGAAGAGGTGGAGTGTTTGGTCTTAGACATGACTGTGAATAAGTGATATACTGTGGAGATGACGGGGAAGGATCAAGATCAGGAAGCTCCCTCTTGGAGTGTAGCATGAAGCCTTGGCCATCTTAAATCATGATTTCCACTAAAAATGTCCAGGGCTATCTGCAACAGATACACACGCAAATGAAATAAGAACAGAAAATGTTGGAAATGATTAATAGGCCAGACAGCATTTGTAGAGGGAGAAACAGAGTTCACATTTCAAGTCAATGGCCTTTCATCAGTACTTGTGAGAAATCTGATCTATCTGGAGGAGGTGTAAACAGAAGAGAAAAACCAACACGTGAACTATGAGATACAGAACTCAGCAGCTGCTGGAAATGGGAAATAAAAGAGACTGCTGGAAATACCCAACATATCAGGCAATATTTATGATTCTGCTGTTACCGTTGACCCTAAGTGGACCTCCTGAATGTTATGACACTCATGGCCTCTGGGCTGAACCTGGTCCTGCCAGTCTTGTGTGTGTACCTTATTGAATCAAAACAGGGCCATTGTGACCTTCAAGTATCTTCCACCTTTTGCATTGAAAAATTGTTTCCTAACGTTACTCTGATGTGAACTGGGTCTAATTTTAAGGTTATTCCCTTTCGTTTTCAATCCTACACTGGAAGAAATATCCGTTCCATCAAATTTCTCTGCCATTGTAAAGTTTTGATTAGAGCACATTTCAAGAACATAACTCATGGGAATACAAGCTGTGTATATGCATGCTGAATAAATCCTTTAAGCCCTGCAGTCATTCAGGATGTCCTACTGTGTTTGCCCTCCAAGACCAGTATATCTGTTCTGAAGTTCTGTGTCCAAAACTGACCACAGTTTCACAGACGGGGTTTATGAACAGAGCCAGGGTAACGGAGATATGGGAGGTTATTAATGGATAAATGCCCTTGGCCGAAGTGAGGAGAAAATTGAAGAAGAAATGTAAACATTTATGTAACATCAATGTGGATAAACTTACAAGACAGTTAAAATTGATAATATGGAAGCAGCGGTCCTCAATGCACAGCCCACAGTGTGCAGGTTCTTGTAAGGAAGGGGGCTTCAAATGAGCTCGGAGTAATGGCGAGGGATGTTCAGTAGGAGCAACTCTACACTGGCAGGCTGTTTGACAGATTATAATGAAAGCTACAGCAAGAGAAATCCATAGCTTAATATCACCAGTAAGTGATTGGTGGTGTCTGTGGGCTAAGATTAAACTAATATATAGCATTTAAGTACATTTTGACAACCAAATTTAATTAACTTAATAAATGAAACAAGATAAATTTGATTAGTACTAAACTATTTAATTAAATATATAAAATGATGGGAGGGAAGGGAATATGTTGTTGGTGCAATATGTGGGAGTTTGTAGACACTTTTACCCAAATTTCCATATTCCTTTATGACATGGAAGGGGCTATTTTGGCCCATTGAGTCTATGGCAGCTCACAGAGCAATCGCATTCTCCACTAATTTCCCTGAAATCTATTCTCCCTATATCCCCATCGACTCCTCCCTGCCTACACACTGGGGACAGTTTACAGTGACCAATTGCCCTACCAACCCACACAACTTTGGGATCTTGGAGCAAACACACGTGATCACAGCTCACAGAAAACACCAGAGGTGAAGACTGAATCCAGGTCAGTGGAGCTGTGAGGCAGCGGTTCCACCTGCTGTGCTACTTGCCACCTATCCTACACTGGACAGCCATGTTTCAATAAATGTCTGTGCCTTGAAGAACTCTGGCTCCTTGCTGAGGACTTTGTCTGAATTGCAAACACTGTGAGAAGGTTACCTGGACCATTTGCTTCATGAGGCAGTCGTACCTTTTTGACTAAAGAATTTGGAATTTACTATAGGGTGGGACGGAAGAGTGTGACTGTGAATGAGGCACGGACAAGGATGAAGGAAATGATGTTACAGGAACCTGGGTCCCTGCACTTGTCCAATAGATTTGAGTTTCTTCCACCCCCATGGACAAGTGCAGGGACGGTGAGGGGAATGAGCTAAGTGACTGTGGCAAGGCATTCAGATGGGGGGAGTTAAAAGGAATGTGGTCATAGTGGGGCAATATAGTTAGCGGGATAGACAACGTCCTCTGCATTCAGGAGAAAGAGACCCGACGCCTCTGCTGTCTACCTGGCATTAGGCTGAGGAATATCTCCTCTGGGCTAGAGAGGAAGCTGGAATGGGACAGGTGAAGATGCCATAGTCCATGTGTACCGATGACATCGGTGGCATTAATAAAGAAGTTCTGTTAAGAGAGTTCGAATAACTTGGCATCAAATTGAAAAGCAGAACCACAGAGGTAATAATTTCCGGATTATTACCCAAACCAAGAGCAGAATAAGGGAGATGAATGTATGCTTCATAAACTGGTTGGGAGAAGTGGAGCACTAGCATCAGTACCGAGGAAAGAGAGCTGTTCTGTTGGGACAGACTGTATCTGCACCATCCTGGGACCACAGCTACAGTGTATCAAATAACTAGAAAGGTAAATAGGAATTTAACTAAGGGCAATAGGTATTTAAATAAGGGGCAGGGTCCCAGGGTGGGAAATCTAGAATGTTAGAGAGGAACTGCAAGGAAGCACAACATGAAGATAATTGAGGTTAGGATAATCAGATCATGGAGGAAGGCATGAGGAGTACAAACAAAGAGTGTATTAACAAATAGGGTTCTGACAAGCAAATATGGCATTTATAGTGTCAAGTATACATAAGATAAGATAAGGTAAGATATCTTTATTAGTCACATGTACATTGAAACACACAGTGAAATATATCTTTTGCATAGAGTGTTCTGGGGCCAGCCCGCAAGTGTCGCCACACTTATGGCGCCGACATAGCATGCCCACAATTTCCTAACCCGTACGTCTTTGGAATGTGGGAAGAAACCAGAGCACCTGGAGGAAACCCACTCAGACACGGGGAGAACATACAAGCTCCTTACAGACAGTGGCCAGAATTGAACCCGGGTCACTGGCACTGTAATAGTGTTATGCTAACAGCTACAATGATGCCTAAATAAGTTAGAAAGGTAAATCTCAAGCTGCTATATCTAAATGCTCAAAACATTCATAATGAGGTGGATGAATTAAATGCACAAATGATTGTAAATGAATATGACGTGATTACCATAACAGAAGTCTGGTTGCAGGATGACCAAAGCAGGGAGCTGAATATCCAAGGATATTCAATATTTGGGAAGGACAGGCAGAATGGGAGTGAAGATGGGGTGGCCTTGTTAGCAGAGGATGAAGTCAGTGCAATACTGAGAGTGGTTCAGAAAATGAAGATGAGCAATCAGTATGGATGAAGCTATAAAGCACAAAGTGGTGGAAGTCATTAGTGGGAGATATCCATTGGCCTCCATATAAGAGTGATAGTAGAAAAGAGACTGGGTATTGTGTAATGCCAAAGGCTTAGTTAAGAATCTTGTTATGCAGCGACCAGTAAGAAAGAATGGTCCCTGCGCAACAATGATAGAACTTTTCATTAAGGTAGGAAGTAAAGTAATAGTTCAAACTTAAATTAAGGTCTTAAGATGAAACAAAAGAAATTAAGACTAACTTTTAAGGAATGAATGCAGCAAGTGCATTAGTTCTACATCCTTGCCTAGTGTAAAAATATAAAAGGAAGACTAATACAACCCTGGCTAACAAATGGAGTTAAGAACAGTGTTAGAACCATAGCGGAATCATATACGATTGCCAGTTAACTTTCCACATTGCCTGAGACTCCCATACTGTAAAGGGATTGGATGGGATAGATTTTGTCAAATGCATTCAGGAAAGTTTCCTTAATCAATATGTAGAGGTCCCAACCAGAGAGAGCATGATACTGGATCTCCGCTTAGGGAATAAGACAGGGCAGTTGACAGAAGTATGTGTAGGGGAACACTTTGGATCTGGTGATCATCATTCCATTAGTTTCAAGATAATTATGGAGGACTAGTCCTCGGATTGAGATCCTAAATTGGAGTAAGACCAATTTTGATGGCATCAGAAGGGATCTGGCAGGTGTGGATTGGGATAAGCTGTTTTCCGGCAGAGATGGGAGGCTTTCAAAAATGAAATATTGAGAGTACAGAATCTGTATTTTTCTGCGAGGCTGGCAGGTTTAGGGAACCTTGGTTATCGAGGGATATTGAGGCCCTGGTAAAGAAAAAGAAGGTGGCCCATATCAGGGATAGGCCATTAGGATCAAATGAGGTACTTGAAGAGTATAAGAAATGCAAGGGAACACTTAAGAGAGAAATCAGGAGGGCAAAAAGAGGACATAAGGTGGCTTTGGCAGACAGGGTGAGAGAGAATCTCAAGGGTTTCTATAGCTATATTAAGAGCAAAAGGGTAGCAAGGGACAAAATTGGTCCTCCTTAAGATCAGCATGGTCATCTGTGCATGGAGCCAAAAGAGATGGGGAGATCTTAAATGAATTTTTTGCATCTGTATTTACTCTGGAGACAGACACACAGACTAAAGAACTGAGGCAAAAGAGTAGTGAGCTCATGGAACATATCCATATTAAGAAAGAGGAGGTGCTGGCTGTCTTGAGGTGAATTAAAGTGGATAAGTCCCCAGAGCCAGACAATGTGTCCCCTCGGACCTTGTGGGAGGCAACTGCAGAAATTGCAGGGGCCCTGACAGAGACATTTAGAATGTCCTTAGCCACGGGTGAGGTGCCAGAGGACTGGAGGATAGCTAATGTTGTTCTGTTGTTCAAGAAAGGCTCTAAGAATAAGCCAGGAAATTATAGGCTGGTGAGGCTGACATCAGTCGTGGGTAAATTATTGGAAGGTATTCTGTGGAAAAGGATATATAGGTATTTGGATAGACAGGGCCTGATTAGGGATAGTCAACATGGCTTTGTGTGTGTGGTAGGTAATGTCTAACCAATCTTACAGAATTTTTCGAGGAGGTTGCCAAGAAGGTTGATGAGGGAAAGGTAGTGGACATTGTGTACATGGACTTTAGCAAGGCCTTTGACAAAGTCCTGCATGGGAAGCTTGCCTATAAAGTTAAGTCGCTTTGGCATTCAGGATGAAGTAGCCAATTGGATTCAACAATAGCGGGAGAAGCCAGAGAGCGGTAGCGGATGGTTGTCTCTCTGACTGAAGGCCTGTGACTACTGGTGTGCCGCAGGGATCAGTGCTGGGTCCATTGTTGCTTATCATCTATATGAATGATTTAGATGATAATGTGGTAAACTGGATCAGCAAAATTTGCAGATGACACCAAGATTGGGGGCATAGTGGACAGCGAGGAAGGCTATCAAAGCTTGCAGGTTGATCTTGACCAGCTGGGAGAATGGGGATTTAATGCAGACAAGTGTGAGGTGATGCACTTTGGGAGGACGAACCAGGGTAAGACTTACACAGTGAATGGTAGGGCTCTGAGGTGTGTAGTAGAACAAAGGGACCTAGAAATACAGATCCATCATTCCTTGAAAGTGGCGTCAGAGGTAGATAGGGTCATAAAGAGAGCTTTTGGCACTTTGGCCTTCAGAAATCAGGGCACTGAGTACAGGAGTTGGGATGTTATGTTGAAGTTGTACAAGATGTTGGTGAGGCTGAATTTGGAATATTGTGTGCAGTTGTGGTCACCTAACTACAGGAAAGATATCAATAAGCTTGAAAGAGTGCAGAGAAAATTTACACAGATGTTGCCTGAACTTGAGGACCTGAGTTATAGGGAAAAATTGAATAAGTTAGGACTTCATTACCTGGAGTGCTGGAGAATGAGGGGAGATCTTATAGAGGTATACAAAATTATGAGGTGCAAAGATAGGCTTTTTCCCCTCAGGTTGGCTGAGACTAGAACTAGAGGACACAGGTTTAGGGTGAAAGGCAAAATATTTAAGGGGAATCTGAGGGGAAACTTCTTCACTCAGAGGGTGGTGCGTGTGGAATGTGCTGCCAGTGGAAGTGGTGGATGCGGGTTCAATTGTAATATTTAAGAGAGGTTTGGATAGGTACATGGATGGGAGGGGTTTGGAGGAATATGGTCTGGGAGCAGGTAGATGGGACAAGGCAGAAGATCAGGCCAGCATGGACTAGATGGGCCAAAGGGCCTGTTTCTGTCCTGTAGTGCTCTATAACTCTGTGACTCAAAATAGCAAATTGGGAACATTTCAGATTCAGCAAAGAAGGGAAAAGAAAATGATTAGGAATGAAAAAATAGAGTATGAGAATAAACATTCAAGGAACATTAATGTGAACTCTAAAAGCTTCTGCAAAAGTGCAAAAAGTAAAAGTAAAATGAAGTCACGTGTATGTTCCCTGCAGTTGGAAATGGGAGAATTCATAATGGGCAATGGGGAAGTGGCAGTGCAGTTAAACAAATTCTTTTGTTCTGTCTTCACATGAATGATAGAGAAATGGGAGGAAAGGGTTAACGTTTGGGAGGGAAGGGTTAGATAGTTATTAGAGCAGGATAAAATGTTGGCACAACATTGTGGGCTGAAGGGCCTGTACTGTGCTGTAGTGTTCTAGGTTCAGTGTTCTAAGAGGATACAAGTAACTTTCCACAAGTGTTAGGAGCCAAGACCAACAATGAAAGTGAGGAACTGAAGGAAGTTAGCATTAGTAGGAAAATAGTGCTGGAGAAATTAATGGCAAATTATCAGACCCTGATAAATTCCCAGGGTCTGATAATTTGCCTCCCTGAATTCTAAAGAAGGTAGACAAGGAAAAAGTGGATATACTGGTTATCATTTGAAAGAATTCCATGGATTATGAAATAATTCCCCCAGGTTGGAGGCTGGCAAATCTTACCCTTTTTTTCAAAAAATGGAGGGAGAGAGAAAACAGGAAATTACAAACCAGTTACTCTAACATTAGTCGTGGGGAAAGTTCTAAAGGATGAGATAACAGGACTCTTGTAAATTATGAGATTAGACAAAGCTAACATGGATTTCCAAGGATGTAACTGGTAGATTATAAAGGGGAAACCAGTGGATATGCTGTACTTGGATTTTTGGAAAGACGATACCCCAAAAACCATTCACTGTAATGTTACATACTACCCTGTATGTGGGACTTCATTAAAGTCAGGATCAGAGTCAGAATTATTATCAACAAATTTCATGTCGTATGTCAGTGATAATAAATCTGAATCTGATTCTGATTCTGACTTTAATGAAGTCCCACATAAAGAGTAGTATGTGAAACTACAGTGAATGCTTTCTGCGATATTGTATTGGCATGGATTGAAAATTGGTTGACGGAAAGGAAACAGGGACGAATTAATGGGTAATTTTTGGGATAGCTGGGGGTAAGTAGCTCAAGGATCAGTGCTTGGACCTCAGCTAATCTTAACATATATCAATGATTTGGACAAGGGAAAGGAATGCAATATCTCAAAGTTTGAAGATGATACTAAACTGAGCGGGATTATAAATTGTGAAACGCGTGCAAAGAGGCTTTATGCGAGTAACACAGAGCGAGTGAGTGAGCAAGAAGTTGGCAGATGCAGTGTAGTGTGGATAAATGTGAAGTTGTCCACTTAGGTAGGAGAAACCAAAAGGTGATGAAATACTGAAGTGGTGTTATATTGGGAAGTCTCGATGTACAAAGAAACTTGGGTGTTCTTGTACATCAATTACTGAAAGCAAACATGCAGGGTAGGTGAGCAGTTAAGAAGGCAGGTGGTATGTTGCCCTCCATAGCAGGAGGATAGGTGCAGGACCAAGAGTGTCCTGCTTCATTTATACAGGGTTTGGGTGAGACCTCATATGGAGAATTGGGTGCAGTTTTAGTCTCCTTATCTGAGAAAGGATATAGTTTCCATAGAGGCAGTGCAGTGAGGGTTGACCAGACTGATTCCTGGGCTGACTGAGCCGCCATATGAGCAAAGACAGAGTCAAGCAGGTGCGTAATCAATAGAGTTTAGAGAAATGGGTGGGGATCTAATTGAAACTTGCAAAATTCTGACAGGACTAGATGGATTGCATGCAAAGAGGATGTTTCTCATCGAACAGGGCTGAGAACAAGGGTCTCAGAATTTGGGGTAAGGCATTTAGGACTGAGATGAGGAGAAATGTCTTCACTCAGATGGTAGTGAAATTGTAGAATTCTCCACCACATTGGGTTGTAGAGACCAGGTTACTGAATATATTAAAAAAAGGCATTGGTTAGATTCCAGGTGCAAAAAGCAACAGGGGGTATGAAGAGAGAGCAGGAAAATGTTATGTAAGTAAATGTTAATTATTGAATGGCAGGGCTGGCTCAAAGAGCTAAATGCCCTACTCCTGCTCCTATTTCTATATGTTATTACACTGGAATAGGACTTACAACAGTTCATAAGTGGAACGTAGCGAACATAACCTATGTTTGAAATGGGTAGCATATCCTTATGTTTGGTAGCATGCCACATTTCAACTGCATGTAGGAAATTCAACATAGCGAACAATAAACCATTAGCTTGTAGATGCAAGTTCATAATTTTAATTCTGAATTTCTTATGTAAACACCAACACTCTCATATGAAGTCACAAATAATCCCAGCAATGATTTTAATATTTTAACATTATTTTCCAAAGCAATAATGTCAATTCTGAACTAATGGAGAAAGCTATTGAAATATTGGTGCTGCAATATATATTGCATTTGCTGTTATTGGAAATTACTAACTCAGTAATCAGCATCATTGCCATGGAATTGAAGTTTTAACCTCCGACTCCTTTCAAGATCTGACTTGCCTCAAAAGTTTTGAGATGATAGCAATAATTCTTTTAAAAGTGCATACACTTGCGCTTGCCCACACTACAATAATAACCCCAGTCAGGATTTAATCCCTTCCCTCCTGCTCTATTGCCTGCTTTCCTGTTTAATTTTGTTTTAGCCAAGACAAACACTGGTGTGATAACTTTCCCATATATTCTGGATTTCTCACTTGTAATTACCTCTATGCTCAATGGTTGGCAGTGTAAAAAACCTCTTAAAGCTGGACTAATTTAATCCATGTTTTATGAGCACTCAGTTGCTTTGTTTTGACTATTTGATAAGTGAATTGCAATATTATAACTCAGGTGCAACAATGGAGTTTGCAATGTTAATGTAGGCAGATTTTCATTCCAAAGTAACCTCTGGGATAATGTTATTGCCAGAAACACTCAGAGTCACATTAACTTTAAGCAGGTTGTTGGCTGAGGGTATCAAAAATCACAGCAGAAATGTAAGATCAGTACAATGCTTAAAATGACTCATTTATTCACTGTTTACAAGCTGTGATTCACGGCGGTATTTGATGTATGTGAACAATCACTACAATTGATGTCTTGTTTAATGCACTGCAATCTCTATGTCAGCCTAGTCATGGAGGATCATGGTAAACAAAGCAACCCTGCTGCCTACAGTGAATCCAGACCCACCTGAGGAGATGAGAGATGAATTTCAACAGGAATTTTTCTACTAATTTGATATTATTTTGATAGGAAAGTTGAGTATTCCCCAGAGAAATTATAATGTTATTCTGAGGTTTCTTTGGCTCTTCCAATAAAGTTAAGTAGACTAAGAACTTTCCCCAACCCCAGCAAAAATTTCCTCCCATGAATTTCATTGATGCTCCCACATGCAGTGTTGTGAATGAACAATGTACAAGTTTCTTCTGGAGGCACTGATGGTTATCTATCCTTTTTGAATTGAGTGGTTTAACCCACCCAGAGGTTAGTTCACTGGGGAAAGTGCAAACACAGAAATAAAAACACCAATTATTCACTGCATGAGTGTGGAATTAGTGCCACAATGCAAGTGGGGACCACGATGTTCAATCATTTGAATAAAATCACAGAACATTTTGTCAGAAGATTCTCCAATATATAAAATTGTTGAAATTTGAGTTAATATATAAACAGCAGAATCCTAAGATGTCCACCAAGAAATGCATTCATCTGAACTACTTGTTTTTTTGTAGGTAGAAACTGATGGCAACATCCCATTAATCAATTGTGAAAAATATGTACATGGCACAAGAATGTTAACAAAATGGGTCCCAGACAAGGTTTACGCCTTTGCCTTGCATCAGATATATAATTGCTATCCCAATCTGTTGCTAACTCCTTGAAGTAAGCGCCGATTGATAAAGACTACAATTAAACTTTCCTCCCTCCTGCACCTATACCAACCAAGCCTTACCCTCATTTTATTTTACTCCAACACCAGTTAACGCAGAAATAGTGAATTACGATGGGATGTGCACAGGGTTAAACAAGGTATTCACAAATGTGGAAAGACTGTAGAAAATGTTCTCACTTTGATGTGAAATGACTGAAAGAAGGTATCTTACAGATGTATGGAAACTACTAAATCCTATGGATATCATCAGAAGTTATTGATATCAACTTGGGTTATGCGGTAATAATAAGTGAGTCTAATGGTGCGATTTCTATTGACTGCAATTGTGCAGTAACATGAGGCTGGTGTTCAGATTGGTCTGCTTCTTCACAAGTTTTGCTTGAACAGTGCCTTGCTGATACACTTGGCACTGAAGTACATGTTGAGTGTGAAAATATAGCAGTTACTAACTTGTCATTCACTAAACATATCAGAATTATAAATGATTTCATAACAATCAGATGTCTTAACTGTGATCAAATGATATAGAGCCATTGAAACTTACCTGTGAAAAATGGAGTCTCATCTTCTCAGACATTAAAGTAGAACATCTAAAAATATAAGAATTAAAATGTAATACTTTTACTTTTTTTCTTTCTATGTCTTTACATTTACTCACTCTCCCTAATCCCATCTTTTTCTTCCCCTGGCTTTATTTTGCTTTCCATGTTATTTAACTTTGAATTACACATTCTAACTAGTTTCAAGATAGTAGTCCCTCTGTTCACTGGGATAGATTTCCAAGTAGTGTATTAAAGTTCTAGACTAATGAGGGGTAGACTAAAAGTGGTGAAAGAACAATTCAGGGCAGATATGGAACTTCTGCACTGTCAGCATTTGGAATGATTTTTTGGATAGAGTAATGATGTGATAGGGGAATGTAAGCTTTTAAAAACATACCAGATGTTCAACTAAAATTGTCCAAATGGTCTCTTTCATTTGTATTTATCTTTCATGCTTTTTTATCATTATCAAGCATGCAGTGCTTTGACATAAATCATCTTTAAATACACCTTTACTGTGTCAAATCCCATTTTACAGTGTCAGAGATTACATTGTGCCCCCTCTAACTATTCCCTATCCCTGGCTATAAAGATACCCTTTTTTAATAACATGAAGGCCTCAACAGTTCATGAAACATTGGTTTCACAGCTTGAGCTTTTCTTGATTTTATTCTACAAAAGACTGCTGATTGGGCTCTTATGATAAAAGAGGTGGACAATGAATGTTTACTGCATTTGATTCTCAAATCTGTCTTTGTCACAAACCCTTTTCCATTTTAATTTACTTCTGGCCTACTCACATGACTAACTGTTCTTGCTTTCAGTCACATACAATTCAACTTCAGAAGCTTTATTTAGCACTTCGTATTTTTCAAAGTTCAAATATTCCAAAACTTATAGAGTTCTGCCATATTTTGCTTTTAGCAGACTTTACAAAAGTGAGGAAAAGATTGTTACTGTTTCTCCTAAAATTCTTTTTAAAAAAATCAGTTTGCAGATTATGACATTTTTTATATGTCCATGTCTGCAGTGGTATTTATCAGGTGGATAGCTGGCAGAGAACGTATTCACAGTCTTGAGATATTAATGTGGATGATGATTCTGATGTCTAATTTTAATAAGTTGATGGAAAATCTTTCTAATTAATTGATCATTGGAATCAATGAAGTAGTTTCTCTTCCTGAAATGGATTGTGTATTTCTGGGCACCATTGCTCAGTCTGTTGGATCCATTATTGAAAATGTAAAAATATATTGTCGTGTATATATGTTTATCTATAAGAACCATGTGGCATGACATTTGATATGTTGTTGTACCAAACAAGCATTTAGTTGATAATTTATTACCTTCAATAACGGATGTTTCTTTTGTAGCTCTAATGCTGTTGTTTGCCTTAGTAAGCAACTGCAGGCAGTGTATGATTATATTTTAAATATTTTACATATTAAGTATAATATTGTAAGTAAGTAATAATTAAACATGTTATCAGGTATGCAAAAATGCCACAAAATGTTACAAAAAATGCCACAAAGATCGATATCTATAACCTGCACTTTGAATACTGTTTAGTCCCAAGGAGTTCAGGCTAGAGGTCTTCAACTTTATACCATTAGATATACTAGCATTATTTTTTCTGCCTATGGAGTCATTCATGGAGAAACATGGGATAGAGACTTAATACTCACTGATTAGCTGAGCCTCGCCAGACTCAGCTTCTAAGGATAGAAAGCCTATTACAATGTTTGAATCATGATCTTTGGCATTTGCAGGTTTGAGGTGAAATAGTCAAATCATCAGATCTTAAGGAAAACAATGCAGCTGACCCCCGAAAAGATAGCCTAAGAGGCTCGCTCTTCTTGTTTGGCACAGGCAACACACCAATGTCATTCCAATGAGGCCCAGCCATAAAAAATGCTTCAGGCTTTGTAGCTTTTGAGTAGCTGGGAGGGACCACCCACACAAATGAAAAAAAACCATTCCCCTTCTAGGTTTCAAAAGCAACATTCAGGGCATAATGTCTTACTCGTTTCTTGGGTTCTCTGTTTCCCTAATTAGATGCCGCCTTCTCTGAAAAGAACTGCGGGAAGCCAGAAGAGAGCTTTTAATTGGAAAATGTGAATTAGTAATCCACAGAACTTTGCTTAGTGAATGGTACAGCCAACAGCCGTGTGGAATTCGATTTCTTTCACATTATACCTTGAAAATGAAAGAAAGCTTATTCCTGTTTCTAGCCATTTAAGTGCGTCTTTCGCTGAAGAAGAACTTAGCTCGACTTATGTACACAGTGCTCCTGGAAGTTTTACTGAATTCCAGAGAAAATATCCAATTTGAACACAGGAAGGAACATATCAAAATAGCCAATTTGAGAAAACTGTCTTATGTCTCCTCAATTGAAAATAAATTCTGTACAATTTTCTCTATTCTTTGCCTGATCTACTCATTTCTGCTGTAAGATTTCATATTGTCATCAGTCTGCTGATATCTTGCCAATTTTGAGACCACAAAATCACTTTGGCAGATTATTTGACAGTGGGAAGATTGCAGCCAAGTTTAACATGTCCTCACCTTACATTTGTACACACACACACACACACACACACACACACACACACACACACACACACACACACACACACACACACACACACACACACACACACACATCAACCACAGGATTTGGATAGATACGTGGTGAGAACAAGAAAACTTTCATTATATTGTGCCTTACATGACCACAGCATTTGTCTATAAAATCAATATAAAATCAATGACATACCTTAGAAATATAGTCACTGTTCTAAGTAGAAAGTGAGGCAGCCAGTTTGTGCACAGCAAAGGCTCACAAACAGCAAAATGATAATAACCAGGTTAGATAATCTTTTTCATTGTTGTTGCTAAAGAGATAAATATTGGCCTGGACATTGGGATGATTCCCCTGTTCTTTAAAAAGTCCCCTAGGATCTTTTAGCTCTACTTGAGGTAGACGAGGCTTCAGATTAATCTCTCAGGAAAAAACTCAGACAGCGTGGGACACCCTCAGTACTGCTCTGGTATGCCAGGATTGATGATGTTCTCACAACTCTGGAGTGAGACTGAGCCCACAACCTCTGAATCCAAGAGTCCAAGGAATGAATTTACCAAACTGTCAACCCCACAATTTATATGAAGTACACCACACAAAAGTGCCAAGATTAGATATTGGCATTTAGTTCTAATCCTTGTTGTATAGACTTGAGATCTCTTATTAAACCTGATAATTGCTTACCTCTATGATTTCCTCAGTACTTTGCATATTAAAAAAAATCCTGGATAAAATTGATTTTGTGACCATTTCTGGGTCAAATCGAATAATTCAATCGAGCATTTTCTGCCAGGAGTCACCTTTGTCTCTCTGAAGTGATTCCATGGTGGCAACATTCCTTGTGCAGTGCTACTTTTGGAGTATTGCTGGGGAACTCGAACCATGTTATCTTTGGGTTATTGAGGGTATTGCCTCAGTGCAGGGAAGACAAATATCCTCACCCTAGCACTAAAACAACCCCTTAATATCTACTCCCCAGGTCATCAGCCCATCCCATGCATCACTGAGCTGCACCCCTTCAGCTTCGTCATGCTTCCCACCTGTAATGGGTGCTACTCCATGACCATCCCATCTGTAGCTCAGCCCAGCTCCTGATCCCCTGACACGGGCTTTCTTGATCTCACCGCCACCATCGTCAATGCCTCTCTCTCCCCACTGCACGTGCTGGTTTGATATTCCCCATTGCCCCTCTCCAACAGAAGTAAATGCTCTGAATTCCACAGCATAACCAATGCCAGTAAGTACATCCATCTTAGGTTGCAAAAGAATCTCTAGATAGTATTGCTTAAAATTTATTGAGCTTGTTAATTATGTGCACATTTGGAAAAACACCTCCTTTAGCCTTCTAATAAATCACAGCCTTTCAGAGGCTTCATGATATCAGAAATTTTAATATTGCCTATAGACTAGATATTTTGTGCAAAAGCTCAAGCTTGCTTTTCTACAATGCTGGATTAATGATTTGCCACTCCTATTGAAATGCATGCACCCAACAGGAAGTTACTTATAACCAGATGTAACATCTCAAATAAGTTCAATATCACATCTATGCCACCAAGAATTGGTGTCAAATGAAAGCCAAACATGTCCTCACTAAGAGAAAGGGAAAATCGGTGAGTGATTTATTCCGTCCTACTCTTACATATTATTCAAAAATCATTTCTGGATCCTCAGTGGCAGAGGAAGGAGGGATATGATACATATGATACTACACCTAAGTATGTATTAGCTACTTGGCTACTTTCTGTTCCCCAGCATATACACCATTCTGTGAGTTCTGTTAACTTTATTACTCTTGCTCTGTTTAGTACTGTTTAACCAAAGCTGATGCCAGACGGGATGCAGCCAGAGTAGCCCTGGTGAACTCTGTCTTCAATGAACAGCCATCTCGTATAATCACAGTGGAATTTATCAGAAATAGCATGGAGGAAGCAGTTGCCTCAGTCTGTGTAAGTACCTATAAGATACATTGGTTTGATTTGTCTTTAATTAGCAATGTTGATTTACAAAACAGACGCCTCATGAGGCAGCTACGCATCAGGGTGCCTAAAATTCTTCACTGTTCCTCTCACTCTGTGGCCAAAACATTGCTAGAGACATGGCCCAGATTTTGCAGTTATAATGACAACGAGATTGGTATCATTAAACTGTGTAATTGGCAACAATTTTGAGATTTTCCTTCATCTGTGCTTTAATATGGAAATCCCGAAGTTTCCTTCAGTGATCTCCTGCTCCTTCACCGAGTGTGCTGCTTTGCAACATAATCAAGAAAAATCAGTAAATTGACAAAAATATCAGATGTTTATTTACAAAGTAGTGCAGTGCATTTGTGTGCAGTTATGTAAATAAGTCACATGGTTAGAGGACACATTAATATCATCATATTTACAATATCTCCACTCAGCCAACCTATATTTACGATGGATATGGATTAAGCTCCTGCAGGCTGTACAAGAGTCCACCTCCAGGATTTAATAAATGATGGCAGGCTAGAATTTCATATTCCATGACAATCAATCTTTATTTCAGTTGAGAAATTATAATAACTTATGATTATGTCTGATGTTTTAATCTCTGAAAGCACCATTCTTTATGTTATAAGCTTAGTCCTATGTAAATCACATGTGTCTCAGTGGTCAGTCTGCCAATGATCCAGTGATGTACAAGTTCTTGTGATTAACCACACCATCCCCTCCCTACTGCAGTCTCTATCACATTGACAATCCACCGACGTCTTCTGGTGACTTATTAGGTCACCCGTGCTTGACATCAGTAACTTAGTATCTGGAGATCCCTTTCTTTTAAGGCCAAACTCTGCTGTCCATAATCAGCTGTCCTCACAGCTTTCTCATTGTTCTCCACTCTCATTAACATCACGTTTCAGGTAAAGTTCACAGTATCTGTCTTAGCCACAGGCTGCAAATCGTGCTTATCAAGTCTCTGGACCAGCTCACGTAGAGCTGTGTTATCTGTGTCAGCCTCACATTTGCTTTAGTATGATTCAATAGATCACAGACTTACAATAAAGTTGCACTGCATGTTATAAAATGCACTCTGTGACTTTGCATATGTTTCTGCATGTAATGCATCTCCTCACTCTTCTTCCCCTCACCACCTTTGATTGTACCATCTTCATCCTGCTTGTTTGTTGTAACTCCATTAATTAACCAGTCTACTATCATTAAAAAATGTTTTTTTCTGTTTAACCGGCAAAGATTTTGGTGGGGAAAAAAAATTTGGGTTTATCCACTTTTTGAATGGGTTTCACTCCAGCAATGATCTGTGTACAGGCTGTTGAGAATGAATTCAGACTTGTTGAAGTTTATAGGTCTTGTGGACGCCTGGATAACATGAGTTCAGAGAAGATAGAGGTAAATGGACTTCAGCAAGTACCTATCTACACCTCCAACATTCCCTTCAATTCATGGCTTGCTTTTAAAAGTTCATTACGGGGTCTTTGGTTCCTCAATCCATGCCCACTTTAGGATACATTACGACAGTTCTTGCTACACAATATTCTGAAAATATTGCACCTTGCTGCATAAGGAGTAAGTGAGTTTTTAATGGTGCATCAAGTTATAGTTACTGCTTAATCCAATTCCCTGGCCCTAAAAAGCTAATATTATAACATATCTTTATTAGTCACATATACATTGAAACACACAGTGAAATGCATCTTTGTAGTGTCCTGGGGGCAGCCCGCAAGTGTCGCCACGCTTCCGGTGCCAACATATCATGCCCACAACTTCTTAACCCGTACATCTTTGGAATGTGAGAGGAAACCAGAGCACCCGGAGGAATGTGTTGTATTGTTCTATGGTTCTATTTAGATAGTCTTAGGAGTGGTTTGAAGGTCAACACAACATGATGGGCCAAAGGGCCTGTATTGTGCTGTATTGTTCTATGGTTCTATGGTTCAATGAAACCTATGCAGACACGGGGAGAACGTACAAACTCCTTACAGACAGTGGCTGGAATTGAACCCGGGTCACTAGAGCTGTAATAGCGTTACACTATCTGCTACACTACATGCCTGCTATGTATTACCTATGTATTTTCATCAGGTAAACATTTCAAATGTTGCAGAAGTATTTTTTAGGCTTGCTTGTAATAATTCAACTTCTACTTCAAACCCTTTGTGTGAATGCCTATTTGGCACTCTGTAAAGTACTTAAATGTTACCTAAATCTTGATTTCACAACCCACCCACCTCTCCCTTTTGGTTTGTTTGCTATGAGAATTCTTCAGTATGGTTGGCTGCTCAGAATCACAGCTGCTGAATGCCAGGGATTGCTTTTGAATTGAAGTTTGACACCAAACAATGTTGGAAAAGGGAAAGTCCATTCTATAGATATTGCTAGATCTTTGTGGGCAACATTCTTCAAGGTCAGCACTGAGTACGATCTCTTCACAAAATCTCAGCCAATGACTCCATCTACATCCAACAAATTTATGGTGCCAGAGCAGGAGCAAGTCAGAGGAAATTCCCACAAAGGGGCTATTTCAGGGAAACACTAAGCATTGAACTGGATATGTCTGACTTATGACATGTCTCTCTCTTTCTTTCAGTGGGATGAACCCCTGGGTGTTTGGGCCATAGTGATGCCGCAAAATCGGTAGTGTAGCGGTTAGCATAATGCTATTACAGCGCCAGCGACCCAGGTTCAATTCCAGCCACTGCCTGTAAGGAGTTTGTACGTTCTCCCTGTGTCTGCGTGGGTTTCCTCTGTGTGCTCCGGTTTCCTCCCACATTCCAAAGACGTGCGGGTTAGGAAGTTGCGGGCATGCTATGTTGGCGCTGGAAGCAAAGCAACACTTGCAGGCTGCTCCCAGAACACTCTACGCAAAAGATGCATTTCACTGTGTGTTTCGATGAACATGTGACTAATAAAGAAAAGTTATCTTATCTTATGAATCAGCAGCTGTTTAATTTTTTCTGTAGGAATGAAAAAAATAAGCTGATGATATTAAAGATTAAACACCAAAATGATATTTTCATGATGTTCAACGTTAACCATAATGTGACCCAGAAAATGAACACATACCATAATCCATCCTCATCGCTAATGGAAAATAGACACAGTGCATTAAGCCTCACTTATAACTAAAATGAATTGTAAATTCAACCCAATTATCCTACCACATTTTTCAGACAATTTCTGTCTCAAGCTGCACACTAAAATTCTTTTACTTCTTTCATTCAGAGGTATTCATTGTTCTTTACTTGAGAAATATTTCTCCCCTTGGAAATCCAGGTTGCTTGAATACCTTTTTAATAGATTGATGGGGTGAAAATCAAAAACAATCTTACAAGACTTTTTTAATCTCATTTTTACAAGGGCAGTACCAATGATGTTATGGATCCAAGCACAAGCATTGGGGCTTACTACCACATGCTGGAGGCAAATAAAGGGAAAACAATGTTGGAATTTCAGGTAACTTGATCATTATCATTCCATGCCATTAACTTTTTCTAAACTTTTGCCACCAGGAATACTTCTTGCAGAGCATAAAGTCTAGAAAGTAGGAGCAGAGACTCATTTTGCTCCTTTTCATTACTCTGAGGCAGCATCCCTGCCTGGAAGGATGGTCCGTATGCAATCTAAGTGCACCCTCATTATAAGGATACAAATAAGGTGAAAAGATGGATTCCTAGCTTCCCATGTCTGTTTCCTGCAAATGTGACAAAGGGATTGCTATTGTTAAGTAAGCAACTTTCTTAGACCAGTAGGTCCTGTGCTTATCTGTAAAGTTGTTAACCTGGTCATTTTTCTTTCTGTCGCCATTTAATGTTTTATTGGTCCATACTAATTTACTCAGGTGGCATCACACACTCACCATTTGAAGGATTGTACTATAAAATAGAATCACACTTCTTTCGAGCATAACCTGTCAATACACCCACCTATTATGTCAGCAAGAATTATGCTGTACAGAGACGGTACAATGACTCCAAAGTGATTGTATCAGGCAATAGATTTCACTAAATCACCTATTTTGAAATGTAGCTCTTCTGCATTCAAATTCTGACGAACTGCTGATTTGTCAAATCAATGAGAAAGAACTCAGTGGCATATTTTAAAATGCAGGAGATTATGGCAACATAAGAAGGATGTGATTAAGGTGATAATGGTTTTGGATATACTATTCAGGCTGAAAGTAAGTATGGGAACTTAAAGTTAAATGCGAGAGATGTTTTCCCTTGTCTCTGCAGCAACATCTGTTACTGTTGCTACACAATGACACAGCAGCTTGTAACCTCTGCAGGCATCTGACACCGGAAACTGCGCGGATTTTCAGTGCACCAGTTTCAGTGCACCAAAATGGAGGAAAACCACCCTATGATACTTACAGGGAAATTTTATCAATTCATTACATTTTAGTATTAATTTTTTAATGATTGTGCAACCCAAAATCAATTTTAGCTGGAATAAATCAAGTTTCAGAGAGGAATTGCCCCTAATGCAAAATTGACCAGGCATTTCCGAATGTCATTTGCATTAGTGCATCTGATGACTTCCAGTGTCAGACATATACGTAATGATGTTCCTTTCAACATAAAACAAATGTTGTTGAAGGGTCACGGGAAATCAAGGGAGGCAGCATGCTGAGTTCTTTTTGTCATAATGAAAACGACCACTCTAACAATATCGGGATATCTGTTAAGGCAGCTCCAGAGCTGACTGCAAATTACTGGAAGACCTCTTGGTGTCCTTAGATTCTGCTCAAATCAGCAGGCAATGTTTTTTTTGTCAGACTTTACTTCTGTGCAACTCTTTCAATGGGTAACATCATGGTCATATTTCTTGCAGCACTTTATTACTGGAAGCTTCAGATTAGGCAGTGAGAGGATTGGGATCATAGGGCAGGAAGTGCAGAAATACCCATGTGAAAAATCCCAATTCCTACAAGTCTTCAGAGACACAAGTTCACATCTGGACCTCTTCAATAAGCAAAGTGTTGGCAGTCTTGAATTTTCAAAGGCTTTAACAACTGAGGTCGGTGATATTCTTTGGGATGACCTTCAGCCACACTCTCATGCCTAGTCTGTGGTCACTTTGTAAGTCAAAGTGACGTTACTTCTTAGCAGTCTGGTCTCTGGATCATTCTGGATGGTGGCCAATGATCTTCGCCATACACCTCAGGTTGCCACTGAACACAGCATTAGATAGATCAGGGAGGAAAGATGATGCATTCATAGATTTTAGCAGATACACAGTACCATTTTTGTCTTATATTCATGTTTGGGATCTGGCCATTGCTGACAAGGCTAGCATTTATTGGCAGCTCATCCCCAACCCTAATTGCCCTTGAGAAGGTGGTGATGAGTTGCCTTTTTGAACTACCACAGGCCTCTGGTGAAGATACTCCCACAATGTTGGGCAGGGAGTCCCAGGATTTAGAGTCAGCAACCAGGAAGAACCTGTGACCATATTGTCCAAGTCAGGATGGTGTGCCCTAGGGTGATGCCTATGCTGCTCTGCCATTGCCCTTCTTGGTGGCATAGTTCATATATTTGGGAGATATTGTCAACATAGCCTGGGCAAGTAACTGCTGTGCATTTTGTGGATGGTACGCATTGGTGTGCAACAGTCAGTTTCTTTGCAAATTAAAAAAAGCTTTCAAGACAGGCTTATCAATGTCCTTGTGGCGAAAAAAAGGTTTAATTTTTGGAGCCATTGTGAGGAACTATTTGCAGAAGGTTGCAGCAATGGCTATTTCAATATGGAAAATTTTATGAGTGGGGTAATCTTTCAGTGCAAAGTTTTTCAAACCGGTGCAAAAAATTCTAATAACTTGATTTAACCTGAACTTGATTTTTCCCATTATTTTGCACCGGTTTGGGTAATTTCAAGTAAAATATGCTGAATAAATCAGTGCATTCTAACCAAAACAATTGTCCTATATTGAAAAACACGATGATCGCCTGCTTTTCTCCACGGATGCTGCCTGGCCTGCTGAGTTCCTCCAGCATCATCGTGTTTTTCATCTAGATTCCAGCATCTGCAGTCCTTTATTTCTCTAACTGCCCTATATTCCTCTATTTGAAAACACTTGCTTCTCCTTTTTATAAACCCACAACTTCCTGTAGTATCAAAATAAATAACCTGTGTTACAGAAGTCTATACTTGATTACATCTATTCTGCTGATGTCTCAGAATAGATGGCAGGTTATTTTCCCTGGAAGGAGAGTTTAGATTAAAGGGTCATTGTCTCAGGGTAAGAGACCAGGGACATACTTTCAAGAGACAAGCTTATAAAAAAAACTGAATGAAACACTTGATTTCTTCAATCATAAGATAGTGAATCTTTGGAATTCCCTGCTTCAGAGGTCAGAATGTGCTCAGTTTTAGTGCTGAGGTAGATAGGTTTTTGGACACTGAAGTAATCAAGGGATAGACAGGGAA
Source organism: Pristis pectinata (assembly GCF_009764475.1). Lineage (NCBI taxonomy): Eukaryota > Metazoa > Chordata > Chondrichthyes > Rhinopristiformes > Pristidae > Pristis > Pristis pectinata. Next base: position 92,700,593 of record NC_067411.1, read on the forward strand.
AGTGATGCAAAAAATTAGCCTTAATATGACTGAATATTGGAGCAGGCTCAAGGGTCTGCATGGCTCACTCATGCTCCTTTTGCTTATGATCATGTGTAAAGGATGCTCACTCTCTTGCAGGAATTGATGACAGTCTTTCAACTGTTACACTGGAATGGAAGCTTGAAAATTCTGAGAGAAAGGAAGTGTTCCCGTCAGGTAATGTTTTGGATATCAAGGCAGGCACAAAGAAATGAATAGCAGATGATTTTTACTGAAGAATTAAAACAAAAATTTGAATCACAAAAACTAACCTGCAAGGGCTGGAGATGCTCCTTACTTTAAATCAACATTTCTTTGCCTCTGATTTATCACTAGTCTGGTGCCCGTTCTTTGCTTACTTGCTGAAACCATTGCTCCATTGTGTTGATCTTTGATCCAGCCCCGCATCTTTTCCTTGTTTCATCAATGGACAGGGTGTATCCATATCTCACTTTTACATCCAACAAAGACTAGCATTGACTTGTCATGGGTCCAACCTTCATCTAGATACTGCCTTTAAGCATGCCCATTGCCATATTCAGTGTCTATCTATACACTATGCAGTACAAAAGACATATGTTGCATTGAAATTCATCCCCAGTTGTACAGCTCACTATAAATTTATGCCGGCACATTGTACTCTGCCTCCAATATTAATTCCAATGGAATAAATTCCAGAACCGAAGTACAAAGCATTGATGCAACTACTTTGGACATTTATTGGCGAGAATATCCAGGCAAATGAATTTCAACAACAGCAGGGTCACTAGTAAAGCATGATTTATGTGTTCTTTACTACAAACACACTCAATACATTGAAAGGAAATGTAAAAACGTGAAAAATATGAGCAGCATAGAATCACTACTTTATAAACGTGTGGTGTGTAACATGGTCGTTATAATCTTCATTTATATTATAATCAATTAAAAAGGTAACATATCAAAACATTCCTAGTATCTTTTAAACTATAGGTGACATAATCCACATTATATTGTGAATGAACTAGCCATTTTAAAGGGTATTCTTTTCTTTTCTGCAGGATGTAATTTCCTATTACTCCAAACAACCTTTGGATGATTGTTTGAGAAGTCAGATGGCACTAGATTGGATCTTGAAGGAAAAGAAGACACCAGGAATTATTTCTCAGGAGCTCCATTCTGCACTCAAAGACCTCGAGAGAGCCAGGGAAACCGGCCGTGAGTTGAGGTTCCATAAAGAAAGGAAAGAAATCCTGGTGCTGTCTCTCAGTCAGATTGGGTCAGAATCCAACAGTGGTCAAATGTGTGAACAGTCTGTATGTGACCCTACTTTGTTAGGTTTGTGCAACCAAACGCAATTTATGCATTACAGGAATTTATAACCACGATTAAGATATTATGTGTTTTTTGTTCATTGAAACACATCTTAACATGATTATCATGACAAAAGTTAGCTGTTGCCACTCTGATGAGTCATGGCAGTAATACGTACAGGACAGCGTAATCATTAATGCAGGAGTAGTCTGCACATAGAAATTGACTGAGGTTTGATATTCAACATTACATACTTATCCTACTAATTGTTCATGCTAAAATGTTAATATTATTAATGCTATGTTAATTGTGTTGTAAGTGAATCTTGTATAAACCCAAATCAACCATTTTCAGAACAAAATGCAAGTTTCATAGATTAGCAAAAATGTACTTTGCATTCAGAATTACAAAGAAATTACAATGTGGAAACAGACCATTTTAGCTTAGCCACAGTGTGAGCATTAGACACAGTCCATGTACCCACTAGTTCCCCATGTCTCTATTTTCTTTTCCTCAACCACAATATATTGCTAAATAGTTACATGAACCAGGAATAGTCTTGGGGTCATCTTCCACTCCTCACTATAACTTTGGCTAAACTTCAGCAGGGACAGAGTTTCTGCCGAGGTAGTAGAACAGCTGAAGCCCCAAAGGAACTTCACTTCCCCAACCACTACTCTCTTCCTTCATCACAAACCCTAGGTTATATTTTCCAATCCCCAGAATCACTGAAAATGGTCTGATTGTAACAATTATTTCCTATCACTTCATACCTGACCCACTGTTGTTTAGGTCAGAGAACTTGGGCATGGGTTAGCAAAGTCACCAGGACAGGAGTACCTCTAGAGTTTAACCAACTAAGATCACACAAAAGAAATTAATAAGCACTGCTCTACATGTAGCTTGGACCATCATACCCACAAGATTATCAAGTGGAAAGAATCTAGACCTACTCTGAAAGGTTTATTTTTCTAGGTTTCCATAGTGAGACATAATTGCTGGTCACTCATTAACAGAGCACAGGAGAATTGCAGAAATCCCTGGTTCAGATATTTCTGTATCTGCTGGTTTGCTCAACTGCCCTCCTCTCCATTTTGATGTCTCTGTTCTCAGCAAGTAATATTCCCTAACCTTGACTAACCCCTGTTCATTCTGTTCCACTGTTTCTGTGATTTGGGACACCAATGGCCATGCTTTGTAATTCTCTGCCTAAATTCTTCCATTTTTCTCCTGCTTTATGACACATTTCTTTGTTATCTTTTGTCATCCCCTTTTTTGACAACAACTACTCTAGATTACACTTATGGAAAGCATCGCAGAACAATTTTTCTATGGTAAAGGCTCTGTGCAACATTAGTGTTGCAGAAGCTTGAGCAGGTCATGTTGATGGAGAAACAAATGAATTAAAGTGGGGGAAAGGAAGAATACTAAAGTTTGTAAAGGGTGAGGGGATAGAAGAGTGTAGACTGAATTGGGGATGGAGTGGAAGAGCAGTGCCAAATAGAACTGAGGAAAAGCAAGTGTAAAGGATAAAAAAGACCACAGTTGCTGGAAGCTGGAGCAAAACAACAAACCGCTGGAGGAACTCAGCAGGTCAAGCAACACCTATGGAGGGGACGGAAATGTCGATGCTTCAGGTTGAGACCCTGCTTTAGACCCCTGCATCTGGAGGAGGGGATTGTACAATTTGAAGAAAGAGTAGATTTTTGTGAAAAGGTGGAGTTTAACAGGGAGTGAAATGGCTTGAGGGGTGGAGAAGGGGAATTAGATTAGCGTGAAAGTGTTTTTATACCACCAGGGAAGTAATGTCCAAATTGGTTATTTAACATTCAAAATGCCAACTTGTTTAATATTAGAAATCTGTATGGTGCTTAACGTTAAGCCTGAAGGCTTAGTTTTAATACAAAATCTCAATTTTTCCATGGCAATAATTCTGTGCCTTAAATACTTGCATTACATCCTTCAAGCTTCATTTAATTGCATCTTGTCCAATGCAAATACAGGAATGTAATGCTTAAGGTACGAAGTTCAAAAATTACTTTTTGCTTTATACACTCACAGATTTATAATCAGGGACATTCTTTGGTCTTCAGCTGTTTTGACATAGTATTTGGCTTACCTACTAGGTCAACCTACAAGACATTGATCCAAACTTCTATCTTAGAAGGCAGGAGCTCAAGTCCCTTCATCTTACTTGTGGATGAATGTTGCCTCATCTGCTCTCCCAGCTGAATATAAAAGATCCAATGGCATTATTTTTAAAGAGTTGCAAGACGCTATCCCCAGTGTCCTGGCCAATATTTATTCTTCAGTGAACATCATAAAAATGGATTATCTCATCAATATTATATTGCTGTTTGTGAGATCTTGTCCTGGGTAAATTAACTGCTGTCTTCCTTGCAATAGTGGTTTAACTGCGAAAATACTTCATTGGTTGTAGAATCTGGGGCTATGAAGGCTTCTATACAAGTGCAAGTTTTAAATTATTTCTTTCCTTCCTTATGTGCTCTCTCTGCAGTTACATATATTGCTAGATGACAAAAATAAAATCACCAATTATTAGTGAAGAGCCATGGAGCCTTAGCTTGCACTCCACTGAGAAGTGGCTTCAGTAGACTTTGACGAGCCACATGAGTCACTTCATCCCACGCATTGCTATTTTCACACACGTTGAATGTAGGGTTAACTGGATCCAAAATAAAAGGTCTGGAATTGAAACAAACAATATCATAATTTTATCTTATTTGAGAATTTCCAATGTTCTTAATTAAACATTCTTGACAAATATGGCAGAACCTTCTTAGGTCAGGGAAGGATTCTTAATTTGCAAACTAGTGTAAGCATCTAAGCCAACAGGGGCACAAAGCCTTTAAGAGCAAGGAACACTGGAAACTGTTGTTTGGACTGGTAAGCTATTGATCATTACCCTCCCCTGCAGGCAACATTGAACTACTTGATCCCATTTGATGGATATGGTTAGAACTAGTAGTCACATGCACCCACTATGCTACACATCCACCAGAAGATATTCAGTTCATTTTGCTTTGCAATGCAGTGGTCACTTCTACTCATACTCTCTTGGTTAGACATGTCTGCAATAATTAGGTTGCTGTGGATGAAGTCCGGCAGATTACAGTTCCACGTTGGTTCTTCCATTACCCGATGCAGGACTAGTCTAAGACCTTTCATAGCTCAGGCAATAATGGCCTCATATGGGCATGACTTTCCATGCAGAACTTATTCGGCACTTTTCTCTCCATACTTTCTCCAGGTGGTGTTCAATAATTTAGGTGGGAGGACCATGACATATTGTGATCAGGCACAGGTTTCTTTGTTTGATCTGTTTGCATGAAGTTTCTGGTAAATACCACGGATTATCAGATCCCATCCAATTGCTTTCTACTGACTTCCATCTCTGACAAGGCAGAGCAGGTCCACAAAAAGTAATGTAGGATTATGCAGTATTGGCTTGTTGTTTGAATACTCCATCAGACAGCACTCTTAACACGATGGCATTAGTCCTTAATTCTCACCCAGGGTAACTTTGCAGAGCTGACTGAGCTGAATTTTTATCCTAACGTAATGTCTAGCTTATGGGTAATATTCTTCTTTTCCAAAAGCAAAATACTCCATGTTGGAAATCTGGAAATGTCCTTATTGTCCTTTCAATACAAAGTTTTTATTTATAGACATGAACTTTTCAAGAATAAACATAGTGTGGACTAGTCACATCTGAGCACGTTGCAGTCAAATTAAGATGACAGATTCTTTCACAAAGAGGCACTGGTGGACCTTTGTGGTGTTTACACAATTTGACTATAAGATACTGGAGCAGAATTAGGCCATCTGGCCCATCAAGTCTGCTCTGCCATTCGATCATGGTTGATTTATTTTTCCCTTTAACCCCTTTCTCCTGTGTTCTTCCCGTAACCTTTGATGTCCTTACTAATCAAGAACCTATCAACCTTCACTTTAAATATACCCAATGACTTGGCCTCCACAGCCGTCTGTGGCAATGAATTCCACAGATTCGCCACCCTCTGGCTAAAGAAATTCCTCCTCATCTCTGTTCTAAAGGGACATCCTTCTATTCTGAGGCTGTGCCCTCTGGTCCTAGACTCTCCCACTACTGGAAACATCCTCTCCACATCCAGCCTATCCAAGACTTTCAATATTTGGTAAGTTTCAATGAGATCCCCCCTCATTCTTCTAAACTCCAGCGAGTACAGGCCTAGAGCCATTAAACGCTCCTTGTATGTTAACCCCTTCATTCCCAGGATCATTGCTGTAAACCTCCTCTGGACCCTTTCCAATGTCAGCACATCCTTCCTGAGATAATGGGGCCCCAAAACTGCTCTCAATACTCCAAATGTGGTCTGACCAAATGGCTTATAAAACCTCAGCATTGCATCATTGCTTTTATATTCTAGTCCTCTCAAAATGAGGACAGCTTTCACGTTTAACTTCTTGGTGCTTGGTCACCAATTAATGAAGTTATTGACCCCCCTCTGATGTAAGGTCCTAGATCTGAAATATTAACCCTTTCCACAGCTGCCTGACCTGCTGAACAGTTCCAACATTTTCCATTTTTTATTTTGGACTTCCAGCATCTATAGTTCTTTGATTTTCTTTCACAGGATTGCAGGGATATGTTCAAATAAATATTCTAATAAGGTATATCTTTAATTTTTTTTGGCATCCAGGTATAAATGCTCTTTGTCATTTTAATGACGTTCTGTCCCCATCTATGGCATTTTAGTTGTTTATGTACTTGGACGGCTTCTCTTTGGATCCTCACTGCATTTCACTCTTCACCATTTTGACAAAACACTGAGGTATGCTATTTCAGTTCAAAGCAGATAATTTAACATTTGACCGTTGAAAGTCATTTGGCACAGTTCTGACCATTCACTCAAACTATTAGCATCTCTTTGTAATGCAAGGTTTCATGTACACCACATATAATGCCAGCTATCTGTGCTATCAGTATTCCTGGATCCGTGGCTTTTGGTCTCATGACTTAGGCATTTATAAAAATGATTCCAACACAGATCCTTTTGGGAGTTCATGTCAGCTTGAACACCAGTCCATCATCCACTGACCCTGTCTGCTTTCACCCTGTCACTTTCCAAACCAGGAAAACAACTGCCTTCACTTTAATAATCTTTAATGTTAGCTAACAATCACTTATGGAGAACATTATCAAAAACTTCTGTAAGTCGATATATATGTAAAACTGACATAGATCTGGTGTTATGCTATCAGAGACACCCCCTCTCCCCACCCTTCCTGTAGCTTAACAAGTTTCTTTTCTCTCCTTCCTTGTTCTAACGAAGGGCCTTTGGCCTCCACTCTGTTTCTCTTCCCACAGATGTGGTCTGACCTGCTCAGTATTTCCATTATTTTGTGTTTTTATTTTATCCAATAGAAAATTGGAAAGGGTGTTGGAAAGGGTGCAGAGGAGATTTACCAGGATGCTGCCTGGTTTAGAGAGTATGCATTATGAGGGATGCACTAAGGGAGCTAAGGCTTTACTCTTTGGAGATAAGGAGGATGAGAGGAGACATGATAGAGGTGTACAAAATATTAAGAGGAATAGATAGAGTGGACAGCCAGCGCCTCTTTCTCAGGGCACCAATGCTCAATACAAGAGGACATGGCTTTAAAGTAATGGTGGGAAATTATCAGAGGAAGGTTTTTTACCCAGAGAGCGGTTGGGGCATGGAATGCGCTGCCTGGGGCGGTGGTGGAGGCAGGTACATTGGTCAAATTCAAGAGGTTACTAGATAGACATATGGAAGAATTTAAAATAGAGAGATATGTGGGAGGAAGGGGTTAGATAGTCTTAGGCAAGGTTTAAAGGTCGGCAAAACATTGTGGGCTGAAGAGCCTGTAGCTCTTTAGTAGTTTGCTCAAGTGGCTATTCTTCATGACACACTATCAATTTTGGTGGATATTTGATTTGAAGAATTTTACAGGCAAACACAATCTATTTTCACTCAATACTCATATACTGTACATAGACTTTCCAGCAACAGTCACTAGGTAGTCTCAATGAGAATACTTACTGATACACTGTTCTCTAATCTGGGGAGCAAAGTTAAAGTTAATGCTCTGACACTGAGCAGGTTTCAAATTTCCAACTTTCTGGTCTGCGAGTCCATATTAGACAGTGTCTTCAGCGTCTGGTTCGACTTCTTAATTTAAAGGCTGAGAGAAGTATAACACTACAGCAGGGTGTACCACTTACACTAATTGTATCTGTACATATTTGCTAATATATATTTTAAAGGAATCCCTGATTTGGATTCTTTGCCCTAAATGAGATCAGTACCCAGTTTATATCAGCGTAAATTTATACTTTGATTTCATTAATTTATTCTTAGTTACTTACCTGGTTTGTTTCTGAAGAACTTCCTTCACAATAGACAAGTTTTTGTCATAGTGATCACACCAGATGATGAAAATATCTCTGCAATTCACTAGGAATTTGAGTACTGCTCGGAGACCTTGAACTAAACTAAAAAATATGGGCTTTCCTGCCAACTGCCAAACATAGATGGTAATAAGCTCCATGGCATAAGAAGAAGGCAGCCTCCGAAATCTATGAAAAGATATTAAACTTACTTGGTAAATTCAGAACAGGAAAACATATTTGTTAATGCCCTAAATGGGCATAACTCCATTTAATACATTAGTCTATTAAATCTATATAGTTATCATGAGCATAATCCAATTAACCATGGTTTAACTGGTAGAATTTGCACAATAACCTTGATAAGTCACTTTTAACAACTTTAACATTGCAAGTTTTCCTAACCTGTGTTAAGTGTGGCTACAAAGGACAATGTCGTCAAAGTCTCTATTTGTTTCTCCTTTGTGATGAACTTTTAGGATATTGGTGTCAACTGGAATAGGATGGAGCCAGCATACCCAGGATGGAGCCAGCATATCTCCATCAACAGTCTGAACTCAGTCTCTGTACAATAACTTTCAGAGTGTCACAAGTTTCTGCCCTTTATCTCATTTACATGCCATCTAATGAATACACAATCAACATTTACGGTGCCGCCGGTTTCAATTTGTATGCTGCTAATATCCAACCCTGGTTCTCCAGCATCACCTCTGATCTCACTCCCTTTGCCCTGTGTGGTCTGACATCATATTGAGAGCATCACCACTCAGCAACAGCATACATGCATTTCCCCAGGAGCTGTGTGTGTGTGTGTGTGTGTGTGTGTGTGTGTGTGTGTGTGTGTGTGTGTGTGTGTGTGTGTCTCTCTCTCTCTCTCTCTTTGAGCTGACAGGCATCAATGCATATGGGCACTTAGGCACATATATTAATATCCATGCAGAAGAGCATCTTGGACCAACTTGCCAGTAGATCAGGACCTTACTCTGTGAAGTGCACGTGATAGCTAGCGTGCAATGGTGCAGTGATCCCTGACCTCCAGGATGCTTCTGAATTATGGACCAACCTCAGCAGGCTCCTCAAAGCACTGGAGAGATACTATCACCACTCTCTCTGCAAAATCCTCCAAATCCAGGATAAGTGATTCAGTGTTCTCCCCCCACCCCACCCCAATATCCCCAGCACTGAGGTCCTAATTATATTGTTGGCTCTGATGAGCAGGCCATGTCCTCTACATGCCTGATACCAGACTCAATGACAAATTGATAGACAGGAGAAATGATTTAAGGACGTCCTCAAAACTTCCTTGAAAATTGGCTTCTGGGAATCCTGGCCCATGACTGCTTAACATGGAGAAGTTTATGGGATGGCGTTCAGAAGCCCTGCGCAAGTGGCACGAGTGCACCACCTCTGAATCTTCCCTTCCACACCTCACCCTCCATCTTGTCAACAGCTCCTGTGCCACCAGTGGCAAACTCTGGCAGTCCAGCCTTAGCCTCACCCAAGGACCATTGGGACTGGAGTGGAAGCAAGTAATCCTCCACCACAAGGGAGTGAGAAACCTGAATTAACCATAACTTTCTCTAGCTATATATTAAGAAAATAAAAATCAAGTTGGATTCACACCGCATGGAGACATGCCAGTCCACCACATCCACACTGCATTAATCCCACCTTCCAGCACTTGGTGTGCAGTCTTCTATGCCGTGGCGATGCAATTGCTGATCTGGAGACTTCTTAAATGCTGTCAGTGCCTCTACTTCCACTACTCTCTCAGGCTGTGCATTCCACATACTCATTCGCTGGATGAAAAGTCCGCCTCAGATCCCCAAACAGACCTTATCCAACTCATGTCAAAAATAATCTATTGGCACTTTTGCTCATGACTTTTATTTTCACCTACAAACCACACGGCCTTGTTTGGCTCAACTCCAAATTGTGATGCAAACCGCAACACTGCCCATCAGTCCTGTTGCATCCCTCCATGACTTAAACTCTTATCATCATTAAGCTCAAAACTTGGCTGTAAATAGCTTCGTGACCTTCTCTCTTTAAAAGTTCCAATTGGAATAAGATTATGCTGCCTGTATCTTGGCCTGTTCTAGGTCATGTTGACCCATCAACCATCTTCCTTGCCTCTCAGTTTTTGAATTCAGTCCTTGTTCTCATTTAGAAACCTTTCTGCAGTTTTGCTTCATCCTAACGCCATCTGCCCTACATCCAGTTTCTTCCCTGCTGTTATAGAGTCATAGAGCCACACAGCACGGATACAGGCCCTTCGGCCCAACTAGTCCATGCTGACCACGTTGTTCACCCTGCTAGTCCCAACTTTCTACGTTCGCTCCATATCCCTCCAAGCCCCAGCCCTCCATGTATCTATCCAAATGCTTCTTAAATGATACTATTGTACCTGCCTCAACCACTTCCTCTGGCAGTTTGTTCCATGTACTCATCACTCTGCGTGAAAAAGTTGCCCCTCAGGCCCCTTTTATATCTTTCCCCTCTCACCCTAAACCAAGCAGGTGAAAGCAGCTTGACCTCCATTCACATCATAATTACTAATTATTATAACTTATAAACCACAGCTTACTAGGTTTAAAAATTAAGTTAACAAAAGAAATTTAAAAAAGTGCAAAATATGTGCAAACCTATTAGCCTCTGTGGGTTTAGCGACTGAAGTCTTAAACCAATGTTTAACCAGACGAATCAGATCCTTCACACCTAAAGTAGATGCCTTTACAAAATCCACTTGGTATTTCAGCAGAGAGATTGAATAAAGCTGAATTTTTACATCATCCCCACAATTGTATAGTTGTCGATATAAGTTCCTTTTAGCATCTATACAATAAAAGTAGTAAAAATAAAATTGAGCAATTTATGAAAAGTGAACAAACAGAAAGGTGACAACTGCAGCTACAATGTAACATTTACGATTTGCATCTTGAAAAGCTGCACAATAAATTGTTTTAAATGCAGAGACAACAGAACAGCTATTACAGAGACAGGAGACAAATAAACTGTTAATCTATTTTGGGGATCCTGGCTAAGAGTATCAAAGGATCTTTCACATCCACCTCAATAAAAGGTGGATGTCTGCAATTTGATTATGCCCTCAAATATATCCTTCTAACAATGTAAAATGTCAATTATTAATGTATCAAAGTGCTTGTCTACATTATCTGCTCAAATCTGGAAAGGAATTTGAATTTCTGATGGGAATACCAGAGTTTCATCCTGCATCTAAGAGCTTAAACAAAATTTAATAGGCAAAATAATTATGAAAAGCAGTGGTGCACTGTAACACACCATTTATTTTTTAAAAGCGTGAAGGATTAGAGCCTTTGGGAGAATTGAAGCATGTAAGGGGTGAACCCAAGAGTAGTTTAATCTCAGGGTTTAGATATTTTAAAACAAGGACCACTCAGGTCACAGGAGGCACCCACTGCAACCTAGTTACCATACACACCATTGACAATGACAATCCAATGTTAGGTTTTAAGACACATTCTGACACCAAGGGAAAGTGGTGTGGGGAAAAAATTCCCTCCATACATGCTGCCTGACCTGCTGTGTTCCTCCAGCACTTTTTGTGTGTTGCTCCAGATTCCAGCATCTGCAGAATCTCTTGCGTCTCTGTCCCAAATAATTCACTTGCCATTTGTACTATTTTTTACTTCTGTTACTCTCATTGAGCAGAATGAGTGCAAGTGAATGGTGGTTTCTCTAAGAATGACCATTATGTCTTCATTTTAAGGCATTCATTAAGTAAGAAGGTCAAAACATGCTATCACTAACCAGTTTTCCATAATACAACATGAATACTAGTCCATTCTTGCATCACAATCAAAAATGAGGCTGATCAAAAACTATGAACAAAGGGATTATTTTTTCTCTATTAGCAAAGGTTGGAACATCTATGACTCTTTGGCTGTTTTGAATTCCTGACATCTAAAACTTACACAGAATCCTATCACACACTGGCAATTCTGGGAAGAAAATGAAACTTCCTATCCTGACAAGTAATGCAGTTCTGTCTTCCTGAATTGATATTGAATTCCTCCATTTAATGACTGTAAGATAAGGCAAATACATGGAAGTTCAGGATGGGTTCTTTTAAGTGTATTTTTATTAATTTATTTCAATGAGTAAAATATTTTCCAATGGTAGTTGATTCTAAGGGCTTCGTTTGAAGGATGTGGTACAGTATTTCTTAAAATGATTATTCTTAGTTTGTTAAATACATTTTTTAAGATGCACTTCCTTTAATATGGGATTTGTACAGATGGGTGCCCACTTGTCACCATGGACATGATGGGCCTAATGGTCTGCTTCCATGTTTCTAATAATGATTCCTGCAATAAAATGCATTATATACTCATATCAAAATTAAACAGCAAAAAAAAATGCCAACCTTGGGATGCAATAGGTCCTAATAAATCATAGCAAAGCATGACATCAAAGTGGTGAATGTGTAGATCTTTGAAACACTTGAATTGAAATCGAAGGGAAAGTGAAGCCTTCCTTTCTATCAATATCCTGAAAGTAAAAAGACTTTGAATCACATATACTGTATGCATCTCACCACTTAAGATGTTGTTGTGCCTTACTCTTTTCCGCAATGTATTTAAGGAATGCAGTCAGCATTAACACCATTTCTTTTGGCCAAAGGTTCCAGGGTTTTCCAGTTCTGATGAAGGGTCATCAACTTGAAAGATTAACTTGTTCCTCTCTCCACAGATGCTACCTGACCTGATGACTGTCACAACATTTTCTGTTTATATTTCAGATTTCCAGCACCAGCAGCAATTTTTTTTGTCTTTTCAATTGCCTGATGGAAGTAGGCTGGAAAATGAGGAAGTATTTATTATTCAGTGGACATTCCTTTGACTAAGAATCTCAGCATCTAACGTGGAGAACATCAACGGTAAACAAAACCATTAGGGATCAAGTCTCAGAAAGCAATGCAGATGGTGGCTTCTTTGGAGATATAATACTGACCACGTTGCTATAATGGCTGGTTGCCCCACAGGGGAGTTAAATGTGAATGTTGGCAAATCTCTAGCAATTTGTGGGAGCGGGTTTCCGAGGAACCTAATGGTTCTTTCACCTTTTGGCATTGAACCTACGCCTGGTGGGATGAAACCTTATGTCATCTGAACCTTCTGACTATTTGGAGTTCAAATGCAGACAACCATTTCAACAGCAAATGAAAAGTCAAAAAAAAAATTGCAGATGCTGGAAATCTGAATTAAAACCAATTCAGCAGGTCATGCAACATCTATGGAAGGAGGAACAGTTTCATTTTCAGGTCAAAGACCTTTCAACAGAGTTTGGATGAAGAGTCTTCAACCTGGAAATATTAACTATTTCCCTTTCTGCTGATGCTACCTGATCTGATGAGTATTGCTAGCAGTTTCTGTTTTCATTTCAGCAATCTGTTTGGCACCACTGGAAGTTTAGAAATCACAGAAGTACCAATCAATCAAGTGGCTTTCACACACCTAGGGTCAAGCTTCTTAAGTCTTGGTTCAAATGCAACCATCCAGATGAGTGCTGCATGTTCTGCTAGACTCCTGACTTAATTCTTATGGATACTGGAGAGGTTTTATGAGATCACCAAGGGAGTTATTTATTGCAGAGTACACAGCCTTGGGTTCAACACAGGCGCTCCTGAAGGCTGTGTGCTTAGTCCCCTGCTCTACTCTATAGCTGTGGCTAAGCACAGCTCCTATGCCATGTACAAATTTGCTGATGACACCACTGTTGTTGGACAAATCACAGGTGGTGATGAGCCAGCTTACCAGAGCGAGATAGGACACTTGGTTGAGTGGTGCTACAACAACAACCTCTCAGTCAACGTCAGTAAAACTAAAGAGCTGATTGTTGACTTCAGGAAGGGGGAGGAGGATGAATATGCACCAGTCTACATTGATGGATCGGCAGTGGAGAGGGTCAGCAACTTTGAATTCCTGGGTGTTAACAAATTGGATGGCCTGCCCTAGGTCCTGCACATAGATGCAGTCACAAGGGAGGCACACCAGCGACTTTACTTTCTTAGGAGGTTAAGGAGGTTTGGCTTGTCACCGAACACTCTATAAAAACTTCTACAGATGTATTGTTGAAAGTATCCTGACTGGTTGCATCACGGTCTGGCACGGCAAGTCAAATGCCCAGGAACACAAGAAGCTGCAGAAAGCGATGGATTCTGCCCAATACATCATGGGCACATCCCTCACAACCATTCGTAGTATCTACACAAGGCGCTGCCTCAAGAAGGCAACATTTATCATCAAAAGCTCCCCATCATCCGGGTCATGTCAGCTTCTCGCAGTTACCATCAGGCAGGAGGTACAGAAGCCTGAAGTCCCACACCACTAGGTTCAAGAACAGTTACATCCCTTCAGTCATTCAGTTCATGAACCAACCTGCACAATGCTAATCACCAGAGCTTAGCAACGCTATGACCACCTTGCACTAAAATGGACTTTTTTTGTTCTAAATGTGGTCTTTCTTGTAAAATTTGTGTACAATTTATGTTTTTCTTGTGACTGCCGCAAGCTTTTCATTGCATCTGTGCATATGTGTGCTTGTGCATATGACAATAAACTCGACTTTGACTTTCTTGTAACCTTGTTGTTGGTGTTAACCTTCAGATCAAAGTGACTTTTGGGATGTCGATTATTTAGGATTCAATGATAATGGTGGTATTGAAGGTTAAAGTGAGGTTGCTGGGGTTCCTTTCATTTGTAACTAGCCATAGAGCATGAACAACATCTGTCTGTCATTTTCCAGATTCTACTGCAGACCTGCATGGGCTGCTTCCCTTTCGAAGAAACTGTGAAATGATATGAGCACGACAGTCATTAAAGAGCAATTCATTCTGGAAGTTGACACTAAAATCATCGATGCTTCAGCTATTAATAATTGTGCTAAGCACTCTCCCTGCTGTGATATGAAAGGGCTGTGAGGACTGGTTTCCAATAATCACAACCATTTTTTTCATCAGGTTTAACTTTAGAGACTCATGAGATCTGACCTTTGATTAACCCGTTTCACTAGTGCTTCTTGGATCCAATCTCAATTGAATACTGGCTGAATAATGACAAGGGCTAAGGAAAACATCCTACCCAGCACAAACGTATAGCATAATACAAATCTACATTTAGGCCGTATAGCATAATACAAATCTACAAAGGGGACAGAAATGGTTGGCATTTCTCATTATTTACTTCAAACTTGCAGCAGCAAGTCTTTTGCTTCCTAAAAATAGTTCCTTTATCTCACCTATTCGTCATCACAGATATCTTCAAATTATTCTCCAGCCCACATAGCATGGAAGATATTTTCTCTTTGCAGTCATCGATGCTCAAAAATGAAGAACTAAATATCACAACGTCAATATCAGACCAACTCCTGGTGTCAGTCCCTTTGAAGTAAGAGCCACCCTGTGAAGAATTATGTCACCAATTACAATACAGAACAGTAAGATTTACATTTGTGTGTTGAATTTCATAACCTGAACTCACAAAGCACTTAATAAGCAATGAAAATGTAATCACTGTCAAAGTATAGGAAACATGGTGACCAATTTGCACATGCAAACTTGCACAATCAACAACAAACTAAATAACTTGTTCATCTATTTTAAGTGATGGTTAGGGGTTAATGACTGCCATAACAAACAAGAACCCTCTTACTCTCCTTCAAATGATGGAGAGCATCTTTATACATCTACCCAACAGGAACTCTATTTAATGTCTCATTTGAAAGGCACATCTCTGAAGAACAAGACTCCATCATCAATACATCGATTTTGAAGCCTAGAGTATATGTTCAACTCTGGAGTAGGGTTTAAACCAAAAATCTTCTGACTCATATTATCCATTCCCATTTAAAAGTTTCCTTTAAATATTGCACAATTAGCTTTCCTGGCTTCTTTCATAAATCCCATATATTATAGAGCTTTATAAAATTTTCATGAATTTAGACAGCAGTTGTAAATAAAGGGAGCACTTAAATTGTTTCTGGCATTGACATCTCACTATGGATTAGATGTAGCTCAAAGCAATTTAGTCTGAAGTTACATACTTCTATAGACTGATTATATGGCCCATTAGTTAACTGGAGACTTATGGACCTTTTCTGACTGTAGCAAGTTTTTGGTACAGTTTCACTTCCAAGCATAGCTATCTGGCAAGAATGCTGCAGTACTGCAGTAATATGACCAAGTTGCACATCATGCAGATGGGCCCGAATTAGATAAAACTGTGGTAGATGTCCTAATTTTTACTTGTGTCAACTGAATAAGGAACATTAAGCTTACAACTTTAACTCTTAAGTCCCTTATGTATGAGAGTCATACAGCACATTAACAGGCCCTTTGGCCCAACTGGTCCATGCTGACCAAGATGCTCATCCAAACTAGTCCCATTTGCCTGCATTTGGCCCATATCCTTCCAAACCTTTCCTATCCATGCACTTGTCCATCTGCCTTTTAAAAGTTGTTATTGTACCTGCCTCAACCAGTTCCTCTGGCAGTTTATTCCATTCATGCGCCACCTGTGTAAAAAGAAAAGTTACCCCTCAAGTTCCTACTAAATCTTTCTCCTCTCACATTAAACCTATGCCCTCTAGTTCTTGATTTCCCAACCCTGGGAAAAATACTGAGTGCATTCCCCCTATCTATATTTTATATTTTATACACCTCTGTAAGATCTCTCTCTTTATACACCTCCCTCAGTCTCTTACACTCCAAGGAAGAAAGTCCTGGCCTGTCCACTCTTTCTCTATAACTCAGTCCCTTGATTCCTAGCAACTCCTTGTAAACCTTTTCTGCACTCTTTCCAGTTCAATAACATTTTTCCTGTAGCAGGGTGACCAAAACTGAACACAATACTCCAAGTACTCCACAATGCGTTTGGCTTAAATCTTTTACCAGACTTCACTAGACTGGTGTAAGGAAGACCCCAGCAAATCGCTGGCTTCTGCTTCCTGCTCCCTAAACTTACCGAGTTGAGTGAACTGGTTTCTGTTTTCTGACTGCCTGACTAGGGGGCCAAACGATGATGCTTTCCACGTTACAAATTTCACCTGACAAACCCTTTTTCCATGGTGATATTGTAATGCCAGCTAAGAAGGTTTAAGTCATGGATCAAATTAATTTCAATTTGTCATTTGTTCTGAACAGGAACATATCAGAAATTCTGGATGGTGAGCAGAAACTGTGGTCATATTTTTAGCTTTTTCTATCCAAAAACACTTTGTCCTCAACTGTAGTCAAAAACTGGCTTTGATTTTTTGGAAAGGCCATTTCTACAAGCTGCTTGACAGGTTACAGAAGGCAAAGCAACCACTGTAGCCCTAACCTGTGATGCAGGAGTATGAGAAATGCTCAATGGTTTAGCAAAGTAGCTTTCCCAGGATTGAGCAGTAACTCTTCAATAACACATTTGAAGATCATCCTACTACCTTGATGAGTCGAGTCACTGATATGGGACAGCATTTTTGAATTAAGTCAATGAGGTTTTCTACTTCCTCTGCACAAGCCACTCTCAAAAGTCCCATTTGTGGTCGAAGGTTTGTTTCCATGAATTTCTGTAAGAGCTGTGGACTTCTTTGATCCAGTATAGTGTCTGGGGAGAATGCTGTTGACATTCTTGCTGCAAAAATATAATCAAAAATCCTTTTTTTTTGAAGAACTTGGATCATTTAAAAAAATCTATATAACAATGACATACACAGCTACTTAAAATAGAAAACAAAATGTTGTATTGCTGGATTACTAACTTTAATAAAATAGAAAGTGGTCAGTTTGGATCAAGAAGCAAGTTCTATGTCTGAATCTTTACCTTAATAAGCAAACTCTAATCCCTATAAATATTCAAACATGCTGCTAATATATGTTATGCCTGATATAGAATGCACTGTGCTCCATTTAATATTATTCAATCTCAAAATTACATGAAAATACTAAACTAAAACATCTTACAGAAACTAACTTATTCAGGTGTTACAGATTAGGTTGCTATTTGGTGACTGTCCCTTTAAAATATAGTACAGTAGTGTGTGTGTGGTGTCATCACGACAGCAAGAAGATAACGTACTGACATTTGTTCAGTGAGTCAGTGAGAAAAGAGAGAGAGGGAGAGAGAGATACTGACTGCTGGTCTCTGTGTCGATGGATGAAAAACAATAACTGTGTCTGTCACTACAATCCACGTATGGATTTTTGGAGCAATCCAGTGGATTCCACTTTGTCGTTAACCTGTAGAGGGAAACAGGTATTTCTGTGGACGGCCACGTCTCAAATGCCTTTTGGAGTGGCAGATACTTCGGAACAAGGCAATGGAGATCATCAGTGATTGGGGTGTGGTATGGGTTCCATTGTGGAACATTTGGATTTCATAATTTCTCTCTATATTCTCTCTACATTTTCTCTTCAGTCAACGGTGGTTTTGCAAAAGCCTTTGCTCATGTTTCACCTTATGACTTGCTGCTGAACTTTGAGAATTATTCCTGGACTTGGAGTTTGGGAATTTGCCACACACACACTTCAAGTTTAGTTTTGGGAATTATATCTGATATCTAACATTTTTAACTTTTCTTCTTATTATTTGTTATTATTAAAATAGTTTCTAACACTTATACATGATTTGGTGTGTTTCTTTTGTTGCTGGTACATAACACAGATACTTAAAATCGGCAGCTGTAAATGGACTGACATTTGTCATTGGACAGGCTCGATTTAGAGGAAATTCAAAAATATTTTACTCATCTGTTTTAAGCTTCATGTTTGGATTAATAATAAAACAGAAATGAATAGTTAGTTGTTTTCCTCATTGGAACAGCCTGTTCAGATAATTTATGATGAGATTAACTTAGAGTTTCATTACCTTGAAAACATCAGAAAATTAGGGGGAACAGTTTAGTTGATAGTTTCAAGTTGGGAAGTCTGAAACCATCAACTTCACTTATAAATCAATGTGGCAAGTTAAAAGGGTTTATTTATAATCTTTGTGCCCGGATTGATGCTTGCTAAGGAATGGATCCCATAAAAATGGACAAAGAGAAATTGCATCATGCAGGAAGTGTTCTAGCAAGATGGTGTATGAGGGAACAAGATCACTTTCACTTGGGTTACATAAGGCATCATGCACAAAATCATTATAAGTTTAGGAATCTCACATAAAGCACAAATGTAATTACATGATGTCCTACTGCAGCTGGAGCTCTTGCAAGTAGCAATTGTCAACTGCAACAGGAAGTAGTGAGGTGTATTCCAGTAACTGAATGGTAAGAGTGCTGTGACAGAGACCGAGTACATAAACCACGTCTTCCTTTAAGGTACCTCTATTAGTCACACATACATTGAAACACACAGTGAAATGCATCTTTGTGTAGAGTGTTCTGGGGCAGCCCACAAGTGTTGCCACACTTCCGGTGCCAACAATGCATGCCCACAACTTCCTAACCCGTACGTCTTTGGAATGTGGGGGGAAACCGGAGCATCCAGAGGAAACCCATGCAGTCACGGGGAGAACGTACAAACTCCTTACAGACAGTGGCCGGAATTGAACCCGGGTCACTGGTGCTGTAATAGCGTTATGCTAACCGCTACAGTACTGTGCTTGCCCTCAACTGGACATTGTGATAACATTGAGACTTTTTCCCCAGGGTGAAAATGGCTCAAATGAGGGGACATAACTTAAGGTGACTGGAGGAAGGTATGGGAGGGATGTAAGATGCAAGTATTTTTTTTACACACAGAAAATGGTGGGTGCGTGGAATGCACTGCCAGCAGAAGTGGTGGAGGCAGATACATTAGGGACATTTAAGGGACTCTTAGATAGCCACATGAGTGATAGAAAAATGGAGGGCTATGTGGGAGGGAAGGGTTAGCTAGATCTTAGAGCAGGATAAAATGTCAGCACAATATCGTGGGACGAAGGGCTTGTACCGTGCTGTAATGTTCTATGTTCTATTTGTAGACAACCAGAGAAAGCACCCTACACCCTACCAAAGAAGGCCCTGCTTCCAAATCTGGTCCTTTTGGTGTGTTAAAGACGACTGCAGGGGCAATTCCCCATCAAGAGTTTGGGCAAGAACAGTGCTTTAAAGGAAGCTTGAGTGAGCTTTTTCTTTGCTTTTATTGGTCAAGTTTCTGTCAGACAGCTCAGTCAATACCAATTTCAACAGTCCCCATCTTTCTCTAAATGTTCTTGGACTATGGTTTAAAAGTTGTGTGAAGGAGCCAACTAATAGTGACAGTGTAGCATCTCCAGCAGAGGTTGACTCCCAATTGTTTATTTTCTCACAAGGGAAACCCAGCCTTTTTGTTTGATACAAAATGGAGCTGGATGGTAACCAACATCACATTCAGAGGAAAACTGTCACAGGGCTTTCTATGACTGAGAGTTTGAGGCTACAGCTACTTAGAAGCCATAAACCCATCCCAAAACAGTTGATAATCACAGAGCAAGAATTAATACTCTCAAAGGTGATAATGTTTGGTATTAGTTCACCTACCCAAAAAGGTTCCCTTCTTGTTAACCTAGAACACAATAAATATCTTTGAGCAAGAGCATTTTAAGGATGGTTTACCTCTTTGGCTGGCTGTAAAATGATGCTCTTGCCTCTCATGCTGCTCCCTGCTGTGGATGGTTCCAAAACTCCTGCCACACATCCGGCAAGACACACTCTTTCCTGACGCCACAAACTTGTCCTCTCGTTTTTGGGGCTCATCCCAGTATAGATGCTCACTTGACAAATTACATGCATCTTTGCAATGTACCATCTACATATGAAACATAATACACTGACTGCATGCATAATTAAAATAATACTTTCAGCGACAAATGTACGAAGGCCAGCACTAAGCTTACTTACTTGTCATGATGTAATGAACATTTCTGCTGTTCTCTAAAAAAAAGGCAAATATTTTGCTTAATTTAATTTAGAGCATTACATTTTCATAAAGATATTGCTGATACCTTAAATCAATGAGGGCATACAAGGAGTGCTCATGGAAATAGAGGATTGTACTTTATTCCCAAGTCATTTTAAGGTTGTTATTAAAGCCTAAGCCTGTCCTAAATTTTAAAGCTAGTTTTAAGAAAACATAAACTTACCCTGAATTAGAAACAGGAGTTGGTTATTAACATAGTGATTAATCATTAACATTGTGATTGATGTCATCTAACTCTGCGTTCTCGCTTTTGCCCCATATTCCTCGATACATTAGGTTATCAAAAGTCTATCAATCTTAGATTTTAAACTGACAATTGACTTAGGATCAACTGCCATTTGTGGATAGTTTCTTACTGTACCTGGTATACTCCTAAATAATCACCCACTTTCCTTCCCATGGCATCTTCCCGTGTAACCTTGAGATTTGTAACACCAACCCTTTTTAGTACCTCCTTCCCCAATGAACAGGATCCCAAGCATTCTTTCATTGTAAAGCAGTGATATATTCATACATCTTTCAATGTAATCTGCTATGTATGCTCCTCATGATGTGGTCTCATCAATATTTGTGAGACCATGCAGATTTAAGTACCATCTTCTTACTTCTTTCTCTCTTGCAGCCAATTTCATATCCAGGCTGACAATTTGCCTTCAATCTGATGAAATTCAATTTCAGCCAGAAGTGTACTATGATGCACATTATTAAATGCATTCAGTAATGTATAAAAGTCCAAAGAATGAATCTGCATTTTATTCATATCAGTCTATTATAATTGCAACACTACATTGTTTTCACTTTCAGTGAATTTTTCAGTTCTTTTCTAAAATTGTGGTTTGTTGATACACTCATGACAAGTAAAATGAATCAGCTTTTTCTACAACTATGTGCTTTAAACTTTATGATTGCATATTTGCAGCAAATTCAATGGTTCCAAAATTGCAGGGTTATGAAGCCAAAGCCCCAGAATATACGATTAACTTAACCTTGTTGGAATTCTGTTCTATTTAAACCATAGGTTGAAATTTTAGTCATTTTGGGGCTGAATCAGTGGCTGATCTTTTGGAGGACAACCACATGTCAATCATGCTCTTTGTAAGGAGTGACCTTGGGCTTTGTCAAGTAAATTCTCCCTTTTTTCCTTTGATAGGCCTATTGATTCACTCAAGTATCACTGAGCCCCCAAACCTTTACTGGAATGAGATTATCATCCTAGATGGGATCAATTTTCTTCATAAAATGCACAGCAGATCTCATTGAATTCAGTGACTTACTGGAACATACTTTTGGCCTTTTAGCCCTTTGTTTACCATATACCAGCAAGGCAGAAATGTACTGCAGGAGGGCAAATTGAGTGTATTAGGGCAGGTGAAGCATTAGTGTGGGTGCCAGCAGCCTGCAAGATAGCTTGCATTCATATAACACTTTTCTCGAGGTAAATACTTTACAGCCAATGAAAAAATAGTGAAGTGCAGTCACTGTTGTAATGTAGAAAATATGGCAGCCAAATTGTGCCCATAAACAACTACGTGATAATTAGATAACCTAGCTGCTTTTTGTAATAGTGATTGATAGAGGAATATTGTCCGGGATACTAGAGAAAAGTCACCAGTCCTTTCTCAAAATAGTGCCTTGATGTCATTCATATCCACCTAAGTTAGCAGATGAGGACTCTGTTTAACATCGCTGGAGAGACTGCAGAGGAGATTCATCAGGACATTGCCTAAACTGGAGGACTTTAGTTGTGGGGTAAGAGTTCGGATAGGCTGTGCTTGTATTCCCTGGAGTGAAGGAGGCTGAGGGATGACCTGATAGAAGTATAAAAAATTATGAGAAGCATAGATAGGGTTGATAGCCAAAATCTTTTCCCCATGGCAAGGGTATCAAAAACAAGAAGGCATAGTCTTAAAGTGAGAGGTAGCAGATCTGAAGGGTAAGTTTATTTACACAGAGAGTGGTTAATATCCGAAATGTGCTGCCAGAAGAGATGATGGAATCGGATATAATTATTATGTCCAAGAAGCATTTAGACAGACATTTAAATAGGCAAGGTACGGAAGGACAAGTCCTAATGCTGGCAAGTGGGATTAGTGTAGACGGGCAGAAAAGGTCGGCACGAACGTTGTGGGCCAAGTGGCCTGTTTACGTGCTGTACACTCCATGATCGTAACTGAAAGACAGCATGTCAGTATTCCTTCAGTTCTGCACTGGAGTGTCAGACTAGAATTCGTGCTCAAGTTTCTTGGTGTATGACCCGAACCAAAAAACTCCTGATTCAGATGTGACACAGCAACCACTGAACCATGACTGCACCATAGCCAGATTCCAGTCCGGATCCAAGAGAAGTGTTGTATTAACCAAATCAGAGATTTCCAAAGATTGTCAGTGCAATAAATTAATTGAGTTAAAAGTCAAACCAAAAGAACTATTTCTAGTTTTAGCAGCATTTTGTAATGTTGCCTGCCAAATTTAGTAAGTGAGCTGAGATGGTGATACAAGTTCCTAAAATTAAACACATCACACAGGACTCATACTTTCTTATTCAATTGTCTATGTCGACTAATGCAGTAAATTAGCTTTATGATTTCTAACCTTGCCCATATGTGGAGCTGCACCATAGAGCAGGCAATACTTGATAGAGAATGATTCTGCACACTCACCTGTTCATGCTCCCTCAATTTTTCTCGCAACACCTCAGTCCCACATTTATCACAGTACACTCTTCCAATATGTTTAGCTTGAAAATGGTGCTTTAGGGCTATTTGACTGGCAAAGTCAGTGCCGCATCGCACACAGTTGTATGATTTAACAAACGGCATGATCCTCTGACATATCCATCAGTTTCTGAAGATCATCTACAAATTATGCAAATATTCAATTAATGTCAGATATAATGATCATGTGAAATGCAAGTGAAATTGTAATTTATTTGAAATGCCAATAAAGACCAAGTGCTACTTAGATACAGAAAACCCTCAGTGACCTAGCTGTCTCAATTATTGGTATTGGTTTATTATTGTCACTTGTACCGAGGTACAGTGAAAAACTTGTCTTGCATACCGATCGTACAGGTCAATTCATTACACAGTGCAGTTACATTGAGGTAGTACAGAGTGCATTGAGGTAGTACAGGTAAGAACAATAACAGTACAGAGTAAAGTGTTACAGCTACAGGGAAATGGCAGTGCAATAAGGTGCAAGGTCACAACAAGGTAGATCGTGAGGTTAGAGTCCATCTACATGGTATAAGGGAACTGTTCAATAGTCTTATCACAGTGGGGTAGAAGCTGTCCTTAATTCTGGTGGTACATGTCCTCAGGCTCCTGTATCTTCTGCCTGATGGAAGAGGAGAGAAGAGAGAATGACCCGGGTGGGTGGGGTCTTTGATTAGAAAAAGTTATACAGCTCAGAAACAGGCCCTTTGGTTCACGCCGCTCATCCCATTTCTCAGCACTCTTCCCGCAGTTTTCTATGCCCTGGTACTTCAAGTGCACATCGAAATACTTCTTAAATGTTAAGATAGCACCTGTCTCCACTAGAGAAGCAAAGGACTGCAGATGCTGGAATCCAGATGAAAAACACGATGATGCTGGAGGAGCATCAGTAGTCCCTCCAGCATCAACCTGTTTCCACTATTCTCTCAGGCAGTACTTTCCAGATTTCAAACACCCTCTGGGTGAAAACAAAATCCTCAAATCACCTCTAAATCAGCTATCCTTTACTTTAAACCTATGACCTCTGGTGACAGACACTGCCGTTAGGGGAAAATGTTTCTTACTATCTATCCCATGTATGCACCTCATAATTTTGTACACCACAATTGGATGCCACCTCAGACCTTCTCTTCTCCAAAGAAAACAAACCAAGCCCTTTCCAGTTTCTCCTCATAGCTAAAATGCTCCATCCTGTGCAAAATCCTAGAGAATTTCTCCTGAACCCTTATTAGTGCAATCTCATTCTTCCTACTGTGTGGAGACCAGGACCACACAGAGTACTCCAACTGTAGTCCAACCAATGTTTTGTCCAGTTGCACCATGGCCTCCCTGCACTTATTTTCTATGCCCTAGCTGATGAAGTCAAATATCCCACATACTTTCTTAACCACCTTATCTGGCTGTGCTGCTGCCTTCAGGAACCATTGAACATATACTTGCTTACGTCTGAAAAAAAAATTCAAGGCTTATGCTAAAATTACTTGGATTAAATTTCCAAGTGGATTTCTTAGTCATCTGCAGTAAAATAATCCACAAAAATTCCATAGAGAAAAAAATCACTTGTCCCATTTCTATAGGAATTTTGCAGACTTTTCATTCAATTACAATTGCAAGAAACTCCACGGTTTTTCTTGCTTGTTAGAAGATATTGAAATGGTACTTGGAATAAGGTGCATCAAGCCTGCTCCTGCCGCAAGGGAGGAAGGGGGGGAGGGGGGGGGAGGAAGGGGGGGAGGGGGGGAAGGGGAAGGGGGGGAAGGGGGGGAGGGGGGGGAAAGGGAAGGGGGGGAGGGGGGGGGAAAGGGAAGGGGGGGAGGGGGGGGAAAGGGAAGGGGGGGAGGGGGGGGAAAGGGAAGGGGGGGAGGGGGGGGAAAGGGAAGGGGGGGAGGGGGGGGAAAGGGAAGGGGGGGAGGGGGGGGAAAGGGAAGGGGGGGAGGGGGGGGAAAGGGAAGGGGGGGAGGGGGGGGAAAGGGAAGGGGGGGAGGGGGGGAAAGGGAAGGGGGGAGGGGGGGGAAAGGGAAGGGGGGGAGGGGGGGGGAAAGGGAAGGGGGGGAGGGGGGGGGAAAGGGAAGGGGGGGAGGGGGGGGGAAAGGGAAGGGGGGGAGGGGGGGGAAGGGGGGGAGGGGGGGGGAAGGGAAGGGGGGAGGGGGGGAAGGGAAGGGGGGAGGGGGGGAAGGGAAGGGGGGAGGGGGGGGAAGGGAAGGGGGGAGGGGGGGGAAGGGAAGGGGGGAGGGGGGGGAAGGGAAGGGGGGAGGGGGGGGGAAGGGAAGGGGGGAGGGGGGGAGGGGGGGAAGGGAAGGGGGGAGGGGGGGAGGGGGGGAAGGGGGGAGGGGGGGAGGGGGGGAAGGGAAGGGGGAGGGGGGGAGGGGGGGAAGGGAAGGGGGGGAGGGGGAAGGGGTAGGGGGAGAGAGGGTAGGGGAGGAGGGGGGAGGGGGAGGGGGGGGGAGGGGGAGGGGAGGGGGGGGAGGGGAGGGGGGGGAGGGGAGGGGGGGAGGGGAGGGGGGGGGAGGGGAGGGGGGGGGAGGGGGAGAGGTCACTGGTACAAATATACTGTGTGTACTTACATGGCTTTAAAACTGCCACTGAGATACATGCCACTGCCTCACGGGTCCACATTACCCCGTCCGCCTGGTTACTGAAGCGCCGGTCGAGGGAGCAGGACTCGCCAGCCGCGCCGCTCTCGCTGCAACACCGCCCGCTGGGTTTTAATGGGCGTTTAACGCAGATTCGAGGACTGCACTTACCCCAACGGGATGGATGTTTACCCAGCCCATCCACTCTGCAAGCGAGCCGGGACCCCACACTGTCTTCACAAAGTTCCTCACAGCATCATACCACACACACACACACACACAAATGTTGGATGCTACCTAAATTGCGCATTAATGATAAAAATTATTTAATGTACTCCCGCAGGATTTCTCCTGAAGAATGTTGTTTGCTTGCAGCGCGTTACCACGGGGTGCCTGCGCGCCTTCTGTTTACATCAGGAAGCGGCACTCACCCTGTGCACCGGCAGCCAAAACAAGCGAAAGGTGAGCAAAGCGGCGCGTCCGTGCAGGGATTCGGAGGGCAACAGTGGCGCTCAGTGTGTCCCCGGCTACTGGTTCGAGTTGCAACGCGGCCAGCCGAGCGCCTGGCTGGTCACCCGGGCGACGGTGCAGGCTGCAACACCCGCCAGCCGCGCCCCTCCGCACCGCCCTTGGTGTCGTGTGTCTCTGGAGTGGGGCATGCGGTGTCCACTGGCTCGCCGGTGTGCCTCCTGGATAAGGTTGGACTAGTTTTAAATTAAGAATCACTTAAATATTCTGATGAAAGTCATGCAGATAAAACCTCTTTCTAAACGTATCCATGATGGCAATTGCATAGTATCCATTTCAGTGTCAAAGTTGAGTTTATTGTCATGTGCACAAGTACGTGTGCACAGGTGCAATTAAAAGCTTGCTTGTAGCAGCATCACAGGCACATAGCATCATTTAAACAACATTCACAAGAAAGGCATGAATTAAACGCGATTTTTACAAGAAAGAACATAATTAGAACAAAAAGGTCCACTTTAGTGCAAAGTGATCATAGTGTTGCTGAACTCTAGTGATTAGGGTTGTGCAGGTTGGCTCAAGAACCGAATGGTTGAAGGGAAGTGGCTGTTCCTGAACCTGGTGGTGTGGGACTTCAGGCTTCTGTACCTCCTGCCTGATGGTAGCTGTGAGAAGATGGTGTGGCCCAGATGGTGATCCCAACCATCCAGGCTATGCCATTAGGGGGCAGGCACGGTAGCATAGCGGTTAGCATTACACTACTACAGCACCAGCGACCCAGGTTCAATTCCGGTCGCTGTCTGTAAGGAGTTTGTACGTTCTCCCCGTGTCTGTGTGGGTTTCCTCTGGGTGCTCTGGTTTCCTCCCACATTCCAAAGACATATGGGTTAGGAAGTTGAGGGCATGCTGTGTTGGCACCAGAAGCGTGGCGACACTTGCGGGCTGCCCCCAGAACACCCTACGCAAAAGATGCATTTCACTGTGTGTTTCAATGTACGTGACTAATAAAGATATCTTTGATGATGGATGTTGTCTTCTTGAGGCAGCGCCTCCTGTAGATACTACCAAAGGTGGGGAGGGATGTGCCTGTGATATATTGGGCAGAGTCCACTACTCTCTGCAGCTTCTTATGTCCCTGCGCATTTGAATTACCTTGCCAGACTGATGCAAACAGTCAGGACACTTTCAACAGTACATCTGTAGAAGTTTGTCAGAGTGTTTGGTGACAAGCTGAACCTCCTTAACCCCCAAAGAAAGAAAAGATGCTGACGATCTTTCCTTGTGACTGTATCTACGTGCAGGGCCCAGGACAGGTCATCCTATATGTTAACACCCAGGAATTTAAAGTTGCTGACCCTCTCCACCACTGATCCCCCAATGCAGACTGGCGCATGTTTGCCCTTCTCTCCTTTCCTGAATTCAACAATCAGCTCTTTAATTTTACTGATGTTGAGTGCGTTGTTGTTGTGGCATCATTCAACTGGGTGTCCTATCTCACTCTGGTAAGCTGACTCATCACCACCTTCCACATTTACGTTCTATGTCAATTAGTTTATTCTGAATGCTTTGGGCATTCAGATATAGAACCTCTAGATATGCCTTATTACCAAATTTAGACATTAACTTTTTTTGTCTTGTGGTCCTATTTTGTCTTATTACCATTTCTTTATACTTGAACTCCATTAGTGCACTCTTTTTATATGTCCTGTCCCTCCCTGACACAATCCTCTGTTCAAGGATGACCAGAGCTTCTGGTAACTTGTGACTTCTCCATCCCACTTGATTTCTGATCTCTCTCTTTCTGGACTTTTACAATTTTCCTGCAAGGTAAGCTGGATGGTGCAGTCTTTTTCTTGTTTTTATATTTTCTTGTTTTAGAGCATTACTGCCCTCGGACACACTAAATTCAACAGCTTCAGATAACCAATATTTCCACTTTGTATTGCAACTGACCAGTGCCAATGAAAGCTATCAACCCAAAACTTTGATCCTGCTTCTCTCTTCCTTGGTGCTGGCTGGCCTGCTAAATACTTCCAGCATGATTTGTTTTTATTTCGGATTTCCAGCAGTGTTGATATTTTTGCTTCTCCTGTTTGTACCTCTCAGTTCTAACCGTTTCCCCCCTTTCTCCTCCTTTGCTTTCATTCATCTTTTAGTTGCATCTCCTCTGGTTGGATCACCTGCAATTAACAAGCCTTCCCAATCCCTTCTTGGCAGGCAGCACTACCACTTGGGATATTCAGTATATCCAGGCTTCATCCTGTTGCAGAGACTACCTTTGTTCTCTCCACCCCGCTCTGCAATTTAAACATTTTTGGTTTCTAACTTTTGCGATGAAAGGTTACTAACCACGTTTCTCTCTCCAAAAAGGCTGCCCAACCTACTGAGTATTAGGTATTAGAGGTTTTCAGTATAGTCCTGAAAGGATCCAGAGGCAAAGCCTGATGATTCTGATTACATTCAATCACAGTAACTCCCATCAGCCACTGTCACAGTTTGACCTCCATAGACATGGTTTTTCATAGAGATCAGGAAGTCAATTCACTCAGTACTGGTGGCTCCTGTTGCCTTGACAACTCTCTTATGCATGTACAGATTGCACCTCAGGGCACAATCAGTCCCATGAGTGTGATACTCCTCCTCTTCCGATTCTGATCTTGTCTTAGAGTCATAGAGCAATACAGCACAGGTACAGGCCCTTTGGCCAACAAGGCCATGCTGACCATGGTGCCCACCCATCTAGTCCCAAATTCCTGCATGCAGCCTGTATCCCTCTAAGCCCTGCCCCTCCATGTACCTCTCCAAGTGCTTCTTCAATGATACTGTTGTACCTGTCTCAACCACTTCCTCTGGCAGCTCATTCCATACACTCACCGCCCTCTGCGTGAATAAATTGCCCCACAAATCCCTTTTAAATCTTTCCCCTCTTGCCCCAAATCTATGCCCCCCCCAAGTTTTGGACTCCTCTACCCTGGAGAAAAGACTGCACCATCCACCTTACTTATGCCCCTTATGAATTTGTAAACCTCGATAAGGTCACCCTTCATTCTTCTATGCTCCAAACAATAAAGACTTAGCCTGGCCAACCTCTCCCAATGACTTAGGCCCTCTCGTCCTGGCAACATCCTCATAAATCTTTTCTGCACTCTTTCCAGTTTAACCATGTTTTTCCTACAACAGAGTGACCAAAATGGTACACAGTACTCCAGGTGTGGCCTCACCAACAATCTATAGAACTGCAACATAATGTTCCAACTCCTACACTCAATGCCCTGACTGACGAAGGCTAGTGTACCAAATACCATCTTCACCACCCTTTTTACCTGTGATGCCACATTCAACGAACCATGCACGTACTCCTAGGCCCCTCTGTTCCATTACACTCCCTAGTGCCCTACCATTCATACTATAAGTCCTACACTGGTTTGACTTTCCAAAATGCATCACCTCACACTTATCTGTGTTGAAATCCATTTGCCACTCCTTGGCCGACTTCCCTAACGGATCAAGATCCCCCTGTAATCTACGATAACCTTCTTCACTATCAGTAACACCTCCAAGTTTTGTGTCATCTGCAAACTTACTGATCAAGCCTCGTGCATTCACATCCAAATCATTTATGAAAATAATGAATAACAAAGGTCCCAAGATCGACCTCTGCGGCACACCATTTGTCACCAGCCTCCATTCCAAGAAACAACCTTCAACCACCAACCTCCCTGCCATCAAGGATATCTACGAGGTGGTGCCTCAAGAAGGTGGCATCCATCATTAAGGACCCTCACCACCTGGGCCATGCCCTTTTTGAGTTACTACCATCGAGGAGGTGGTACAGGAGCCTGAAGACCCACACTCAATGTTTTAGGAACAGCTTCTTCCCCTCTGCCATCAGATTTTTAAATGGTCCATGAACACTATCTTGTTATTCCTCTTTTGCACTGGTTATTTATTTTTGTAACTTATAGTAATTTTTAATGCCTTGCACTGTACATACTACTGCCACAAAGCAACAAGTTTCACAACATATGTCAGTGATAATAAACATGGTTCTGCTTTCTACCTCTGAGTCAATCTTGAATCCACCTAACAGACTCTCCTTGGATTCCATGGGTAACCTTCCAGACCAGTCTACAATGTGGGACCTTGTCGAAGGCCTTGCTAAAGTCCAAATAGAAAACATCCACTGCCCAACCCTCATCTCACTTTTTGGTTACCTCTTCAAAAAACTAAAAGTTTCATCAAGCACAACTTTCCATGCACTAAGCCATTGCTGACTCCTCCTAATCAGACTCTGTCTGTCCAAATGAGATATATTGAGATATTTATTTATTAGTCACATGTACATCGAAACACATAATGAAATGCTTTCTTTTTGCATTACTGAGAATGTGCTGGGGGGCAGCCCGCAGGTGTTGCCACGCTTCCAGCACCAACATAGCATGCCCACAGCTCCTAACCTGTATGTCTTTGGAATGTGGGAGGAAACCGGAGCTCCTAGAGGACCTGTCCCTCAGAATTCCCTCCAGTAACTTCCCCACTACGGATGTCAGGCTGACCAGCCTGAAGTTCCCTGGCTTGTCCTTGCTACCCTTCTTAAACAGAACAACAATAGCCACCTTCCAGTCTTTGGGAACTTTACCAGGTGCTCACGGTGAAGCAAATATCTCTGCAAGGTCCTCCACAATTTCTCCTCTAGGGTCCCACAAAGTTCAAGGAAGCACTCGGTCAAACGCTGGGGATTTATCTACCTTAATGTGCTGTAAGGCTGCAAATACCTCCTCCCTGGTAATATAAATGTTCTCCAAAACATCTCCACTTGTTTCCCTTATCTCTTGAGCAACCATGATTTTCTCCTCAGTAAACATTGAGGATTTTCCTTAATCTTGCCTGCCAGATCCATCTCATACCCTGTCTTTGCCCTCCTGATTTCCCTCTTAAGAGTATTCTTGATTTTTTTTATAGTCATCAAGGGATTCACTCTTTCCCAACCTCCTAAACCCAATGTATGCTTCCTTCTTTTTCTTGACCAGAGCCTCATTATCTCTCATCAGCCTAGGTTCCCTAAACTTGCCAGGTTTGCCCTTCACCCTAACAGGAACAGGCTGCCCCTGGACTCTTGATATCACATTCTTAAGAACCTCCCACTTGCTATTCATTCCTTTACCTTCAAACAGGTTCACCCAATCGACCTCTGCTAGATCCTGCCTAATTCCCCCAATATTAAGCTCTGCTCCAGTTTAGGACCCTAACCTGTGGACCTGTCCTATTCTTTTCCATTACTACCTTAAAACTAATAGAATTATGGTCACTAGAACCAAAGTGCTCCCTGACTACCACTTCAGTGACCTGACCTGCCTCGTTCCCTAAGAGAAGGTCTAGTATTGCACCATCCTGAGTAGGGTCCTCTATGTATTGACTCAGGAAACTTTCCTGGGCACATTTCACGAATTCCATCCTGTTCAGGCCCTTAACACACTAGGTAGTCTAGTCAATACCAGGGAAATTAAAATATGGCCTCACTGGATGATCCCCCAAGAATGTCATCTCTAAGTACTGCTGTTACGTCCTCCTTTATGAAAAGGGCAACACCCCCTCCTCGCTTACCTGTACCTCTGTCACGCCTGTAGCATCTGTATCCTGGAATATTGAGCTGCCAGTCCTGCCCTTCTCTCAGCCAGGTTTCTGTTGTGGATATAACATTCCAGTCCCCAGAGCCAATCTGTGCCCAGTTAGTCCGCCCTATGTGTTAAACCTCATGCATTGAGATAAATGCAGTTTAACTGGGATAACTCCTATCCCTGCCTTTACCATCCCTCTGCAGTATACCATGATTTTAAAATCTGTATGCAGAATTTGTAGTCTCTGCTTCAGTTTCCTTTGGCGATGAGCGAGCTGTTGTTCAGATGGGGCAAACAAAGTTAAACACTCACCTGTACCCTCTGGTCCAACTTGCTCCATTTCCCTGGTCAGTTTCCAAAGGCTCAGGAAAATTGTACTTTTGAAAATTTCCAGCCATATCTTGTAAGTGAGAAAGATCACACTTCCCTCGGGTGATTGTTGGATTTGAGCAGGTTATGGTGCACTTGCTGATCTCAGCAGAGAGGTTTGTCACTGGCATCCCCTTCCAAAATCAGACGGGCATGTTGAAGCCAGGCTGCATTCTGGCACTAAAAATGTAAAATTCTAACTCCATTGATTCCCAATCTATATGTTCTTTAGAACATAACAGCACAATACAGGCCCTTCGGCCCACAATGTTGTGCCTACATTTTATCCTGCTTTAAGATCTATCTAACCCTTCCACCCCCACATAGCCCCCCATTTGGGGGCTTAAAATTTTTCTCCCATTTAAGGCACATTTCAAATTTTCTTGCACAGAATTAAGAATTGGGAACTGTTATAATAATTCTGGTTTGCCCAGGATAAACATTCAAAGCTTCCCTTGTCTGATTGCACAATTGGTTGCATCCACAGCACATACTCGGTGTAGGAATGATGGGAATTGTGAATTGAAATCCTAAGGAAACCAATTAGTTTTCTTATACGCCATTAACAAGACTGGTGATGCACTCAAATACCTTGAAATAATGATGAATGATTGGTAAATAAACATTTCATGAATTCTCAAAATTCCATGCCCTATTATAATTGAAACACTTTTGACAATAGTGCTGCTGAATTAGCAGAGGGTAGTTTTGGATAATTCATTAATATGGTGTCTTGTAGTACTCTAAATTTTATTACTTTGAGGCATTTCCTTCTGGCAGTGATCAACTATTCAAGGTGTAATCAGTTCAACATCACTTGCTGCAAGTCAAGTATTACTGAGTGCATCTTTCACTATGGTCCTTCACCATGGACTCCCCGTCTTCAACTTTGCCACAGTTTTTCTCCAGTCCTTTGCCTAGTCAAACCTCCAGTAGGACCAAAGACCCCATTCATTTCATGAGAAATCTTGAACCGCAGAATGGTATCAATTTTGTTTTAAACTTTTAGTTATTTTAAAAGAAGTTTTTAAATTTTAAAACAAAACCAAATTTTTTTTTGTAATTGCATCCGTTCTAAGTGTTTAAATGACTATAAATGTCAGATACATATAAATTATTCAATTCATTTGCCATCTTGACAGGAGACAAAGCTCTGCTCCACAGTAGTCTTCATCAGAACCTTTGAGGGACAGGGCCTCAGCAGTACACTGCCAAAACCTAATTAATATCTGTACTATGCCACACACAGTGACTCTTAAGGTGGAGAAGAGCAGCAAAATCATCCTTCTGCAATTAGGACCAGGTGAGTACAGAGGGTGGGAATCATGAGTAGCAACTCAGAATGGTGAGCTGGACCCATCACCTTGCATCTTGATCTCATTCACACGTATAGCAACATAATCCCAAACATGGTATCTATTTGTTTATAACTCCATGAATTCCTGTCAATCTGGCAACCTACAGTATTAGTGTAGTTTTATTTATACGATAGTTTTAAACTTTGCAGTTTGATTCCCATTAGAAACACAAAATTGGAAGATTACCCAGTAAATCTCAATAGAGGAGATTTACTGGGTAATGGGGCTAGCTTGGATGGAGCATCTTGGTCAGCATGGACTAGTTAGGCCAAAGGGCCTGTTTCCGTGCTGTATAACTCTACATAATTTAGATAACTCTATATAATAGCAGAGTTTGCTTTCTATCAAGAAATAATTCAGTGTTATACATTGTAATATTTTTTGTAAATCCTGCCAAAATATCATTAGTCAGACACATGCAGCCTATCTTAATACACAAAAATTGAAATAAAATTATTTTTTAAAATTTATGCCTTAATGAATAGGGAATTGTCACTGTGATTATGGTACAAATTATTCAGAACAAACAAGTCAGTCTGCCTAATATATAGCTCTCATGCTAAAAAATTTATGAGAACTGAAGAATCCAAATGCACCAGTGTTTGTGTTATATGCTTTGTTTGTAATCATTTATTCAAGTCATCCTATTTTCTTCAAATAATTTATTGAAAGCATAATTCTAGGCATTATTTGCAACTAACCTGACTTGTCGGTTAACATCCTACTTTGCATTTCTTAATTCATATTATGTACGAGGTGAATACCTGAGGTTAGTAGGTGCATTAATAGTATAAATAGCTGCATTTTGGCTTTTAACCAACATGTTCCTGCAATATTAAACAAGTCAAATGCAAGTGTTTATACCTTTATACTCAAACTAATTTCAATAGTTGTCCATTTAAAGTTTTCAAATTATTTATTTTTCCACCAAATGCACCAGTGTTTCTGTATTACATGCTTTGTTTGCAGTTCAGTAATAAGCACATAAGTCCAAAACTAATAAAATTTATTAATCCGATCCACAAAGGAACGGAAGATAGCAATTTAAACATGTTTATCAATTTGCATTAGACCATATTCCAGGTAAGTATTATGCAATCATACAAGCTTGAAAGAATACAAATCAAACAGTTTAAATAGATATACAATGCTTGGTTATTTTGAAAGTTAAAAGATTTGTATTTCTGTAATTCACATTTTTATTAAAATCCAAAAATAATTTGTGGCCTTCCAAATTGTAGCATTTTTCTTTTTACTTGAAAACATTAAACCCTGATAAACTACAAACATATAAATAATGAAGTACCACTTTATAGCTGAGAGATGAGCACTGTCAATGCAATAGCAATATTTAGGGTAGATGCTAATTACCTTTATGCTTTTTTAAAAAAAAGCATGTGGCTATGCCCTCTATTTAACTTGAGCTGATGTAGGTTAAACCTTTGATATATTTCTCATTTAATCATCAAAGAAAAAGTGCTCATCTAATTAAAAAAAAACAACAAATAGTAATGGTCAATGCACACATTCGTTGTGTTACGGTGGTTTAGTTTTGTGGATTCATTATTTGAAATCATTTCATCAAATCCTCTCATTTTCTTCAATTTATTGAATGCATGATTCTTGGCATTACTTGCAACTAACCTGACTAGTCGGTTAACATATTTAGCATCTCTTAATTTGTGTTATGAGTGAAGTAAATACCTGAGGTTAATGAATGTATTAACACTAGAGAAAGCTGCATTTTTTGCAACACTTTTTTTTAAAAAACATCATTCTCACAGTTCAAACACCACCGTTCAACTTCCATAATTTTTTAAAATCTGCATTGCATTTTTTGACACAGGATTACCATCTGTTAGAATATTTATTGCAACACATACTGATTTACAGAAATATCTATTTAAATAATGTTAAATTCTGATTGGTCTTGTACAATTCACAAACATTAATTGTAATTAAAACATCTGTGAAATACATACATGCTGTCAGTGAGATGTAGCATTAATTCAATTGAGCAATTCTGTTGACACTACAACTCATGAGAGCAAAACTCATAGATTATCACAGAATCTCAGAATAAAAAGAGCTTGGTAAACAGAGCTTCGCATTTTTTCATAATATATAGTCTATAGTTTTTGTTAATAAAAAATGTACATTCAGAAGCGACTAATTGAGGCATGTGATGAAAAACAATGGAAAGCATACATAAGCTAGGGACAATGGTTTATGATGACACCTAAGTAAAATTTTCAATTTATGGTAGCCCATAAAACTTACCTTTTTTTTAAGCAAGTCATTTTGGGGATCACAATCACTGACTTTTGTCTGTCAAAACAGTAGTCCAGATAGTGGTACAGTAATTGAAGATATGGGTTCATATAGCTGATAGATGTAATGCAATACATGGAGTACACCATACACGACATAACTTCTTGAAATAATTACACTTTACAAAGGAGGAGTATCTCTCCACTTTGCAGTATGTGTCATTGTTACAAAGAAGGGCAGTGACAACATGATGCGCAAAACAATGTCCTATTAAGTCAAAATCAAATTGCAAAAAAGAACCCTTTCCTAAAAAGCAAATGGTAAAATAATGTTAAAATTAATAGCCAAGCTGAATGTTCTGCTTTAATTGCTGGAAAACATTTACTCAACTTTTCCACTTATACTAATTGGCTAAAACCAATAACTCAAAGATATTGTTTTGCTTATTAAAATGCTTTGTTTTGTTAAATACATTCCCCCATTACTGAATAGCCACATGGTTTGCTCTTCAGCTCCCCACAAATACAATTCATATTTAATGACTGAACAAACCATAAGTCACCCTGAGCTAACACCAACCCTCCAATAGTGCAAACTGAATTTGCAAATGACAATTGACTTCACCTTGCTTTACACGACTGCAATTTAGCATCACTTAGCACATAGGTGTATTTAATTTACTGAAATTAAGAAAAAATTCTATAGCTGCATTTCCAGAGTTTTCAAATTGTTCTCCATCCACTGAATGTTCAAACTGATTGATTCTAGTGCCTTTTGGACCAACCCTAGATATAAATTTTTGTCATGCAGTGCAAAATAAAATGTTTGGACCTGTAATTAAAAATAAGACAAGGTTAGTTTAAATTAGAAAAGAAAAGGAAAAAAAGTTACAATTTCTGATTAGACTGCATGGTATTTTCTTTTAGTGGCAACAACATTGTTTGCTTCTGCTCACATCGCTTTAATTAGACATGCTACCCAGAAATTCTAAAAGCTGCCCAACATGGTAATCCACTGGGTAATCTCTAATTAGTTTCAGAAACAGTGTACATTGAATAGAGAAAGACAGGAGAGGGAATCAGTTGGTAACTAAAGCCAAGATTAAAAAGGGCAAAGGGGTTTCAAGTTATCAATCCAGGAGTTCATTGAGATTCTAGCCAAAGAGGTCACAATTTTTGTTAAAATGATGGCTGAACATAGGACAATATTTTGCCCTGCAATTAAGTTTTTAATAATACAGACTATACCTGGTGGTATTGTGAGACTAAAAATAGAGTGCATGCATGCACAAGTGAAAAAATACATGAGAATCCAAAGTGGCATTTGCCTATAGCATTGAGTCAGAGATTAAGGCAAATGGGAGGAAAGAAATCTGGTTTCAACACATACAGACTTTAGCACACCATTTTCAGCTTAAAATCCTATTTCAAATGTCCGAGATTGACCATAAAGACTGTTTTCAGTTCAATATGTATTCCTACTTGCTCCTGATTTGATGTTACAAGGAAGTTCTTAAGCCCTGACTGTTTTGTATAACATGAGGAGATAGTTCTTTGCAACTAAGTGTATGTTTGGCAGGAATTTCTAATTTGGTATTTGTTCCTCATGGCAAACCTCACTAGCAGCATAGTACTATATCAAAAATACAAACCTGACATGTTCAAATCCAATAAATGAAAGTTGATTTGTCTGGAGGCAAAAAGTATCAATTATGAACCTGTCACTAGTAATCAGATTTTTATTTCATTTCTGAAGTATCTCAACCATTCCAGTTATTGTTCAAAAAACTAAACATGCCATACCATGACATAACTAGTATGTTTTCCCTTAAAATGTTTGGGGTAGTCAATACTATATATGGTTTAATCAGTACCTGTATCGTAAACCTGGAGGGATAATATGGCTTATATTTAATGGACAACATATTCAAAGTACACATTATTTAAAATCCTTTTTATATTGATACACTATATATGACAAAATATGCTGGTAACTAACTCCAAGACCTCAGTGATTCTTAGTCAAGCCATATGGAGTTACTAAACCTACTCAAAGCACTGCCAATGGATGTATTAAATATCGAAAAGATTAAAATGTGTATTAATTTTCTCACAATCAAAACATCACTAACCTCAAGCAGGTGGACTTTTGTTGAAAATTGTGATGTTGTTTCAGTGACAATGGTTTGTATAGGATATGATCCAGCCATAAACCTAATAAGAGTTTGGAAAAATTAAATATTTTCATGCAATGAACATAACTTTATTCCAGTTGGAAACAATGTAATTTAAAATTTATTTAAATACAAAAATATGCATTTATATCAACATCTTTAACATTAAAAAAAATTTGAAGGTGCCAGGAGAATTACAATAAATTACTGCTGAAGGAGGGACCAAAAACTTAAGGTTTTTCTTTGTTGGGTCTTAAAAGATTGTCAGTGGAGGGACAGTTGGATGGGAAAGTCAAAGCACAACATACAAAGACCCCACCCACCTGGGTCACACTCTCCTCTTCCATCAGGTAGAAGATACAGGAGCCTGAGGGCACATACCACCAGACTTAAGGACAGCTTCTACCCCACTGTGATAAGACTATTGAACGGTTCCCTTATATGATGAGATGGACTATGACCTCACGATCTACCTTGTTGTGACCTTGCACCTTATTGCACTACCATTTCTCTGTAGCTGTGACACTTTACTCTGTACTGTTATTGTTTTTACCTGTACTACATCAATGCACTCTGTACTAACTCAATGTAACTGCACTGTGTAATGAATTGACCTGTACGATCGGTGTACAAGCCCAGTTTTTCCACTGTACCTCCGTACAAGTGACAATAATAAACCAATACCAAAAGCAGATGGAACGAGGAAAAGATTCAAACCTGGCCAGTCATGGGAAGAAAATTTAGAAGTGAAGTGTGGGGGGCAAGCAGAAATGTTACTGGGATTAAATACAAAGCTGCAAACTTCCTAAGTGTTGGGAGATCAGGACTCAATATCTGTCATTGAAGATGTGGAAGACTGTTGAGCAGGATGTGGTGAAGGATGAAGTATGAGCGGTCTATGAGAAGCTATGCTAAGAGGCAGAAGAAGACAAGAGGCTGCTCCAATAGGTGGGCCTGGAGATGGCAAAGGAAAATTGTTGACTGTTTTAGCAGCTAAGGAAGAGAAAGGTAACGGATTCAAGATCAGAAGTGGTCCTGAGATGAATTGTCTCGAGAATACTTCTGACACTGAAACATTAACCCCGTTTCCCTTTCCAGAGATGTTGCCAGATATTGAGTGCTTCTAGAATTTTCCTACAGATTTTTGATTTTCATTTACTGAGGGGCAAATTAGTGTTTGCATGAATGGAGATTACTCCTCTAAATTAGTTGTTTCAGGTTAAAAAAGGTGGAAAATAAACAAATGCCCAGGAATAATTTATTGCCAGGATGCCTTTTCACCATGACATTCAGTTAATACAAGCTTTGAGAACTGTGTTTGAATATTCTATTGATCAGACTTCAAAGTTTGGATCCCATCTGCAATAAAAATCCCCATTTTGTGCCTTACATTTTAAATTGGGGGGGGGGGGTGGGGGGGCGGTGAGTGAGGGAAGATCTGATTTTGTTTCAGCTGTTTATTTCCTTCCACCGCAGATGCTTGTTGAGTGGTTAAATGAAACCGATTTTAAGACTATTGGTATTTAACTTAAGTGTCTATACACTTATTGTTGGTGCTGTATTGGGGTTTGGCAGTGGGAAAAGTTAGAACACAGAAGATACTAAAATAGCTCCAATACTTCACCAGTTTCTTACTTGATTACACGTCAGTGAAGTGTCTAGCAACATTAATGGAGCTAGATGACTGCACATTGTAAGCTGGGAAAAGAAACAGAGAATGCACGCAGTTTTAGGCGCCAACTCTTCACCAGCAATTTTGTTTATGATGCAGAGAATTGTGGTGCAAGAAACACAGGTTGGGGTGAAAAGTGGTAGAATACGCAGCAATAGCTTTGGTAATTGTTAATTGAGGGAGCTGCAAATGGATACCAAACAAACAGTTTGATAACATAAGGGACTGAAAAGATTAAGAGGAATGGTGACTCCACCTGTGTACGTGCATCTCTGACAGCGTTTGGGATAAAATCCAGATTCACTGACTTCAGTTTTAATTTGACTTCAGTGCCAGGGAAAGGGTGGAAAGGATGGAAAGGATGGAAAGGAGGAGTTAAAATGGAGTAGACGCTACTCACTCCTTTCCCACCCAATCTGACAGACTGGAATTTTAAACTCAAGGCAACAAAGATACCTATCACAACCCACTGTAATCAGACCTATGGCTTGAGCATAAGACAGAGGAGCAGGATTAGGTCATTCGGCCCATCGAATCTGCTCTGCTATTCGATCATGGCTGATATATTATTCCCTCTCAATCCCATTCTCCTGCCTTCTCCCTGTAACCTTTGACACCCTTGCTAATCAAGAACCTATCAACCTATGCTTTAAATATACCCAATGACTTGGCCTCCACAGCCGTCTGTGGCAATGAATTCCACGGATTCATCACCTTCTGGCTAAAAAAATTCCTCCTCATCTCTACTGCAAAGGGACATCCCTCTACTCTGAGGCTGTGCCCTCCGGTCCTAGACTCTCCCACTACTGGAAACATCCTCTCCACGTCCACTCTATCCAGGCCTTTCAATATTCAGTAGGTTTCAATGAGATCCCTCCTCATCCTTCTAAACTCCAGCGAGTACAGGCCCAGAGCCATCAAATGATCCTCATATGTTAACCATTTCATCCCCAGGATCATTCTCATAAATTTCCTCTGGACCAGCAGGGCAACTGTGGTGGCTTCCTGAGGGGACACAAATCCACATGAGCAGAACGTAAGATTGGAAGTTGAACTTTTGGGTGGTCTGAAAATTTAGGCCAGCCATTTAAATCACCGGGGTTTGTCACACTATATTCCAGTCTGTTAACTGTTTGAGGGCTCATTTGTACTGTTCCCAATGATAAGGGACAACATTATGGTGTCACAATGTCATGGAGAGGCAGTGTGGAGAAATACAAGAGGGCCAAGTATCGGTTTTTGTTGTCTACAAGAGGTGCCTGTACAAAGGTGTAAAAGAAGAAGTCACTGAAGATGCATCTTCCCTTTAACTTTCATGAGCAGAGCTGCTAGTGAAGAGCTGGAGCCAATAATTCATACTAGAGAAGGTTTCTTTTCCCAGTTTATAATCTGCATTCATTTAACTCCATTAATGTAGAAAACTCTTGTAAGAGTCTGAAGTGTAGTTAATTAATGAATTGATAACATGTTGGAGCTGCTTTAGCATAAAGCTATTACAGTGCCAGTGACCCAGGTTCAAATCCGGCCACTGACTGTAAGGAGTTTGTATGTTCTCCCCATGTCTGTGTGGGTTTCCTCCGGGTGCTCCGGTTTCCTCCCACATTCCAAAGATGTACAGGTTAGGAAGTTGTGGGCATGCTATGTTGGTGCCAGAAGTGTGGCGACACTTACGGCATTCCCCCAGAACACTCTACGCAAAAGATGCATTTCACTGTGTGTTTCGATGTACATGTGACTAATAAA
The DNA here is from genome assembly GCF_009764475.1 of Pristis pectinata. Lineage (NCBI taxonomy): Eukaryota > Metazoa > Chordata > Chondrichthyes > Rhinopristiformes > Pristidae > Pristis > Pristis pectinata. The sequence continues at coordinate 92,742,239 of NC_067411.1, forward strand.
GAAATCCTCTCTTATCTTATGTTCTGATATTTGCTATAGCAAAGCCTAATTACAGCACCAACCACAAGTATACAGGCTTTGTAGTTAAATGCCAATAGTCTTAAAATGGGATTTATCAATTAACCACTCAGCAGCATCAAAAATAGTAAGGATTAAATAGCCAAAGCAGAATAAAACCTTCTCCCAAATTTAAACTGTTATATATCAAATAAGAATTTGTGGTGTTCGGTGAGCAGAAGAGACCAGTTAAGTACAATTCTCGAAGTTTTCATAAGCTGAACCATATGGTGAATCTATGAAATTTTCGGCAGCTCTGAGAACTTATATGGGCCCTAGCTACACCTGTCTTTTTGCTGGATACATGGAACAGTCCTTGTTCCGTTTATTTGGGATCCAATATTTTCTCTGATACATTGGTCCTGCATCCATAGAGAACTCAAATTTCATCACATATGCTGCCGATTTCCACCTTGCTCTCACATCGAGTGGACAGTCAGAGACAACGGCTAACACGAGGGGACATAATTTTAAGGTGATTGGAGGAAGATATAAGGAGGATGTCAGGGGTAAGTTTTTTTTTTTTACACACAGAGTGGTGGGTGCATGGAACGTACTGCCGGCAGAGGTTGTGGGGGCAGATACATTAGGGACATTTAAGAGACTCTTAAATAGGCACATGAATGATAGAGAAATGGAGGGCGATGTGGGAGGGAAGGGTTAGATAGATCTTAGAGCAGGACAAAATGTCAGCACAATATTGTGGGCCGAAGGGCCTGTACTGTGCTGTAACGTTCTACTTACATGGTCGGTCTCTCGATCTGTCTGTATCCATATTATTTACAAGCGCACAGATACCCCCAGCTACCTTGACTATAAATCCTCTCATCACCACTACCATTCCTTTTTCCCCAGATTTTTGTCTCCATTACATTTGTTCCAATGATGAGGTGCCTCTGGAATGCCATCCTTCCTCCTGAAATATGGCTTCCTCTCCGCCATAGGGAATGGAGCTCTCAAGCACATTTCCTCCACTCACTGCCTCTCCCCCAGGATAGAGTTCCCCTGGAACTCCCCTTCCACACCACCAGCCTTTGCATTCTACACGTCATCATTCTGCCAGCTCCAACGTGATCCCACCACCAGTCACATGTTCTGCTCTTCCTCCCTTTTCTGTATTTTGCAGGGACTGCTCACTTTGTGACTCAGTCCCCACCCATCATTTCCTGTCCCACAACACCTCCCATGCAATTGGAGGAGATGCAATGCCTGTCTATTCACCTTTTCCCTTCCTACCCTCCAGGGACCCAATCACTCCAGGTGAACCATGTATGTTTCTTCCAATCCAGTCAACTGCATTCGGTGTTCACAATGCAGCTTCCTCTGCATTGGAGAGACGAATGCGGATTGGGTGATCGCTGTGCAGAACAACTGCAATCACTCTGCAGGAGTAATCCTGTGCTCCCTGTTCAATGCCTCTTCAATTCTCAATCCCATTCTGAGCACTGCCACAGCGAGGTCCAATGTAAACTAGAAGAACAACATTTTGTCTTCTGACTAGGCACTTTGCAACCTTCTGAAATGACCACCAAATTTTCCAGTTTCAGGTAAACTGTTCTCTCATCATTTCCCATCATCTTGCGTATCCCTTTGTCACACAATTTCTTTAAAATACCTCACTGACAGTCAGTGCTCATGCTTCTCATGACCTGATCTACCTTAACCCATCTCAATATAGTTTTTATTGCCTTGAAACTCACTCCTCCCTCCAGCTCTGCTTTGAAGACTGTAAACCCTCTATTCTTCCTGCTGTTTTGAGGAAGGGTCATTGACCAGAAATATTAACTAGTTTCCCCCTCCACAGATGCTGATGACTGGATGAATTCTTCCAGCATTTGCTGTTTTATAAATATATTATGACTGGAAATAAAAATGATGTCATGGTATAGTAAAGGGAATGTGATAAATAGAACATATCACATATAGAACATATAATTACATATGTTACAGAATATTAAAAATGACATTTCAGATTCCAGCATTTGGAGTCTTATTTGTTGTTCAAGCTTTAGAAGAGCAAGTTAAGCCAACAAAAAGAGCCTCCTAAAGTCCTAAAAGACCATGGAAACTACAATTTATATTTTGGGGCTCTATTAAGTTTCCAAGCCCAGGGGACTGAATATTTAGTATTTATGTTTAAAATGAGAGAGAAAAATTGTTGAGTTAGCTTAACTTTGGTAGTAGGAATACGTGTGTTCCTACATAAATTATTTAGTAACCATGTTAAACAAACCTCACAAATGAATTATGTCTGGGAATAAAAATTATGTCATGCATGGTAAAGGGAATGTGGTACATGTTACAGAATATTAAAAATAGCATTTCAATGTGCACAGAATGCTTAATTACATTTATTATTAATTAGAAGGCATAGAAATTGACACATATAATAATATAAAAGCCAAGTTATAGGCTATGTGCTAAGGCAAATGCAAAAGTAACAAAATATTTTCATAAAAGAATCACTTGGAACCACATTATGAGCCATAATGTATACATCAACTATAAATAAAAAATATCAGCATTAAGAACCTACTTTTTAATCAGCTCATCCCAATTTTCCTTAACAAAATCCCAAGCAAGAAGATATCCGACTAGGCTTTTGCTGGAAGTAGCTAGAATATAGGGTAGATCCTGTGTCCTTATCATGTCGTGATGCAAGCTGTTGTACAACAACCTAAGAAATCAAGCAAAGATAAACCATTCAATATCTGCAAAGAGAAACTTAAAAATAATCAATTCTTAAAATTAGGCAGGATTCATCCACAGATATAGGGGCTGTTAAGACCATTAAACAATTCAAAATTTCATGCAAAATTTCTGCTCTGGGTCTAATTTGTTAGGTTACAGCTTTGATTAAATTTTAAATATGCGGCAGGCAATATTCTCTGCTATTTGTACAGAAACTCTAAACATTGTGTAAACCGATACCATTTTCAAGTAGCAGAGGAAATTTCCCTGAAATGCCTGCTTTTCCCAAGGCAGAAAGTGTAGCATTTGAGCACATTCTCATGAGTATTCCCACCCCCCCAAACAGAAGATACAACTTGACATCTTCAAGAAGAAAATGAGGAATTATTAACAGCCTTTTCTGTTAGTTCCCTTCAGTTTTTATTTAAACAGGGGATGGTTAAAAAAAAATACAACAATTATGCTATATACAACATTTACCAAAGTGCATGGAGAACTAACAATTTTAAGTGAAGATGTGGCTAGTCACATTTTTGGAGGCAACAGATGTATTAACTTAACAGGTACAAAACTTCTGTTAGAGTTGAAGTATGTTGCATTCAATTTGGTTCCCCCCAATATAGGAAGAATGTGGAGGCTTTGAAGAGGGTGCAGAAGAGGTTTCCCAGGAGGCTACCTGGATTAGAGGGCATATACTATAAGGAGAGGTTGGACAAACTTGGGTTGTTTTCTCTGGAACACCGGAGGGGAGACCTGATACAAGTTTATAAGACTATGAAAGGCATAGATAGAGTAGATAGCTAGTATCTTTTTCCCAGGGTTGAAATGTCTAATACTAGAGGCCATGCATTTGTGAGGGGATAAGTTCAAAGGGGATTTGTTTGGGGGGGGGGGAGTTTTTTTTTTAAACACACCGAGTGGTGGGTGCCTGGGATGCACTGCCAGGCGTGGTAGTGGAAGCAAATTCAATGGAGGTGTTTAAGAGGCTCTTAGATAGGTACATGCATGTGCAGAGAATGGAGGGATATGGACATTGTGTAGGCAGAAGGGATAAGTTTAGTTAGGCGTTTAATTAGTTAAGCACAACATCGTGGACCAGAAGGCTCATTCCCGTGCAATGCTGTACTATGTTCTATTTCGTAGATGATGACCATTTCTAAAGGAACAGAACAAAAAGGGGGAAATAAATGCACTGATTCCATGCTGATTGTGAACATGCTATTATTTCGATAAACTGTTAGTCGGCCTGAAAGTAAGTGCCCTACAAACCAGATCAGGTGCTCAGCATTGTTGGTTCTTGCCATGGCTGTAAGCATTTTTCTTTTATCCCCCTCTGACTGCAAACGATTATACATCTGGCATATGAACTTCCAGCCTTCAACAGTGTGTGCTCCAACAGTTAAGATGGTCATAGTTAGATCAGATGGTAACCTGCAATATAAAAGCTAAATTGAGACACATACTTTAGAAAGGACTGAGTAGAAAGAACGTGGAAAGGATATCAGTACTGAAAAATAAGGAAATTAAATATAGAAATGTTTTAGAAGCAAAGGAAATCTGGAAGTAAAATGAGGTTTGAATATCTATTTTGCACTAATTGTATAGTTGTTGAATATATTCTCTATTAATTCAAAGAATCCATCTCAGCTAAAGCATCAAAATGATGACACACCAAAACAAAACAAAAAGTCAACAAACAAAAGAGCTGCTGTCAACAAAGAGCTGGTCACTGACTTCAGGAAAGGGGGCGGTGTACATGCACCCGTCTACATCAATGGTGCTGAGGTTGAGAGGGTTGAGAGCTTCAAGTTCCTGGGAGTGAACATCACCAACAGCCTGTCCTGGTCAAATCACATAGATGCCACAGCCAAGAAAGCTCACCAGCGCCCCTACTTCCTCAGGAGGCTAAAGAAATTTGGTTTGTCCCCTTTGACTCTCACCAACTTTTACCGATGCACCATAGAAAGCATCTTATCTGGATGTATCACGGCTTGGTACAGCAACTGCTCTGCCCAGGACCGCAAGAAGCTGCAGAGAGTTGTGCAAACAGCCCAGCACATCATGGATACCAGCCTCTCGTCCTTGGACTCTCGTTGTCTTGGTGTAGCAGCCAGCATAATCAAAGACCCCACCCATCCGGGACATTCTCTCTTCTCTCCTCTTCCATCGGGTAGAAAATACAGGTGCCTGAGGGCACGTACCACCAGACTTAAGGGCAACTTCTACCCCACTGTGATAAGACTATTGAACGGTTCCCTTATACAATGAGATGGACTATGACCTCACGATCTACCTTGTTGTGACCTTGCACCTTATTGCACTACCATTTCTCTGTAGCTGTGACACTTTACTCTGGACTGTTACTGTTTTTACCTGTACTACATCAACACACGTTGTACTAACTCAATGTAACTGCACTGTGTAACGAATTGACCTGCATGATCGGTTTGTAAGACAAGCTTTCACTGTACCTTAGTACACATGATGATAATAAACCAATACCAAACTGGTACCTAAACAAGAATCAGAGTGTGAATTATACCATCTAGATACTTTCTCACTTCCATGTTCAATTTCTATAACAAGCTTGGAAAATGGCTGAAGAGAAGAACAAAACATTTCTGGAGCTGATACAGATGAAGGTGATTCGTCCATAAGTAGAAAGGAAAGGACAGAGAAATAGAAGGCAGGAGAGGATTTGGGTATAGGTATTCCCCCATGTATTATTACTCTTGGAGAATAAACATTTACTTGTTAACCATGCAGATGGAAGCAAGAAAGAAATCAACAGCAGCTAAATGCAAGTACTTTTTGTGAAACAGAAAAATAATCAAATCTTCTGGGGTTTTGGCAGGGTGGGGGGCAGTGGGGAGCAAGGAGTGGTTTGTATTCTTCAAACGTAGAGTGTAGGGCAGTGTCTCAGATTACTGAATGGGGACCTAGGTTAAAAATAGAAGACAGGCCTAAAGGCGCAGATTCAAATCAGTAAAGTTACAACATTTGGGCTCGAGAACAACAGTCGTCCAACTAAAGGCAAAATATTCTAGCATTCATTAAAACAAATTAATTTAAAGAGGTAAACAATGATACATGAGGTATAGACTGCTGCCTATAGCAAACTGGCCAATGTGCAGTTAAAGTGATGGTAGAAGGAGCAGAGGAATAAAAGAACTCTCAATAATTCTGCACAGCCTTTTTAAAAGGCCATTGTCCAAGCCCATAGTGACATTGATGCATTTGTCAACTTAACAATGGTGAGAACAATTGAACATTTAAGCTGTCGGTGGCACCGCAAATTAAATAGCTAGCTATGCTGCCTCATCTGTAGTCAAGATGAGTAATTCTAATTCTTCATTACTTTTCATTAGTCTATTTTCAAGATTTAGGATACAACATAGAAAGACAAGTCCAGTCAAAACACTGAGGACAGGTTCCATAACGTCTGGTAGTATTAGAATTATACTAATAGTGTAGATTGGTAATAAACCTGACAGCTAAAAACTAGACATCAATGAGGCACAGTAGGCCAACAGCAGCACCAGAATTGCATTCTAGTGCAGTCTGGAACTCATGACTTATTGTATCCTTCATTCTATCATAACATCAAACTGTGGGACTAACTTTGGTTCAATAAGAGGTGGCTAAGAACCTCCCAGGATGAGGACCGGGTTACTTAAAAATGAGATGCCAACCCAGTAAAGCAGGGCGATGTATAAATAGTGAAAGCAGCATGCAATAAAGAGTTGAGTAATACCCTTGGTGTAATGAAAATATTTTAAAATTCAATCCTCGTTCTTTCCTGATTCGGCTGCAAGAGGTATTCGCAAACAAAGGAGGCACTGTACGTGTGTTAAAGGTTATAGAAACTACTTTATTAGAGTTATGTGAGGAATATCACCACTAACTTTCCTTACACTTAGTAATGAATCTGATCAAAGGTTTGTCGTCCTGCTTTACTGAATTATTAATGGTGGTAGACAATTAAATTAAGAAAGGAAACTTGAAGAACAATCCAACGTTCAAAGATGACAAAGCACAATACCAAAGACAAGATTTTAACAGCTGCAAAACATCTTCAGCTGAAAGTGCCAAGTGGATAATCCATCTCAGCTTTCTCATGACAACCATCCTTCACAGAAGATAGGTTTTTTAGCCAATTTAGTTTACTTCACATTGAATCAAGAAAAGACTGAGAAAAAGAGTTACAGCAGAGGCTAAGGGACCAAATGGCTGTGATATTGAAGATTTGCATTCCAGACCCAGCCACACATCTGCCAACATTGCCTGGGCAATAAGAGAGACAACCGCCTCACAAAAGGGGAAATTGCTCAGATACATCTGATCCAAAAAAAGGACAAATCTAATACAGCTTGATCAGGAGCAAAATGATGTACAGTTATCAAACCGCATTTGCCAATAACCTCCTCATCAATTCCCGTCTGGTTAAAGCTTCTCAGTTCGAGAACATATATCAGTTGTGACCCTAAATATTACAAAGAAAAAGTTGAATTGCAAAGGCGAGGCAATAGTGATTGCCTTTGACAACAAGGCAGATTTGGACCAAATGCGACTGGTAAAACAGAAGCCAATGAAAATTGAAGGGCTAACCCTCCAGTGAGTGGAAAATGGTTGCAGTTATAGGAGGTCAAATCATGTTATTTCTAAGGCAAGTCTGCAGGAATTCCCACAGGCAGTGTCCCAGACTTGTGCATCATCAGCTTCATGATTAATGACCTTCCATCATAAATAAGGAATGTTTGCTGATGACTGCGTGTCATTCAATTCTATTTGCAACTTCTCAGAGAATAAAGCAACCCACATCTGCAAGGATCAAGACTTGGACATCATTCAGGCATGGGCTGGTTAATGGCACATAATGTACGAGTCACACAAGACAAAGAAAACCACTTACAAGAGGGTGTCTAACAACCTACTTTGACATCACTGACAACCCTTCCCACTAGCAGCAAATGAATGAAAACTTCACTGGATCACCCATATAAAGCAGGCTAGAAGTGCAGGTCAGAAATTGGGTATCCTGCAGTGTCCTCCTGATACCTCAAAGCCTCTACAATGCACAAGAGTATGATGGAATATTCTCCACTTGCCTAGATGGGCACCTCCGCCACAACAGCCGAAATGCTCAGCGCCACACAGGACAGAGCAACCTGCTTGCCTGGCACTCCATCTTTCACTTTGAACATTCATTCACTGCCTGTCCAGCACACCACACTGTAGTTTCATTACATATCAATTGCTTGCCAAGACTCTCTCAGCAGAGATTCTCCATATAAAACTTTGGTTAGGCTGCGCTTGGAGTGTTGTGTGCAATTCTGGTCGCCCCATTACAGGAAAGATGTGGAGCCTTTGTGAAGGGTGTAGAAGAGGTTTACCAGGATGCTGCCTGGATTAGAGAGTATGGGCTACAAGGAGAGGTTGGATAAACTTGGGTTGTTTTCTCTGGAGTGTCAGAGGCTGAGGGGAGACCTGATAGAAGTTTATAAAATTATGAGAGGCATAGACAGGGTAGACAGTCAGAATCTTTTTCCCATGGTAGAAATGTGAAGTACCAGAGGACATGCATTTAAGGTGAGGGGGGAAAGGTTTATTGCACCGAGAGTGGTGGGTGCCTGGAACGGGCTGTCAGGGGTAGTAGTGGAAGAAGATACAATAGTGGCCTTTAAGAGGCAGTAAGATATGCAGGGAATGGAGGGATATGGATCTGTACAGGCAGCAATTCAGTGTAGACATGTGAGCTGAAGAGCCTGTTCCTGTGCTTTACTGCTCTATGTTCTAACAGCTTCTTCCAAAATCTGACTAAAACAATAAAGAGCTGGCACATGGTAGTGACCCTTCCTAGTCATACAACATATTGATTTAGAAATACATCACTATTCTTTCAACATTACCGAGTCTAAATCCTCAAAATCCCCACCAGTATGATTGTGAGAGTATTTTCACTAGCAAGTCTGCAGCTATTCAAGTCAACTTATCACATTTTCAAGGGCAATTAGGAAAGGCCAATAAATGTTAACCTTCCCAGCCATACCCCAAATCCAATAATATAATAATAAAATTAATGCATTTAGATTTACTATCCCACAGAGATTTTCCTTTTAATGATTAGTGGAATAATACATTTAAGACATGTACATATGCAATTCAAGTATTTAAAAATATTCTACAAGTATAATCAAAAGGAATTATTGGGGATTCAAAATAGGCCTTTGAACTTAAAGCAGGAAGGTAATGTCACCAAAGCTACTTACACACTTAAATCTGAAGAATTCATCCACTTGTTAAACAAATTAGTTGCATTCTGAACACAGATCTCATAATTCAAATTGCATGCCATAGCAAGCAGACTGGAACGAAGTTGTCTTTCAGAGACTGAACCATTGTTACTCCAGGTTTGTTGGTCAATCAAGTGTCCAAAAATATCAAACATATAATCCTGCAACACAGACACATACAGTTTGGAGGTGGTGCATAAAATATATTCCAACTTATCAGTGGCAGTGATCACATTTCAGAAACATTCCAATCTGTTCCTGAAGCTGCAATACAGAAAAGATAATTATTGAAAAAGTTCAATTTAGAAGTATTAGTCCAGTAGGTTTAGAATTCATGTTTTTAAAGTAAAAAAAGTAGTATCAGCAGAATTACATATTTTGATGGAATTGTGAGAATAATGAATAAGACATTCTATATTTTCCTCAATTATATTCATTTCATGGTCGAGTTTCAGTTTGCTAGAGGTTCATCAGCTATGTAGTAATCAATGACCATTTAGCCGTGGGCCCCAATGCATGGAAATTCATTGAATCAAGCTGCATCATACTTTGGCCTTGCTTTAGGAAAGGCTTTCACTTCACATGCTGCGCCAACATAAAACACACAAAGGAAAATGGGTACATGGTGCTGGTTACAGAAGAGAGTCTAGGGGTGGGGAGCAGTTCCTGCGCAAGAGGTCAGGGCAGGGGTGAATTGGGCTTGTTGATAAATGGCAGGTGGGTGTTGGGCAAGTGTACATGGGTAGAGATTGGGATTGTTACCATGGTGGGGGACAGCCCCCAAAGGAAGCCAGTATGTAAATTACTTAAAGGGCACCTACTCCAAATTGGATTCCCATTGCCAGTTGTGAACATGCTCAGGGAGATCCCTTGTAAAACAACTCCCCCTTGTAGAATAGCCACTGCTAATAAAGCCTGGTTGGATTGCATGTCCAACAACAGGTGAGCTTTGAATCAACTTGACCTATCTTCTCCCAACAACGTTCTAAATGACCTTTTCTCTATGAATGATTTCATCACGCACACATTCATTCAATGCAGGAATAGGCTGATGCATGCACACACGACTTGTCACATTATTGAATTTCTGGAGTACAAGTAGCACAAATCAATTCTGCACCTGCCCTCCCTCCCCCCCTCAGAAATGCTAGTTTTCAAATGCATGGTATTGAAAAAGAACATGTAGCACCGACGGAATTTTGGGCAAGTATCCATTATTATCACTGGAACTTCGTCGCAAGTAGAATATGCTAATTTTACAAACATGTTGCATGATGTTGCTCTAGGGACATGGTGAATTAACAAGATAGTGAAGGTAACAAAGAAAAAAATCAGATACCTTTATCCGATTAGACAGCGTCAGATTCCCCCTTTTTTGCACAAGCAAGTAGATGTTGTTGAGCTGTTGCAATGCTTCAGTTACTGGTATAGTGCTGGTTTCGTGCTTCAAATAGCTGATCATATTCAGCACCTTCTTTATTGAGATTTTCCCTGAACTAAACGATGATGAGAGAAAACACATTAATCTACACAATTCAGGAAGTCTTTAAAGTTGCATTGTGACACATTTCTCAAGTTTCCTTATGACACAGAAGACCATTTAGCCCACTGAGTCTGTACCAGATCTTAGAGCACACCCATGAGTCCCATTCCTCCACTTATTTCCCTGCTACCTATTCACATGCCATCAAGTCCTGCTGTCCACCTACACTAGGGGAAATTCAAATAGCCAATTAACCTACCAATAGACTGCAATCAGTGAGGATAGGCAGCAACACCTCCAGCACGATTATTCTCAACACTGTTGATCTGTGTGAATGGTATGCAAGACAAGTTTTTCCAGTCCGCTTAGGAACAAGTGACAAAAATAATGGTAAGCCAATAAACCTACTTTGGCATGTCTTTGGTATATAGAAAGAAACTGGGAAGAGCACCCAGGGGAAACCTACGCAGACACAGGGAGAATGTGTAAACAGATAGCACCTGAGGTTAGGATCAAACCCAGGTCCCATGAGCTGTGAATGCTGCGTGACTGCATTGCCCTCAAAGAACAAATCACAGCCAGAACAGTTCCATTAAAAAAATACTATTTTGAAGATTATTAAAATTCTGCGTGGGTTTCCTCCGGGTGCTCCGGTTTCTTCCCACATTCCAAAGACGTACAGGTTAGGAAGTTGTGGGCATGCTATGTTGGCGCCAGAAGCTTGGCGACACTTGCGGGCTGCCCCCAGAACACTCTACGCAAAAGATGCATTTCACTGTGTTTTTCGATGTACATGTGACTAATAAAGATATCTTATCTCTTTGCATCTTCCTCACAACCCCTATCCCCCCACACCCAAGCTCTGTGTCACATGATAATATGGAAATATTACATTTAAAACATGATGATGCTGGAGGAACTCAGCAGGCCAGGCAGCATCCGTGGAGAAAAGCAGGTGGTCAACGTTTTGGGTCAGGACCCTTCTTCAGGCCTGGCCTGCAGAGTTCCTCCAGCATCATCATGTTTTTCATCTCGATTCCAGCATCTTCAGTCCTTTGTTTCTCAAATATTACATTTAGTTCCCTCATTATTATATAGTCTGAGAAGAGGACGTCTGTGGCACCTCACTAGTTACTGCCTGCCGCTCATTTATTCCTACTCTAGTTTCCTTTCTGACAACCAATTCTCAATCCATAACAGCATTTTAACCCCCAATCCCTTTTATGAAATTTCTGAATACCAACCTCTTCTCCAGAACTTCATTGAAAACCTGCTCATTGAAATACACCACATAAACTAGTTTTCCCTTATCAATTCCACCTATTACATTCTCAAAAACCATCAGCAGTTTTATTAAGCATCATTCTACATGATGGCCTATTCCTGCTCCAATTTCTTACTTCCTTGTATCCAGAATGAGTAGCAGTTATGTTGTTGAGCAATGAGAAAACATCCTAATGTCATCCAGCTTTCATTGTCTGACTGTTTGACCCAGCTGCAAGATGACTTTTTGTTGCTGCAGTAAGAATCTTCTTGACGATGGGAAGACTGAATCCAGCAAGTGACACACAACCATACAAGTCGGATAAGTAAACTTGTTAGAGAATGAGAGCGGGAAGCAGTTTGAAAAGGGAAGCCCGTTGTTGTTGTTGCTGTGGTCAGTAGTACGAGTACGGGAGCGGGAAGTCTCGTTGCTGTGGTAAGTACTGCGAGAACTAGAGCAAGGAGGAGAGCGGGAAGCAGTTTGAAAAGGTAGGCCCGTTGTTGTTCTTGTTGCTGTGTTGAGTTGATAGGCCTGTTGATTAGCTAATTAGCCAATAAAAAGAAGTTAGGGTCAAGCGGAGCAGCCATTGTTGGAGTGGATAGTGTTAGAGTGGGGAGCGGAGGCTTCGGCATGAAGAAGCAGAGTAGGTGAGCGGAGGCTTCTGGTAGGTTCTCTTTCTTTCACTGTTATTTGTAATTTTCCGTGTATAGAAGAGTGGGAATGGCAGTCAGGGCAGAAGTATGCTCCTCCTATAGGATGTGGGAAATCAGGGAGACCTCCAGTGTCCCTGATGACTTCACCTGCAGGAAGTGTGTCTAGCTGCAGCTCCTTACAGATTGTGTTAGGGAGCTGGAGCTGGATGAACTCTGGATCATTTGAGAAGCTGAGAAGATGATAGATAAGAGTTACTAGGAGGCAGTTACATCTAGGTTCTGGGATGCAGGTAGTTGGGAGGGAAAAGGAATAGGCAGTCGGTACAGGATACCCCGGTGACCGTTTCCCTTGATATCAAGTATATCGTTATGGATGCTGTTGGGGGTATGAGTCACCGGTGGAGAACCACAGCAGTCAGATCTCTGGCACGGAGTCTGGCTCAGAAGGGAAGGGTGGGGGGAGAGGAGTGCGATAGTAATGGGGGATTCGTTGCTTAGGGGAACTGACAGGAGATTTTGTGAACAAGAACGAGACTCCCGGATGGTATGTTGCTTCCCAGGTGCCAGGGTCAGGGATGTCTCAGATCAAGTGCACAGCATTCTTAAGGGGGAGGGGGAGGAGCCAGAAGTCACGGTACACATTGGCACAGGTAAGATAAGGGATGAGGTCCTGAAGAGCCAGAATGGGGAGTTAGGAAAGAAGCTAAAAAGCAGGACTTCTAGGGTAGTAATCTCTGGATTGCTGCCTGTACCAGGGAGGGAAAGAATAGGAAGATACGCAGATTAATGAGTGGCTAAAGAGTTGGTGCATGGGTTCAGATCTGTGGATCATTGGGATCTCTTCTGCAGTAGGCATGACCTGTACAAAAGGGATGGGTTGCACCTGATCTAGAGAGGGACAAATATGCTTGCGAGCAGGTTTGCTAGAGCTGTTGGGGAGGGTTTAAACTAGCTTGGCAGGGGAATGGGAACCAAAGTGTCAGATTAGAGGATGGATAAGTTGGTCCAGAAGTAGATGCAATGTGTACTGGGAGGGTGAGGAAGGATAAGCAGGGGATGGGGCATAAATGCAATCCGTTAGATGGGTTGAAATGTGTTTACCTTAATGCAAGAAGCATTAAGAATAAGGGTGATGAATTTAGAGCATGGATCAGTACACGGAATTACGATGATGTTGTGGCCATTACAGAGACTTGGCTGTCGCAAGGGCAGGAGTGGGTGCTTGAGGTTCTGGGGTTTAGATGTTTCAGAAGGGATAGGGGTGGGGGGGGGGGCATTGCTAATCAGAGATAATATCACAGCTGTAGGAAGGGAGGACATCATAGAAGGATCATCTATTGTGGGTAGGAGTCAGAAACGAAGGGAGTGATCACTCTATTGGGAGTATTCTGTAGGCCCCCAAATAACCATCAGGACACTGAGGAGCAGATAAGTAGGCAGATTTTGGAAAGGTGTAAAAATAACAGGGTTGTTGTCACGGGTGACTTCAACTTCCCTAATATTGATTGGCATCTCCTTAGTGCAAAAGGTTTAGATGGGGTGGAATTTGTAAGGTGTGTACAGGAAGGATTCCTGACACAGCATGTAGACAGACTGACTAGAGGAGAGGCCATGCTGGATCTGATATTAGGCAATGGACCTGGTCAGGTGAAAGACCTCTCGGGTGACCATTTCGGGGATAGTGACCACAACTCCCTGACCTATAGCATAGCCATGGACAAAGATAGGAGCAGACATTATGGGGAAGTATTTAATCAGGGGAGGGCAAATTACAATGGTATTAGGCAAGAACTTGGGAGCGTGAACTGGGAACAGATGTTCTCTGGTAAATGAACCGCAGAAATGTGGATGTTGTTTAGGCACCACTTACATCAGGAAGGGATGGTAGGGTGAAGGAACCATGGTTAACAAGAGAGGTGGAAGGTTTAGTCAAGAGGAAGAGGAAACATATTTAAGGTTTAGGAAGCAAAAAGCAGATAGGGCTCTTGAGAGTTATAAGGTAGCCAGAAAGGAGCTTAAGAAGGGACAAAGGAGAGCTGGAAGGGGACATGAGAAGGCCTTGGCAAGTAGGGTTAAAGAAAACCCTGAGGCATTCTATGCATATGTGAGGAACAAGAGGATGACTAGGATGAGGGTAGAACTGCTCAGGGATAAGGGAGGGGGGGTGGAAATGTGTCTGGGGGCGGAGGAGGTAGGGGAGGTCCTAAATGAATATTTTGCTTCAGTGTTCACCAGGGAGAGGGACTTAGACGAATACGAGGTTAGCATTGAACAGACAAATGTGTTGGAGCATGTCGAGGTTAAGAAGGAAGCAGTGTTGGAGCTACTGAAAAGCATTAGGATAGATAAATTCCTGGAGTCAGACAGGATATACCCCAGGTTACTATGGGAAGCAAGGGAACAGATTGCTGGAGTGTTAATGATGACCTTTTGAGTCCTCCCTGGCCACAGCAGTGGTACCAGAGAATTGGAGGATGGAACAATGGATCAACATTTGCAAGAAAGGTAAAAGGGATTATCCTGGGAATTATAGACCAGTGAGTCTTATGTCACTGGTGGGCAAACTATTGGAGAGGATTCTTAGGGACAGGATTTATGAGCACTTGGAGAAGCGTAGTCTTATTAGGGATAGTCAACATGGCTTTGTGAAGGGCAGGTCGTGCCTCACAAGCCTAATAGAGTTTTTTTTTTGAGGAAGTGACAAGACAAATTGATTACAGTGGTGCGGTCGATGTGGTATATATGGATTTTAGCAAGGCGTTCTGACAAGGTTCCCCATGGTAGGCTCATTCAGAAAGTCATGAGGTATGAGATCCATGGAAAACTGGCTGTGTGGATTCAAAATTGGCTTGCCCACAGAAGGCAAAGGGTGGTTGTAGAAGGGGAGCATTTGACTTGGAGGTTGGTGACTAGTGGTGTTCTGTAGGGATCTGTTCTGAGACCCTTATTCTTTGTGATTTTTATAAATGATTTGGATAAGGAAGTGGAAGGACGTGTTGGTAAGTTTGGAGATGACACGAAGGTTGGTGTAGTAGATAGAGAAGGTGGTTGTCGTAGGTTGCAACGGTATTTAAATGGGATACTGGGCAGAGAAATGGCAGATGGAGTTCAATCCAGAGAAGTGTAAAGTAATACACTTTGGAAGGACGAACTTGAAGGCAGAGCACATGGTTAATGGCAGGATTCTTAGCAGTCTGGAGGAACAGAGATATCTTGGGATCCAAGTACATAGATCCTTCAAAGTTGCCTCACAAGCAGATAGGGCAGTTAAGATGATGTATGGTGTGCTGGCCTTCATTAGTTGGGGGATTGAGTTCAAGAACCGAGGGGTAAAGTTGCAGCTCTACAAGACTCTGGTTAGACTACACTTGGAATAATGTGTTCAGTTCTGGTCACCACATTATAGGAAGGATGTGGAAGCTTTGGAGAGGGTGCAGAGGAGATTTGCAAGGATGCTACCTGGGTTGGAAGGCATGTCTTATGAGCAGAGGTTGAGTGAGTTAGGGCTTTTCTATTTGGAGTGACAGAGGATGAGAGGAGACTTGATAGAGGTATATAAGATTATGAGAGGCATAGACAGAGTGAACATACAGCATTTTTTCCCTGGGGTGGCAATGGCCAATACAAGAGGTCACCAGTTTAAGGTGCATGGAGGAAAGTTCAGGGGAGATGTCAGAGGTAGGATTTTTTTTTAATATACACAGAGAGTAGTGGGTGGTGGGTGCCTGGAATGTACTGCTGGGGTGGTGGTAGGGCCAATACGATAGGGTCATTTGAGAGACTATTAGATAGGGACATAGACGAAAGGTGAAGGTGAAAGAGAGAGGGGAATAGATTGAATAGGGATAAGGTTTATATAGGTCGGCACAACATTGTGGGCCAAAGGGCCTCTACTGTTCTATGTGAATATCAACTACATCCAACCGATCAGCATGAAAATTTGACATATTTGGTTCTAGCAACAGACAGAATATTAAAAAAAAATTCTACTAAATTACTTTTTTAAAAAAAAAATTACAATATTCTGTACTAAGTGTTTACAAATAATTTGTTGCTTAATGAATTTTGAGTGAAACCAAGCACTGGCACTGAGTAGTAACCTGGAATGTTGTGTAGTTTGGGAAAAGACATCATGAAGTGGGAAAGAGTGCAAAGAACATTTACAAGAACGTTGCCAGGAGTTGAGGGCCTGAGATGTAGGAAGAGATTGGGCAGGCCAGGATTTTATTCCTTGGGAGTGTAGGGGTGTCCTTACAGAGGTGTATAAAATCATGAGGGGCATAGATAGGGCGAATGCACAGTCTTTTTTCCAGGGAAAAAGAATCAAAAACTAGAGGGCATAGGTTTAAGGTGAGAGGGGAAAGACTTAACAGGGACCCGAGTGGCAACTTCTCCATGCTGAGGGTGGTGGTACACGGAACAAGCTGCCAGAGAAAATAGTTAAGGCAGGTACAACAACAACATTTAAAAGACATTTGGACAGGTACACAGATAGGAAAGGTCGAGAGGGATATGAGCCAAACACAGGCAAATGGGACAAGCTTAGATGGGCATCTCGGTCGGCAGGGAATAGTTGGGCTGAAGGGCCTGTATCAGTGTTGTATTACTCTATGAATTCAATTAGCAACAATACCAAGCGTACAAATTTGTAGTGTATTGAAAGTAAACACCAAACTTGAATGATAGAAGAGTCAAAAGCAGCAATTACCTTGCAAGCATAAAAGCATTATTGATAAGGCCAGCTCGGTCCTGATCACTGAAAGCCTTGGGATTAGTTCGTAATAATCCAATCAATTTCTCTGAGGTGCTGTCGTCATAATCAACAATGTAGAAACCATTCCTATTTATGTTAAACTTCACCCAAGTCACACTTGGATCTTTAAGATCAATGGTATCTAATGGAAAATAAAGTGCAAACAGTTTTCTATGCAATTACCAAATTACTGATTAATTTAGACCAGATCCAACAAAAGTTATTTGTTCTACATATAGCCATAAAAATGTCAACAGTACTGAATTTACACTGCACAGTATTACTGTACAAGTACAGACATCAGCTGTGGACTGAGATCAACTTTCACACAATGCAAGTTATTGAGGTTAAGTGTTTTGTGCCACTGTGATATCACTAATGCAGACCAAATTTTAAAATTTTGGACACAGGGCTATACTTCGTGAATGTCTGTTAATAAGCCACCTGTCACTATAGATTCAACTCTGTTCTCAGGAAGCAGTGGAATAGACCCTGAAATATTAGTGATTAAATAAACTTTCTGCAGTGGCTGTATATAGAAAATTCAATGCATTACTAGAATTTACTTTACTTTAAACCACATCATATTCCATTAAAAAAAAAATCATTCAAGGGGTTTGGACATTGCTGGTAACGCCAGCATTTGTTTTCCTTAGTGAATTGCTCCTGAACAGATAGTGAACAGCCAACCACATTGAAGTGTCTGGAGTAACATATGGGCCAGATTGGTAAAGAGCAAGTTTCCTTCCCTGAAGGACATGAATGAAGCAGATATGATTTAATGACAATCCAGTAATTTTGTGGCTATCATTAACCAGCTTTTGTGTATAAAAAAAAATCCACATTTATTTCATTGTTTGAATTTAAACTCCCAGATGCTCCTAAATCAATGGTACAGAAATCTAGCTGTTGATCCAGCAATTGAGCCATTATAATTGTACTTTGCCATTACAATACCTTTTAATTAAATCATAAATACATCGAGGGCTTTAGGGAACTGGCACAGAAGAGGAAATGAGGCCAGAGGCAGATCAGCCATGATCATATTGAATGGCGGGATAGGCTTGAGAGCCCGAGAGGCCTATTCTTGTTTCTATTTTCCGATGTCTTTAGGTACTAGAAGTATAGTTTAGCTTTCTTCTGATGGTTAGGAAGAAACTTTTTACTTCATTAAAACCAAACAATATATCTACTTGATGACTGTAGCAATAATACAAGTGTATTTATTTAAATTGTTGAATTTAGCAGAGTAAAATACAATTATTTGATCAGCATGGATAAAATAGGGTAAAATGACCTTATTTCAGAAAGAAAACTTCGTTCATGCATCATTAAGCAAAGATGAAAAGTTATTTGACGGTCCACAAAAGTACAAAACTGGACAACTTGTTAACATAAAGTAACAATCTAGGAATAAATAAAAAGTACTTGTTAACAGTTTAAAAGTTATCTCAACACGTGAATTGTTTAATTCTAACAAGGATATCACTATTTACGCAAAATGAAAATTTGGAGATAATTCAATGCAAGACCAGAGAATAGTCCTGCATTCCAAATCAACATCGGAGATTAAAAATCAGAAACCATGTAAAACTTGCTTTCTTGATCACTGAAGCCCCAATAAAAGCTGCCAAGCAGAGGTTAACTTCAGGAAGGAAAAATGAAAGAGAAATACCGGTTTTATTCTTAAGGATCCATTTTTTGATGCACTTAGGCTGTTTATAGTCCACACAGCTGCTGGTTATGTACGTCAGTGGAATATGCCACAAACTAAAATTAAATGAAAGCTTCAATTAATTTAACTTTTTTGGAATTACTAAAACAATAAGACAAAAGAAACTTAGTTAATGGAAACAGAATTCCCAGAAAATATAGTTTTAATCCACAAGGTATCGTCTCTAATAAAGAGCCAAACCTCTTGTGCTAAACAGAGATTGTAAAATACCCAATTTCTTACATCCACTCTTTTGTACCACATTCTTCATGCAGATCATTTATTGTTTTAATTCCACATGCAATACAAGAGATTAGTTGTAACATCAATTATGCAAATTTGCATGTGGCTTGTAGTCATAGTTAATACCAAAAGTCAAAAGATTGAATTTGATTACACTCAATGGAGAACTAGTAACCTCTGACGTCACTAAGTAATTACTTGTGTTCATAAACCTAGAGCTTGGATATTTTCTAAATGGTGAGCCAAGTTCTTTTCAAGTCCATCATGTATTGAAAAAGAAATCCACTACATCAAAACAAAATGCTTAATCTGGTGATAACATAAGGCTATTACAGCACCAGCGACTCAGGTTCAATTCTGGCCACCATCTGTAAAGAGTCTATACATTCTCCGTGTCTGCGTGGGTTTCCTACCACATTCCAAAGATGTATGGGTTAGGAAGTTGTGGGCATGCTACGTTGGCGCCGGAAACGTGGCAACACTTGTGGGCTGCCCCCAAAACACTCTACGCAAAAGATGTATTTCACTGTGTGTTTCGATGTACATGTGACTAATAAAGAGATCTTATAACAGAAATAAAACTGTTGAACAAAATGTTGAATAGTAATATTTGGAAAACCTCTGTTTGATCTAATAATACTCCTTTAATCTTGGGTTTCTTAAAATATAAGCTGCCATGCCAAAAGTGTAACTGCAACCCTCATTCTAAATTAATTCCTTAGGTAGCTCCAAGGGGGTCACATGCTGTTAACAGATTTTATGATGTAAAATTTGGATACATTAGAATTTGGATCAGAATCCTGGAGCTAATTACATAGTTGTTAACAACTATAAATGGAAACTCTCAGTCTTTTAAAACCAAAAACCCTGTAAATACTCAGCAGGACAGGTGGAGAAAGATTTGACATTTAAGGTCAATCTATAGGGGGAAAACAAAGGCAAGTTTAGAGATAAATTAAATTTAAAGTTTCAGTGAAAGGGAGGGAGGGACGACAGAACAAAAGTGAATATCTGTGATAGGAGTGGAGACTAAGAATGACATGAGCAGGTTGGTGCTGGCTGAAAGAGGGAGGTAAAGATGAATGAATCACAGAAGATGCGACTAGGAGGAGTGTAAAAAGGAAAAGTTAACAGAAATACGTAATCACCACAAGACAGCAGGAAAAACAGAATGCTGAAAATGAGAGATGAGGTTTAATTGGCTGCAAGTCTGAAACTGTTGAATTACGTTTTCGACGGGGGGGGTGGGGGGGGGGGGAGGGGGGTGGATGTTGTTGCTTGCCCAGTTGAAGGAGGAGGGGATGAGGTGCTCTTCTTTAGCTTACGTCAGGTTTTGTTGGAACAGTGTAGCATTCTAAACAAAAAAGGAGACAGAATGGAGGTGGGCTGGCGAATTAAAGTGATGGGCACCCTGGTATCCAGGGTCACCCTTGCAGACCGAATGGATATGTTCTTCAGCCTATTTGTGTTTGATTACCCCAATACACCAAATTGGAGGAACTATGTTGGAGTGCAAAACGGTAGTCCGATTTCCGTTACTGTGTTTTCTCCTTTTGTTTTAATAATTATACAGGGTGGCAACTTTTGATCTTCCTAAGGTGGTGCTCAATGCTTAGGAACGGTAGGAAATTATACATGGGAACACCTGGGATATTTTCCAAATCCTATTTATCGTGCAAGCATACGAAAAAAAAATCCTGGGCTCATAAGGATCAAAAGCACTCATAATGTGAAACCATACCTCTCAATGGTAAATTGAGTAACCTTTGTATGTAATTTCATTGTCACACCTCTAGCAATATTTCCAATGAGACTTGGCCATTTTAACCAGTGTAAATTTTTCCTTTTCACATATTTTCCTATATTTTTCACTCCACTTTTCAGGTTTATTGTCATGAGAATGAGAAATAAGCCCTTGGACATGTCTATGCTGATATTACATTTTTCCTGCTACAACTATTATTATTCAGTGGGTAAATAACCTCAGTTCTAAACAATGACATTCTTTTGTGCCTACTGTCCCAAGCTGACCAATTTAGAGCACGGGTGGAAGGGAACAGCCCTGGGAAAAAGTTCCTTGTCAAACAAAGGATTTGTAAAATCTCTGGGGAAGAATTTTAAATCGCCAACTGTGGCGACTCACCGTTTAGTCGGGCGAACTGGCTCGGCAGTCGGGTCGCGTGGCGTCGGAGCGACGAGGCCCAAGATGGCGGCGGGCCTCGTCTTTCCAAGCGACGGGGAGAACTCGCGTGCGGGAAAGTCTTGATGACGTAGGACTTACGTCATTGCCGGTTGTTTTGGGCGGGAACAGTCTCCCTTAAAGGGCCCGCGCAAGGTGGGAAAATAAACCACTTCTGTTCGACAATCCTCCGACTAGCGTCGTTTTATTTCGCGGTAGCAACCGCTACACAACATTAATTTCAGGAATTGCATGCTTGTACCTGTTATAAGTGGATGTTAAATTATGTGAACGAGAGAGCCTGAGGAAACGTTCTTGACTGAGGTGAATTTTATTGGCAGCGGTGTCTAGTTTGACAGTGACCAGTGGGAATCCTGTCTGCAGCGTCCAGGTTTCCATCATTTCTTTCACATTCACACCTATACTTTCAGCCTGTGAAATAAATACAATGCATCGAGAGATCAGAGCAAAGCACAGCTTGATGACTCAGCTGTGGCAAGATTTTGTAGAATTATTATAAGATTAGGTTGAAGACTGTCGCTGAAGCAGTTCTGATGAAGGGTCTGCAACTTGAAATGTTAACTTTGCTTCTCTTTCCACAGATGCTGCCTGATCTGCTGAGAATTTCCAGCACTTTTTTTTTTAATTTCAGAGTTCCAGCATAGGCATTTTTTTAAAAAATTCTCAGAACAAGGTATTAGTTATATGGGACTGAGATGAGGAAAAATGTCTTTACATAAACAGTCTTTGGAATTCTCTACATCAGAGGGCCATGGATATTCAGTCATTGAATAATTCAAGGTTGGGGGCAATAGATTTTTGGAGACTAACAGAATCTGAGGATGCAGACAGGGTCAGGCAGCAAATGGATTCGGTGGCCATAGAGAACAGTGGAGGAGGTTCAAGGGTACACAAGACCTACTCCCAGCTTTTTTTTTTAAAATGGCAAGTTTTGCAGGGCAAGTCAATGTGTTTCCTAGGATAATGGGGTATCTCTTCTTCACCACAAATTGGACTATTGATAGTGGTGAAATTATGCCACACTCTTATTTCGGTAGCAAATTGCCCATTTTTATATATTTACTACTGCATCTGAAAAGATTCCAATATTTAGTTTGAGAATGCAATAACCATCATGAAAAAGATACATACTTTAGTCATACTGTTCCAGAGGTCTTCAGTTTTTGTGTTCTGATACTCATGTTCCTTTAAATATTGCCTAATTCCTTGCTGGAAGACAGTTTCATTAAGGAAATCCTTCAGCATCAACAGAATTGAAGCACCCTGAAGAAAAGAGGGAGGGAAATGTTGCTGCTTTTTAATGTTTATCTTTAAATGCAATTCTCTTTTGCATAATTCCAGAATTTGAGCTCAGATTTTCCAGTTAACAGCAAAAGCATGGAACTGGGTGACCTTTATGAAAGGTGCTGCCAAGGACATAGTGGACACTATAATGTGGATTTCTCCAGGCTGAACAAGGATAGGGGAAACTTCTACAGGGAACCTGTGCCATCCACCAACAGCAGTAACATCAAATAGGGTCAATATCCAATCACTTTGAAGAATTCTCTCAGCTGGCTGGCCAGGAAGAACAAAGCACTGGAATCTTAATTAAATTTTAAAGATTTTCCAAAAAAAAGATCAGGAATGGAAATTCGCACATTGGATTAAGATGGAAGCCGAAATATCCTGAGCTTCATACATATGAAATTAGTTTTATGATCAGAGAGGTCACATCATCTACTTGTAATTAAAATGCCTTCTTTAGTTCAAATCATGTGGGTTCAAGTTGCACAGTGGAAACTTGAACACACATTCTAAGCTAGTGGTTTGATGTAGTGCCGGGAACAAATATTGAACACAAGTCCTGTTCCTTTTATATCACACGCTGTTGCAAAGAATGTCAGAGCTACGTGGGTTGGGTCACGTAACCACAGGGGGATTTGATCTACCTAAACTGCAGCTATTGTGATAGTGCAGCATGCACTCAGTCTGCTAAGTATTCCTATTTGGTATTTGCTTACAGCCACATCACTCATGAGTTACAGAAATACCCACCTTACATCAGATTTGTTCAGAATTAATTCTTTTTTTTAAAAAACATACAAAATCTAAATGAATGGAGAAAAAAAAAATCTGAAAAAGAGATCATGTCAGAACTCTTTATTAAACAGATATACACTGAGGAATGATGCAAATTGTCCAGTGAACTCTACTGTAAAATCTATATGTTTGGGTATGGAAATAGTCATCAATATTACTAGCAATTCCTGTTAAGCAAACATATGGATCCTGACCATTTCAGAAAGGTACATGGGCACTTCCAGCCAACATGAAGCCACTGGTTATCAGGAATAGCGAAGGAAACAGGATGGAAGAAAGTAGAAAATAAAACAAGTGACTTTAATTCATAGATTATATTGGATTTTAACCAAGTTGATCTGGGAGAAGTGTTTTATTTTTATCATATTCTTCTGTACCTCCACTATTGTCAGTGTTTACCGAGACGTTGATATGGAAAGATGTATCCAAGAATACCCTTGAGAGAGGAGTAGCAGAGAAACAACACTCCTACTTCCTAGCAACAGCAGGCTTACTATCAACCTTTCAATCCCACTTATCAGGGAATCCATCTTTTTCATTCAACCACCCTTAGCAATTACAGGTCAAACATTACAGAATAAACCTTTTGCAACCATCAATCATGAAATATAAAGCAAGCACTTCAAGGTGTTACACAAGCTAAGCAGTCTGGATCATTAATGCTCTGTCCTTTGTGTCAAAAAGGCGGCAGTTGTTTCTAACTCTGTTCCCTTTGCAATACATCAAACTATTTGATCAGAGTTTCTCCAACAGGCATATTTCCTATTCTTGAATGGTTGGGACTGATCGGATGTTTTACAACTATGAGTGGATTTTAATGTTTACCTTTAATGGCTGTTCCTTATATATAAAAAATCATTTGCAGACCATCATTGTACCAGAGCTCAAATGGGAAATCAGTCAAAAGCCCATTAGAATCATAGAAATTTATAGCATGGGAGGCCTATTTAACCTATTGTGTCCATGCCAGCTGCAGAAAAGCTGTATCATCTAATCTCACTTTCCAAGCTTTGGCTGTTTCAACTCCATAGCCAAATACTTTCTAAACACAATGAAGGTTTCAGTCTCTTACCACTCTTTCAGTGTCTTCTAGACCCTCACCACCCTCAATGTGGGAAAAAAAAATTCTCACTTCATCAATTACTTGTAATTTTTGCTCCTTGGTTACTGATCTTTCAGCCAAGGTTATTCCTCTACAAATTTATAATTTTATAAATTTTCTCTCAAAAGAAGGTAACACTATCCTATGTAATCTTCCTTCACAGCTAACATTCTTCAGTCCTGGAAACATCCTCAATAAACATCCTCTGTTCCCACATAGCCCTATCGTTTCTTTAATTCATTTGCAGGATGTAGGTTTCCCTGGTAATTCCAGCATTTAATGACCATCCCTAACTGCTTTGAAATGAGTGGCTTACCAGGCTATATCAGAGTCAACCACATTGTAGTGTGCGTCTGCAGTCACAAAAATGGCAGATCAATTGATGTTAGCAATTTAATTTTTCCAAGGTCAATTGGGAAGGAATATTGTATTTTAATGCAATTTGGAGGTTTCATTGATATCATTACTAATATATTTCTGTCCAGAATTCAATTAATGAATTCTGTTACCATTCCTCACAACCTTCCTACATGTGATGACCAGACTCGAGTGACACATACAGCACTCCAGCTTGGCTTTACAAGCATTTTATACTTTTCCCCGTCCTGCAATCTAGGTACTGGCTGATAAAATTTCCCAAATGCATTCTTCATCAACTTATCTATCTGCCCTATTTTCTGGGGTCATACATTCCAAGTTCCCTTTATTCCTCTGCATTTTTCAGTATTCCACCATTTCTACGTATTTTCTTGGTTTTTCTGTTAAAATGCATAACCTCACAGCTCCCTGGATTGTATTCCATTTGCCACACTTCTGCCCAATCAATATCTTCCTGCAGCTTTCTTTCTTATTATCAACCACAATACCGATTTTTCATCTGCAAACTTCTTCATCATGCTCCTTATATTTGTTTAAATTAGAAGAGTTGGCCAGAGGTCAAGGTCTATACAGGTTCCAATGACATTGGTGGAAAAGAAATGACCATGGAGGCACGTGAATAAGGAAACAGGAAAGAGATTAAAAAGGAATCCAAGAGGGCATATTTTTATGGTATACAACTGGGGCCACATGCGAGTATGAGAAGGTTGTAGATGAAAGCATGGCTACAGAGAGTGCAGGAGGGAGGATTTTAAATTCCAGGGCCATGAAGAGCAGTTTGGGAAAAAGTTGGAGCTGTGCAAGACAAAGTCAGGACCAGCATCATGGAGAGGTTTTGTAGTGTTGTTGGGGAGGGTTTATATGAGCTTGATAGGTCAAGGAAAACCCTTGTATAGCTTCAGAAGAGCCAAAATGAGTGGATAATGGAAGCAAGGGAATAATTCAGTGGGTCTGCAATGCAGAGACGACAAAAATTGGAAAGAAGCAACAAAGGAATGTGGAAGAATTTAGTGATATATAAACTTCAGTGGTTGGAGACTAGGAAATTAGGCTTAAGAGCTGAAGACACACATGGGTGTTGAAGCTATAAGTGAAATTTTGCTTACAGAAGAGCAGCAATGGAAAGCTTTATGTTCCTGGTTACAAGTGATGCAGAAAAAAAGAGCTGTTGCTATGTTGGTTTAAGAAAAAACACTTACAGCTCTGAGAATGAATGATTTGCCAGATGCCTCAAAAAGTAAGGCATTTGAGTTGCAAGGAAGGATAAAAATGATACAATCCTACTGCTAGTGATGTACAATGGATCATCATTCAAAGGGATATAGGAGAGCAAGTTTCTAAGAAGTGCAGAAATAATAAGACAATAATTGTATGGGATTTCAAAACGTAGAGAGACAGTATAAATTGTATAAAGATGCATTACTCTAAAATAGATTTAAGAGAACATCTTAAAATCAATACGCAGAAAGCTCAACCAGAAAAGGGACACTTGTAGAGAATAATCTGGGAGGTAGATGAGTTGTCAACAGGAGAGCATTTGGATAGTGGAAAAGAAGAAAAGGAGTAAAAATTTGCCTTTGGGGTAAAGCCAAATTTACAATGTGTTTCAGCAGAAGCAGATTGGAAACACACATGTTTTGTGTAGAAGAAGGTTATTCCTACAACAGCTTAAAACAATGGTTGAGCAAGAGTAGTGTCTGGAGTTTTGGTACCGAGGGGAGATTTAAATAGATCATAAACCTTTGAAAGGCCCAAAGAGGGTGAAGAGGGAGAACCGATTTCCCTTAGCAGGGAGGTCACTTATCGGGGGACTCAGGTTTGAGGTAATTGGTAGAAGTATTAGAGGGGAGTTTGAAAAATATTTTTTCACCCAAGAATTGTTGGAGTCTGCTTCTACTACCCTTTCAGGCGGTGAAAGCCTCAATCACATTAAAAAAGGGATCTGGATGAAGATGATGTGTTAGATGCAAAGGATTATGGACTGAAAGTTGTCTAATGGCTAAATAGGTATACTTTGGACACAATGGACAGGTTCCAAATGGTCTTTTAATTTTTATTTCCACAAACAATGTAACAAATGACCAGATACTCTTTTTTGGATACAGGACAAAAATTTGGTTGGGTCATTAAAAATAAAAACAAATTAACAATTCCAAAAATATCATTTACTCTAATGCCAGAGGAGGAAAAAAGGGCCTCTATTTAATATCTGCCATATCAGACAACATTGCACTCCCTTAAAACTACACTGAAGTGGCAGTATTGCCCTGGAATAAGCCTTAAATGTAAGATCTTTCAATACAAAGTCCAAAGGACTATTATAAATGCAGAGGTGCAAAAATAACAAGGCTGAAAACTGAAGATCAGAACAAGAATTTTAAAATTTTTGCACGTGGCAATGAAGATTGGTGAAGATTCAATTTTTAGCAAATAGAACTTCGTGCAGACCAGGAAGCAGGCAGTAGCCTTCTAGATAATGTTAAGTTATTTAAAGTAGAGCATGGGAGCAAGAATTGAAAAAGTTGAATATATAGTTGATAAAGACTTAAATGATTGCAGGTACAATTTTAAGGCACAGTGGAAGAGAAAAATAATTGAAAAGAAAGAAGAATTGGACAAGCTGGGAAAGCTTTTACATATTTTGGTTATATACATATGCCGCACACAAAATGTTCATATTATATCATTTTCCAAATCAGCTGAGATTGTGACACTCCTTCCCAATTGAGACACAACCCATCTGCCCAATCCCTACCAGTTTAGACAAAGGCCTCTGGAGTCAATTCAAACCGCTTTGTGCTGCCTACTCAATTCTGCTCACCTGTTCATTGGACAGTGGCCTCCACAAATAGGCAGGATCAGATGGGAAGAATCCCCTGCCAGTAACAGAAGTACACCTCTAAATAAATGTGGAGTTCATCTCAGCATTAAGCACAATGAGATAATGTAATCTAAATCATTGTGAGCAGCCATCTGCAGACATGAATCTGAGATTTCACAAATATAACTGACAATTAGGAGGTTGATTAAATATACTGATTGCTACCTTCATGGAGGAAATACCTCGCTGGCACTCTCAGAGTGGTCTGTTACACAAGAACTCTCCACCTGCAGAGATATTGGATTTGACTTGCTTGCTGTCACCTGGAAGCATATCTACAATTTGTGTACTTTTTTTTAAAATATGGATTTGTTTAAAGTACCTTTTGATAGGAAATAAAATCAAACATTTCCCCAATTTGTTCAAGAGTTTCAACCGGATTGGAGAGCGGGTGGGATGAATTTAATGAATCTTCCTCCATTGCCTTGAGGCGAGTGTTCGACAAGTACTTGTCCTATGAATAAAGCATAAAAATAAAAAAAGTTTGTTACATGGCATGTCAAGACAAAAAGTACCACATGGAGAGAAATTGTTAAAATCTACCTAGAAAATAGATCATAACTTACCTATTCATTTTCATATGGAAGTGGCCTATTTAAGCACACTTACACTGGTATTACAATTTAACAGACTGCTTTCTTCCAAAGTAAGTGATCAAGAGCGAGATTTTAAACAGGTATTTATAACTTGGGTATACAAATACATTTAAATAGCTATACTTGTTTAGCAATATTACAGTGGCTCAATACAGTGGATTTCATCAAATATTGACAGTACTAAAACATCTATTAACAAAAGTTTCATACTTCAAACAAAAACTGGGGGGCGGGGGGGGGAGCGTAAATTATACTTTGTGCCCTTCTAACTTTAATTCAGGCCACGGCTAGCTCCATGCAGAGACTGTAGTTATGGGGAAGAACTAAAAGTCATTCTCTTCCCCTTTAACAACAAACTGTGCTTATGATGGATAAACTAGATGATGAAAGAGTTAAAATTTAACTTACCACTTGGAGTTCAGGGAATACTTTGTCCAGTGAATAAAATTCCATAAAAGAGGCAAATCCTTCATTTAACCAAAGGTCATTCCACCACTCCATAGTCACTAGGTTACCAAACCACTGAGAAGAACAAGAATGATTCAGGAAATATAGCTATCTTAAATTAATTTGAATGTCAAAAAAAAATCAACAAAATATGAATTTCCCATTAAATACGTTAATTACCTCCATGCTGACCAACTCCCCTAATATTATGAACAATAGCCACAGAGATCTTCTAAATGAAAGTAAGAAATTAAACACTTTAAAAGAAAACTGATATAGTTTTTTAGTCTTTGTTTTTCAGCTTCCTCATTAAAATCCATGAGAGACAACACTGACCATAGACACATGCAATAAAAATACACCAAAGCCAGATCAGCCAGCTTAGATAATTTCACAATGCACTTTCAACTGATGGGAGGTTCTCTCGCCATTATCTCCAAAACCAGGAGTCAGCATCACCAGCAGCATTAGTCACCAACAGAAATGTCCCCTTGAGGATTATTCTAAACCTGTGGACATACAAAAAGATATCTGCAGAGAACAAACTTCAAAGAAAAAGAGTAGGTGGCACAAGCAGAGTTAAGATAAGATTTCTTTATTAAGTCACACGTACATCAAAACACACAGTGAAATACATCTTCTACATAGTGTTCTGGGGGCAGCCTGCAAGTGTCGCTACGCTTCCAGCGCCAACATAGCATGCCCACAACTTCCTAACCTGTACATCTTTGGAATGTGGGAGGAAGCCGGAGCACCCGGAGGAAACAGACTATCAATGAAACCAGCTTGTCCAAAGTATTGGGTTTCAACAAGGGAGCAACACAAATAGAAAATCCAAGAGATCAGGTCTTGCATGTAGGAATTTCACGGAAGAGAGCACAAAAACAGATCCACAAAAGGGACAGGAAGCAGGTGAGTTTCCTCACCACCTTCCCCTACACATTCTAAGTAAATTAACTTAAAGCTATGGATTTTACTTTGATTGTACAGTTGTGTGCTCTCTATGAAATAAAGCAGCTTAACTATTCATACTTGGCCTCATCATTATCACGAATTTTTGTTTCTTCAAAAGTATTTGAGAAGCGCATGAGAATACATGCAAGAAACATGCATCACATTTTGCTTACAAGATGGCTCTATTGTTAATCAATTCCATTGTTAGATACCATGTACCTTGGGCGCATTCCCTGAGATTAAGCCACACAGACTGTCTAAAGGAACCTCTTGGACCCCTGTAACCAAAACTTTCCAAGGCACACAAAAAACTTATAGCACTGAACTTAATGCCAGTCATCAGGTGGTTTTCTGCTGTTCACTGAGATACTGTCACCTACTCCATAATGATGCCAATTACAAAATTACACCACGCTTTCAAGAGGTTGATTCACTGTTTTCCAATATACAGTGACATGCAAAAGTTTGGGCACCCTAGTCAAAATTTTTGTTATTGTGAATAGCTAAGCGAGTACAAGATGACCTGATTTCCAAAAAGGCATAAGGTTAAAGATGACACATTTCTTTAATATTTTAAGCAAGATTACTTTTTTTAATTTCCATCTTTTACAGTTTCAAAATTACAAAAAAGGTAAAGGGCCCGAAGCAAAAGTTTGGGCACCCTGCATGGTTAGTACTTAGTAACACCCCCTTTGGCAAGTATAACAGTTTGCAAACACTTTCTGTAGCCAGCTAAGAGTCTTTCAATTCTTGTTTGGGGTATTTTCGCCCATTCTTCCTTGCAAAAGGCTTCTAGTTCTGTGAGGTTCTTGGGCCGTCTTGCATGCACTGCTCTTTTGAGGTCTATCCACAGATTTTCGATGATTTTTAGGTCATGGGACTGTGAGGGCCATGGCAAAACCTTCAGCTTGTGCCACTTGAGGTAGTCCACTGTGGAATTTGAGGTGTGTTTAGGATCATTAGCCTGCTGTGGAAGCCATCCTCTTTTCATCTCCAGTTTTTTTTTTACAGATGGTGTGATGTTTGCTTCCAGAATTTGCTGGTATTTAATTGAATTCATTCTTCCCTCTACCAGTGAAATGTTCCCCGTGCCACTGTCTGCAAAACAAACCCAAAGCATGATCGATCCACCCCCGTGCTTAACAGTTGGAGAGGTGTTCTTTTCATGAAATTCTGCACCCTTTTTTCTCCAAACATACCTTTGCTCATTGCAGCCAAAAAGTTCTATTTTAACTTCATCAGTCCACAGGACTTGTTTCCCAAAATGCATCAGGCTTGTTTAGATGTTCCTTTGCAAAAATGAATTCAATTAAATACCAGCAAATTCTGGAAGCAAACATCACACCGTCTGTAAAAAAGCTGAAGATGAAAAGAGGATGGCTTCTACAACAAGATGATGATCCTAACCACACCACAAAATCTACAGTGGACTACCTCAAGAGGCACAAGCTGAAGGTTTTGCCATGGCCCTCACAGTCCCACAACCTAAAAATCAGCGAAAATCTGTGGATAGACCTCAAAAGAGCAGTGCATGCAAGACGGCCCAAGAACCTCACAGAACTAGAAGCCTTTTGCAAGGAAGAATGGGCGAAAATACCCCAAACAAGAATTGAAAGACTTTTAGCTGGCTACAGAAAGTGTTTGCAAACTGTTATACTTGCCAAAGGGGGTGTTACTAAGTACTGACCATGCAGGGTGCCCAAACTTTTGCTTCGGGCCCTTTACCTTTTTTGTTATTTTGAAACTGTAAAAGATGGAAATAAAAAAGTAATCTTGCTTAAAATATTAAAGTAATGTGTCATCTTTAACTTTATGCCATTTGGAAATCAGATCATTTTTTACTCACTTAGCTATTCACAGTTACAGAAATTTTGACCAGGGGTGCCCAAACTTCTGCATGCCACTGTATGTCTACAATTATTTTGTTTTGTCTCAGAACATTAAATTATAACATCAAGATGCGATCATGAGTTTGCTCCGAATTACAGGAATTTTGGCAGGACCTGCCAAACAAAAGTTGAGAACATTGAATAAAACAACAAACAGCTGATGACTTTTTAACAAATGTCACTTCCACTCTTTCCGACTCACATGTAAATCGCTATTTACTAGTGCAATCATTTTAATGAGGGGACAAGGAGAAATTGGAGAGAGACTGGGGACAGATACCAATGGGGTGAACACCAGGCTTGTCCAAGCTCATCTATGTTTACCCTAAACTACTTTAATTCCCAGATTCTACTTAAGTAACGGCAGCATGATTATGGCCAAACCTACTGTCCAACTGTATAATTATCAAGTTATTTAAACTCTGGAAGTGTGGTCTAGAAAAAGTAAGGCAAGGATGGGGAGAAACGATTGTATTATTTTGCTGACTATGCTAAGCAGCATATCATAATATGGTATTCAGATGTACCATTGCTTGACAATGCCATATTTTGGGTGGATACTACAGAAAGAGAAAGGATAGTTAAGGAAGAATATTTCCCAAGATGAAAGAAACGGGTGTATAATCCTCTTCCGTGGAGAGAAACAATGTACAAGGTCAAGACTTTAAAGGCAAATACCAACTTGCAGTCCCAGCATATCTCCACCTTGCTATTCTCTGCTTCTTCAAGAGACTCTAGGAAAGGTATCACATGTTAGTTTGTCAGTTCTTACTTCTTCAGCAGTCCCTCAGAATTAAGGACAACTTGCTTCTATTCCAGATTTGTGGGTTCCGTGATGGCTCTGACATCCACCATCATGAAGTGCTTCGAGAGGCTGGTCATGGCACGCATTAACTCCAGCCTCCCACACAACCTTGACCCACTACAATTCGCCTACCGCAGAAACAGGTCTACAGTGGACGCCATCTCCCTGGCCCTACACTCATCTCTGGAGCATCTGGACAGTAAAGGCACCTATGTTGGACTATTGTTTATTGACTACAGCTCCACCTTCAATACTATAATTCTGAGCAAACTCATCACCGGACTCAGAGATCTGGGACTCAACACCTCCCTCTGCAACTGGATCCTTGACTTCCTGACCAACAAACCGCAATCAGTGAGGATAGGCAGCAACACCTCCAGCATGATTATTCTCAACACTGCTGCCCCACAAGGCTGCATCCTCAGCCCTCTACTCCCTATACACTCATGACTGCGTGGCCAGATTCTGCTCTAACTCCATCTACAAGTTTGCAGATGATACCACCGTAGTAGGTCATATCTCAAATAATAATGAGTTGGAGTACAAGAAGGAGATAGAGAACTTAGCGACATGGTGTCACGATAACAACCCTTCCCTCAATGTCAGCAAAACAAAAGAGCTGGTCATTGACTTCAGAAAAGGGGGCAGTGTACATGCACCTTTCTACATCAACGGTGCTGAGGTCGAGAGGGTTGAGAGCTTCAAGCTCCTAGTGAACATCACCAATAGCCTGTCCTGGTCCAACCACATAGACGCCACGGCTAAGAAAGCTCACCAGTGCCTCTACTTCCTCAGGAGGCTAAAGGAATTTGGCATGTCCCATTTGACATTCACCAATTTTTAAATCGATGCCCCATAGAAAGCATCCTATCTGGATGCATCATGGCCTGGTATGGCAACTGCTCTGGCCAGGACTGCAAGAAACCGCAGAGAGTTGTGGACACAGCCCAGCGCATCATGGACACCAGCCTCCCCTCCATGGACTATGTCTATAATGCTCGCTGCCTTGGTAAAGCAGCCAGCATAATCAAAGACCCCACCCACTTGGGTCACTCTCTCTTCTCTCCTCTCCCATCAGGCAAAAGATACAGGAGCCTGAGGGCACATACCACCAGGCTCAAGGACAGCTTCTGTCCCACTGTGATAAGACTATTGAACGATTCCCTTAAACAATGAGATGGACTCTTGACCTCACAATCTACCTTGTTTGACCTTGCACCTTATTGTCTACCTGCAATGCACTTCCCTGCAGCTGTGACACCTTACTCTGTATTCTGTTTTTTTTTACCCTATACCACCTCAATGCACCCTGTACTACCTCAATGCACCGTGTAATGAATTGATCTGTATGAACGGTATGCAAGACAAGTTTTTCCACTGTACCTTGGTATATGTGACAATAATAAACCAATTCCAATACCAATGCAGGAACTGCAGACTATTGCACAGATGGATGAGGAGGTGGCTGATGGGGTGGGTAAATAGTTGTGAGGTGATGTGCTCCTTCCACTGCTTACTCAGGGTTTCTGTGCACTTCCAATGCATGGCCTTGAGGTTCTCAATACCACCCTGAATGCTCCTTCTCCGATTTGAGCAGTCATGGGCCAAAGGTTCTCAAGAATCATTAGGGATGTTGAACTTCTTCAAGGGCACATCATTAAATCATTTTATTTGTCAGCCTAGTAATCTATTCCTACAACAGAGCTCGGATTAGTGTCTGTTTTGGGAGTTTGGTATCAGGCATGCAAATGAAGTGACCAATTCAACACAGCCATCATGAGAGTAAGTAAGGTCTTGATGCTGGAGATGTTGGTCTGGGACAGGACACTTACGTGGGTCTGGGACAGGACACTTATGTTGGTTTGCTCATCTTTCTAGTGAATTTGGAGGATTTTCCAGAAAGACGGCTGGTGGTACCTTTGGGAAACTGTTCGACCTACAGAGACTACACTTTGGAACCAAGGTCGCCCGAACCTCAAAAAATTGAGCTGCACTCTGCTGACAACACTCGCAACTGCATACACTTGGAGGCTGAGCTCCAAGACGTTAACAATGTATTTACTGATGAACACGAGAGGAGACTTGCACTCAACATCCTCAAGCCCCAAGTCTTCTACCAACCTGCTCCCACTACACTCTACCCTGCTCTCCAACAACGAAACCCTGGAAAACAGCACAACTTCTCTTATTTCATGTTCCACTTCTTAAAGACAAACATGATTGGCAAAACTCACCATTGCCTTCCATGCACCAATTCAGCCTTTAGTCAATTGAGGGTGAGATTACTTTAAGATCAAAACTTCAGGCCTGGCAGTGATCCCTGCCCTCCTATCGGATTCCTCATCCTGGAGGAACTACAGAAGGTTGACATACACTATGTACTAGAATACCATTCTCTTGAAATTGCACTCAAAACAATAAGATGCAAGCAATGCACACAGATGACCATTGCTATACTCAATCTGCATTCATGTAGCACACATGCAGTTTTTAAAGTGGCAATTCAGAATTCAGTCCTGGTCTACATCATATTCAGTCCTTGGAGCCCTTTGTACAAGCACGAGTAAATGGGGAAGCCACCCAATAGCTTCTTTATCCAAACAACTTTTCTCTACTGTACAACTTTGCTATTTTTTTCTTGCAACTATTTGCTGTCTTTAGATCTCACAAAACACCTACATTGCTAATAAAGAGCACTAACCTTATGAGCCTCAGCGCATTTCCTACTCATTTCTAATTGCGCTGAGCTTCAGATGAAAAACTGTGACCTTTGAAGAATACGGAAGCAGAGCACAAGACTAAAGTTAAAAGGTGCTTCAGTGAGGCCTACATCATTCATCTTTTATGCCCAGGACTATTTTGCTCATTTAGTATTGAAAGAAGTACTGCTAGCCATTTGATATCTCTGTAGACGTCAAGACAGCTCTGGGCAGATGTGTCATGTTTTCAGGAAGGACTTGGATCTAATTTTAGCAAGTAACTATAAAGTTAACAATTAGGGAAAAATAATGCCATCATACAACAATCCCATCACATGGCACAGAAAAATCTTGTGCCACACAAAAGAATTTCTAGACCATATTCACTACGTCATTCCCTCCTTGCCCCCTCCCCCAAGTATCGTTTTAGGAACAGCTTCTTCCCCTCCGCCATCAGATTTCTGAATGGACCATGAACTCTACCTCGTTATTCCTTCCTTTTGTACTATTTATTTTTGTAATTTATAGTAATAACGTCTTTGCACTGTACTGCTGCCGCAAAACAACAAAATTCATATCATCCAAGTCAGTGATCACAAATCTGATTCTGAATTTTACAAACAGATCCTTTAACAGATGTTCTGCCCTCTATTTGACTATCCAAACTATCAGGGATAATTCTTTATACTGCATATGCTGATTTGATGACAGTTATATGGCAAGTACTAATCAATATCAAATCTCTTTTGTTCCAACTATTTTTGCTCACAATTCAGGAACAAAGAGACATTTTCATTAATAGTGAAAGCCGTAGACATAAATCGCATTCATCAACAAGTGTGAAACATGCAATGTGTTCATTTTGTAGTGTATGGCTTATTTTTGATTCAGAGTAACCAACTTTCAAGGTTGCCAAAAATGCCATGCATTAGATACAAAACTGCTTTGCCCAGAAACATGCTACCATGGTTAATGTTTTGAATTTTCATTTTTCTAATTGTTATTTATAGTTTTCCCCAACCCCACATTCCTCGCACTGCCCTTCCCCACCTACCCACCCTCACTAAAATATATATCTTTTTAAATACGTTAACTTCCTGATTTGGGCTCTGATTAGATCCTGGCACCCCTCTACCATTTGTTTACCAAGGTGAAAAATTGTACCTTACAGAAAGGTTCATTTGTAATCCATTAATGAAGTTCACTTTAATTTCCAAATAATATTTGTATATTAATGTAGAATGTGTGGGAAGTATTGTGTTAAAACAATGACATTTAATGCCTCATAACTCCATTAACCTTTCATAGGTTAGAGATATCACGGCCAGATTTAAAGCCTCCTCTATTCAGACCAAGCTACAAACTAATGTGAATCTTTCCATTTCTCACATGAACTTCAACATTACTTCTGAATAAGCTTGCATCACCGCCTGGTATGGAGGCTCCATTGTGCAGGATCGAAAGAGGCTGCAGAGGGTTATAGACTCAACCAGCTCCATCACAGGCACAACCCTCCCCACCATCGAGGGCATCTTCAAAAGGCAGTGCCTCAGAAAGATGGTATCATTAAGGACCCTCACCACCAGGGACATGGTCTCTTCTCATTACTACCACCAGGGAGGTGGTACAAGAGCCTGAAGGCCCACACTCAACATTTCAGGAACAGCTTCTTCCCCTCTGCCATCAGATTTCTGAATGGTCCATGAACCCTACCTCATTATTTCTCTTTTACGCTATTTTATTTATTGGTAACTTATGGCAATTTTTATGTCTTGCACTGTACTGCTGCCGCAAAACAACAAATTTCATGACATGTAAGTCAGTGATAATAAACCTGATTCTGATAACTGGTGGCTAATTTGGGGCAGTTAGAAAGGTGACTAATTAGAAAACAGGAAATTTCTATCGTGAAGTTAAATTCATCAAACTTCAAATCTGCCTGACAAAAAACTGATGCCAACTCATTGAATTCCAACACATGCCCCAGGAATCAAATGAGACATTTCAAAATCATATCTACCCTCTGAAATACTTCTCAAATCTCTTGATCAACCAGTTCTTCAACTGAGATACCAGGCCTACAGCCAACATTGATAGATTTCAATCACTCTCCCTTCTGTTCTACTATCATCAACTCTTTATTCATCACTCCTAGCAAAAGATTACCATTGTGCGAGTAGTCAGATTGCTAACGTTAAAGCAACAACTCTTCTTCATGTAGAAGTAATGCAATTTTAGATGGGGAAGACATCGAATGGTCAAACAACAGGAGGAAGTGAAGAACTTCTGCTACCGGAATTAAAAGTTAACTTATTTCATTTCTGTAAACAAAATGGGAGAAACAAAAGATTGATACAGCTTCTACAAGTGAAAAAATTGAAAAATTATAACCCACAAGAGAGTGTAATGAGTTTCAGCAAGCATGTAGCAACAGGACACAAAAACACTACACGGAAATTAGCAGAAGCAGAACTTCAGTCTTAGGCTAATAAATGATTTGTGCAACATACTAATTAAATAAATCTGTTCATTATTAGCTGTTTAACTTATATCAAACCTATATTATTGGATAAACTTTAAATACCTGATGAGCCAACTCATGAGCAATCATGTGAGTAACTATTTGTTTGTCCATTATAGAAGCAGTCTCTTCCTTGTAAAGAAGTGTAACTTCTCGAAAAGTGACCAGGCCCCAATTTTCCATGGCTCCTGCTTCAAAATCAGGGAGAGCCATCAAATCTAGTAAAGGAAATACAAGTCTTCAATCCAAAGAAATGGTAAAATGAATGGGGGGGGGGGGGGAAAGCTTGAGGACAATGCAGAGGTTCCACAAGTCGGGTCACTGAGCAAACACATGGCAAATGCGGCTAGAACAAAATTAACCACTTTGGCTCTGAAGCTGAAAGATTACCTGAATGGTGATAGATTACAAAAAGGGAAGGTGCAGTGAGACCTGGATGTCTGTATACACCAGTTGCTGAAAGCAAGTGTTCAAGTTCATTAGGCAGTTAGGAAGGCAAATAGCATGTTGGCTTTCACTGCAAGGGGATGAATACCGGAGGGAGGATATCTTGCTAGAGCTGTGTAGGGAGTTGGGAAGATCCCATTTAGAGTTGTGTGCACCGTTTTGGTTTCCTCTGAGGAAGGATATTCTTGCTATGGAGGGAATGCATCAAAAGGTTTACTGGAGTGATCCCTGGGTTACCGGAACTAGGAAATGAGGAAAGATTGAGCTGGTCAGGCCAATATTCACTGGAAATTAGAAGAATCAGAGGATCTCACTGAATCCACTGAAATTCTAACAGTACAAGACAGAGTAGGTACAAGGTGAAAGTTCCTACAGGCTGGAGAGTCTAGAACCAGGGGCCAATCTCAGGATACAGAGTATGCCATTTATCAGACCAGGAGAAATTTCTTCACCCAAACTGTGGTAAACCAATTAAACTCTACCACATGTGTAGTGCAGGCCAAGTCATTAAATATATTCATGGAGAGAGTAGATCTAGTTCTTAATTCCAAAAGGGATCAAGGTATATGGGGAGAAGGCAGGAAGAGTAAGTGGATCGTCATTATGGATCACGTTGAATGGTGGGGCAGGGCTGAAGAGTTGAACTGCCTACTTCTGCTCTTTTATTAGACCCAAATGTAATTAATAACATTTTAATTAATGCTACCTTTTATTGAAGTTAATTAAATAAGCCGAGTCATTTATTTTGTTTCGGGGAGGGGTGGGAAAGGGATATATCACTTTAAACTGCAGCCAATCAAGTCCAGCAGATGCTGAGATTTCTTGGATTATAAACAGATTGCAGCATCAAGATTGTTGTTGCCACAAGTGTACTCTACATAGACAGTGGCACAACTACAGTAAGGTAAAGACATCAAGGTTTGGGAACCTTAAGAAAACTGGGATTGAATTACAAATTACCACAATTTGGTAAACAGCAGACCAGAGTTGGAAGGCTTAGAGTCAGCATGTCATACAACAGAAACAGAGCCCCTTGGCACAACATGTAAGTGCTGAATATTGAGTACCGATCTGTACTCATCCCATTTACGTGAGACTCCTATTTATTGGCTACAGCTCTGCCTTCAATACTATAATTCCAAACAAACTCATCGCCAAACTCCTAGACCTAGGAATCAGCACCTTCCTTTGCAACTGGATCCTTGACTTCCTGACCAACAGACCTCAATCAGTAAGGATAGGCAGCAACACCTCCGCCACAATTATCCTCAACACTGGTGCCCCGCAAGGCTGTGTCATCAGCCCTCTATTTTATTCCTCTATACACTCAGGACTGTGTGGCCAGATTCTGCTCTAACTACATCTACGTTTCTGAACAATCCATGAAAACTACCTCATTATTCCTTATTTTTCTTACACTATTTGTTTTTGTAATTTATAAATTTTTATGTCTTTGCACTATACTGCTGCCACAAAACAACAAATTTCACATCATATGTCAGTGATAATAAATCTTACTCTGATTTGTGTAACAGATGACACCACTATAGTGGGCCTGATCTCAAATAATGACGAGATAGAGTACAGGAAGGAGATAGAGAGCCTAGTGGCATGATTTCAATGTCACAACCTTTCCCTCAATGTCAGCAAAACAGAAGAACTGGCCATTGACTTCTGGAAGTGGGGCAGAGCACACACCCATAAAAATGTATCAATAGTACTGAGGTGGAGATGGTTGTTCCTAGGTGTAAACACCACCAATAGCTTGTCCTCGTCCAACCACATAGATCCTATAGCCAAGAAAGCAGACCAGCACCTCCACTTCCTCAGAAGGCTAAGGAAATTTGGCATGTCCCCGTTGACCCTCACCAATTTTTATAGATGCACCATAGAAAGCATCCTATCCAAATGCATCACAGCCTGGTAAGGCAACTGCTCTGCCCAAGACTGCAAGAAATTGCAGAGACTTGTCGACACGGCTCAGTTCATTATGAAAACTAGCTTTGTCTCCATGGACCCAGTCTACACTTCTCACTGCCTTGGGAAAGCAGTCAACAGAATCAAAGAACCCTCTCACCCATGACATTCTCTCTTCTCCCTTCTTTAAGTGGGCAGAAGATACAAAAGCTTGAGAATACATACCACTAGGCTCAAGGACAGCCTCTAACTGCTGATATAAGATTCTTGAATAGACATCCTGTACGATAAAGATGAACTCTTGATCCCACAATCTACCTTGTCATGGCTCTTATATCATATTGTCTACCTGCACTGCATTTTCTCTGTAACTGTAACACTATATTCTGCATTCTCTTAATACTTTTCCCTTTGTACTACCTCAATGTACTTAAGTTTTGAAATGATCTGTATGGATGGCATGGAAAACAATTCTTCACTGTAGGTCGGTACATATGACAATTATAAACCAATCACTAATTACTAGCACTTGGCCCGCAACTATCCATGCATTAGCAGTTCAAGTGCTTATTTAAGTATTTCCTAAATGTCATGAGAATCTCTGCCTCTACCACTCCCTCAGACAGTTCATTCCAGATTCTAATCACCCTTGCTGAAGACCCTCCTGATCCCCTGTGAACTTCCTACCTCTACACACCCGGCTTCTCCTACACACTCTCTATGCCTAAGGGTCTCCCCTTTCATACGCATATTCCTGCCACGTGATTCCTTTTTTCCCCCCCATCATGCCCCTTGTCATCTAGGACTCCCTGGAATTATTGTCCTTACCTTTCACCCTTTCAGAACTCATCAACACTAATCTCTTACCGTTTCACTTGTGAATGAATCCCACAAGTTGGATGTGGACTTAACTGCAAGTAGCTGCTCCCAATCTACTCTTGCCAGGTCCTGACTTATGATATTGAAATCAGTCTTTCCCCAATTGAGGACCTTAATTTCCATCCATCTTTATCCTTTTTATTACTACCTTGAAACTTAGAGTCAAAGCTCTACCTATGTTGCCTCTTTTCAAGGTATCCTTCCTCATGAGTGTAGTAATGGACTATTTAATTAATTTGCAATGCCATCTCCTCTTTTTCATTCCATCGTTATGCCTGAGGATTCCAATTGCTAGTCCTGCCCTTCCTTCAGCCATGTCTCTGTGACAGCAACAATATCATATTCCCATGTGCTAATCAAAGCGCTTGGTTCATCTGCCTTACTATCAAATTCCTTGCATTAAAATAGTCGCAATTTAGCTTTGCATTCCTCCCATGTGCTTGCTCTGCTGACTGGACTGACTTATTTTTTTCTTCTATACTTAATTGTACCTCCCTCCCACTTCCAAATTGTACATCTACGCTGTGCATCATTCCCGTCAAGTTTCTTTAAACTCTCTCCGATACACAAATTCCTACATTCAATTTCTCTTTATCTTGGTGCAACATAATTCACAATCCCCTACTGTGCATCAATTACAATGTGTTAATACTTTGTTGATTCCTTTAACAAGAAGAAATTTTCTTACACACATTTTGCTTAATTTCACTCTTGGCAATATAAGACCGATGGAGACTATTTTCTCCTCTTCATTACAAGGAAACAGCGGCTTATTCCATGGTTTAAAATCCCTTCATTATGTGGAAGGTTATTACCTACATCGTTCAAATCATGGCCAATCTATCACAAAACACTTCAATATCAGTATCACACTAACAAAATGGAAAAAGTGGACACTTGAAGCAGAGGACCTAATCATAACATGGCCTCAGAAGTTTTCACATCCTTAAAACAAAAATGAAATCAACCATTGAAGTGTTGGTACACAAAAAAAGTGTTGAGAAGTTCTGCCAGTACAATCTTGTTGTTTCAAAATATGTTAGATGTGACATTGTGTGAACAAAGGCAAGGAACGGTGTCAGATGAGTTCTCATAAGACTACAAGAACATCAGCAGGCAACTGGCCCCACTTTTACCCCTAGGTGGAATGATTATGTATAAAGAACCTAGGATCAGAGAGGTATTAAATCCCAAGTTTTATTTTAATATTTAGGTTTTGATTTCCTAGCAAGTTCAGCAGAAATTACCACTAAACCAGGAATGGAGATTTCAGTTGAAGGAGATTGGTGCTGGGAATCTATGAGGGCAGCTCTAGGAGTCAATTAAGTGTCCAAGGGAGAGAGGAAGGATTGGTGCATCCCGAACAAGTGGATGGGTGCAGACGTTCAGGACAGGGGCCTCAAGAAAATACAGTGAATAAAAACAAACAAACGAAAGCTTATACTCTCTTAATCCTACCCCAGCATTTCTTGCCTGCCTGGAAATACTTCACCCCTCTGCTTAGGGCGTAGGTTAAAATGATAAATCAGGTCCAATGTTATCAATATTCTGTTGTAAATACTTAAGATAAAATGAATATTTGTGTTCTTTCTGCCATCTGTCTAGTAATTATTAAGCCTAGTTTGCTTCTCTAGAAAAAACTAATTTTTAATCAAAGTGACAAACAATACTGCTGGAGCAACTCCCAGATTGTGTGTAATGCATCTCTGTAGAGTAGAACAATAAACTTAAATCTTCAATCTTTAAAAAAACATTCCCCTCTCCCCCCAAAAATCTACACTGCAGATAATTTAGCAATTTAGTTCTCAATTGTACATTTTTTGTACTCTTTCCTAGGTGAACACTTGCTTGTCAAGAAATGGATCGAATCAGCTTAAACAGATTTCAGTTTGCGCCCCTTTAACCAACAGAATGGAGACTTTCATTCCACAGGCTTGCATTAAATCTGTGCCAGGCTCATGGAGATGAAATGGCCACAATCTGACTCACTGTACCACCCGTTTCCTTGGCACCCAACTTTATTTAGTCTCAGCACAAATTGAATAGAATTCTATTTGGCCAATCATTGCAAAATTTTAAAACAGCAGGAACTATACAA
Source organism: Pristis pectinata (assembly GCF_009764475.1). Lineage (NCBI taxonomy): Eukaryota > Metazoa > Chordata > Chondrichthyes > Rhinopristiformes > Pristidae > Pristis > Pristis pectinata. Next base: position 92,785,285 of record NC_067411.1, read on the forward strand.
GTTTGAAAGTCTGGAAGTGTGGAACTGCCGTCAGGTCCAAATGGAACACCGCAGTGGAATCAGCTTCCTTGTGCTCAGCTGAGGTTAGAGCAATTTCAAGCATGCAGAAATTAATCACGAAGCTCAAATTGCATTACAGCCAACAGGAGGCAAGACTCTCTTGTCAACGAGTCATCAGTCACTAAGGTGAAATGTGTGCTCTGGGACCAAGCTTTGCCGACAATCACTGCACGTACACATTCACACAAAAGTAAATCATAGAAAGCAAGGACATTGGCCACTTAAGAATGCCTCAACTCATGAATTGAAATTCAATGAAATCAGAGCATTTCTTACACTGACTTTGCCAATATTCCCTGTTGACTTGCATTCACTCTAGACTGAATTTTTCCTTCAACGCGTGAGCAGAGTATAATAAAACAAATAATCTGCTATCTGATTGGTCAGAAATCTTGATGATTCAGGCTCAATGATTCCCGGGCTCCCTTTAATACACTGGGCCCTTAATTCTCATGCTCCCTTTGATACACTGGGCCCTGATTCTGTTCCCCACTACCAATGAAACTCAAAGCCCTGCTTCTGTGCTCGCTTTAAGTTGATAGGGTTCACTGGAAAATATATTATACTACTGGATGACATCTAAAAAAGGTGAAGTAAAGTGTGTTGGGAGTATTAATTAGAATAACATCCAATAGTTCAAAAAAAATCTCCCAGTCCAGCACCAAAATACTGAGCATTCCAGATTTATAGAGTTTTACTACATCTTTTCGGCACGCAAACAGAAAACGCTTTTAAAAGGAGAAAGGAAGCTGAAACCCGAGCAAGGTTCATATGCATGACTGTGTTTTAACTGGAGGCGGAACTTGCTATATTCCAACATCATAATTGCAGTCATCAACAGACATCTTAATAAGACTTCATTACAAAATGTTTTTCTTTTACCATACCTAGTTTCTTTAAGGAGTAAGATATATTTAAGAAACTCTCATAAAACTTCAGAAGCTTCACTGTCGTTTCTAATGCATACTTCATTTGATCCACCTTGTCAGGAACAGCATACACCGATACCTAGTCAAATGCAGTATGATGAGAATTATTATCAAGCCACAAGTTATGACACTGAAAAAAAATCTCTTGAATAAGAAGTCTACAGAACACCAGCCTTTTAATCACAAACTCTTGTTTCCACAGAAAGGACACACATGGTTAAAAGTGTTGCAATACTTCTCCAAGAAGGTACACTGTGTCAAGAGGGACAGGGGAAAAAAATTTGAACTAATCCAAAATAGAGTACCATTGAGTTGGTGTGTACCACAGGCAGTAAGAGCAGCAGAATAATTTAACATAATATGGCCTATCATAATCCCAACTCCCTGAACCAGTATGTAGCCAGGACTCCAACTATGCTTCAACATTGACTCTGGGAGCAGCAACACCTGGTAAACCCGAGAACACATCTTAAATATCATGAAGCCAAGCACAGAGACTGAGGCAGACTCGATCAATGAAATCTGACAAATTCTGTAGTTCTCCTACATCAAGCCAAGCATGGTGGAGGACAACCAGCAGAGAAGAGGCTGAATGGATATCCATATCTTTGACCAGAGTCCTGCAAGAGAGCCCAATATCAAGTTGAAGAGTTTGTGTGGGATCCCGACCAAAATGCCAAATGGATGATCATAAGGTCGCTTCCCCCCCCCCGCCACTCCCGCACCATCATACATACTAGTGTCCAGGTAATACGAATCACTTCATATGCAATTAAGTAGCTCCTGAACACCCCATCAGCAAAACAGAAAACTCTAACTGAGACATCAACCACCTTTTAATCATCAGTGAAGCGGTGCAGGGAGCCAACAACGTCACCTTCAAGCAATACCTAATTGTCCACAGCCTTCCCACTGATGGCCTATTCAATTTCTGCCAAAACCACTCAGCTCCAAGCCTCAGCCTTGATCCAAGGATGGAAGCAAGAGCTCAAAATCAAATAGATGCAAAGGTAACCATCCTCAATGTCAGGATACCTCATCATAAAGTTAATGGTGACTGATAGCTAGGGTCTAACCTAATCTGTGGCAGATGGTTATGATTAGGAGGCAAGTCATGAGCACTTGAAGACATTTTGGCAGAATGTTCTCAGGAATGTCCTCTACATAACCATTCCAGCTGCTTTATGAATGAAATTCCCTATATTACATGGTCCTAGATTTCAACTCTTTTCATAACTACAAATAATCAAGCATGTTACATTTGGACCACATAAATAACGGGTCTCAGACAAAAGACCCATGATCCCTCCTTGACTTTCAAATGTACTACCACATCACCAATTCCCCCAGCATTAATATCCTGGGAATCATTATTCAATAGTTGAACTTGACTAATGATGTGAACAGTGATGAAAAGAGCAGGATGGTGTCTGGATGCTTCTCCCCTTATTCCTCGAAGTCTTTCCATTATCCTTATATCAGAGTATGCAGGAATGCTCACACTGCATCCAAGTGAATGCAAAGACAAATGGAAAATCAATGACAGCATCCAGAATGGACCAACATGCTAGATTAATTCTCCCACTACAGGATTCAACAATGACATATTATGGTTGCAGCATGCAAAAAATGTACAGGGTGCTATATAGCAACTTACCATTCTTACTCTAAGTACCTTCCCTCATGGGATCTTAACCACCATGTTAAATAAGACCAACATTATATTATCAATTCAAATGACAAATACTCTTGGTTTAGATCTATAGTATCTGATCTTTCTTCATTGTTGGTCAGATTCCTGAAATTCCTAGCCAACATCAAGTTGGGAACACAAGCAGCATAACTGCAGAGATTCAAGAAGAACCACTCCAATCTTCTTTGAAGAAATGGGGATGGATGATAGATACAGCCTTGCTTACATTAGCCACGGATTATTTTTTTAAAAAATGGGACTTACCAAAGTTCCACTTGGAGTGTTCTGGCTGATGCTTGTCAAATTACCAACAATAAAGGCCACCAAGTAAGAGCTCATTTTAACACTTTTCGTAAACGTATCTTGATAAAGTCCATTGCCGACTGAAGTTGTGGTATTCTAGACCAGATAACAAACCAATGTAATTAACGATATTGTCAATGACATGCACTTTCAACAGCACAATTTTCCAATGTTAAAGAATGCCTGGTTTGCCAAAAGGAATGCATTCCTAACAATTATTTTAATGCCAAGTGGCCATTTAAATAAGATAAGATTTCTTTATTAGCCACATGAACATCAAAACATGCAGTGAAATACATCTTTTTTTTGTGTAGTGTGTTCTGGGGGTAGCCCGTAAGTGTCGCCATGCTTTTGGCGCAAACATAGCATGCCCAGAACTTCCTAACCTGTACGTCTTTGGAATGTGGGAGGAAACCGGAGCACCCGGAGGAAGCTAACATAGTCACAGGGAGAATGTACAAACTCCTTACAGGCAGCGGCTGGAATTGAACCCAGGTCGCTGGCACTGTAATAGCGTTACACTAACCACTACACTTCCGTGCCTACCCATGCAAATACAATGCCAGAGAACAAAACTTAAAATCCTGTTCTAGCAGAATACAGTGGGGAACAGAAGATAGAGAGGCAGAGATGTTAAGGGATGATCACAAGACCAGAAATGGAGAAACACAGGTATTTCAGATGTTTGAAGGGCTGAAAAAAATTAGACAGATAGCAGGAAAGGGTGATTCAATGATAGAGTTGGAAACAAGGGAGAGAAACTTAAACTTGAGCAATGTCTAATCAACAGCCATTGTCAGCAATAGGGGTGATTAGTTTTGCATTTGCCAATAGTTAGGATGCATGCAGCAGATCTTAAGATTATTTTAATGGAATATAGACCTAGGGAAGACAGGCAGAAATGTGTCAGGATATAGAACCATAGAACAATACAGCACAATACAGGCCCTTCAGCCCACCATGTTGTGCCGACCTTCAAACCACACCTAAGACTATCTAATCCCTTCCTCCCACATATCCCCCTATTTTAAATTCCTCCATATGCTTATCTAACAATCTCTTGAACTTGACCAATGTACCTACCTCCACCACTACCCCAGGCAGCGCATTCCATGCACCTACCACACTCTGGGTAAAAAACCTCCCTCTGATATCTCCCTTGAACTTCCCACCCATTACTTTAAAGCCAAGCCCTCTTGTATTGAGCATTGGTGCCCTGGGAAAGAGGCGCTGGCTGTCTACTCTAGCTATTTCTCTTAATATATCAAGTCTAGAGGTTACAAAAGTTATAGAAGGATTCAGCAGAATGCAAGCTGAAGCACAAGTAAAAGCAGATGGGGTTACACGAGTGGAAATGGATGGTATTTCAGTTTGGCTTAAAATACAATGCCATGATTGTAAACAAGATGATGTTAATAAAAAAGATGGGGGCTGAAGCTTTGATCTTACCATTACTTAGTTGAGAGCCGTACTATCTAGGAAATTACCAAACATGTTGTTTAACAAAAGCATAAACAGAATGCAGAACGAAAAGCAAGCGTCAAGAATTTTAACATGGTAAGATAACTTATTGCTGCACCATAGAAAGCATCTCATCTGGATGAACAGTTATAGGATCAGTTGGCCAAATTTCACGCACAACTAAGTAACCACGTACACAGGGAGACACCCACAGTTCACAGGGGCTGAGGAGGAATCCACAGTATGTCCCTGTATGACCCAATTAATGTTTGCTTCCCACAGATAGCTTGTTGACCAAATGCTCTCAGCCTCTTCAGTAGCATTTTAAAGGGGAGATTCATTTTTGTACAGTACAGAGAAGCAACAAGTGTTCACAATTTACAAAAACTACAAGCATTTGTAAGTTTCACTGCAAGTATTTCAAACAAATCACTGCACAATAAAAATGTCACATTAAGGTTCTGGAGAGTCAGACCTGATGGAAACCAATAATGTTTTTAAATATTAGGGCAGATTTCGCAAAAGGATCTGGCAACCAGCCCATGACAAGACTGTTTCAGAGTGAAGAATGCAGGACAACCTCTCGCCCAGCGGAGCGTCAATGCCAAGTCTCCTGCAGCACACTGCTCTCAAGCTGGGAAATTCGCTACTGAGCTTGCACCAGGTTAGACCTAGTGGCTAGTTGGAAGTGAATGGGAAAATTCTCTTAAGATTTGATTTAGTGAAGTTAACTGAAATATCTTTAACTGTCTTGATGGGGTTGACTCTAAACTACATCATTTAACCTAGAGTTGCATATATTAATGAGGCTTTCACCTTTTCTGTTAAAAGACCTAACCATCAATATACATAATTACCTGAAATTTATACTGTAGAAGAGATAGACTACCTTAGCAAACACTTCACGTCTGGGCTACTACTGTTGCATTTTTGTATGTGAGTAGAGTTTTAACTGGATGCAAATTGCCTTCACTGTCCTTTTGCTAGTATTTAATTGATTGGGGAAACCTATGTAACTTTAATTTTTTAAAAAAAATATTTCAACCAGGATGATAGACTATCAAAGGTCACTCTAGCAGAGTATCAGAGAGCCAGCAATGCAGGTAGAATGACATCCCAGCATGAATAATATACAAGGGTTCAGATCAAGTCATCAGCCAGAAATATTAACATTGTTTTGCTCTCCCTATCAATGCTGTCTGACCTCTGAGAATTTGTAGCATTTTCTATTTTTATTCCAGCTTGAATAACTATCTGCAGAGGATCAAGTTGATAAGTGTGGAAAGGTAGATATTCATACCGAGATTCTAATTTAGGGTCCATTAACCACTCATTTGGTTTTGTCTAAAGTGCCTTCACATTAAGTACACTGAAGAGCAAAAGAAGAATGCTGGAAATCTGAAATAATAACAGAAAATGCTAGCAATACTCAGTAAGTCAGGCAGCATCTGTGGGGAGAGAAGCAGATAACATTTCAGGTCAATGCTTGTTTAAGAGAATCACGAGTTTTAATGAAGCATCATTGACCTGAAATTTCAACCGTTTCTCTCCCTGTAGATGCTGCCTGACCAGCTGAGTATTTGGACCATTTTCTGCTTTTAATGAAGGAAAACCAAGACAAACTAATCTCTAGTATTATATGAAGATCCTGAATTTAAGAGCAATAGATTCAATTCCATTTAATATACAGCAAGGAAACTTCGTAAGCAAAGCAGTTACTGGGAATTCTAGATGAATGTCATTGCATTCTATTTTGGTCCCATTATTTTACTAGTGCTTTAGTGGCTAAAAATAAGCTCATCCTCAGCAGGGAAGAGGGCTTTACACCTAAGGAGAGCAGGGACAAATAACTAAAGGCATAGGAGCCCATTCAGCCCATGCTTTATACCAATTCCTCAGTAATTCCACCAGGCTCATTCCCCACAGCCTTGCAAATTATTCTCTCTCATGCTTAACCAATTTGTCTCCGAAAACCCAGATCAATTCTGGTTCCACCAGCTCTGCAGACAGCAACTTTCAGACCATAACAAATGTGTGTAAATAAATTTTCTCATATCCTCCTTCTGGCTTCAGGTCAAATCTTTAAATCTGCACTCTGTGATGCAAGTCATTCCTGGGGAATATCACTGCTAAATTCCATGGGTTTCTATTTTGTTAACAATCCCTTTCCATGGATTTTAGCAGCTGCCTTCCAAAAATCCACATGACCAACATCTACTACAAATCCTTCATCAGTGAGTATAGGCAGCAATACCTCCGGCACGATTATTCTCAACACTGGGGCCCCACAAGGCTATATCCTCAGACCTCTACTCTACTCCCTAATACACTCATGACTGTGTGGCCAGATTCTGCTCTAACTCCATCTATAAGTTTGCAGATGATACCACCGTACTGGGCCGTATCTCAAATAACGATGAGTCGGAGTACAGGAAGGAGATAGAGAGCTTAGTGGAATGGTGTCATGACATCATGACAACAACCTTGCCCTCAATGTCAGAAAAACAAAAGAGCTGGTCATTGACTTCAGGAAGGGGACGGTACACCGTCTACATCAATGGTGCCTAGGTCAAGAGGGTTGAGCGCTTCAAGTTCCTAGGAGTGAACATCAGCAATAGCCGGTCCTAGTCCAAGCATTTAGACCCCATGGCCAAGAAAGCTCTCCAGTGCCTCTACTTCTGCAGGAGGCTGAAAGAAATTGGCATGTATACCTTGACACTCACCACTTTTATCGATGCATCGTAGAAAGCATCCATCACGGAAACCAGCCTCCCCTCCATGGACTCTGTCTATACTTCTCACTGCCTCAGTAAAGCAGCCAGCATTATCAAGGACCCCACCCACCTGGGACATTCTTCTCCCCTCTCCCATCAGGCAGAAGATACAAAAGCCTGAAGGCATGTACCACCAGGCCCAAGGACAGCTTCTATCCCGCTGTTATAAGACTATTGAACAGTTCCCTAATACAATCTACCTCATTATGACCTTGCACCTTATTGTCTAACTGCACTGCACTTTCTCTGAAGCTGTGACACTTTACTCTGCATTCTGTATTGTTTTACCTTGTGCTTCCTCAATGCACTGTGTAATGAATTGATCTGTATGAACTGTACGCAAGACAAGTTTTTCACTGTACCTCGGTACAAGTAACAATAATAAACCAATTCCAATTCAACCTTCCCTGTTGCCTTATTAAAACTCGAAACAGGTTAGTTGAACATGATTTCCCTTTAACAAATCCAAAGGCAGCTCTCCTTTATAAATTCAAACTTTACAAAGTAGCCATTTCATTTTTTATTACCGTTTACTGCTTCCCCACAATGGAGCATACAATGTGGTGTTGCTACTGTCTGCACATTTAAAACTTCCGGGGGTTCTGATGCCCATTAACTGCCTGGTAACTCCTCTTTTTGAATAGAAGTATTACATTTGCCATTTTCCAGTCCTCCGCTTTATTGAAGGAAAATTGGAGATTATGGAACCTCTCCTGCAATGGCCATCCATTGTTTCAATACTTCTATGAGCCGAAGTGTGGCTCCATCTTATCCAAACTGGATTCCCTTCTCATCTCATTGAGAATTACCCTCCTCCGTCTTGATGCAGTGTGTCTCCACCTGAAACGTCAACCATCCCTCTGCCTCCACTGACGCTGCCTGACCTGCCGAGTTTCTCCAGCAGTTTGTTCTTATTCCACTCCGAGTGTTCACTCACCTCATTTGGTCCTTCTCACTGCCTGTAACCAGAACCAACAATGCTTTCCATTTCACTGGGCTGGAAACACACCAGTCAAGGAAGTTCTCCTGAGCACATTTCAGAAAGACCTCCCTATCTTTACTCTAACATTATTCCAATCAACATTTAAATAATTAAAATCTCAATATCACCACTACATAGCTCCTGCCCACTTCTGTAATTGCACCTCCACAGAAGACTCTGAACAAATCATTTTAAAGTTCATATTTAATAACCCATTTGGAGCAAGTACCTGGCAAAGACTTGCCTTTAAATTTATCGTCATTCATTATTGATAAATACACAGTAGAGTAGCACCAGGATACTGTATCCTCTATTGATTTCAAAGGAACTGAACTTCATCCTACTCTACAGAGCACTTGTGATCAGGAATGACTGTGCTTTTATGATTTTATGGGGCAGTTAGGTTTCTAAAATATACAGTATGGATATACAATGGAGCTTTTGTCTTTATACTTAATATGCATTGCCAAAGCCCATAGATGTAAAGATGATCATTGTTTCAACATTTGTTGTTCGATTGCCAAGAAAATTGTACACTTTACTTCAAGGTAGTTTGATTCCAAGTACAACTAGAGAGAACAGGAAGAAGTCCAGCTTCTTTACAAATGACCTTTATTCTATCATAAGGTCAGATGATTCATGATAATTGCAGAGCGTTCAATTTTGTTCACAACTCCTAAGCAAATTAAGCAACCTATGCCTGCATTCAGCAAGACCTGGACAATTATCAGCCATGTGCTGATAAGTGGCAAGTAACATTCATACCACAAAAAATGCCAGGCAATGTCTATACTTAGCTGGAGAACCAAACCACTTATCCTTAACAACCTTCATTGCTGTGTTCACCATTATCAATATCCTGGGAGGTCACCACCAATCAGAAACTTAAACAGACTATATACCATGACTGCAAGAGAGGTCAGAGGTTCGGTAACCTGTGGCATTTCTCACCTTCTGACATGGCAAGGCCTTTCACCATATGCAGGCACTAGTCAGGAGCACGATGGAATACTGGGATGTGTGTCGCTCACAATTCCTAGGAAGCTCAACAGCATCCTGATAAAGTAGCCTCTGGCATCCAGTCAACCACTCCTAAACAACACTCATTTCCTCCACACACAAGCAGCTGCAATAGGTGCTGTCTACAAAATGTCTGGCAGTTACTTGCCCAGGTCTCTAACAGCACTTCTCAAACTCATATCCTCGACCTTCATGGTGGAGGAGGGTGGCAGGTGCATGGGAACACCACCACCTCAGGGTTCCCCTCTCTAGAAACACTGTACACCATGTGACACTTTCTCTTTCTCTAAAGGCAAGGAGAAAGCTGTATTTGAAATAAATGTTGCATCCCCTCCTGAAAAAGTTAAGGGGACTTGATGTTAGATATCCATGTCCTGATTCATGCTCCCAACAGTTTAAAAGGAACTTTCATTCTGCACCATTTAGAACAGTGTTGTCCAATAAATAACCCAGTGTTGTATATGGATAAGCGGCGATCTTTGCGTGGTTAATTCCATTTCCCATTCGTTAAAGTAGGACAAGAACAGCAGGCACTTGGTAACATCACTTCCTGAGGTTCCTCTCTAAGTAGCACTCCACTTTGACATGAAAATATATCGCTGATACTTCATCACTGCGAGGTGAAGATTCTGGGATTCCCTGCCCAACAGTACTATGGGAGTCTCTTCACCAGAAGCACATCCCCACCTTCTCAAAGGCTATCAGGGACAGGCAGTGAATGGTGCCCAATAAAAATGAAAACTAAACAGCACCAAATAAAAAAATAACTGAAGCAAAAAACTGCAGATGCTGGAAATCCAAAACAAAAAGCGCCATTGGGTCAGGTTAGGCATGATTCACGCAGGGAATTATCTGAAGGGTCAATTACATGAAACACAGATAATTTCTCTCTCCCCAGATGTTGCTTGACTGGCCAAGTGCTTCTGACATTTAATGTTGTTGTACTAAAAAATGTATCTGGTCATTGTACTGAGGAAAAATGATGCATTTCCTATATAACACTTCAAAGACACTACGCAAGTCTTTTATTCCCCTCTTAACTCAAGAAATTATTTGAATCAAGTTGTGGACTGAACCAAAGGGAATGTTCTGAAGGCATCAAATCAATTGACCAGGGTGGAGCTCACGCTACTTGGACAAGCAATATTTCATGGAGCATTAATTTCAAATGTTGCCAACAAGGTGGGAAATATTCTTTTTCAATTTTATTGATTTTCCAATCTTCCCTCCTGGTGCTGATTCTGCACTGGAGTACAGATTCACACATTGTGATCGCCAGTCTTGGGTCTGAACACGAGGCTTCAAGGCTTTGTCTGATGTCCACACATATTCACCAACAAAGAATATCCAGCAATGGTTTCTCTTCGAAAAATCACACCACTAACTCTTCGTCCCTCAGCATCATTACTGGAAGATATGGTGTCAGGTTCTGCATGTACACTGACCTTTAAGCTCTACATCGATATCAACTTTACTAAGTAGTAACAGCGATAATGGAACCTCTGCTATATTTGCATCATTAAATAGCTGCTACAGAATTTACCTTGGATAAACAGAAATTTCTTACATTTATACATTGGAAATACTAAAGCTACCTTAGTTGCCCCTGCCAACACACATTAGTTCCACTATACCACTGTCTCCAACACCTCTCGTCTCAGTTGAATGTTGAGCACCTCAACTCCTGATAAATCCCTTTAGCTACTTTTCAATCACAGATCCCCCTTGTCAATCCTTTCTTCCTTAATTTAATCTCACTTTACATTTTGTACATTTTTTCTTTCTGTAGCTGATCTGTTCATCTGCCATATATCACGCTCCTCAGTCCTATTTGTTTCTCAATTGTTTAATTTCACTGCACTAGTTCATACACTGCGTTCCATTGTTATAAAAGGTCCCAGACGCTCTGTTGCTGATGCCATGCAGTGATCAGCTCATACTTCCAACCATTTTGGGCAAAACCAAAATTGCAATTACTAGTCTAATTAACAGACCATGCTCCAGCAAAATCCAGAATACATACCTTTTTCTTTACAGTATGCTAATTACATTAACAAAACCTTTCTTTATAGGTACCTTCGGCATGTTGGATAGAGAGATGTGGTCAGCTTCCCTTATTATTGAGATCCCAAATGTGGCCTTAAATGCTGGTTCATCAAAACATGGAAAGGCAGTCCGTGCAGCAAAAGGCTCAAACTGAGTGGCAGCCATTATCCTGTAATGGAGAAGTAACAACATTAAAAACAAAAGCAGGTGTAGGTTAGCCATCCCCTTGAACCTGCTCCACCATTCAGTAAGATCATGGCTAATCCCGCATCTCAAGTCCATTCCTCCTCCCATCACAATGATTGCCATCGTGTTCAAAAATCCATGGACCTCAGCTTTAGACAACCTCTGGGGTAAAGATTTCCTAAGATTTACCGGAGTAAAGAAATCTACCAGCATATGGATTAGGAGCAGGAATAGGCCACTCAGCCCCTCAACTGTGCACTCTCATTTAAAAGATCACGACTGCTCTGACGGTAATCGTAACTTTGCATTCCCATTTCCCTGCGGTAACTTTTCACCCCCTGCTCATCAACTACTTATCCGACTTTGCGTTGATAATATTCAGTCTCTGCTTCCACCATCCTTGGAGGAAGAGAGTTCTAGAGGCTCACAATCCTCAAAAGGAAAAAAATCTCATCTTAAGTAGGTGACTCCATACTTTTAAAGTGACACCCAGTTCTAGATTCTCTCATAAGAGGAAACATCTTCTCTAAATCCAATCTGTCAAAACACCTTAGGATCTTACATGTTTCAGAGTCATCCTCTACTCTTCTAAACTCCAGCAAATACAAGCATACTACATCAAGCCTTTCCACATAAAACAATCCACCAATTCCAGATAGTCACCTTCTGTGAACTGCTTCCAAAGCATTAACATGCTACTTAATCAAGGAGACCAATACTATACACAGTACTGCTGATGTGATCTCACCAATGCCCTTTGTAGATCAAAGACAACCTCCCTACTTTTGTATTTAATTCCCTCTGAAATGAACAATAGCATTCTGTAACCTTAATTGCTTGCAAAACATGCATACTGGCCACTTGCGAATCATATACCTGGACACCCAGATCCCTCTGCATTACAGAGCTCTGCGATCTTTCCACGTTTAGGTTATGTGCTTTTTTTTAAAAAAAATTGTTTTCCCTGCCATATGGTGAACGTCACATTTTTCCACATTGTACTTCATTTGTCAATCTTGGCCCACTCAACCCATCTATATCCCTTTGTAGTCACCCATCATCCTCTTCAGTTTACTCTTCACATCATTAGCAAATTTAGCAACTATGCCTTTGGTGCCTTCATCCAAGCCATTTGTATAAACTGTAGAATGGTGAGGCCCCGGCATCAATCTATACGACTCTCTACATCTTACCTCCCAGAAAACCCCCCACTTATGCCTACCCTGTATTTCCTGTTAGCCAACTAATATTCTAAGCACCCCAATGTATATTACACCTTCTACACAATGAGCTTTTATTTTCTACAATAACCTTTGATACAGCAGCCTATCAAATGTCTTCTGGAAATCAATTGCTGCTCCTCCTCTTGGTCCTAAATGGGTAATCCATTATCACAACACTAGTTTGAGATTCTCCTGCTTAAAGAAACAGACTCTCTATATCTAACATGGTCTTAAGCAAGACATTTAAGATTTTTGGTCTAGTACAGTCATGAACCAGCTACAATGACATTTATGATTAGAGAGATTAATCCTGGCAGGGTCTACTAATTAGTGCTCATAACACTACAACATGCCTCAGTAATTGAAGCTCCCTCATTAGAAGAATGAATCAGAAGACTATTTGACAGAAGATAACAAATTAAACAATAAAACCTAACATGGCAAGCTACTGTCCCGAGCTCAATGTGGTAACACGATCTGTCATGAAATGGAGGAAGTGGGATTACTTCTATTAAGTAAAAGTTAGAACAAAATGAAGACACCATACTAGTTGGTTCACTTCTTGCTAGGACAAAAATTTAACCAAGGTTTGTGGGCAAATGGCTTGTATGGAACAAACTGGTTAAGGGTGGCAAGTGTCCTTCCTAAAGGAATCATTTGGATTTCTGGATGACACTGATATCCCACAAGTCATTAGATTTATTGGGTTCACATCAACATCATGAATTTTGCTAGATTTGTAAATCACCAGAAGACATACAGGTAGGTTAACGTGGGTTTAAAATGGGCGGTGTGGCCTCGTTGGACCAGAAGGACCTGTTACCGTGCTGTATAAATAGAGTTTTAAATGTTAATACTGAATTGCATTTTGGAGATACAATCAGCAGCTGTATCATTAAGAATGATACCAAAAGCAGTCCTGTGAGCATTACTGACTTCCAGACTAAAATCAAACCAAACAGAGTCTTGTATCTTTCCAGATCCATTTAAACATAAACAAAAAATATAACCCATCAGGAAATGGTAGTTTCATTTTGAAAAGCAAATAGAAGTTGGCTGACCTTGTCTCATTTTTATCCTTATAAATGCCTTTATAAAATCCAGAAAATCCATCAGACAGATTCGCTGAATATTTCAGATTCAGAGTATATTTTTCTCCTTTTGACAGCATTGGGTGAACCTTGATTGCAATCTGCTGATGTGGTGGGTACTCCAAAACCTGGACATTCTTAGGGTGGCCGGTTGCTTCTGGAGTAATGGTTGCCGTGATGATTTCGAGACCAGAGCTGTGAAGAGTGATGTTGTTGGTATCTTCCATGATTAGAAGGCTTATGTGTACAGAGCCTGTGAAATTCAGGGTGGTGAGATTAGGATGCAAACTAAGATCATAGTGCACTGGTACAACAGCATTAGGCAATCTCAGCTTTGGCCAAGGAAAAACCTGTCCATTGGTTGCCAAAGGATATACAAGTGTTAAAGTCGTGTTCTTTTTGTGGCAGCCTTCTTTGGTGAAGGTACATCTTGGCAGGAAGTAGACCACCATTGCTATAGAAAGTATAATCACTACAACAAATGCACCAACAAGGAAAGTCCGACCAGTAGGTAGTGAACATGATCCACTTGATGGTTCATGGCTATAAGCCCCTGACATGTTGTTGCGGTAGTTGGAACTCCTGTTCATGAATGACATGCCCAGCAACCTTGCAGATGATTCATAATCTTCCTCATCATCGTCCAGATCATGTTCACCCAAACCACGCACCAGCAACCGTGAACTCCGTGGCTCATATTCAACTTCATCAGGTTCCAAAGGATGAAGGCGTGAATCCTTACTCAAATCCACTATCTCAGGGTCTTCTTCAAACATGCTGTTCTCAATCATGTTCCTGGGCAACTGAGCCTGCTCTGAAAGACAAAAATAGTTTCAAATACATTCAGCATATTTTATGCAACTTGGCACTGCATTACTCACCTCCAGCAGGCTGGTTTGTTAACCCCGTTTCCACTGAACTACCAAATACATCTCAAGCAATAAATACCAGAAATTTTATAATAATCAATGATAAAATTGAATTCTTTATTCAGACCCAAGGAATTTTGGGACTCCATAAACACTGAAGGGCAGTGCGGGGCAGGGGGTGTACCAGAGTTGATGTTTGTAAACTGGATTGAGACAAGAGGGACAGGAAGGTGATATAGAAGACCACCCTAGTCCGGACAAAAATTAATTACGTATACCATCTGGGATAGGTTGACTGAATATTTCTGCTTGCCCGTGGCTTGTATAATTCAAAGGCCATCGTGAGTCATAATGTTCAAACTGAATGATTCTGGTTCTGTTCCAAGGCAGCAAACAACTTTCAGACTTCAAAAGAAAAAGGTAATGCATTCCATCCGTTTGGAGATGGAAGATATTAGCTCTACAGTATAAGGGCTCGAGTACCAGACCTGTTGATGGCTAAATGTCGATAATGAAACGTTCTAGCTGATAGTTCGAGAGTCGGGCTGGTCCAGTTCCTAGCTTCCTTGCTCAAATACTGTTGTGTCAACACTACTGAAACTGGGAAGGTTCTAGTTTTAACCCCACTTAGTATTAATTCAGTACAAATTGAGGATAAAATATGATTCTTTCTTGTGAAAATATAGTATAACACTCTAAGTAGTGCAAATGTTGAAACAAAACAAAAATACATTAACTGATCAGTCTGTATTCCTTTAAGTACTAAATATCCTAACTTGTCTTTTCCTATTGAAGTCCAATTATGGCACTGCGGTACTATTAAATAACTTACAACCAAATTTTCTGAATAATTTTGTCAATACATAATATAGGCAAATCTAAACAATTTCAGATTCCTGCAGCTTTCAAAAGAAATAATAAATTGGGAGCTTGGAATTGTTCCCAAAAAAAAATCATGAAGCAGAACTGCAACAGCAGTCATTAAAAACTCCTGGTGCTACACAGCCACTGAAGTGAGCCTCCACAAACAAACTATCTAAATGTTGGGTGAGATCCTTTAGTGTGATACAAATCAAATATTATCTGGGAGGGGTTACATCAAATATTTGAAGTACCCAACAAATGACCAAAGGGAGAAAGAGTTTCTTTATAAATAAAAGGATCAGTTTATTATAATAATTACACATTAAAATTGTAGTTGAAGAACAAAATGTGAATGGAGAAAATATAATAATGTCTGCTCTGAGAAAAAAAAGTGGAATTTCACTATTCTCGTTGCACATAAGCAATGAATCATGTTGATTTCTAGTTCTTTACTAAACTATGCAGTGTATTTATAGGTACTGGTATAATAGACGAAGTTCTAGTTGTATAGAAATAATCCCACTCCATTGCAGTTGAGGTGTTACTATGCACAGACCAGATCTTGTTCCTTTAGATGGAAGGGAAAACAAAAAGAAATGAGTAATAATCACACTTGGCTGCACTTTTAGATCTTCCAGGATAATGTAAATTACTGATTTCTTAGCTGAGACTACAAACGTGTAATTTAGAAAATTCTCCAAAGAAATAGGACAGGCTATAATGACTGTTTTTGCATATGTGTGCTCTAATCGAAATCACAATACAGCACGCCTGTCAAATCCAGATACCTTCCAGGGTAGTTTTCTTAAAGGCGTGCACCGGGACAAGCACAGCCTCACCAGAATACAGCTTGAGTTTATCATGGATTTGCACATTAAGGTGTGGGTATAACACAACCTGGTTAGGGTTTTTTTTAAATATTCAGAAGGCAAATGTTCCTATCTCCTTTCTTAAGGTTAATAATAGAGGAATAAGGAAGAGCAATGCTATGGAAATGTTTAAGTACACATGAACGTAGTGTACATGAGCAACAAAACAATCTGTTGGAGGAACTCAGCAGCTTGAGCAGCATCACTGGGAGGAAAGGGAATTGCAAACATTTTGGGTGGAAACTCTGCAAAAACTGAGAGTGGAGAGGGGTGATGGCCAGTATAAAGAGGAGGAAGGGAGTAGTGGGACAGGAGTCCGAGGTGATTGGTGGACTGAGGAGGGTTGCAAGATGACAAGCAGGTTGTGCCAGGTAGGGGAGGAGAGGCGGGGGTGAAGTTAGGAGACCGTGGCAAGTGAATGAAAGATGGAAGCAGGAAAAGTGAAAAAAAGACATTTAGAGGCAGATGGAGCAGGAGGAGGGGAGGGGAGGGAAGGGAAGTGTGAAGGTTGGACAGTTGGACAGAGATAAGCAGGAACACAAAGGGCTACTGGAACCAGAACCAAAACCAGAATCCACCAGAGGGGAGGGTTAGCTAAAACTGGAAAACTCAATGTTCATACCATTGGGTTGTAGACTACCTAGGTGGAATATGAAGGTCTTGTTCCTCTAGTTTGTGTTGGGCCTCACCCTGGCAGTGGAGAAAGCAGAGGATGGACAGGTCAGTTTAGGAATGGGAAGGGCCATCCCGAGTTCCCAGTTAGAAGCCATTTCAATTCCCCTTCCCACTCTTGAAATATGGCCATTGGAGGAACTGAGCCCCAAATAAAAAATTAAGATTTTCCCATCACAACAATGTCTATTTGTAGCACAGCTCTCTCCCAATTTAGTGCCAAATCTAACATGTGTCTTTTTCTAAGATGCACTGTTGTACAACAAATAAAACCTACATGGGATGATGAGCATGGTCCAGTGACACATGCATCCAGCTATTTGCTAGATGTTGACTGTATATCCCCCCTCTAGTCTAAACTGATAATTGATCTCATTTACACATTTCATAACTGTTAACTTACAGCATATGGCAATATCCTCTCTCCAAAGTTCATTTGAGTTTATTCTGTACAGGCACATGAAAGATATGACACTCGTGGCTTTTCAAATTTATTTCCCATAATATTGTGCTTTAACTGAAATAAGGTCTTTAATCAAAGACCACTTGTAATCTTAATTCTGGGAGAAAAACAATGCACATTGAATATAATGTGAGGTGGCATGTTCAAGTTCTTAAGCTAAAAGGAAGCATAAAGGGTGGTTGAGGAAGCGGATATGATAGTGGCATTTAAGAGTCTGTTAGACACACGAGTATGCAAGGAATGGAGGGATATGGATCACGTACAGGCAGAAGAGATTTACTTCAATTCAACATCATGGTCAGCACAGACATTGTGGGCTGAAGGGCCTGCTCCTATGCTGTACCATTCTATGTTCTATATACTTTCTCCTTTCAGTGCAGTTGAAGTAGAAGGCCTTCTTGATTCCAGTAAAAAAAACTTTGAGCACCATCATTTACAAAGCAATAACTGTTCTGACATCAAAGGATGTATCATGACTAGGAAAGTGCTGCACTTTTGATCAATACAACATCCTCTCTTCAAAGCAGATTCAAATGACACATATTGGGGCTATTTTCTAGGCATTTCCACCAACTCCCCAGGAAGCTAATCATGCTTTCCCCAACTGTCCTTGCTTCATTTCCTTACTTTAAAAGTAGAGACCATTTACCAGCTTTCTGCATCCAGTGTAAAATATTCAGGCACATGCCATTTGCAAATCAAGACTGCACATTCAGAATATTGTTCTATAGTATTGAAAGACCTACATTTCTGCTCCTTTGACTCCATTCCTTTTAAGTTGTTGACCAACATACTTTGTTTCCCGACACTGAACTTCCATCTCCTGTCTTGCGATACCATTATCATTACCTTATTCCCCCAAATTAAAAATCTCAGCCACTCTTTCCATACAAACCATCACAGTTCCTCCTTCGCAATTTGCCATGGCTGTGATACCTCATTCCCAAGTTCTTTGACCTCTCTGGTCTTCACTAAATTAACTACACAACTCAGATCCTCTCCAACAAATATTCACATCCATACTCTGTCACATCACCAGTCTTCCCTTCAATCCACTTTTGAAACATTCCAGTATCTGAGATTATCCAATGCTGACCCAATGTCAATTGATTCTCTCGTCACAAATCCTGCCAGATCTGCTAAGTAATTCAACATGTCAGATTTCCAACATCTGACATATTTTGCTTTTGTATTTGGTAGGGGAAAAAAAAGAAAGGCAGAGTATTTTACAAGTGGTAAGAGAGTGAAACTTGCTGGCATTCAGAAGGACCTGGGTGTCTTGGTAAATGAATCACTGAAAGTTAACATACTGGGACAGCAAGCAATCAGGAAGGCAAACAGTATGTTTCTCTTCATTATAAGAGGATTACAAAAATAGAGACATCTTGTTTCAATTACAGAGTGCCCTGGTGAGACCATATATGGACGATGCAGGTTTTTAGCCCAAAGCAGCAACAACTCCTTTCCTCCCACAGATGCTGTTTGACCAACTGAGTTCCTCCAGCAGATCGTTTGTTGCTCCAGATTCCAGCATCTGCAGTCTCTTGTCTCCCCATTTATGGAATATTATATACAGTCTTGCCTCTAAACACAAGAAAAGACACGCGTGTGATTTAGGTTCATCAGACTGGTTCTTGAGACGGCTGGTGTGTCATACCAGGAGAGATTAAAGAGATGGAGGTATGCTTGCATTCAGATGAATAAGAGGCTCTCTCATTAAAATTCTTAAGGGGATTGACAAGGGAGATGCAGAGCTGATATTCGCCCTGGCTATGTGTCTAGAAGCAGGAGTCACAGTCTCAAAGTAAGGGGTCAACCATTCAAGACAGAAGTAACTTCTGCATCCAGAGGGTAATGAACGTTTGGAAATGTCTACTCAAGTGGAGAGGCTGAGCTGCTAAGCAAATTCAAGACAGGTATTAGATTTTTAGTCATAAGAGGAACCAAGTGATATGGGGTTAGTGCTGGAACACGAGTGGTGTCGCAACAACAGCAACCTTGCATTCAACGTCAGCAAGACCAAGGAATGGATTGTGGACTTCAGGAAGGGGAAGTTGAGAGAACATGCACCAGTCTTCATTGAGGGGTCAGCAGTGGAAAGGGTGAGCAGCTTCAAGTTCCTGAGCATCAACATCTCAGAGGATCTATCTTGGGCCCAATACATTGCTGCAATCATGAAGGCGGCATGCCAGCAGCTCTACTTCATCAGGAGCTTGAGGAGATTTGGTACATCACCAAGGACTCTTGCAAATTTCTACAGATATAGGGTGGAGAGCATTCTGACTGGTTGCATCACTGCCTGGTATGGAGGCTCCAATGCACAGGATCGAAAGAGGCTGCAGAGGGTTGTAGACTCAGCCAGCTCCATCACGGGCACAACCCTCCCCGCCACTGAGGACACCTTCAAGAGGCAGTGCCTCAAGAAGGCGGCATCCATCATTAAGGACCCTCACCACCCGGGACATGCCCTCTTCATGTTACTACCATCGGGGAGGAGGTACAGGAGCCTGAAGACCCACACTCAATGTTTCAGGCACAGATTTCTGAACGGTACATGAACACTACCTCGTTATTCTTCTTTTGCACTATTTATTTTTATAACCTATAATATTTTATGTCTTTTGTCTTCCACTGTACTGCTGCCACAAAACAACAACTTTAATGACACGTCAGTGATAATAAACCTGATTCTGACTGTAGCAAAAGATCACCTGTGATCTTACCGAATGGCAGTGCAGACACAAGGAACAGCATAGTCTTCTCCTGTTTCTATTTTCCAATGTTCTCTTATCCAGCTTCTTTGCTCTCA
This sequence comes from Pristis pectinata, assembly GCF_009764475.1. Lineage (NCBI taxonomy): Eukaryota > Metazoa > Chordata > Chondrichthyes > Rhinopristiformes > Pristidae > Pristis > Pristis pectinata. Next base: position 92,805,599 of record NC_067411.1, read on the forward strand.
CATTTGCCACACTTCATCTATCCCACGCCATCTGTTCTGCCCATCAGTGTTCTTTCTGATTTACACTGTCACCCTCAAATCTTATAAAGAATATCTCCAAATTTAGTAAAAATGCTGGAAATTTGTCTAGTTCAAATGTTTAAGACAAGTCTTTAAAGAAAAAATAGAATCTCACAGTAAAGTAAAATGCATTATTTCTACCTCAAAAGATTAAGCACCATTAATAAGTTTGCAGTAGTCATCAACAAGTCTAAGGTTGGACACTTATTTTTTTGCCGGTTAAGATCAGAACAACCAACTTGGTTTCATTTCTGTTCCCAGAAATTTGAGTAAACCATTAACTCTTTTGGTCAAAGTATTAAACTGCAAGTAGGAAAACAGCTATTTAAACTCTGAATATTACTTCAGTATCACTTCCTTTTTTTTGCTTAGAATGGGAAAATATCTTCAAAGGTCATACAACTTATTTAAAAGTTTCAGGTGGAATTTTTTTTGTTGACTAATGGAATATTTATGTTGAATGGTAAATGTTGATTTAGTTTTTTCTTCTTAATAAAAAAGGAAAATTTGGTCAAAGCGCCTTTCTACCTGAAAGTGGTAATCATGTCCACACAAACAGCAGCTTGGACTGTAACGGCCTCCACTGAAAAGAGGCCAACCCAAAACACAGAGATTCTCTAACCAGATAATCAGAACAAAGTTAGACCCAATTTCTAGCTAGCAGAGGAACCGCATAATTTAAATACAAACTGAAAGCCTGGGCAATAAATAGGTGTAGTTAGCAAGCAATTTGCAGCTCAGATATATGATGAGGATGTTGCTGCTCATGCATGTGTGAAGTACACTTACTTGTATTTGCAAGTTAGTTCCCCCTCTTCTCACTTTACTTTTAACCAATTAGGAATAACTGATCATCTGATACACCCTTTTTGGTGCTCCAAATCATACAAACAAAATATTTAAAAATTACATCCCCAAAAAGTCTGATTAAATACAAGAAGCTATTTCCATTAAGAGCTCACACAGACTGTCAATTTAAAAACATTAATATACTTGTGCATTAAAAACATACAAATATGCTATCACATTATTAGGATCTTTTATAGAACAAAACATGGCACATTCGCAAACTTCAAAATGACTGCTGCTCAATTTGGTTGAAATGACTGCAATGCTTCTTCACTTCAACAACTTCCTTAAATAGACACACTATAAGTGTTCTGAGTGCAGTGGGCTATGCAGACTTGATTGCTGGATAACAGTAACAGTCCCAGTGACATTTCCAACAGACAACCTCAATTAACATGTACATAGAACAGTACAACACAGAACAGGCCCTTCGGCCCACAATGTTGTGCCGATGTAGCTAATCCTTCCTACCTGCAGAATGCCTATATCCTTCTATTTTCCTCTCATTCATGTGCCCATCCAAGCCTCTCTTAAAAGCCCCCAATGAATTTGCCTCCACCACCCCATCAGGCAATGCATTCCAGGCATACATTTAATGATTATGGAGATTTAGAGAACATTGCAGTTTTCCACCAGCAGAAATTAGAGACAATGATAATGAGCTCAACTACTAAATAATAAGCATTATGAACAGATAAGACTGCAGGCAGGATGATGTCCATCAAGCCTGCCCTTATCTATGCTGGCAGAGGATCATGTCTCATGTGCACAGAATTATTTGAGACAACACAAGGCTGTCATTTGGCCCAAAATGTCTTCATTATCAAAAAATTAAGCCATTGATCTTTCCCCATACTCCTACAACCTTTTCTCTTTCAAATGTTTCTCCAAGTCAATTTTCACAACAACTACCAAATTTAAATCTATTACCATCTCAACCATTATACTCCCACCCCTTTTTCTGCAGCCACTTAATCTCCTAGCAGCTTTGACAGGGTCAGAACGAAAACTTTGGCTTGAATGCTGCAAATCACATTCAAAATCCAGAAATGGCAGGCAATGAATCAAGGCTATGCTGGTCAATTGCCTATTTTTCAATATTTGGAGAGTCAGTTATTATTTGGCCAATAAAATCATTACGACAGGAGGCAGGAAATAAGCATTTCTGCCTGTGAGTTCAAACAGTATTATTTGCAGACACTTAGCCAAATATGTACAACTGAACAATTATTCACAAGACTCAACTATTTGCATTTATACTCATTGCTGCTTCAGTTGACAAATGGCAATGGGAAGAATGTTTTAAATGGCAAAAAGTATACACCAGTGTGATTCCTTTTAAGGAATTCAAGCAATGTTGCTAGCTGAAGCACCTTGCAGTCCACAGGATTAGGAGTCTGATGAGTGATCTAGAACTAGACTAATTTAGCCTCGACAACAAAAACAATACCAAATACACCTAATCAGCAAAAGAGAAAGTAGTATCTCCAGGATTCAAGGCTGCCATTAGTTACAGAAGTAGAATAGAGCAAAACCACTTCTAGAGGGACCACTTCAAATTAGAAAAAATTATTAAAATTGAATTATTTTATGTATGTGCATTGATGTATGTAGCCTACAATACCTCCATTATAAATATCCTTGTTTGTTCCAAACCTTAGAAGTTAAGTCAGTGCTTAGTTCAAAAGAAGTCCTTCTTTTGAATTAGTAATGGCTATTGATAAACAACTTATTGCAATTTGATTAAAACCCCATGAAGAAATCCTGCTAATTATAGTAAATATCAAGCAACAGACATACTCAAACAAAATTAATCTCAATCCCCTGGATATAGAAGGACTGAGGGGTAATAGGTGAGAGAAGGGATTGCAAATAAGGTACAATCAGAAGATTTTAAATTGAATTAGTTTCCATTAACTTTAGGCCAACTGGTCTATTTTTAAATTCATTCCTGATGGAAATTACTGATGTAAAATAAGATGGATAGCTTGGGACACAGCCTTAGGAATTCCACTATTGGCATCATAGGCCTGAGATGATTGGCCTCTAACAACCACGATCCTCAAGCGAGCTATGACTCCACGCTGTGGAGAGATTGCCCTTAATTACTATCGACTTCAATTTTATTAAGGTTCTTAGAAGTCACAGTCAGTCAAATGCTGCCTGCACTTCACCCCTGGAAATCACATCCTTTTTGTCTACATGTGGAACAAGACTCTGATGATAATGTGAAAGGAGGAGGAGACGCCACAACTAAGGCAATTCTCTATTTTGCCTAGTAATTGCCAACTTTGTAACTGCACTGGACAACTTGGCTAGAGATTTGGCCAGTCCTGAAACCTAATGCCTTGAGTATATGGGCTCCATTGGGACTTTAGCTGTGTGCTGTTCTCACAGCTATCTCTTTGCAATAACAAATAAAGTGAATCGGGGTGGTTGTGAATTCAAGAATTATCTACTCAGTACCTCTTGCTAAATGATGGCTGCAATCCTTCAGCCTTACCATCAGTAAGATTGGATGTCTACCTCTTGTTTTTTGTTATTTGTTCACCATTAATCACAGTTGGTTTTGGCAGAACAACACAGCTTTGAGCTGATCCATCCCTGTTTACAGGGCTCACTTAGCTGTTTATAGCATGCTGCTTTCACTATTTCACCAGTGCCTCTACTTCCTCAGAAGGTTAAGGAAATTCGCTATGTTCCTGATGGCTCTTAACTTTTACAGATGCACCATACGAAGCATCCTATCCGGATGCATCAAAGCTTGGTATGGCAACTGCTCTGCCCAAGACTGAGTTGCGAACACAGCCCAATCCATCACACAAACCAGCCTCACCTCCATTGACTCCATCTACACTTCCCATTGCCTTGGGAGAGCAGCCAGCCTAATCAAGGACACCTCCCACCCCGGTCATTCTCTCTCTTCCCCTGTCCCGTCAAGCAGAGGATACAAAAGGTTGAAAGCACATCCCAGCAGACTCAATATTAGCTTCTATCCCATTGTTATCAGACTCTTGAACAGACCTCTCATACACTAAAGATGAACTCTTGATTTCTCAATCTACCTTGTTGTGGCCCTTGGACATTATTTGTATACCTGCACTTTCTCCATAGCCGTAACACTAGATTCTGCATCCTGTTTTTCTTTTTACTACCTCAATGTACTTATACATGGCATGATCTGATTGGATGGCACGCAAACTAAAGCTTTTCACTGTATCTCGACATATGTGACAATAATAAACCAATATCAATGTTTGGGAAGTAGATTGAGGACTGAAGGATTTTTCTTGTGTTGACCCTCACACCTACCACATGAGCCACCTGACAACTAAGACATTCACGACTAAGCTAGTGCATGGTGGTGGATTTGAAATACACCCTCAGATCCTAGAGTACCAGCACCCTCTCCCCTCCAAGTGATTTTCAACATGAAGTAGTGATTTGTCATTGAGGGAATACTCGAAAAGCAAGCAGGAGTGTGGCATACATTTGAAAGAAAGGTCCTAACATGATAGAATTCTTCATTAAAATGAAATGTGAAGTAGTTAAATCCGAGACCAAGGTTCTAAATCTAGAGAGAGGAACTAGCTGCAAGGAGATGCAAGTTAGCTACAAGAGATTGGGCACATCATTACTAGATGCATGATGGTGGATGGACAATGGCTTACTTTTAAGGAACAAACACAAGAATAACAGTTATACTTACTGTCTAGTGCATATATACAAAGGGAAAAGCTATCCAATCTTGGTTTATAAAATAAATCAAGGATATCATTAGATCCAAAGACGAGTCTTATAAAATTGACAAAAAGTAGCAAACCTAAGGATTGTGAACAGTTCAGATTTCAGCAAAGAAGAATAAAGAAATTGAGAGAGACAGGAAAAAAAGAGAATGAGAGTAAACTTTCAAAGAACATAAAAGGTGGACTCTAAAAGCTTCTACAACTGGATAAAAAGAAATACGATTAGTGAAATTGTGTAGGGGACCCACAATCAAAATTCATAATTGTGAACAGGGAAATGGCAGAGCAACTAAACAAATACTTTGATTTTGTCTTCACAGAAGAGGAAATAAGTAACTTAACACAAATGTTTGGAACCAAGAATCCAATGAAAGTGAGAAACTAAAGGAGATTAGTATTTCTAGAAAAATAACAGGAGAAGTTAACCGCACTGAAAGCTGACAAATCCCCAGCCCCAAATACCAAAAGGAGGTAGCATGAAAATACTGGGTGCATTGGTTATCGTTTTCCAGAATTCTATAGATTAGGGAACAGTTCCCACATATTGGAAAGTGGGAAATGTAACTAATACTGCTTAAAAGGTGCAGAGAAAACAACAAACTATAAACTGGTTAGCTATCATTAGTAGAGGAAATGCTGGACACTAAAGGTTGGGAATAATAGAACATATGGAAAATATCAATATGATTAGAAAATACCAGGATGGATTTATGATGGGGAAATCATGTTTGATAAACTTGAGTTTTTAAAAGAGGATGTAACTGATAGAATAGATAATGAATAATCTGTGGCGTGATGTACTTTGATAAAACCCCACATAAAAGATTAACATATGAAATGAAAACACATATTTGCAGTTGAAAATTGCCTGACAGACAGAAAACAAAGTAGGAATAAGTGAGTGTTTTTTGGGGTGGCAGGAAATAAGTAATGAGGTACTGCAGGGATCAGCGCTTGGGCCTCAGCTATTCAAAATATACATTTGTGGCGACTCACCGTCTAGTCGGGCGAACCGGCTCGGCAGTCGGGTCGCGCGGTGTTGGAGTGACGAGGCCCAAGATGGCAGCGGGCCTCGTCTTTCCGAGCGACGGGGAGAACCCGCGCGCGGGAAAGTCCTGATGACGTAGGACTTACGTCATTGCCGGTTTTTTTTTGGGCGGGAGTTTTTTCTCCCTTAAAGGGCCCGCACAAGGCGGGAAAAAAAACCAGTTCTGTTTGGCAATCCTCCGAGTAGAGTCTTGTTTTATTCCGCGGTAGCAACCGCTACATTGGTGACTCCGACGGTCCAAACGGCTTTTGGACCCGCGAAATGGACGACAGCGCAGCAGCCAACACAGTGGCCCTCAAGCTGCCCACCTTTTGGACACTTCGGCCCAGCGTCTGGTTTGACCAGGCCGAAGCGCAATTCCACCTTCGGCAGATCACCTCCGACTCCACGAAGTACTACCATGTGGTTAGCTCTCTGGACCAGGAGACAGCCGCCCAGGTTGGAGACTTCATCCAGCCGCCTCCGGAGGAAGATAACTACCCGGCTTTCAAAGATTTTTTGATCCGGACCTTCGGCCTCTCCCGTCGTGAGCGCGCCGCCCGCCTGCTTCATCTGGATGGCCTGGGGGACAGATCCCCATCCGCCCTAATGAATGAGATGCTGGCATTGGCCGAGGGACACAAGCCATGCCTGATGTTCGAACAGGCCTTCCTCGAACAGCTCCCCGATGACATCCACTTGTTGTTAGCTGATGCCGACTTCAGCAACCCCCATGAGGTGGCCGCCCGGGCAGATGTCCTGTGGAGGGCCAAGCACGAGAGCAGTTCGTCCGTCAGTCAAATCACCAGGCCGCGAGTCCAACGCCCGCCTCGCCCGGCCCCAGCAACCGAGCAGCCACGCCCCAGGAACGCAGACGACGACACGGGTGACCAGCTGTGCTTCTACCATCAGAGGTGGGGTGCGGAGGCCCGTCGATGCCGCCCACCCTGCAAGTCAGGGAAACGCCAGGGCCAGCCGCCGCTGATGGCTACGGCGGCTGGCCGCCGACAGAACCTCCTCTTCGTTCAGGACAAGAAATCTGGACGGCATTTCCTCGTTGATACTGGAGCGGAGGTCAGTATTTTGCCCCCGACAGGCCGCGACACTCGTGACAGGCCACCAGGTCCTCTACTCAATGCCGCCAACGGTACAACGATACGGTCTTTCGGCACCCGTACGCTTCAATTACACTTTGGCGGCAGCCGTTTTACCTGGACCTTTACCCTTGCCACCGTCGCCCGACCACTCCTAGGCGCCGATTTCCTTCGGGCCCACAACCTGTTAGTCGACCTGCGAAGGAAGCGGTTAGTCCACTCTAGCACTCTCCGGACCTATCCCCTGGGAGAAATCAGCCCACCAGCCCCGCGCCTGGACTCCATTACCCTTTCTGGCGACGATTTCGCCAAGCTCCTAGCCGAATTCCCATCGATTTTGGCACCTTCGTTTACAAATTCTCGGCCCACACATGGGGTACGACACCACATCATTACCACAGGGCCACCCCTTCATGCCCGAGCACGACGATTACCTCCAGACAAGCTCCGCCTGGCAAAGGAAGAGTTCCGTCACATGGAGGAGCTGGGGATTGTTCGCAGGTCAGACAGCCCCTGGGCCTCCCCCCTGCACATGGTCCCCAAAGCCACCGGAGGGTGGAGGCCCTGCGGCGACTACCGCAGGCTGAATGACGCCACCACCCCGGACCGCTATCCCATCCCTCACATCCAGGACTTCGCAGCGAACTTACACGGGGCCCGCATCTTTTCCAAAGTGGACCTCGTTAGGGGATACCACCAAATCCCGGTCCATCCGGATGACGTCCCCAAAACTGCGATTATCACCCCATTCGGCCTGTTCGAATTCCTTCGGATGCCGTTCGGCCTTAAGAACGCCGCGCAGACCTTCCAGCGGCTGATGGACGCGGTAGGCCAAGACCTGGACTTCGTGTTCATTTACTTAGACGACATACTGATCGCTAGCCGTAACCGCCAGGAACACCTTTCCCACCTCCGCCAGCTGTACTCCCACCTCCGCGATTTCGGCCTCACGATTAACCCGTCCAAGTGCCAATTCGGACTTGACTCTATCGATTTCCTCGGCCACAAAATCACCAGCGACGGGGCAACACCCCTACCCGCCAAGGTGGATGCTATCCGCCATTTTGCCCGCCCCGACACAGTCAAAGGCCTACAGGAATTCCTTGGGATGGTCAACTTTTACCATCGTTTCATCCCTGCAGCAGCCCGTATCATGCGCCCTCTGTTCTCGCTGCTGGCTGGTAAGGGCAAGGACATCACCTGAACTGACGAGGCTGCGGCTGCTTTCGTTAAGGCCAAAGACGCCCTGGCAGACGCCACGATGCTGGTACACCCTAGGACTGACGTCCCGACTGCCCTCACGGTAGACGCGTCCAACACCGCGGTGGGTGGGGTACTGGAACAGCTACTCGAAGGCCGCTGGCAACCCTTGGCATTTTTCAGCAAACACCTTAGACCGCCCGAACTGAAGTACAGTGCTTTTGATCGGGAACTTCTAGCGCTGTATCTGGCGGTCCGGCATTTCCGATACTTTCTAGAAGGCAGGCCTTTCACCGCTTTCACCGATCATAAGCCTCTGTCCTTTGCCTTCTCCAAAGTCTCCGATCCCTGGTCAGCTCGTCAGCAGAGACATTTATCCTACATTTCCGAGTTCACAACTGACATCCAACATGTCTCCGGAAAGGATAATGTCGTTGCTGATGCACTTTCCAGACCAACCATCCTCAACCTATCCTTGGGTGTCGACTACACGGCCCTGGCTGACGCACAGCAAGCCGACGACGAAATGCCCAGCTACAGAACCGCAGTCTCGGGTCTGCAGCTCCGAGATTTCTTGGTTGGTCCAGGTCAGCGGACCCTACTTTGCGACGTTGCGACTGGTCAGCCCCGCCCTATTGTCCCTGCAGCCTGGCGGAGACGCGTTTTTGACTCGGTACATGGGTTGGCGCACCCGTCCATCAGATCTACTGTCCGACTGGTCGCCAGCAAGTTTGTCTGGCATGGCCTGCGCAAACAGGTCAGTGAGTGTGCCAGGACTTGTCTGCACTGCCAGACGTCAAAAATCCAGCGACACACCAAGGTCCCACCACAGCAGTTCGAGCCTACCCGTAGGAGGTTCGACCACATACACGTCGACCTCGTGGGCCCTCTGCCGGTTTCAAGAGGAGCCCGGTACCTCCTTACCATCGTGGACCGGTTCACGAGGTGGCCTGAGGCAACCCCCCTGACTGACATCACAACTGATTCCTGCGCCCGAGCGCTGCTCACAACTTGGGTCTCACGTTTTGGCGTTCCGGCCCACATCACTTCAGACAGAGGCACCCAATTCACTTCCAGTCTCTGGGCTGCATTAGCGAACCTGCTAGGGACGCAGCTGCACACCACCACGGCCTACCATCCTCAATCAAACGGGTTGGTGGAACGTTTTCACCGCCATCTAAAATCGGCCTTGATGGCCCGCCTGAAGGGTCCTAACTGGGTTGACGAGCTGCCTTGGGTCCTGCTCGGCATACGCACTGCCCCCAAAGACGACCTCCGCACTTCATCAGCTGAGCTTGTATACGGGGCGCCACTAGTTGTCCCCGGGGATTTCATACCTGCCCTTCAGGACCAAGGGGAACAACCCCCAGCAGTTCTACAAAGACTGCGCGAGAAGCTCGGCGCCTTGGCCCCGATTCCCACCTCATGGCACGGTCAAGCCCCATCCTGCCAGCCCAAGGAACTACGGGACTGTAAGTTTGTTTTCGTTCGCAGGGGCACACCTCGGGCGCCATTGCAACAACCATATGAGGGACCGTTCCGAGTCATACGGAATAACGGATCCACTTTTATTTTGGACATTGGAGGCAGGGAACAGGTTTTCACGGCGGACCGCCTCAAACCGGCCCATTTGGATCTGCAACAGCCTGTCGAGGTGGCCACGCCACGACGCAGAGGCCGCCCCCCTAAGCGGCAGCTGGCACAGCCCACGGACCTTGGGGACTGTCTCGCCGGTTCTGGGGGGGGTTGTGTGGCGACTCACCGTCTAGTCGGGGCGAAACCGGCTCGGCAGTCGGGGTCGCGCGGTGTCGGAGTGACGAGGCCCAAGATGGCGGCGGGCCTCGTCTTTCCGAGCGACGGGGAGAACCCGCGCGCGGGAAAGTCCTGATGACGTAGGACTTACGTCATTGCCGGTTTTTTTTGGGCGGGAGTTTTTTCTCCCTTAAAGGGCCCGCACAAGGCGGGAAAAAAAACCAGTTCTGTTTGGCAATCCTCCGAGTAGAGTCTTGTTTTATTCCGCGGTAGCAACCGCTACACATTGATGATTTAGATAAGAGAATGAAATGCAATATTTCTAAGTTTGCCAATAATATGGGTGTGATTAGGAATTGTTAAGAGGATGAAAAGCTTCAAGGTGATTTAGACAAGTTGAGTAAGAGGGCAAATATTTGGCTGATGCAGTACAATGTGGCTAAATGGGAAGTTCTCTACTTTGGTGGGAAAAACAGAAAGAGTCTATAAATGATTATAGCTTGGGAAATTTTTATCTACGAAAAGGACCCAAGTGTCTTTTTACACCAGTAAAAATGCAAGAACAGCAAACAATTAAGAAGTCACATGGTCTTCTGGCATCCACTCCACAAGGAGCAAGGATGTTACAATTACACAGGGCCTTTGTGACACCTACACCAATGTTGTGTACAGTGTTGGTTCCCTACCCACGAAAGGACATCCTGGGCATGGAGGAAGGAAAGCAAAAGTTCACCAAAGTGATTCCTGGGATGGCAGGGCCAACATACAAGGGGAGATCGGTCAGCTAGGCTTGCATTCAGTAGAGTTTACAGACTGAGAGGGGATCTTATGGAAATGTACAAAAATTCCGACTGGGCTTGACAGGCTAGATGCCCTTCAATGAGATCAAGGCTGATCTGTAACCTCAGCTCCTCATTCCCATCTACCGCCAGTAACCATTCAACCCCTTGTTTATCAAGAATCTACCACTGCCTTAAAAGTATTATTCAAAGACACTTCTTCTGTCATTCTTTGAAGAAAATTCACAACTCAGAGAAAATTTTACATTTCTGTTTTTATTTTTATACTTAGATTCTCTGACAACAAAAAGCTGTGTACAGTTTTGGTCACCCCATTATAGGAAAGACGTGGTTAAACCAGAAAGAGCGCAGAAAAAAATTTACTAGGATGTTGCCAGGACTAGAGGCCCTGAGTTGTAGGGAGAGGTTGGCCAGGCTTATTCCTTGGAACGTAGGAGAATGAGGGATGACCTTATAGAAATGTTTAGAATTATGAGAGGCATAGATAAGGTGGACGGTAACAGTCTTTTCCCCAGGGTAGGGGAGTCCAAAACTAGGGGGCATAGGTTTAGGGCGAGAGTCAAAAGATTTAAAAGGGACCCAAGGGGCAACTTTTTCACAGAGGGTGCTGAGTATATGGAACGAGCTTCCAGAGGAAGTGGTTGAGGCAGGTACAATAGTGTCATTTAAGAAGCACTTGGATAGGTACACGGAGGGAAGGGGCCTGGAGGGATATGGGCCAAACACAGGAAACTGGGACTAGCTAGGCGGACAACAAGGTTGGCATGGATTTGTTGGGTTGGAGAACCTGCATCTGTGCTGCATTACCAATGAGGAAACACCCACTTCACCTCAATCTTCTGTATTTAAGGCAGGCACGGCAGCATAGTAGTTAGCATAATGCTTTACAGCGACAGTGACCTGGGTTCAAATCCGGTCACTGTCTGTAAGGAGTTTGTACGTCCTCCGTGTCTGTGTGGGTTTCCTCCGGGTGCTCCGGTTTCCTCCCACATTCCAAAGAGATACAGGTTAGGAAATTATGGGCATGCTATGTTGGTGCCGGAAGTGTGGTGACACTCGTGGGCTGCCCCCCAAAAATCACTACGCAAAAGATGTATTTCACTGTGTGTTTCGATGTACATGTGACTAATAAAGATCTTATCTTATCTTATCTATCCCACCAACATCCATTTGGATCTTATATTTCAATCAAGTCACTTCTTACCATTTTAAACTCTAGTGGATACAAACCAGGCCTGACTAGCCTTTCCTCATAACAGTCTAGTAAACTCTCTCAGAAATATTTTCAACATCAACTTCCTTCCTTAAATAAGGAGACCATTACTGTACACAGCACTCCAAATGTGGTCTCACTAATGCCCAATAAACTGTACTTCTGTATTTAATTCCCCTTAAAATAAACAATAACATTTTGCTGCTTTCTCAATTACTTTTAGTACTGACACTGTAGCTTTTGCTAATTACGCACTAGGACACTCAGATCCCTCTGCAACCTTTCATCATTTAGGTACTAACTTTCTTTTCGTTTTTCCTGCCAAAGTGTACAATTTCACATTTACTCACTTTATATTCCATTTGAAAGATCTTTGCCCACACATTTAGCTTTCTGCAGCTTCCTTTCATCCTCCTCACAATTTACTCTTTGTCTCTCTGGTCAGCAACTTTAGCAAACACACCTTTTGTGCCTTCCTTCAAGTCATTTATACAAATTGTAAAAAGAAGAGGTCACAGTACTGATTCTAGTAGCACACCACTTGCTACATCTTACCAACGAGCAAAAGGCTCATTTCGCCTAGTCCATCACAAAAACCAGCCTCCCCTCCATGGACCGTCTACAATTCCTGCTGCCTTGAGAAAGCAGCCAACGTAATCAAGGGCCCCTCCCACTCATGTCATTCTCTTTTCTCCTCTCTCATCTGGCAGAAGATACAAAAGCTTGAGAGCATTACCACCAGGCTCAAGGACAGCTTCTATTCTGTTGTTATAAGACTCTGGAGTGGAGCTCTTATACAATAAAGATAAACTCTTGATCTCCCAACCTACCTTGTCATGGCCCTTGCACTTTACTTGTCTTCCTGCACTGCACTTTCTCTGTAACCAACACCATATTCTGCATTCTGTTACTATTTTCCTTTTGTACCACCTCTGATGATCTGTATGGATGGCGTGCAAACAAAAAGCTTTTTTACTCTATCTTGGTACATGTGACAAAATAAACCAATTACTTTCCATTTTCTATTAACTAACCAATTTTCTACATGTGCTAATATGTTACTTCCTACACCGTGAACTTTGATTTCTCACAATAACCTTTGGTTTGGCAATGTAATTTAAATTGCTTAGCTGCCAATGTGGCAGTTAAACTAGATAGTTGAGTGTGGAATCTCATTCTTGTTACTTTAGGAAACACCAAATCTTGCAACAGTCTATTCATCTACCTGGTCTGTGCCATCTACCAACAGATATAATGATAACAGTTTCTAATTGAAAACATTCTGTAAACAAAACTTTTAAAATTCTACTGGCAGCTAAGAATGTCGTTACCAAGCCAGTTTATTGTTTTGAAGGAAGTTCAGAGTGGATGAGTGGATTCAGTGGACAGGCAAACTTCTCTTCTGTCAATTCCATTCGAGTTGGTCACTAAAATATCTGCAGATGGTAACCGATTTTCTTCTTTCTGTTCTTATGCAGAGATACTGACGGTACTTAACGTGGATGAGATTCTGTACTCAACTCAGTACTGAGTAAATCTGCATCACACTATTCATTGGTACTTCATATGGCTGAGGCATCCCCATTTCTAAAAAGCTTATTATCTGTACTTATCCTAATCGCCAGTGATTCCAATGACCTTATTGCACCTTAAATCAAGAGATAATGGCTTTCAATTTGCACAAAAGCCTGCTCCCTGTTAACAATTAATAGGTACATCCTATATCCTCTACATTCATGGCCTCAATTGCTATTTTTCCAAAGATTCAAATAATTGCTATTTGAAATTATATCAATCCTAAAACCAGCCTCTAAACACTAACAAATAAATGCAAGACATTGTATACCGTAAGTGTACAAACTCTTAGATTATGACAAAACATGATTTTGCCACTACTATGTCACCTTGCATATACAAAGACTCATAAATGTTCCATATTGATGTAAAAGTTTTCAGACACCTTATACAGACATGCTGTTTTGAAACTTAGCTGAAATGTTAATTCCACGTTAAAACTATGTCCCGATTTTCAGAGAAAACCAATCCTTTCACATCAGAAATACAAATTTTGCCACAAGATTTCCTCATCAATGAATCAAGCTGTGGTATTTTTAAAGTCCGTGAACATACTTCCATCCTCAACAGAAGCTCCAAAACATATCAGAAGCAGATGGACTAAGACAGGGACAGAAATGAACATTTTAGTCTGAAAGGCAATTAGTTTGAGAGTATTTGGACAACAATGTCAACTACTTGCTCAAATTACAGTTGCTTAAACATATGTTACATGACTGACCTAATTAACTGTTCACAAATTGTCTTATGAAACAATGCAGGAAAACATCCCAAGGAACTTTACAGCAGCAAAAGCAATGAAAAAAAATCAACATTGAGTGAAAGACCAATCAAACATTTTCACAAAGGTGGGTTTCAAGGAGGATCTTAAAAGTTTCAGGAAAAATTCCAGAGCTTCAGGATTAAGTAATGGCACTTGTGGAGTTATGGGACTACACGTGGAAGAGAGATGGAGATGGACCTTCAACCAATTTGAACAAGTGGACGATCACTTCAGTTAAAATTTTGCTGGACCAGGAATCCATGTAGGTCAGTGAGCAAGGGTGATGAGCAAGTGGGATTTGGTGCAGATAATGATATGGATCACAGACTATTGAATAGGTTTAAATTTACGGAGGTGGAGGAAGGAAAGCCACCCAGGAGAACACTGCACCACTGAACAACATTCATAAGCATGCTGGGCAAGAATGCAATCACACATTTCACAAACTATAAGGAATGCAGAAACAGAATTTGCAACCACTTCTTTGGAAGGAGACAGAAAGCAAGTGAAGTGGAGGGGGATCTAGGTGTTTGATCTAGATCTTAGTGCTTGATTCACGAAAAGCTAGCAGGCAGATCTAACAAGTAATTAAAGGTGGCAAATGGCATGTTGGCCTTTCTTTGTAAAGGGGTGGAGATTAAAAATGGGGAGGTTGTGTTGCATTGTACAGAGTGTTGGTCAAGCCTCAACTGGAGTACTGCATATAGTTTTGGTCTCTTGACCGATAAAAAGATATAGTAACATTGGAGGCAGTACAATGGAGATTCACCAGGCCAATTCCTGGATTCAGAGGGTTGTCCTACCAAGAGAGACTAAATAGTTTGGGCCTGAATTCCTTGGTGTTTAGAAGAATGAGGGGTAACCTTATTCAAACATGCAGGATCCTAAGAGGGTTTGATAGGGTAGACGTTGAGATGTTTTCACCAGTGGGAGAGTTTCGAAGAAGGGGACAGAACAACAAGGGGCTGGTCATTTAAAACTGAAGTATGCAGAAATTTCTTCTTGCAGAGGGTGGTGAATCTCATTATCTGCCCCATTGGCTGGTGGAAGTTGGATCATTAGAAGTATTGAAAACAGAGATGGATAAACATTTGATAGATTGAGGAATAAAGGGGTATAGAGGAAAGGCACATAAGAGAGGTTGAGGCCAGCACAGAGCAGCCATGATCATAGTAAATGATAGGGGAGGCTTGAAAGGCCTGATGGCCTACTCCTGCTCCTAACAAACAGAGACTATAGTTGTTACTCATATTTTGGGACAGGGTCACAAACTAAAGGTATTTCTATATTTTCTTTAAATGACAGCAATCAATAGTTAAATACCGTGGTTATAGTTAGAGAGTGCCTGGACTGAATGGTGCCATGTGCTTGAATTATACTCTGTGTATAAAAGGCAGCTCATAGATAGTTTACAGATTATGGAGCTTTCCCACAACCCATCACAGTGCCATAACAGCGATTCTATACGAACAGGAAAAAAGATATCTTTATTAGTCACATGTACATCGAAACACAGTGGAATGCATCTTTTTTATTGTGTTCTGGGGCCAATATGGCCACACTTCTGGCGTCAACATAGCATGCCCACAACTTCCTAACCTGTACGTCTTTGGAACGTGGGAGGAAACTGGAACACCCGGAGGAAACCCACGCAGACATGGGGAGAACATACAAGCTCCTTACAGACAGCGGCCAGAATTGAACCCGGGTCGCTGGTGCGAGCACAACACAATCTTCAACCACAGAACGTCAGCCACAAGACAGACATGTAATCGATATCAACTTCCTCTATACTGAACTTTCAAGTTTAATTTTTAAACAGAAGAGTACTGTTCCTTATAAATCAGAAAGGATAATAAAAATCTCATTACTCCATACATGTGAGGATCAACAAGCTAGTTTGAATCAGACATTCTTCCTATAAAGACCTATACAGTCAGTTCAGAATGGAAGAATTTTCCTTTGGTTTATGATTAAATGCAACTCCTTGTCCTGCAATAGATGCCGACTAAATACATCCCTTGTGATGTGACCTCTGTTGTGCATTAAACAGTACAATTAAGTCAGGACACCAGAATTTAAAAACAGAAAATATACTTGTACTAAACATTCCACCAGGTACTTCAGCATTCTCAACAATGCCGATCAATAGAGGATGCTTTAATTCATACATTTTTAATTCTAGAACACTCAGGTACACTTGCTATTAGCAAAATATGTCATATAGAGGTGCACGATCATACTTCCTTCAGACTCTCTCAAAAAGGACCAAGAAATAACAATGTCAAATGCATGAGAAATCTAAGTAATCGCACAGTCAAGCTGGGAACCACGTTAATCCAACTAGGCCAAAGCATTAAGCAACGCAAAAGAGCACCTGGACAAACTTAGAGAGGATTAGTCGTGGGTCAGTTGATTGCATTCTTGATCTGAGTCAAAAGGTTCTGAGTTCAAGTCCCGTTCTAGAGACAGAGACTGTTCTTGGGTGGGACACACTATACAGAAGCCCCAGCAGACACAAGAAATTCTGCAGATGCTGGAATCTGGAGCAATACACAAAAAGTGCTGGAGGAACTGAGCAGGTCAGGCAGCATCCATGGACAGAAATAAACAGTTGATGTTTTGGGTCGAGACCCTTCATCAGGACTGGAAAGGAAGAGGGCAGAAGCCAAAATAAGAAGGTGGGGGGAGGGGGAGGAGCACACGCAGGCAGGTGAGAGGAGAGTCCAGGTGAGAGGGGGATGGTAGGTGGGTGGGGGAGAGGGAGAAGATGTAATAAGCTGAGAGGTGATAGGTAGAAGAGGCAAAGGGCTGAAGGAGGAGGAATCCAGTAGGAGAGGGCAGTGGACCATGGAATGAAGGGTGGAGGAGGGGAGGAGAGGAGATGGGCAGGTCATCAAGGCGGGGGAAGGGAGCCACAGGAATAAGGGAAGACAAAGGAATGGGGGGGGGGGGGGGGGTTACCAGAAGTTAGAGAAATTGATGTTGAGGCCATGAGGTTGGAGACTCCCAAGGCGGAATATGAGGTATTGTTCCTCCAACCTGCATCTAGACTCAACATGGCAGTAGAGCAGGTCATGGATTGACATGTCAGTATGGGAGTGGGATGTGGAATTGAAGTGGGTGGCCACCAGGAGGTCCTGGCTATTGCAGCAGATGGAGCGAAGGTGCTTGATGAAGCCTCAGGTGGACATAAAAGATTCCTCGCACTGTTGCAAAGAGTTGGAGCGTCATCCCAAGTCGCCTGGGAGATATTTCTCAGCTGTAAAAAAACAGATTTTTCTGGCTAGTAATACTGTTGCTTTTAGAAGATTACAAGTACTTTATTTGAAAATGTAGCAGCTAAAGTGCTTTGGGATATTTTGGAAAGACCAGTAACAGAGCCATATAAAAGCAAATCTCTCTTTTGAGTTGCAGAAGTAGTATGCCAATTCTGATAAGTAAAGATACTGGCATTAAAAAAAGTTGCACTACCACAAGATAAAAAATAGGTTCCACACAGATAGAGATAAAAGATAGGATGTAGGGGAAATCTACTCTCAGAGGGAGATGAACAAACATACGCAAACAACTTACAGAAATAAGTGAAAAAACAGAAATAATAAGCATGGGTGTTTTCAATTTAACCTGAAATTAGCTGGCTAGGTAACGAGAATAATGAACTCCTTTCTAACCTGATATCCAAGACACCCAATAAGGGAGGATTCACTACAGGATTGGGTAATGGAGAATGGACTGGACTGGACAAGAAATCAAAATAGGGCGTGTAGAATTTTACATACAGGGCATGTAAAATAGACAGTGATGATATCGATAATGTGCTTTAAGGCAAATGAAACTGGGGTAAATGATATTGGCCTGTAGTTCCAGAGAGAATCAACAGCCATGTCTTCCTCATAGATCGACTCATCCCTAATTTCTGCACCTAAGCACCAAAACGTGCAAGTCAGAGTGAGATTGAGGTCTGATGCCCAGTGGTGGAGCACTGACAGATTGAGCTGAAGGGTGGGATGATTTCATGTTTGATCTCTCAGCTTTACACAAGGGAGCCCTGTATTTGATGTGGGTCACCAACCCCAAGCAAAAAGCAGAGTTAAGTGCTTTGTTTTTAATTTTAATGCTTTTAATTTGCTTTGAGGTTTTTTTTTTAAAATTACTTAAGCTGATTGTAACCGTAAAATCAGAGACATTTAAAAATGGGTCAAAGACCTTTCAGGCTTGGGGAGAGGGGGTGCTCGTCTTCATCTGATCAGGTTAGTATGGGCAGGCAGACAGCAGACTGGATTCAGTATAATCTGGCCCAATAACTGTGAAAACATAGGAATGATATTGATTGGAGGAAACAAAAACTGAAAATGCTGTATTAACGAAGCAGGTCAGGCAGAGAGAGGAACAGAGCTATTGTTCAAGTCAATGACCTCGATCAGAACTAGAAGTTAGAAATCCTATTCTTAGTTCTCACCCCTTTCCAATTCTGATTAAAGCATTTTGACACCTGAAATGTTAACCATTTCTCTCCCCAAGATGCTGCCTGGCCTGTTGAGCACTCCTACCATTTCTGTTTTCATTTTCTATTTCCCTTCAATTTTTTGCTTTTACATTGGAGAAAAAGTGTTTTTAAGAAGTCTGAGAATAAAAAAACTAAACAGAGCAACAATATCAGTTAACGATAATATAGCAAAGCAATATGTTTAGAAGTGTTCAGCAGAGCTCTGGAAAAATATACATCTGCCTAGAGAAAGTTCTCAACACAACTGAGACGGCACTGTTGATTAACGAGATTAAGGAAATACTAAAAGGCAAGGAAAGAAACTGACTCTCTATAAATTTCCAGGAGATACAGAAGATAGCATGAAAAAGGAGAAACTGAGAGATTAAAACATCCTGAGCAGCTAAAGAAAAAAAATGAAATGAAATTATCGGGGATTAAAAAAAAACAAAACCAGAGGACATCAGTTTAAGGTCAGAGGAGGAAAGTTTAAGGGAGATGGCAGGGTAGCTGTTTTTTTTTGTTTTTATACACACACACAGTGGTGGGTGCCTGGAACACACTGTCGGGGGTGGTGGTAGAGGTGATATGACAGGGACATTTAAGACTCTTAGATAGCCACATGGAAGTAAAAAAAAAATGGAGGGTTATGGGCTGTGTAGGAGGGAAGGGTTAGATTGATCGGGGAGTAGGTGTTTATATAGGTCGGCACAACATCGTGGGCTGAAGGGTTCTATAAAGTAAAAGTAATGAATGCAAAAATGAAAAGGAAAATATGAATGCAAAAAACCACAGGCAATGATAGTGAAATGATGGAAATATGAAGGAATTATTTAGTATTTACCCTGGGGGAGCGAGCAGATGGACTTGACATTGGAAAATGAGATTTTAAATGGTAAAACCACATTTAAAATTAAAAAAATAAGGATATTAAATAAACTAATAAGATCAAAGAGAATAAATCTCTACTTTGGATCCATGCATTTTAAAAGAATCCATTGAAGATGTAGCAGAGGACTGTTATACATATTTAATAGTTCATTAGAGAAACATTGTCAGAGGACAGACAGATAGCTAACATTATGCTATACTTAAGAAGGGTGTCAGAACCAGTTTAATTAAAAGCCAGGCTGCTTAATGTTGGTGGCAGCAAAATAATAAAAATTTAACAACAAAGTGCAATTGTATTTGACCAAGGTCATTGAATCTTTTTAAAGAGGTAGCAGGAAGAGTGGATTTGGGTTATCAACTTGGAACATTAATTATTACTCTCTCCACAGGTGCTATCTATCCTGCTGAGGATTTCCACCTTCTGCAGTTCTTTGCTTTTCATCACAAGTTAGATGTAATACATATAAATTTTTAATTGGCCTTTAACAAGGTGCCATATTATATACTAACGAATAAGACCAGAATTGTGAAAGTCAACCCGCACTGTAATAAAGCAGACAACTGCAGAACCAAGGAGCGTACAATTAGTGCTTTATTATTTAACACTAGCGGGAGGGATACAGAGAAAGAGTAAACAGTGTAACCCAAGCTCTGTATTGATCCCCACTCAAAGATTTACATGTTTGTGTTCCTCCTTTTATATTAAATCTCAAGACGCCTACGTGCAAAGTTGCACATACTTGGGCAGTTGCTAACAGCAAACTTTCAGCAAAACAAGATATGCCTTAAGCACTCCCAAGCACCTACGCACCTTGCAGTCATAACTATAGTCACGCCATGGTTGAAGCAATAACAGCTGTACATTATTAACCCTTACATTTCCAGTTACTTTTACAGAATGACCTGGAGGATGTAGAGGACAGATAACTTTCTGGCTGTAAGAGCAAAAACAGTAAGAGTGGCTTTTCAGTGGTAAAATGTTAAGAGAGTTTTACAAGGATCAGAGCTGCATGATAAGGACTTCAGCAAAATTCATTCATCAAACATGTAGATGACACCCAAGACACCCACTTTTGGAAGACCTGATGGGAATTTTTTCAGTACCAAGGAGGATTGCAACAAATTGCAGATGGGTTTACAAATGGCAAATGAATTTGATATCCAAGATCTTACATTACTTGAGTAGGTGAACAAAGGGATCTTTCAGAAAAACACATAAATCAATAAAGGTCGTGCTGCAAATTAATGAGGCTATGAAAAAAGAAAGCAAACCTAGCACTGTATACAGTTCCAGTTCGCATGTTATAGAAAGGATATTGAAACATTGAAGGCAAATAAAAGTTACAGGGATGCTATCAGAAATGCAAGGTTTTACCCATCAAGAAAGAATGACCAAGCTGTTTTTTCATTGAAAGACACAAGAAATGGGAGCAGGAGAATGTTACATGGTCACTCGAGCCTGCTCTGCCATTCAAAAAGATCGTGGCTGAACTGATCTTGGCTTCAAGTCCACTCTTCTGCATGATCCCCATAATCCTTCTCTTGGAAAGAGAAGGCCAAAGGGTGACACTGGAGAGTTGCAAGGCTGGAGGAGATTACAGAATTGGGGAGGGGGTAAAACAAAAATCACAGAAACATCAGAAAACAACTGAGAATTTTAAAACTGAATTGCAACTGGAATGAGGACAAGCACCAGTGAGCTCAAGATGACATTGATTAAAGCTTAGTGTGAGGTAACATATGACAATATTTGTCTCATTGCTTTTTCAATCTAATGTGTTGATGAAAGCTACTCAAAAGGCAAGCTTGTGAAGCAAGTTCAAATTATCTAAGGAAATGAGTATTTAAAAAATATTTTTAAATTAGCTGAAACCCCAAATTTCAAATGATGGAACAACAAACAGTGGCTCAAAGGATTTTCAGGTCTATTTCAGAGCAATTTGTTATTATCTCACATTTGCTTCATATTTTCTGTACAACCTGAGTAATATTTTACTGCTAGCTTCATCAGACACAATATTAACACGTGTCATGTACAGTTCATAGGTCTTCAGTTGTTGGTTTAAATAGGGTTTGAATTTTTAGATTGATATTTTGGTTCAGTTTTGAGTTTTTTTAAAATAAATTTTGGTAAAACTGCGCATTTTCACTTCCCCCCAAAAATTGAGAGATAAATCAAATTGCAATCTCTATAAATGCACAACTAAACTGAAATTGATAAAACAATAACACATGCACAATGTTGAGATTTACCACCATTCTGTACAGCCTTCAAATTAAATTGGTCAATAGCCTCTGTCCACATTTTGAAAGCCATTTGTGATATTCTCAAACTAAAATGAATAAATATATATTCTGCACAGTTGTGATTTATTGCTAAGATTAATGGCTGAAAGGTTTCAATACCCCCTACTACTTTTCAATAGTCCTCTCAAACTATATCATGTTTAAACTTGGAAAAAATTAGGAGTGGTACTGTTGATCCTTCACTTAAATTTGAAGATAATTGGAGTCCATTTATTCAATATTTTCACATGATATAGATCCCTCTTCAATAACTTTCCAATTTAGAGGAACGGAATTGACGACATAATATTGCTCTGTTTCTATTGAGAAATTTCAGTCCAGTCTTTTTTTTCGTCTTTTTCTTTTGAAATCTTTCTTTTTAGTTTGGTTTGATATATTGTTTATAATTTTTCTTATTGATTTGGGGATTTTTTTCTTTTATATACACAATAGATCTTTTTCTTTCCTTTCTTTTATATTATATTCATTTACTAAGAGATTGTGGGATCTACAGTTTTTTTTATAGTTTGTTATTCTTTATGATTATCTATGCCATGATTGTTCTCCTGATCTCTTTGTATTACATGTACAAACATCGATGTTATATATTAATCTGTATTAATTTGGAAACTAATAAAAAGATTGAAAAGAAGATTAATGGTGAAAAACTAAGCAGCAGCATTTTTTTCAAAGCAAGCCTGGGGAAGAGAGATTATTTTCCAATTTCCATTTAAAAAAACAAAATAAAAGTGGTAAAAGTACTGGAGTACATGATTCATGAAGGAGGCAGGGACAGGAGACAAAAGTATTACTCTTAATATATTATTCCCGGTTCCTTGCTGCTGTTTGTGCCTCAAAGTTCACAGTGCTGCGACTACCCAACATGCATTGCTGGATGCTACTAATCGACAACTAACATTTAAAATCTAAGTAAGTTCTAAAAAGTGTTTGAATTCAAAAATGGGACAGAAATGTTTTTAAATTTATAAAAGGCATAATAATTACAGTAAACTGAGATACCATGCATACATACTGGGACACATCAGAACAATTATTTGTGCCACCAGGACTAGTCCCATAAACCAAAAACTCTCAAGCAAAACAAAAGCAACTTGCTTTTCCAAAACTGCAAGACAAACTGTTCATCTGCACTTGCAATCTTTCTCCGAAAAAGGAAAGACAAATTAACCCATAGCGGATGTAGTTAACCAACAAAGAAAGCTTTTTTTTCAAATCATAAATCATGTTTTAAACAATTATTATTTTAAAATGACAGTATTCCAAGTTTAAATGACACTATTTAAAATGATTATGCCCAAGTTCCTAGGTTCAGCCAAAATGTTTATACAGAAGGTAATACAAAGCTTCTTCGTGTTCGATTCTTCTGATTACTTAGATTACAAAATGCACAGTTGCGATATATAACAAAACCTTTGACTTTAAAGAAGCTCAGTTACCCACACTGGTTTGTCAACCTTAACTACACTTACCACCCCGTACTCATACCGTTTTATGTAGTTTTAATTGCTACCATTTCTCCATTCGATTTCATCTGTATTTGTTTTTGTCGTCACACTCAACCCGCCCTGTAACCCGCTCATAAAGCTAATTACGGATCACACAAAATGGAAAATGCTTTTGCAACATAATGCTCATTCGAGGTTCCAACTACTGTAGGCTCAGCTGGCAAAAAGAACAAATGTCAGCCAGTTTTATGTTCTTATGAAGTCCTCCCTGCGGCTCCTGGTTCAACAGCAGCAAAACACCCCCCAGTTCCAACTCAAGGAACTATATCAGCAATAATACCAGACCTGCGATGAACAAAATGGTGAAGGATATCGAACAACAAAACAAAAACGCGCGCCTTCAAGATTGTAACGTACAACATTGGAGTTCTTCGGATAAACTGCGTAATCATAACAAGGGATTTAAGGAGTTTCGCAACAGATCCCTCAATATTGTGTATTGTTTCGTCTGTTTGATGCTGCGTGGCAGTACTTGCCAGTTCACAAGGAATGGGATAGGTTTTGGGAGGTGAAGTCTTGTAGAGAAGAAATATCGCGCAGTGTCGGTTAACGGTGTTGTAGACCGCACAGAAAAGTAAGAGTAATGACTCAAATCAGATTAAATACACTCGCATTGCTAAATTGTAGGATTCGAGCGTCTGAACAGGAATAAAAGTAAACTGTCTCTGCGTTTTCCCAACCGAGATACAAACGGGGAGGCTTCACCACCCAAACCACAGCGTTGTGGATCTGAATTCACAGTACGGACAAGCCTCCTGATTTCCCCCCCACCCCGCCTTCTACCCCCTCCCCCCTTCCCCACTGCCTCCCACCCACTCCACCCCACCCCCTTCCCCACTCCACCCCTCCCCCCTCTGCCTCCCGCCCCCTTCCCCACTCCACCCCTCCCCCCTCTGCCTCCCGCCCCCTTCCCCACTCCACCCCTCCCCCCTCTGCCTCCCACTCCACCCCTCCCCCCTCTGCCTCCCACCCCCTTCCCCACTCCACCCCTCCCCCCTCTGCCTCCCACCCCTTCCCCCTTTCCCCCTACCACTGCCTTCCCACCCACCCCACTGCCACCCCCATCCCCATCACTGCGGCAGGGGTCCCTCGCCCAACAGTTGTTACCAACTTTGCCACATTTTAACCAAGCGCACATCCCCCGGGGAGGGTGGCACCGCGCCCCCCCCACCGGCGCACTCACCGCTCTGCGAGTGCGGCTCCATCGGCCGTGGCCTGCGCTTCTGCGGGCTCTTCACCGAGCGTCTCGGGACAAACGCTGACTGAGAGGCGAGCGTCACCCTCACACCGCACTGCCGCACATCCCCTCAGAGCAAACGTCCAGATGTTCCCAAAGATGATTGAAACACACACAAAAAAAATCAAAAACCTTCCTCTTCACACGACCATCTCCTTCCAAACTGCACCACTTCACGCTACTCTGTTATTCCACCATCTTCAATTATCTGTTTTTCTTTACTCCTTTGTGTTCAGAAGCTGGGCCGTGAAGCCTGTATGAGTCGATTGACGAGCTGCCTGTTCTTGCTGGGTCTACCTCTACTTATCACTCAGCCCGCGACCAGGTTTAAGATCATTTCCGTCTTCTGCGAGTGTCCCAAGAAAGCGAGAGGCGTTCAGTAGGCGGGATAGTCCTTTCATTTTCATCTATTTTCTGCACCTCTGTTGCTTGTGAAAAACAAAATAACATTAGAACATTTATTCCCCACCGACAGTCGATGTCGGCAAAGTTTTTTTTAAGTCTTCTGCAACTTGGGTTTAATTGGAGACAGGCAGGAGGTGAAAGGGTGGGTTATGAGGGGTGTCGAGGCTGCAACGATGCAGTGGTGGAGAGGTTACATTACAGTGTAGTGAGCTGTAAATAACAGTTCTCAATACTGAGCTTGACCATGCTTTCACTTTATCTACTTGTTTTAGCCCTGAATCCGCCCTCAGAATGACTCAGCAACAGGGAAAGCTGTTGTAGCACGTTCAGCAGCTAATTATAAAAAGAAAAACCCAAAGGCCTTGTTCTGTAAGATTAACACCACTCACATGTTTGACCACTAAACTGAAACTGTTTCACACCTAGATTTTCCATGGGATGAGGCCAGCATTTAATGTCCTCTTCTCATTACTACCATCAGGGAGGAGGTACAGGAGACCCAAATTCAACATTTCAGGAATAGCTTCTTCCTTCCACCATCAGATTTCTGAACAGTCCATGAACACTACTTCGTTATTCCTCTTTTGTACTATTTTATTTATTTATTGGTAACATATAGCAAATTTTATGCCTTGCAAAACAACAAATTTCATGTTGTACATCAGTGATAATAAATCTGTTTCTGATTAATGTCAATTTTTGGTTACCCTTGAGAAAGTGTTGATAAAATGCCTTTTGAACCACTGCAATCCATGATCTGAAGTACTCCCACACTACAGTTTATGCAGTGATTTCCAGAACTGTGAACCAGTAACAATGAGGAATTGCTGATATTTTTCCAAGTGAGGATGGAGTGTGACTTTGAGGGAAAATTGCAACAGCTGG
This sequence comes from Pristis pectinata, assembly GCF_009764475.1. Classification (NCBI taxonomy): domain Eukaryota; kingdom Metazoa; phylum Chordata; class Chondrichthyes; order Rhinopristiformes; family Pristidae; genus Pristis; species Pristis pectinata. The sequence goes on from NC_067411.1 coordinate 92,831,397, forward strand.
TGTTTCCTTGTGTATGATGCCCTTGTCTATTTAGAAAATAGATTTTGGAGGATGCTGTGAGAAATACCTTGGTGGTTGTTGCAATGTTTTGTCAACTGGTGATTGTAGGAAATGAATGTTCTGCTTGCTGGATAGAGTGCCAATCAAGCAAGCCCCTTTACCTCATTTGATGTTAAATGTCTCGAATGTTGTTAGGATTTTACTATACCGGGCAAGTGAAGAGTATTCTGCCACATTCCTGTCTTTTTCCTTGTAGATTGTGGAAAAGCTTTGGGGAATCTGGAGGTGAGTCACTCACTTAACGATACTCAGCCTCTGAGTTGCTCTTGTAGTCACAGAATTTATATGGCTGGTCAGGTTAAACTTATGGTCAATGGTGACTATTTGGATGATGATTGTAAGGAGGATGCTGATGATAATGCCGTTGAATGTAAAGGAAAGGGATGGCTGACTCTTGTGTGAATGTGACTGGGCACTTAATGCCATTCTCTGACTACACTGGAGAAAGTAATAGCAAGTTATCTTCCTGAACCTCCGCAGTCCATGGTCTGAATGTTGTTCTGGTCTTTCTGCAAGTAGGCACATGCTGCTTAATTGCAATGGAACTGTAAATAATGCGGTTGTCAGCAAACATGCCATGCTTAGATCCTGTGATGGAAGAAAGCAACTGAAAGTAGTTGGGTCTTGGGTAGTGCCTTGAGAATGACACGTAAGAGGGCTGAGATAATTGAACTCCAACAACCACACTCATCAATTTTCTTCCTGACTCCTGTTGACTTGAATTTTAACAGATTTCCAAGATGCCACATTCAATTAAATGCAGTCTTGATGGCAAGTGAAGGAATTCAGCTTCATTACCCACACTTGGACCAATATTGCAAGCAGATCTGGAACCAAGCATATTCCAGGAGAATTCAGTTTGAGCATCATTAAATAGATTATTGATGGGCTTGTGTCAGATACCCATGAGAACATAAGAAATAAAAACAGAAGGTTGTAATGTCCTTCAGTTCTGTCTTGCCATTCAATAAACTCAAGATTGACCTTCCACCATGTCCATTTTCTCAACCAATCCCCATATCACTTGATTACTTCTGACCAAAAATCTTTTGATTTCTCAGTTTATCTGTTGCTTGATAAATGTTTCCTCTGCCACTAATGGCCCACAGATCCTCATGGTTATCCAGTTTTGCATCACTGAATATGTTCTGAATCCATATTATATGATAGACATATCAGACAACATGATGTAAACCCTCCAGAAATACCGTGAGGTTGTGAATACTGCTCCTGCAACAGATGAAGGATAAACCTAGGAGCTATGTCCTTCAGGACTGGACCAGCATTGATACTATACTTCCTTCCACCCGTGTCATGTAAGGACTCCTCCCCATTCTCCCAGCTTCTCTGGTTCTATTGTATCTGTTCTGATGATGATACCTTTCACACTGGTGCTTCTGAGGTAGCATCCCCATTCCTTAGTCATGGTTTCTCCTCAACCATAGTTGACAGGATTCATGCACATCAGCACATTTCCCAAACTTCTGCTGCCATTCACTTCATTTCACATTCAGTCACCCAGAGCAAGATTGGGTTGCCCTTATTCTCACCTTCCACCACACCCATCTCCACATCCTCTGTAATTGCTACCACCTTTGAAGTGATGCCACCATACGCATCACTCCTCTCTCAACATTCTGAAAGGATATTTTCATGCATGATGTTCTGGTCCACTCTTCCATCTCTATCCATCCCCACTTCCCTTCTCATGGCAGCTTTACACGAAACCACAGGGGATAAAACTTCTGATTTGTTTTACTTCTTTCTCCACCATCCAGGGAAACAAAGTTACTTCCAGATGAAGTAGTGTTTGCATTCAGTTTTCACAAAGTGATCTCTTCTTAAGGAATCAAAGTAATATCTTCTCTTTTAACAGTCAACAAGGCGAATATCAAGATTAATGTTTGGTTTTAATCACTTTTTGAGTGAATGGATACAATGGAGTGGCTGACAAGGCTAATTTAATGGTCATTTAAGTGTAAGTCATGTTGGTGTAGTGTAGGCGTCACTCATAGGCCTGATGGGGTAAGGCAGGCAGATTTACTTCCCTAAAAGGTATTAGTGAACTGGATAAGTTTCTAATGTTTTATTTCTACCATTACTGGTGTTTACTTTGTTTTACTCTAGATTTATTTAATTAACTAAATTTGCATTCCCCAGCTCCAATGGTGTGATTTGAACTCATGTTTCTGCTTCAACAGTCCAAGTCCCTAGACTACCAGTCCCATAATATAACCACTATACTGTCTTGCTTCATATTTAGGCATCTAGCATAAGCAGTAGTCGTGGGAATATTCATATTATTTCAAGGCCAAAAGGATAAAAATGACAATCAATCAAATGTTCAGTATGAAAACCACCCATTACTGTAGAAGTTACTTCTTCCATAGATAAGCAAGACCTTGTCAAATGCTTTATGAAAATCCATGCTCCTCACAGGCTTTCCACGACCAGCTGTTTTCCCACCCCCACCCTCTGTCCTGGATTCTGTCATTTTCATTTCAGCACTCTGTAGCACACATATGCAGCAGATGATCAGCTTATCCCAAGGCTCTTCTATTTTCTTTCAGCAGTGCCTATGAATTTTTAAGCCATTAGTAGTTATGATCTGGTGTATTTCATGTCAAATACCCTGAAAGGTAATGTATCTTAAGACGTGGGTAATACTGCCTGCACTTTCCAAATAAGAGCACAAAGACATCAATTCACAAGTAAGAACAAAAGACAACTATTCTATTTCCATTACTTTATTATAATACTAGAAGCCATCTGCACAAGAGATTTCAAAGCACTATTTCTCTAAAAAAAAATCAATCTGTAGATTTCAATAATATTTTTATTGTAAACTGGTAAAACCAAACTTTCATCTAAAATTTAGCCAAAAATAACATTTGTCAGAACTTTCATTCTGATAGTATACTTGCAATTTCTCTCTCTTTCTAACTCAAGTCCAACATAGCAGATTTAACATAACAGGAACAGTGGACTTTCTTGGCCTCTCTTGCTCTCAGGAGAGCCATTTTTTAATAATCTATGTTGGAATGTGTAATCTTTTTTGTCAGAAGTTAAATTGTATCAGCATTTTGAGATTTGAATAACATTATCCTAAATTACACAAAGTAAAGTCCTACACTTAAAGCTGTTTTTGTTGAATTTACTGATTTCAAGTGAGGATACAGTTCGTGCAGTTGAATTAGACTTCATACTCTCAGGTTAGATAGAAATCATTAATTAGGAATTTCTGAACAATCATGATCTAGCAATCCACATTTCAATGAACACATGTATGGATATTAACTAAGAAAGGCATCAGCTAAGCTGAATGGCTTTTAATGATGAAAAGACTATAAAATTCACAGTGGATTCATCCGTTGAATGGCTTTGTTGCTGCTAGTACCTATTCCAAAGTGAGCCAAAGGATTCAAAGGAAGAGAGGATCAAGTAAATACAATTCCTTTTGGGAAATGGGATAACACAAACAGTTCTAAAATCACTTAAGGAAGTTGATGGGAGCTTTGAAAGTGTGAACTGGATGAACCAATGATTTCTCTTTCCTGATGTACTGCAGAGAGAGAGAGCGAGAGAGAGAGAGAGAGAGAGAGAGAGAGAATACATTTACCTCTTGGCTTCAGAGCAACAACCACAACTTTATTAGATTATGCAGCTAAAAATGCACTCAGTGCATCAGTTTTAAAAAAAGTTTTTTCCCCCAAACTAATCACTTCTAATAATTCCTTATATATGATCACAACAAATTTTTCCTATAATCTAACACAGACGCTGCTTACTGCTAGAGTGAGCACAGAGGAGAGCAGTTTGTTTATATGGAGCCTGAGGTATGAAAAAGGCTTTATTATATCACATTAAATGCTCAATATTCAAACAATAAGGAGTACCTTAAATGAAATTTACGTTATATACAAAGGTCTTATATTCATCTAGAATTATTCAGGTCTTTTAATCTTGCTGTTTTTTCATGCATGTATACCTGTGCAGTCCTTCACAAGGATAGCTTCAGAGCACATCACCATGAGGGTGCATTATTGTTCAAAGCAATCGTGACCTACTAGTGATCAGAAGAGTTCTTGTTTTCAAAAAATTCTTGTCACTCAGTGAGTGCATTTATTAATTCATTGGTTTTAGGATCATTTAAGGGGCATAGATTCTGTGCTGGATTTTGTTTATTGCAGACAGAACTTTACAAAAGGCAAATTATTTGGAGGGCAATAAAATGAGAGAACTTTCAATTCAGAGTTCATGCAATTGGGAGGAAGTATATGCATACTGAATTTCAGAATTAAATTCTATTTTAATATATATTAGGTTAAAAGAAATGGTGTAATTTTGAGTACAAAAATAGCATTATAACTTTTGTGTAGAAGGAACCAGCTTATTACAGTTGAATGTGAAAATAAAATTAATTGCAATAAAGGTTTTAACATTTATGAAAGTCAAAAATATAATTGTTATTTGCCTTGAAAGCAAAGTTCCTTCTGCAACACAATCACAACTCAATGTGAAAATCAAGTATAGTTTATTCTATCAATGAGGATCCAAATACAAAAGCATTTATTTATTAATTGATGCATTATGCTGAATGTGTCACTGTCCTAACATTTAGTGCTTTCTAACAAAAAACAATGACATAGAAAGTGTTTGATTGGATCCTCGTGAGCAACATCTGCAATTGCAAATATGCCTTTTTCCAAATCAACTGGTGGTTGGAGCTGAGCAGTGAGAACAGATGTAACAAGCATCACGTGTTTGTGGGGGACAGAATTGGAAGAAAACAGAAAATATAAAAGTTTACCAGAGAAAATTGGCAGGAGGATTACTTAATCAAACATTATGAAGTGTCAGCCCATTCTTTGACCTTAGTGATCCACATAAATGTCACACTGACCGATTCGTGGTCTGAAGAGCAGAATTCATTCAAACATTACACTCAATTTTAATCACTGGCTGTACAAGTGAAAATATTCTGAACTTTTGCAATATAGAATATTCATGCAGATGTCTTTCTGGATTTAGAATGAGTCAGTCAGTATTTTCCAGTGGGTTGATTGATTTGAATCAATGCATTTGAAAGTTTCTTTCAGACACTTTGTTTAAAATTACAAACCAAACAATATATAGGAAGGTGTGTGTTTCTGTGTGTGTTCAAGAGGGAAGCAAATGTCATAATTAGATTGCAATCTTATCTTGTGGTTATAGAGTAACCTTTGTTAACTGAATAGAGAAAACAGTATTCACCTGTTGCACGGCATATATTTGTTTTACCTTCTATAGTCTAATAATCATCTATGGACCCTTAACAACTTTAACCATGGCAAGAACCATACTGACAAGTGTTAAGATCCACGTTCTGAAGCCATTGAAACAAAGTGAAAAGAACAAGCTGGACTTTGATTTGTCAAATTCCCTAATATCTATGGGTTTACAAGTACATTCTGTAACCAGCTCCTGAGGACATCCAGATTCCTCTCCAGCCACCTGATGTTCTTCTGGATGTTTTCCAGTGCAATCTGAGTGCATCTCAGCTGGGAGCTCTGCTCCTTGATAGAATCAAAAAACATCTCCACCTGAAACACATTACATACGCATAGGATTGTTTTTTGTTTGAAATACACACTTGAATGTACTAACTATCTCTCCTGCTCTAGAAAGTCATAGTTATCTTTTATTGTTGTAATATTTGGATATATTTCCAGTGCCTGTTCATGAATAATCTAGAGAAATGAATGGCAAAAAGTGATGGAATCAAATTATATCAGCAATGTGGACTGAAAAGGAAATGGCTAGAATTTTCCATCAGATTAGATAACATTTGCTTTCAAGATTTTCATTCTATTTTAGAAACGTAATCATTTTAAAATGGAAAACTTAGGACTTGCATTATGGCAGTGGAAATCTTGCAGACTCAATGTCACAACATAAAAAAGCAAGTCAAGGGGTCTATGGCTGTGGTTTCTCCCATACCAATTATCAAAACCATTTATGATGCCAATAACAAATTACTGGGAGGTGTTATCCATTCTCAGAAGATGGTTCATAGCATGAAAGCACGAGGGGAAATAGCTAATGTAATAAATTAAAAAAGAATTGTTTCTGAAATATTAGTAACTTGATTCATAAAGATAGGATTCCACTTTTCCTCCTGGAAGAGGGAAAATGTTGCATTGCCACCTGCTGTGCTCCCAATCAGTTCCTGGATGGAGAAATCATTATCTTTGTAGGATGGCACCCACAAGTTATCAGAGTGAGTGAGCCCCAGCTGAAGAGAATGTTGAAACGGGGTATCGGTGCAGGTCCCCAAAAAAATGCAAGAATATAGGCATAGTAGCAGGTGATTCAGCTCATCAAGCCTGTCCAACATTTACATCACAACAGAATTACACTTCTATTCCATTTATCTGCCTTTCCTCCCTTTCTCATAATATCTTCTCCCCCCTCCACCCCCCCCCCCCCAAAAGAAAAAACGACCCATGTCAGTTACAGGAGCCCCAGTTAAAGAAAAAGGGTTGGTATGAAGGTTGATCTGGAGGGACACTTCAGAGAAAGGGAGCTGCAAATTATAAGCATGTCAAAGAGGTAAAGGGGCAGTGAGGGGTCAGCCTCCTGTTTCCTTTTCACTTTGTAAATGTGTAGAGTTATGGATTTTACTGACCTCTTCCAATTCTTCCTTTGATGAAAAGGAAGATACTGTTCCAATTATAAGCCATCGAACAGTGGATGAACCAAGCTGAAACCTGCAAAGACATTTTTTTTTAAAAAGAGGCTTGGCAACATATGATTTTTCTTTATAAGAAAATTATTACAGTTGTTGGACAACATAGATTATAGTTCAGTTTTGTTGGATCAAATCAAATATAACTGACTGAATGTTTCAGTGGAGAAACAAAGGACTGCAGATGCTGTCTCTAGATGAAAAACACGATGATGCTGGAGGAACTCAGCAGGTCAGGAAGCATCTGTGGAGAAAAGCAGGCGGTCAACGTTTTGGGTCAGGACCCTTCCTCAGGACTGAAGATAGGAAAAGGGGAAGCCCAGTATATAGGAGGGAAAAGCAGAGCAGTGATAGGTAGATGCAGGTAAGAGATAGTGATAGGCAGGTGCGGGGGAGGAGGGGAGAGCAGATCCACTGGGGGTGAGTAAAAGGTAAGGAGAGAGAGAGAGAGAGAGAGAGAGAAAGGCGAGGAAAGGGAAGAAGAGAAGCAGCATGGTGTGGGTGTGGAAATTACTTAAAATGTGAGAATTCAATGTTCATGCCATTAGGCTGCAAGGTTCCAAGACGGAAAATGAGGTGCTGTTCCTCCAATTTGCGCTTGGAATTCTCCTGGCGGTGGAGGAGGCTGAGAATGTTTCAGTATTCTAATTACTCCAATCGCTAAAACCATTATTTGTTTTTAGAATAAAAACCAAAAATGCTGGAAGTTGTCAGCAGGTCAAGCACATTTGTGGAGAGAAAAACCAGAGTTAACATATTAAGTTGATGATCTTTCTGCTTTGATGAAACCTGAAATGTTAAACCTGTTTCTTTCTCCACAGATGTTCCCTGATCTGCTGAGAATTTCCAGTATTTTCTGATTTTTTTTTCAGATTTCCAGCATATGCAGTTTTTTGTTCTCCCTTCTTAAGAATGTTTTTCAGATGAATTGGCTTTTAAGCACAAATGCATTTTTTTGAATTTCTAACATTAATAAAAACATAGAATGAGTTAAAAATAGTTAGGGAAAGCATATGGTACTAAGAGCAATAAAAAACAGAGACAAAGGTTGAGGATTTTAAAAGGTACCAACTTTTCCATCAATTTGCTCCAGTTTTGCTTCACAAAATTCCAGGCAAGGAGTTGTCCATATGGGTTCCTGCTCACTGTCACCACAACATGGGCTAGATTCTGTAACTTAATGATGTCCCCTTGCAAACTGAGTTCCAACAACCTGAGATGATGAGATACAATGGATTTATTCCACTAATTGTTACAATTTTTTTGTAAAATCACCTTTCTTTTTGATTTATTTATGACCTTTCCTTTACTCTGTCTTTGTGAAACAAATGCGATAGTTCAGCAGGTATTGCACTTCCAAATTCATTGTAGGATTGATATTATGATAAATTACATTGGCAAATGACCAACTTTCACTCTATTTTTATTTAACTAGCCACTATCATAATATTAACCCGTCTCCTCACTCTGGAGATAGGAAGGAGTACATCTGCAGGTAGATGAATTAGTGTGAATGTAAAGAGAGAGTTGGGAATTTGAAATTTATTTTTAAATGAAGTGGTTTGCCGAGTGTTAATGAACAGCTGCTGCAGAATGGTATATTAAGTACTTAGAGCCATAGGATTATTGTGAAATAGAAAGTGTACATGTGATATAGGGAATTTAAAAATATCATATATAATGAGACTTATTCATATACATATTTCCTTTTGAGACAGGAAGAGGCCATTTGGGCCATCAAGTCTATGCTGACTTTTTCCAATCGACTGGTGGTTGGAGCTGAGCAGTGAGAACAGATGTAACAAGGATTACGTGTTTGTGGGGGACAGAATTGGAAGAAAATAGAAAACATAAAAGTTTACCAAAGAGAATTGGCAGGAGGATTATTTAATCAAACATTATGAAGTGTCAGCCCATTTTTTGTCCTTAGTGATCCACATAAATGTCACACTGACCGGTTTATGGACTGAAGAGCAGAATTTATTCAATTCATTCAGAGCAATCCCATTCCCCCATTAATATTCTCTGTAACCTATTCTCCCCCTAATCCCATCACCCCTCCATTCCCACTCACACCAGGCAATTAAGGCAAATAACCACTGCCTCTTAACATCTTTTGGGATGTCAGAGGGAAAAAGAGAACATGGAGGAAACCCATGAGATCACGAAGAGAATCTGCAAACTCTACAGAGACATAACTGGAGGTCAGGATTGAACCCAGGCTACTGGAGGTACGAGGCAGCAGTTCTACTTGCCGCAGCCCTGTGCCACCTTCCTGCCATTCTTCCTTATTTAAAACTATCAGTGTAGGCCCCTTATGCCCTTGTCCCTCATACTCCTGTCCAGCATCCTCCTGAACACACCTGTGCTATTTGTTTCAAGCACGTCACATTCTTACCACTCTGAACGAAGAATTTTCTTCTTAGTGTCTGTTGCATTCCTTGGTGACTCTTATAATGTTAACCTCTATGTTATGCTTGTCTTCACAAAGGGAAACATTTTCTCTGTATTGGTTCTATCAAACCATTTCATAATATTATAGACCTCTATCAGGTCACTCCTCAGCTTTCCTTTCTCAAGAGAGACCCAATGTGTTCATCCTTTCCTGATATCTTTGTATTTTTCATATCATCCTTTTAAATCTTTTCTGCACCCTCTCCAGTGCTTCTACGAGATTATAATATCATAATCAGAACTGTACACAGTACTCTGACTGTGATTTAACCAAGTCTCTGTACAGATATAAGAAAACGTTGCTGCTTTTCAATTCTGTCCCTCTAGAAATAAACCTTAGTACCTGATTGGCTCTCATTATGCCAAAAGCTCTAAAGAAATAACAGTGCATTTGAAAAAGGATAATCAGCATTTTGGGAGGTTACTACAGAAAATAAAAGCTCAAGGTATAAGAGTTAACATAGAAGACTAACTGGAAACAGGAAGCAGAGAGTAGGTATTAATGTGTCTTTTTCTCATTGGCAAGGTATAACAAGCTGGCGCCTGAACAATTTACAATTTGTACAAATTACTTGGATGAAGGTGCTGAAGGAATGGTTGCTAAATTGGCTCTTTACATAAAGGTAGGTATGAAATTAAGTTGTGAAGAGTTCATAAGGAGGGCTAAATAGGGATATAGATTAGGTGAGTGGACAAAGATCTGGCAATTGAAGTATAATGTGGGAACATGTGATACTAACAATTATCATTTAAGCAGGAAAGGCAGGGGCGACACTGTAGCATAGAAGTTAGCGTAACGCTATTACAGTGCTGGCGACCTGACTTCAATTCCTGCCACTGTCTGTAAGGAGTTTGTATGTTCTCCCTGTGTCTGTGTGGGTTTCCTCCCACATTCCAAAGACATACAGGTTACGAAGTTGTGGGCATGCTATGTTGGCGCCGGAAGCGTGGCGACACCTGTGGGCTGCCCCCAGAACACTCCACGCAAAAGATGCATTTCACTGTGTGTTTCGATGTACATGTGACTAATAATGATATCTTAATAAAATTATATAAGCATTTACCCAAATGGTGAGAGCTCTGAGATGCAGAGGGATCTGGATGTCCTTGTTTATGATTCTCAAGAGGCTGGTAAGCAGATACAGCAAGTAGTACAGCTAATGGAATCTCATGTTTGTTGTGAAGAGAATGGCATACAGAAGTAGAAATGTTTTATAGGACGTTGGTGAGACCTCATCTGTGTGCAGTATTGGTCTCCTTATTGAAGGAAGGACGTACATACATTGGAAGCAGTTCAGAAAAAATTTACAAGACCTTGAATGGGCTGGTTGCCTTAAGGGGAATGACTTACATTTGCTAGTGTGGGAGGCAACTTGACTGAAATGTACAAGATCTGAGGAATGTTGACAGGATGGATATAGGAAGGATCTAGGACAAGGAATCAGTATTTGAAAATGAGGGGTTGCCCATCTAAGATAGAGATGAGGTGAAATTTCCCTCTTGGAGGATTTTTGAGTCATAGAATTTTCCTCCTAAAATTGCAATAAGAGCAGAGTCTTTGAATATTTTTAAGGCAGAAGAAGATGGATTCTTGACAAGGGTTAAAGGTTATGTAGAGAGGAATATGGAGATGATGATCTTATATAGTGGAGTGGAGTATTCGAGAAGATGAGTGGCTCCTAGTTGTATGTATGTCCATATGTAAAAATAACAAAATACTACAAATGCTTGAAATTTGAAATAAAAACAGAAAATGTTGAAAAAGAAAGAAATCCAACAAATTTAAAGTTGGAGCAAAAAGCAGAAGGAGTTGAGAGAACAAAAAAAAGGTGATAGTGTGGAGGCCAGAAAGGACTGAGTGACAATATGTTGGTGATGCTGAAAGAGGGAGCAAAAGGCTGGTGATGTATGTTTGGAAGAAGTTTGAATTGGAGCAAATTAATTAAATCCGAAAAAGCAGAAGAGGAGGAAGGAAAATAAAACTTGCTGGAATGGTCGTTCATATGGAATTGTTGAATTCAGTGAGGACCTTTGAAGGCTGTAATGTGCCAAGTTGTGAGCATAAATGCAGTACACTGAATGGTTACAGCTACAAGTTTCTTGCTGCTTCACCTGGAAAGAGTGCTTGGGTTCCTGGATGACAGGAAGGGATGTAGTAAAGGGCAGGTGTTCCAACCTCCTCCCTTTGGATTGTCCAGTGACCCTAAACATTCCTTCCAAGTGAAGCAGCAATTTACTTGTACTACTTCCGATCTAGTACAATACATCTGTGCTTGCAATGTGGTCTCTGCTACACCCAGATCCCAAACCCAGATCTGTAGAGCTCCATATAGTCTGCAGAAGTGTAAATCATTGTGAAAAACAGTGGTCCCAGCACTGATCCTTGTGGAATACCTCTGCCCACTTTCTTCTTGGTAAATAGTTACCTTTAATTCCCACCTCTCCTCTTTGAAGACGAGTTAGCAACCTATTCTGCTACTCGTCTCCTGACTCTGCATTCTTTCATTAGTTTGTTATGGGGTATTTTGCTGAAAGCCTTTTAAATCTAGACAAATTATATTTACTGCATCACCATCTGTTACCATTTCAAAAAATTCAATTAAGTTGGTCCAGCCCTCTGAAATCCACATTGATCTTTAATTATTATATGTTTTGCTTCTGAACTGAAGGAAAGTTGGTGATTTGGACTGGGCTGGGTTACAGTGTCACTCTGGATTGGAATGTGGGTCAAGTGAACAGATTTGTGGACAGTCATATTGTAATATCCTCTGCTCCAAAATATCACGTGCTGGTGTGACTTATATAGTTGACATTCATTTTATGTTGTCTAGTGAGCAACTCATCATAAAAAAACTTAAGTAAGAAGATTATTCCATTGGTATAGAAGAGTGGAGGATGGCTGATTGAAGGAAAGTGTTTGAAGAGTATGTGGTAACCTGCCGGACTGGACAGTTGCTATAATTAGATAGATAATTGCTACAAAGTGAAAATGTATATGCCAGGAGTGTATGGAAGTGAGGAAGATTGTGAGATTTATATCCCTGTGTTATATTTATTGGCAGATCCTGTATTTCCCCAAAAAAAACATTGACTGATGAACCACAGCAATAGCCAGTTTAGAAATACTTGCTTCCAAGTCACAGAATGATGCAGTACAGAAGGGAATTATTTGGTTTAACATGCCTCTGTCAGATTAGCCTACCAGGGAATTGCAGATTAACCGATCTCTAAATTTCAGGCAGATGAGCCTCTGGATTTGATTTCCCCCAGTGAAATATCAAGAAGGTGCTCCGATATCTCACCAGGTCTGTGTACTCCTGGCGCATGTGCCTGTCTTTAATAGATAGATGGGCCTGTTACCAAGATGTCAGGAGAAAAGGGAGAAGCCTCTTTTACTGCAGCACAATGCCACATCCAGAATTTCTAACTCATTTATTCTCCAACAACAGAACCAAAGTGCAAAAAGAATTTGCTGAAATAATACCAGAGAAGTTACCTCTCTCAGAAAAGATTGAGCAGCTTCTCTAAAAAAGTGAAGACCAAGTAATAAGCTAAAGGAGGTCTTTAAGATTACGAAGGGCTTTGATGAGATGTTTGCAGAGAAGATGCACCTACTTCCCAGGGGCTAAAATATAAAATATTTACTTAGAGTCACAGAGACATACAGCACACAAACAGGTCCTTTGGCCCACCAAGTCCATGTGGACCATCAAGCTCCTTCTAATCCTACCCCAATTTTACACTAATCCTACCCGAACCCATTTTATCCCCCATCATCTCTCCCCAGATTCTAACATTCACCTACACAATAGAGACAATTTACAGCAGTCATTTAACTACCAACCCAGATGCCTTTTGAATGTGGGAAGAAACCGGACCACCTGGCGGCAACCCTCGTAGTCACGGGGAGAACATGCAAACACCACACAGACAGCACCCAAGGTCAGGATTGAACCCAGGTCACTGGAGCTGTGAGGCAGCAGCTCTGCTCGCTGAGCAACTGTGCCACCTTATAATCCAAGAGGGGAATCTGCAGAAACTCCTTTACATAAAGAGTGGTTAGAATGTTGAACTTATTCCCAAAAGGAGATTTAACAAAATTAGGATAGACACATTTAAGGAGAAGTTAGACAAAAATGCAAGGCAGAAAAAATTATGGAAGTACTTGTCAATGAGGACAGATGAAGTAGAGTGGAAAGAGACTTATGCATGGCATTTGACATCTCTTGGGCTAAGTGACTTGTTTCTATATTGAAAATTCCACATAATGTCACTTGCTGCACATCCGAGCACAATTAGTAATCATTCCAAATCCTGATCATACAGATGTGTACCCTTCTTGCTGCAATATAAGCCCTATAATATAAGCATTATATATAACATAAGCACTTCCCATTTGCAGAAACATGATTTATTCTTTATCGTGAATAGTGGCACAGGAGGTCTGATGGTTTACAAATAAACCCCGTACTGGATTCTGCCAGTCACAATAGCAGACATAATTTTAATCTTTTTGACATTTTAAACCCCTTTACAATGCTATAACCGTGACTCACTGTGAATGATCCCGTATGAAATCTGACGACACAAAAATAAATTCCATACCGTGCTAGTTTTTCTGAATTTCTGGTGCTTGCCAAAGCAGACATAATTTTACTCTTTTCGGCACCTGAAAGTGACTGCGTGTATTTCGTCAGGAGGTAGTCCCATCCATCACTACTCTGGGCACCTACAGCGTACACAGTCTTCAGGATATCTGTTGGCAAACTGCAATATTAACAAGAATTTGCTCAGTAATTCTTCTTTCATTAAGCTCTACTGTAAGGCTACACATATACCAACAGATTATATAGAACATGCAACAGTACAGTACAGCACAGAACAGGCCCTTCGGCCCACAATGTTGTGCCGACATAGCTATTCCCTCCTACTTACAGAATGCCCATATCCCTCCACCTTCCTCTCATTCATGTGCCCATCCAAGCCCCTCTTAAAGGCCGACAATGAATTTGCCTATCAGGCAACACATTCCAGGCATCCACCACTCTGAGTAAGAAACTTACCCCTCACGTCTCTTCGGAAACTACCCCCTCTCACCTTATATGCATGCTTAGAAAGGTGGCCCATTGTCACATTTTGGGGATCTTTTTTCTATGCAGCTGGGGTTATTTAAGCATCAGGATAATTAGATTTAAATAAAGTACATTTGCAGAGACTAAATGGAAAATACCCAGAGACAATTTCCATTCCCATAAGGGCTTGTGTGCATCAGTTCCTGCAACAATATAGGTAGAAAACTGATGTAGACAGTTATAATGAAGAAGAAGCATTTTTGTGCATTGGTGGAGATTAAAATGAATTATATTACATGGAGGTAATTAAACAACAAAAACTAAGTTATTTTTTGGTCTAATGGAGGGTGAGTGAGGTGGGAGAGGCAGGAGAACTAGCTTTAATGGGATAAACACTTTTTATTACATGGAATTATTGATTTTTAACCATTCTTTTGAGCTTTGTATTCCTCAAGTCTAAACATTCTCTTTAACAAAGAGATATTAGTGGTATTATTGGATTAAAAATGATAAATAAATATTGTAGCTTTCATGCTATAATTATTTGAAATGTTAAATCACTGCTTTGGAATCATTCCCAAGTATCCATAACGTGCAAAATAATCTTTAAACTAATTCACCTGTAATACAACTCAAGCTAACTTTTAATTTAGCAAAGAATGCAACCCAATAGAACTTTAAATTCCCACTGGATGAGAGATCTTCAGGGCCAACATCTTAAATGTTTGACACTCCTTGAGGTGGTGGTGTATCCCTGAAGAGTTGTCCTTCAGATTAAATGTTAATGAGTGCATTCTTCCAAGTGGATGCTAAATGTTTTCTTAGGATTTTCTTTTAAAAATGAGTAGTATCCTGATAATTCAATTTATCCCTAAAACAACACCAAAAACAAAACACTCATTGCTACTTGTGCTATCGAACTGTGTACAATGACGTCAGTGTCACTCAGAGTAATTTACCATGAAAGATTTGTTCAGAGTTATAGTAAAGTGATATGTAAAATTTTTTTTTGTTCGAGACAATCAGAAAGTATAGAGTAGATGCTATTATTTCACATTACTAACTTCATGGTACCATTGGACATCCTCCACTGATTAAAATAAGCTGATGCCTTCTGAACACAAGGAAGGTATTCGAGGTCACAGACAAGTTCCAGGAGGTCGGACCGTAACAGTCGATCTGACACTGTGCCATCATCAGTCCATGACTGATAATCAATTAGATGCTTGAAAAACTTAAGGATATAGTTCTGAAATATAAATAATAAAAAAAACATTCAAATCCTCGTGTGGCACCAGAAACTGCCTGCAGTAAATCTCAAAAGATTAATGCACAGCTATAGAAGGAAATGAAATATGAACAATTTCTTTTGGAAAACTGTCATTAGAATGGGAAAGAGCAGAAATTGTCTGTGGTTAATGGAACACCTGATACAATACTAAGAATGCAAACCAGAAAAGTTGCAGGTTTACTCCATGGTATATGCTAAGCTAACTGATCTCAGCAGACACATTACAATTGACGTAATAGTAAATGAAAATTAAAAATCAAACACAGATGCTAGAAATTTGAAGTAAAAACAGAAAATACTGAAGGCACTCAGCAGGTCTGGCAGCATCTGTGGAAAGAAAGTCAGAGTTAACTTTTCAGGTCCAAGACCCTTTGTAGACCTGAAACGTTAACTCTATTTCTCTTTTCATGAATTTTTCTTTTTATTAGAATTAACCCAGCAACCCTTGCCTGGGGATGGGAACCACAAGCAGGTTTTCCTCTCTAGATTCCTCTCTAGTGAACCATGCTGGCTGTTGAACTAAAACAAAACTGGGCTTGGGCGTCATGCTAACACAAGGAATACTGCAGATGCTGGAATCTGGAGCAATACACAAAAAGTACCGGAGGAACTCAGCAGGTCAGGCAGCATCAATGGAGGGAAATAAACAGTCGACGTTTCGGGCCAAGACCCTTCATCAAGATTCAGGCTGCCGCCAACTAACACAAAATTTGCCTTTTGGGGGAAAACTAATACCCAAAGGTTGCTGCTGCCATGAAATCACTTCTGTTGCAAGAGATTGCAAGCTTTGTGATAAGTGTGATGAAGTATGTGATTCTTTGATTCATTTAATGTAGTTAATATGGGTAGGTTCAAGCTCCTTGACACAAGTACACTCAAATGTATTTAAAAAGATGGCACTAAGTTATTTGTCCACACCTGCATTAGATAATTATCAGCTGCTTTGTGACTCTATGAAGGGGTATCAGTCAAGTAGAACATGAGGACAACATTACCTTACCTTTAGATTTGTGGCAACATCGGTGATATTTCTATTCACAACCATTCTGTAAAATAGCTCCAGGTAACCCAGACCCTGTAACACTGGGATGTTTTTAATCTCATGTTGGAGGTAACGGGTCAAGTCAAGAGCTCGGTCAAGTGAAAGCTTTCCTGCACTAAACACAGAAATAAGGATAATTCATTATTATTTTCCAATAACAGCAAAGATTACTTTTTCTTCCATCTCTCATTTATCCCCACTCATTATTGTTGATGAGTAGAACAGGGAATTCACACTCAGGTTACTGCTGATGTCAAAAGGCTGTGGAATGGGTACGATGGAGAGCAGAGCACTAGAAGGGTTAGTAAGCAAGAATGAGGATTTAGAAATGGCTGCATTCATAGCAAGAAGCAATGGAGGTAAATGAAGGCAAGGATTAGTTAGTAAGGGTGGGATCTACAATAGCTTTCAGCACCGTGTATGTAGAAAATTTCTCCAACTGAATATTGGGAAGACTTCACGTATTGTCCTTGGTCTTCTTTACAAATTCTATTCCCTGGCCACTGACTCCACTCCTGTCTGGCATCTGTCTGAAATTAAGCCTGATTATTCGCAACCTCGATGATATTTCTGACCCAGAGATAGAACATAGAACACTACAGCACAGTACGGGGCCTTCGGCCCACGATGTTGCGCCGACATTTTATCCTGCTCTAAGATCTATCCAACCCTTCCCTCCCACATCGTCCCCCATTTTTATATCATTCATATGCCTATCTAAGAGTCTCTTAAATGTCCCTAATGTATCTGCAGGCAGTGCATTCCATGCACCCACCACTTTCTGTGTAAAAAAAACTTACCCCTAGCATCCCCCTTGTACCTTCCTCCAATCATTTTAAATTATGCCTCATCGTGATAGCCATTTTTGTCCTGGGAAAAAGTCTCTGACTGTCCACTCGATCTGTGCCTCATCATCTTGTACACCTCTATCAAGTCACATCTCATCCTCCTTCTCTCCAAAGAGAAAAGCCCTAACTCACTCAACCTATCCTCATAAGACATGATTGGAGGATTATAAAACTGCAGCATTAGTAGTGCTGCCTGTTTCCACCTTCATGACATCACCCACCTCTGCACCATCTTAGTCTATGGGCTTTTATCACAACTTGACCACCATAATAGATTCCAACTTGTCTTCCCTCATTTCTATTCCCATTAAACGAAGTTATCCTAAACTCTGCTGTCAATATCTTAACTTACACCAAATTCCCTACGACCAGTTATTCTGTGATGAAAAACACTACTGATGCTGGGGGAACTCAGGAGACCAGGAGAAACAAAGGACTGCAGATGCTGGAATCCAGATGAATTCTGTGCTTGTGGACCTACAATGGCATCTGTTTAAGGAACTCCCCAACATTAAAGTCATCACCCCTGTTATCAAATTCCTCACCACATCTGGAATATCCTTCGAAACTCAAATATTTTTATATTGTGATATTTTCTTACAACACCAGAGCGTTTCAGCGCATTGAGACAATGTCGACTCTCAGAGTAATCCCCTCAGACTTATCCCCTTACTTTTTTCCTGTGACCTATTTTCTTCCACATGCTCATCGATTATATCCCGATTCTCCTGCCGCTCAGATGAAGGGTCTCGACCCGAAATGTCAACTGTCCATTTCCCTCCACAGATGCTGCCTGACCCGCTGAGTTCCTCCAGCATTTGGTTTTTTTTCTGCTCTGCAGGTAATTTATAGTAGCCAATTGACCTACAAAACCAGCAGATCATTGGGATGTGGGAGGAAGCTGGGGCATCCTCAGAAACTCTCCAATTCTGGGCCTTTAATTGACTTTGAATTTAACTGCTCCACCGCTGGTAGCCAGGCCTTCATTGCCCTAAGCCATAAGGTTTGGAATTCCTTCCCTAAAACTCACCACTTCCTACAGCTCTTTGAGCCTTTAAAATCTACTTCTTTGACTGAGACTTTAATCATTTTCCTTGAATGTAGTTTGATTTCAAATTTTGTTTGATGACCCTCTTGCGAAGCACATTGATATATGTAACATTAAAGGCGCCATATACAGTTGTTATTACAGTCTCTAAAATGATGGAGTTAAGTCGAGATGAAATGCGCAATGTTGCTGGTGTAATGGCAAGCTTTCTTGCAATGAAGAAGATCTTCATTGCAAAAAGGGATGAAGAAGCATGGGGAGAGTGAGGAGGAAAGAGTATATGGTTTTGAGATAGGGAATTGGCCATGACCAAATTGAATGGAGGGTTGCCAATTAACCTACAAACCCACAAATCCTTGTGACGTGGGAAGAAACTAGAGCACCCAGAGGAGATGTATGCTGCCGTATGGAGAAAGTGCAAACAGGCAAACAGTACCAGAGGTCAGCATTGAACTCAAGTCACTGGAGCTGTGAGGCATGAGTTCAACACCTAATATTTCAAAACAAAATAAAGTGCCTCCCTACAGCCAGTTAAATGAGCCAAGAAACAGTTTATGTGAACACTTGCTCACTCAAACCACCAACAAGATAAAGAGCTTCAAAGCTGAAAAAAAAAATTGGGTGATTGTTATAAAGTGTAACAGGGAGCGGTCAATGGAGCCTGTAAATGGTGATCAGAATAGGAGAATATCTAGTAATTAGATATAAATTCTATCAGGAGTTGGAGCAGGAAAATGGGGTCACAGTCTGAGATCCCAATAGATTAGTTCTTAAAAGTTGCAAAGCTCCTACAATATCTGCAGGGGTATGAAGGAAGCTAAAGCAATGACTTAAATGTGACAACAAGCAGCTACTTATTGTACACAATATTGAGTAAGATACAGTTACATAATAGTACCTCCTTTATTGTTGCTAATCTGTAACATTACTAAACTTCACAGCACCACATACATCACAATTTCAACACCATATTGTAACCCACTCACCTTGTGATTATAATATATAACAGATACAATACAGTAACAGATACAATAATATCAACGTTTCAAAGTACCTGACTAGCTGGAAAGCATTATGAATCAGATTTGCTCGGTCCTTCTGGCTCAGAAGTGTGTGGTTCTTATCAAGCAGATTAATCAATGCATCCCATCCGCCATTCGCGTAATGTACAATGTAATAACCATTCATGTCCACATTAAATTTTACCCATTGAGCTTCTCTTTCTATTTCGATGTGATCTGGTTAAAGCAATATTGATTTAATGAAGATAATCAGTTAACAGAGCTGTTCACACTTGACAGACCAAATGATAAATAAGTGAATTTACATTTATGTGGTGTCTCACGGTGCTGTTGGCATGCTACAGGATTTGGACAGTTTGGAAACAAGGTCATTGTTGTTGTGAAGGGAAACAGAGCAACTGATCTACTCATTGCAAAGCCTTGGGCTTCATGCACTACTGAATTTCCCTGCAGTGGACTCATCAACATATCACTTATTGGCTGAAACTGACGGTCAGATGTACAAACACGGACAGTTTGGAAACAAGGTCATTGTTGTTGTGAAGGGAAACAGAGCAACTGATCTACTCATTGCAAAGCCTCGGAAACAGAAATGAATAATCGACCAGATAATGCACGTTCGTGTGACATCACCAGAGGGAGTCCAGGAAGGCACATCTTCAAATAGTGTTCTAATGCACATAGTTCCACTTCTGTTTTACATGCAGCTAAACAAGAACACTTTTCACATCTAGATGCTAAATAAAGGTGGTAACTCTGATGGTGCAACACTCCATTGCTCAATTGTACAGAGGTAGGGAAATGTGATTGGAGACAAGGAAACCACTAAGAGATGAAAACAAAGACGAGCATTTCAAGAGAGAAGTTACAGGCCTGGAAGCCAACATAAGGTTTAGGTTTAGAGGGATGAGAGCCAAACGCAGGCAAGTGGGACTAGCTTAGATGGGAATCTTGGTTGTCATGGACCAGTTGGGCCAAAGGGCCTGTTTCCGTGCTGTATGACTCTATGATATAACTTTTACACGCAGAGGGTAGTGGGTATATGGAACGAGCTGCCAGAGGAAGTGGTTGAGGCAGGTACAGTAGTGTCATTTAAGAAGCACTTGGTTAGGTACATGGAGGGGTGGGGCTTCAAGGGATATGGGCCAAGTGCAGGAAATTGGGACTAGGGTCACAATGTGGTTGGCATGGACTCGTTGGGCCAAAGGGCCTGTATCCGTGCTATATTGCTGTATGACTAATTATCAGTCCAGATTATGAGCTTTAATCAGCAGGAATTTTCAGCTCCAGATTTCCTAGTGAGAACCAAGAATGCTGCCAAGTGAGCCAAGCAGCCATTTGTATAATTATCTCAAAAAAAGTGCTTGGAAATTAATTTGCACAGTATCTCATCTTTTTAGTCAATTCAGGTTCAAAGAAACATAAAATGTAATGGAGAATAAGGAGACTTATTGCTTGGTGTATGGTCCATAATTTTCCTTCTGTGTTCTCTATTGTCTGACTTGCTAATAAAGGGACATACATGTGTCCAATCCATGCCTGCCCATAACTTCGGTCAGTTTTATTCAGGCCTGCATGGCTTGCATTATTTGTTGATCACTCATGTAGAAGCAAGCTTTTGCAATACTGCTTTGGTGTTAATTAAAGGTTATCTGCCTCATTAGTTTTAAGCTGAGAAACCCAGCAAGCTAAGTCTTGTTTAAGTGGTATACCAGCCTGGTTCTGCCTTGGGTCTTCCAGCCAATGACCAGTCTGAACTCCCTGTCTGATCCCCAGCTGTCCCTCTGACTTTCCTCCTGCAGTGTGCCAGACTCAGCCCTGATTTTGCACAAAGTACAGGCCTGCTTGTACGGCATCTCATGCTGCCTTGGGCTTCATGCACTACTGAATTTCCCTGCAGTGGGCTCGTCAATGTATCACTTATTGGCTGAAACTGACTGTCAGATGCATCTTTACTGTCAATTTCTAGACATAGTGATTTCAATGGGACAGACTCCACCATGTTTTCAAATTTAAGCAATAGGATATCTTTATTAGTCACATGTACATCGAAACACACAGTGAAATGCATCTTTTGCGTAGAGTGTTCTGGGGGCAGCCCGCAAGTGTCACCACGCTTCCGGCGCCAACATAGCATGCCCACAACTTCCTAACCTGTACATCTTTGGAATGTGGGAGGGAACTGGAGGAAACCCACGCAGACATGGGAAGAATGTACCAACTCCTTACAGACAGCGACCGGAATTGAACCCGGGTCACTGGCGCTGTAATAGCGTTGCGCTAACTGCTACGCTACCGTGCCTGCAATAAATTAGGATTCTGTAGTTTATAATGAGCCAGATACTGAACCATCGGAATTTCTCAACAATCATTCACACCGTGATAGTGTTCTTGGCATTGTAACCATTCAAACTATCTGAGTTGTTATAAAAAGGTATGTTGAATACTATCAAAGGGGAAGAGATTTAAAATTAGTTTTATATTCAAATGGGTTGCATTAAGTATTTGATTTTTTTATTCCTCCCATTACAGCTTTTGATATTCTTACCGGATTTTGTTTTCAGAAGATGTCTACCAATTGTTTTAGAATTGCTTGTGATATAAGTTAGTGGTACGTGCCAAAGGTAGCTGCAAAAAAAATGGTGCAAAAAATGTTTGTGATTCTTAAAATGTTTAAAACTTTCCCTGTTTCAATGTATAATGTTTTTAAAACCACAAAGAAAACCATTAGTAACAAACAAGTACCCAGATTGTAGTGAAGCCCATGAGGGGTCCTCTGGGAGAATTCCCTTAAGAAAGCGCTCCTGTTGTACCCTGAGTGAAGTTCCAATATGTTCGACAATTATCACTGGTATTCCCTTCTGAAGTGTCCAAGTGTTCATAATCTCCTTGACGTCTAGATGCTCCCCTGCAGAGTGGTACTGAAAAGTAACAAAGCATAGATGCCAGTTTAGCATGTTGTTCTCAATCAAATACAGTAAAACTCTGATAATCCACTGAATGCTAGTTCATAAATTGCAGTGGTTCAGCATCTCGCTCACTGGGTGCTGATCCCCACTCTCCCTTCAACACACCGGGGCCCTGGTTCCCACATTCCCTTTAACACAATGGGGCCCTGTTCACACACTCCCTTTAGCATCAAAGATTTTGATTCATCAATATTATTTAGATGATTTAGCAGTATTGGCTG
Organism: Pristis pectinata; assembly: GCF_009764475.1. Taxonomy (NCBI): domain Eukaryota; kingdom Metazoa; phylum Chordata; class Chondrichthyes; order Rhinopristiformes; family Pristidae; genus Pristis; species Pristis pectinata. The sequence continues at coordinate 92,854,151 of NC_067411.1, forward strand.
GACTTTAATGGATCCATAGTAGATGTGGGATTGTAATTTTGTATAAATTACTGGTACTAATTGTATCTGTAAGAACTTACAAGCTGAGTTTATGTATCAGTCACCAGATTGATATTATTCAACAAATACAAAACATTTCAGTAAAGATCATATCTTACGGCATTCTTTGCGGCTCGTGAACCACTGTAGCAGAATCCACCTGAAGTAAAGTCTTCCTTTGTACAAGTCTGTTGAGAATTCAAAATAGAGTTATTTTTCTTTGCCTTAATATAAACTCTGTAAAAGAGGACATTTTCTAAGTGGAAAGGCTAACCTAAATTCTGGATTCAAGATTATATTGAAATGGAAACATCCAGAATTTTCCATGAAACTTTTGTGACTGTTATCATGTTTCTAGCCATTCAATTCAAATGGTTTGTTTGATTATTCAAATTTCCTTGATTTAGCCACTTTTACGAAATATATTTCAAGTGTCTACATCAATGTGAGTTGTTAATTCAACCAAAAAATCCAATTACTGTATTCTGGTTCGGTGGTTAGGCTAAGTTCCTTGACTTCAGAATTAGCACTACACCAAACTATGGATAATGTTACAAAATTCCTAAATCATCTTCTAATAAGGTGCTTGTCTGTGACCTGGTGACAAAAAAAAATGATGGGGCATGTGATACAGCCAGTAAATCAAAACATGGTGAAGTAAACAAAGATGAACGCCTTTGAGTAATGGCAGAGGCCACTCAGGTGGAAACAGGTCTTCATAGCACTTGTGAGGTCTGCTTCACTGTTAATTAAAAGGAGCCCGCATAAGCAGGCCCCAACCCACCTGGACCTGTTACGCTATTGAATTGTTCAGCCTTTGAGCAAAACATTCATGGGCCCTGATTAATTCGTCGGTTAGAGCTGTTATATGATCAAGATCATGTATTCAAGGTAAAAATAATTCACACCGATTTAGGTGAAACATTTTAAAAACATACATAGAAGTCCATCAAGCATTTGATATTTATCACAATTATCTTTTCACTTCAAATTCTTCAACTGTTACTCAATTAAACAGACCAACTTTCAGACAACAGAAGAAACACTCACATTGGCCATACTGTTCCACAGATCTTCACTCCTGGTATTCCTGTAACTGAATTTTCGAAGGTAACGAACGAGGCCACTTTGGAAAAGTTCATCTGTCAAAAAATTTCTCAACATGTGCAGAATGCATGCTCCCTATATTCAACAAGTCAGACAATGCAAGTTACATATAACAACTCTAAAGTCATTCTTTTCTATTTCAAAACAAAATTGAACACATCAGTAGGTCACTTTATAGGGATTAACCTCAAATTTAATCAAACACATTTAAGGTTAAAAGCCAAGCCAAACTGCTGAAGGTTAGACATTAGTAGTCTGCTGAGGATAAGATTTCATCTCTTAAACAGTGAACGCAATAAGATGCCCTCTGTTTTGATGACATTAAAATATTTAAAATCACACTCATGATTGAAAAAGGTGCAAATTAGACAGAATAAAAAAGTGGAAAGTGTCTTCAAAACCTTTGAAGAGGACTTGAACATGTTTTGGTGAATGCTTCTTGCAGTAAATGCGAGTTTGCAACCATTTGGGGTGTTCAATGTTGAAGTCAAAATTTGTGGGATTAGCAGAAGGGCCATCTTTTGCTCAGTGAGGAAGCCACCTTGTTCAAGAGGCTAGAAAAGCATCAGATGGTGGCCGTGCAGTCCTAACCAGCTAAGGAGCTGGGGATGTAGGTAGTTCAACATTTCAGAGCACCTGTCCTAAGCCTTGCTCCTTCTTATTCTATAGGCCTTATAAAGGACCAATGGAGGATGCACCAACTGCAAGGTAAGAAAGGAGTTTGTTTCAAAGGCTGGAACCAGAGTCAGAGTGGGACAATGCTGGAAGCTTTTCAAATGTTTGGTTAAAGATAAAAGTTGGAAATGTTCAAAGTATTATCCAATGTGAGTAAAGTCTGCCATAACTATTAACTTATCAGTTTAAGTCTTTGAGCATAGAGAAGGTGAAGCATATTACAAATATTGTATTTGCAAGATTAAGTTTACAGTCTGATTTTGTGTATTACTGGTAAATTTACAGATAAAGGCATTTCCTCATTGATATGAGCAAAAGATATACACATATAGTTTCTCCCTTTGTAGCAAACAGTATACAAGTAGAAAGACTAGTTAATTTAGGAAGAAACCAGAAAAAATAGATATTGACCAAGACGAGACAAAGACTTTCCAGAAGTAATCCCAGAAAGGTAACCCATGCAATGCAAATGTAAATGCATAGCAGACAAGTTATTGAAAGATAGTCTCCAAAAAGAGAACTGTGTATAGTATGCTTATCTTAAAAGGGGGTTAATACTGGAACTGACTAGTAATATTCACAAATTACTTGTAATTGTGAACATTTAAGGTAGATTTCAATGCAGTAAGAAAAGATCAGTTTAAGATACACTCAAATTGTGTTCTTGCCTACTTAGAGAATTTGGAGTAGGAATTCTTCCTTGGTTGTGTGCATTAATAATGGGGACCTTGTAATCAGCTCCCCAAATCTGGTTCCATTGAAGTGAATGAAATATTCGCAGCAAATAAATCACTTTTGAAATATACTCACTCTTGCAGTGCAGGAAATATTTAGCTAATCTGAGATCAACAAGATCACATAAACATCAATGACATAATGACCAGACAATCTGGTGTGGATTGAGTGACAGATTTTGGGACTAACTCCCCAGTTTATCTTCAAGCAGATGGGATATCAATTTAACATCCAAAAGATGTCATCTCCAACAATGCAGCACTCATTCGATATTCTACATACGTGACAGACTAGATTTTTGCATAAAGTCCATGGTGTGGGAACTTGAAGTCTCAGTTGTCTGACTCAGAGGCTTGAGTGCTCCAGTGAGCCACAGTCAGCACATGGGATGAAGCTGAACTACATTGGGCATCTTTTAATTCTCAGATATAAATGTTATATCTCTTCTAATGTACGAATGTGTTCGTGTTGGGGGGGCGGGTGTAAGGCTATTCATTTGATTTTTTTTAACAAATGCAGTCTACACTCTGCAATTTTCTAAGAACAAAACAAATTGAAGTACGATAGATTATTTGACTGATCAAACCTGCTTTGTCATTCAATGTCACAGTGGATCCTTTAGTCCAAAACTCCACTGAAATCAGCCCTAAAAATACCCAATATGTAACAAATATACTGTATATCTGAATCCACTCAGCTTTGAAGATACAGCAATATGTCTCACATATTACACGGAATTTGGTGTTCGCGTATCTTTGAGGATTATTCTGCTTCGCTGTGGGTGGTATATCAGCAAAGACAAAGGTCAGCCAACTTCATGTTTCAAAATCTCTGTCATTAGGTTCCACTTCTTTAGTAGCTACCCAAATACCTTTTCATAAGAAACGGTATCAAACATTTCCTTTATCTGAGTAGGATTTTCTGCTGATGTAGATATGGGACGTGAGGAATTCATTGCGTCTCTTCCCATTGCTGCGAAACATGTGCTCAAAAAATGATCACCCTGTAAAAGATTTAATATTAAATAAAAGAGTTAAATTCAGCCAAATATTCTGCAGTGAACCAATTAATAGTAAGAAAATAGTACTCACAACTTGTAAATCAGGATAGGTGGCATCAACAGAGACAAACTCCATATACCTGGCAAACCCTTCATTCAGCCAGATGTCATTCCACCATTCCATTGTCACCAGATTACCAAACCACTAAACATAATACAATATTAATTAGAGGATCCAATAAGCACTTTTAAAACATACTCATTTCTAATCAAATGACATAATGTAAATTTCCATTAGGAATTAGGTATTAGTTAATACTTCCAAAGATTATCCATCCAATTTCAACAACTAAACACAATGATTGATAAAAGGATTACATACCTAACAACGGTGGTATAATAAGAGATGGACTAAATTGAAAATAATTTTCTAAAAGCTTAAAGGTCAAATGTAATTACTCTAGGAAAAATCTTTAAATCTATATGCTTCACTTATCTTTACTTTGGCCACACTACTCCTTCCTTTTGATCATCCATTCCTATTATGATGCTCCCAATTGGAATTGGTTTATTATTGTCACTTGTACCGAGGTACAGTGAAAAACTTGTCTTGCATACTGTTCATACACAGTGCATTGAGGTAGCACAAGGTAAAACAATACAGAATGCAGAGTAAAGTGTCACAGCTACAGAGAAAGTGCAGTGCAGGTAGACAATAAGGTGCAAGGTCATAACGAGGTAGATTGTGAGATCAAGAGTCCATCTTATCATACTAGGGAATCATTTAATAATCTTATAACAGCAGGATAGAAGCTGTCCTTAAGCCTGGTTGTACGTGCTTTCAGGCTTTTGTATCTTCTGCCCGATGGGAGGGAGAAGAAGAGAGAATGTCTGGGGTGGGTGGGGTCTTTGATTATGCTGGCTGCTTTACCGAGGCAGTGAGAAGTACAGACAGAGATAATGGTGGAGAGGCTGGTATCCGTGATGTGCTGAATTGTGTCCACAACTCTCTGCAGTTTCTTGCAGTCCTGGGCAAAGCAGTTGCCATTCCAAGCTGTGATGCATCCGGATAGGATGCTTTCTATGGTCCATTGATAAAAATTGGTGAATGTCAAAGGGGACATGCCAAATTTCTTTAGCCTCATGAGGAAGTAGAGGCACTGGTGAGCAATTCTTAATACTGGTCTGGATTTTCAGTCAGTATGGCTGTCATGTAGGAATAAATGGGTCTTTTCCAAGTGGCAACAGTGACTAATGGATTACCATAAGGATCAGTGATTGAGACCCACCAGCTTTTCACAACATATATATATCTATGATGGAACTAAATGCAACACCTCTAAGTATGTAGATGACACAAAGCTGGGAGTGGGTGGGGAGAAATTAGTAGGGGAACATGAACTATGAGGAGGCTCCAATATGATTTAGACAAGTTGGGTTAGTGGGCAGATGCAGTTTAACATAGATACAAGGGAGGTTATTTACTTTGATTCTAAACACAGAAAGACAAATTATGACCTGAATGGTGATAGATTAGGAAAAGGAAAGTTAGGAAACCTGGGTGTCCCTGTACACTAGTCACTGAAAGCAAGTGGGAAGCAACTGGCTGCTTATTCTGTATATCCTGAAGATCAGTACGTTGCTTCCTGCTCCTCTATGCAGATTGATTGCTTACAAATGGAGGTATCTGGACTTGCTTAGTGGTATCCCACAGCACTTGTACAAAATTCTGTTCACCCAGTGTAGGCTTGGGTGAATATGATCTTTCCTGACCCTGATCTAAGTCTGAAATGTGTCACACGCTCACAGTTCCCTCTCCATGAAGCAAACACTGAATACCCAAATCTCTCACCAAAGTCCCCAAGGACACAACATTTTCCCTCTGCTGAACACTGAACATCCCAAGTTACTCCCCAATTTGTACCGATCAAAACCCCAGTTTCTCCTCATTCCAAACAAAATGACCCCACTCTCTCCTTCCAATACAAATTCAAAAGACCCCAATCTCTCCACAATCCCAGTGGTTTAAACAATGAAGAAAATATTATTTCCCTGAACTCGCAATCTAAATACCAAGGATTCTGATGCTCACTACCACTTCTTGGGACCTTACTTTTTCTCCTGCTACTTAGATGCCACAAGATGGTCAGTCTGTCCAACAGGATGACTGCTGGGCAGGAAATCTGCTGAAAAATATTAACAGATTTTCTACCACTAAATTTAACAAAACCCAAGAGAAACCTTGGAGATTCATGTTATACAGAGAGCAGTGTCTTCATTTCTAAGGTGGTGATGTAACTGGAATTTATCCAAACCATCTGAGCAGCTTTGTAGGTAGCTCCTTGGAACATTATATATATTATTTAACATCAATTTAGGAAGTAAGATGTATACACTGTTGGAATTGTACAAAATTATGAGGGGCATAGATAGGGTGGACAAGCAATATCTTTTTCCCATTATTGAGCGATCCAATACCAGAGGGCATGCATTTAAGGTGAGAGGGGGTAGGTTCAGAACAGACCTGAGGGGTACATTTTTTACTCAGAGAGTGGTGGATGCCTGGAATGCATTGCCTGATAGGGTAGTGGAGGCAAATTCATTGGGGGCTTTTAAGAGGGGCTTGGATGGGTACATGAATGAGAGGAAAATAGAGGGATATGGGCATTCCATGGGTAGGAGGAATTAGCTATGTCAGCACAACATTGTAGGCTGAAGGACCTGTTCTGTGCTGTACTGTTCTATGTTCTATATTCTAAAACTTGCTAGATATATAGACAACTTTTGGAGTGAAGCTGTTAAGAATTTTTGTAATATTTGTAATGGAAATGTAAATGAATATTGTGACCTATGTCTCCTGGAATTAGAAACTGCATTGATGACATTCAGAAGCCAATTAGCAAGCATTAAGTTCAATGAAGCTCACTATAAATGTTAATGCACATTACATGAGGCCAAACAATACCTGATGAGCCAGTTCATGACCTATCACCATGGTAATCCACAGTTTGTCTGATGCTGAGGACGTTGTTGGATGATAGAGTAGAGAGGTCTCCCTGTAAGTGGTTAATCCCCAGTTTTCCATGGCTCCTGACTCAAAATCAGGGATTGCAACCAGATCTAAAAATACAACAATGCTCACCATATCATCTCTGAACACTACCTTTTAGAAAGTGACAATTCCCACAATAATCATACAATTTAAAGAGAAACTTTTCATTAATTTACTAATTTACACCTAATTTATCTCTAATAGAGTAAAATATTCTCTAACAATTAAAGAAATTGCACTTATAATTTCATTTTTCTCAGTGCAAAAATGTCTGAAAATGCTTCACAACCTGAAATACTTTGGGGATCAGATAATAACCAGAAGCAGCTAAAACAACCCACTCAATTTTCTAAACTATGCAAATCGCCTCCCCATATCCCCCTGTCCTGTAAATAGGGCAGACACAGTAGTGTAGCAGTTAGCATAACACTTTACAGTGCCAGCGACCCGGGTTTAAATCCGGCCACTGACTGTAAGGAGTTTGTACGTTCTCCCCGTGTCTGCATGGGTATCCTCCGGGTGCCCCGGTTTCCTCCCACATTCCAAAGACGTACAGGTTAGGAAGTTGTGGGCGTGCTATGTTGGCGCCGGAAGCGTGGCAACACTTACGGGCTGCCCCCAGAACACTCTACGCAAAAGATGCATTTCACTGTGTGTTTCGATGTACATGTGACTAATAAAGAAATCTTATCTTATTCTCTCATCTCCCTACCATCCACCACTTCTATTTCCTGACTTCAATTCTCCCTCTGCCTTTGAACCTGCTTGACTATACAATATCCTTTGTTTCATATCTTTATTGAAAACTTGGGGTTGACTTACCCTGCTTTGGAAGGGGGTAGTGGATATTGAAGTAATGTTCATAAAATTCCAGTAGCTTCACAGCTGCCTCCAGAGCATAATGTGTTTGATCCCACTTATCTGGGGCAGCATATATAGACACCTGTTGGAATACAAGACCCACTAATAAAAGTTGTATTCCTGCATATTCAGCGAACAATTGGATGACAGAATGCAGGAGACCTCAGAATTTATACACAAAATGCTGGAGGAACTCAGCGGGTCAGGCAGTATCTATGGAGGGAAATAAACAGACGACGTTTCGGGTTGAGACCCTTCATCAGGACTGGAAAGGAAGAGGGCAGAAGCCAGAAGAGGGTGGTCAGGGGAGGGGGTGGAGCGCAGGCTGGCAGGTGATAGGTGAGTCCAGGTGAGAGGGGGAAGGTAGGATGAAAAGGAGTGATGTGAGAGGCAAGGTGGTAGGTGGAAGAGGCAAAGAGCTGAAGAAGGAATACGATAGGAGAGGACAGTAGATCATGGAATAAAGGGATGGAGGTGGGGAACTGGAGGCAGGTTGTGAAGGCAGCGGAGGGAAAAGAGAAGGGGTGACGGGGCCACAGGAATGAGGGAAAACAAAGGGGAGGGGGGGAAAGGGTTACCAGAAGTTAGAGAAATCAATGTTGATGCCGTCAGGTTGGAGACTACCAAGATGGAAATACGAGGTGTTGTTCCTCCAACCAGCATCTGGCCTCAAAGTGGCAGTAGAGGAGGCCGTGGACAGACATGTCAGTATGGGAGTGGGAAGTGGAATCGAAGTGGCTGGCCACCAGGAGATCCTGCCGGACAGAGCGAAAGTGCTCGATGAAGCGGTCATGCAATCTGCGTCGGGTCCCACCGACGTAGAGGAGGCTGCACTGGGAGCACCGGATGCAATAAATCACACCCTCGGATTCAAAGGTGAAGCACTGTCTCACCTGGAAGGAGTGTCTAAGGCCCTGAATGGTGGTGAGGGAGGAGCTGTAGGGGCAGGTGTAACTTCCAGTTCCCATTCCCATACTGAGCAGACAATTGCCAATGTAGTTTGGGAGCACATGTGCCACACATTATTTTTGTGTGTTTGTATTATGTTAATTCTATTGCTGTTCCAATTTATGGTCTTAGTTTTTATGTATTTTACTAAAATGAATGTATGACTAATGGATCAGTAATTTATTAACTTCATTCACACAGTGTAGAATAATATAACAATATTTCACTGAATAACACTTGGCCGGTTAAGAGTTTAAATCATTAAACTCATTTAATTAGAGGACTAGCACCAGGGAATAAAAATTACAAGTGAGGAGTTAGTCTACCAAACCCATCCCTAATAGTCACCATGTAGGGCAGGCACGGTAGTGTAGCGGTTAGCGTAACGCTATTACAGCGCCAGCGACCCGGGTTCAATTCCGGCCACTGTCTGTAAGGAGTTTGTACGTTCTCTCCGCGACTGCGTGGATTTCGTCCGGGTGCTCTGGTTTCCTCCCATGTTCCAAAGGGTTAGGAAGTTGTGGGCGTGCTGTGTTGGCGCTGGAAGCATGGCAACACTTGCGGGTTGCCCCCAGAACATTCTAGCAAAGGTGCATTTCACTGTGTGTTTTGATGTAGATGTGACTAATAAACATATATTACATTATCTAATAATCTTGACTCAGATTGTTTCCTCCGGCCATTAATTCTATAAAAAAAACCTTGGCCAACCATGGGACAAAAATCTAAGATATTTTTGGAAAGGCAATCAAAACAAATTTAGGAAGCTGTACATCTTTTGTATGCGGAGGCATTTAACTTTATCAAAATAATCATTTTGTTTCTTTTTGAATTGTTAGAGTAAATCTATCCATGCCAAATGCACTGTTTAGGTAAATTTCATTTTGTGTTTTTTTAGGCATTAGTCTATGTTTGTCATCATAGAAATATGCTGGATGTTGTCTTGTTCTGCCATTCCTTGTTAATAAAGCAGATGAAGTGATGTGGCTTGGTGTGGGGAGGGGAAGTTCAAATGGAGGGAATTTGAATGGGCACAGGCACTTCTCAGATTAAAGGCATGGTCCCTTCAGGAATCTGCAGATCTGGGATGCTGGTAATGTGTTGACCATAGAACAATTACAGCACAATTCAGGCCCTTTGGCCCACAAAGCTGTGCCGAACATGTCCCTACCCTAGAAATTACTAGGCTTACCCATAGCCCTCTATTTTACTCAGCTCCATGTACCTATCTAACAGTCTCTCGAAAGACCCTATCGTATCAGCCTCCACCACCGTTGCCAGCAGCCCATTCCACGCACTCACCACTCTCTGAGTAAAAAACTTACCCCTGACATCTCCTCTATATCTACTCCCCAGCACCTTAAACCTATGTCCTCTTGTAGCCACCAATTCAGCCCTGGGGAAAAGCCTCTGACTATCTACCCTATCAATACCTCTCATCATCTTATACACCTCTATCAGGTCCCCCTTCATCCTCCGTCTCTCCAAGGAGAATACTGTAATACATGTAATATTGTAAGAGAAATTTTGCCCACTTGCTTCAGCATACAAATCAGAATTCCAAGTGTTAAAAGATCCTTTGTAATACACCACACTGCTCGTGGGTTGGAAGGGTAATTGTTACAGCTAAGTTTATAAGTAAGTTTGGAAGTTCTTTTGGTAATTTTTTTTAAAAAGTGTGTCATGTCATAAATCTTGTTAAGGACTATAGAGGAGAAGGGAATTAGAAATTTGTCAATACCTTACAAATCCATTTATGGCAATAAGAAATACCCTTCTGTTGCCCTTTGGTGACATAGGGCATTTTAATTGCTAGGGTACTTTAACCTGGCTCTAGCATGAATGAACCTAGTGGAATGATGAGATGGATGACAGGAGGCTGAGAAATTACACACCAGGTAGCTATCGGCAGGCATGTAAGGGAATTGTCACTAATAACATTTGAATATTATTACAATGTAAAGTAAGTGGAGTGGAGGGAGTTCCAGAGGTACTTGCAGTTAGGAAAGGAAGGCTGGGATGGGAAAGAGCCAAAGCCTTCCTGTGGGGGCTGGGGGCTCCTGGGTTACAATAAAATGATGAAAGAAACTACTAAATTTAACTCAAGTTGGCCTCTTCCAGAGCACACCCTGCTCACAATGAACCTTTGCTGACAGCTGAGATCTCTGCCATCATTAGCCTTCAACATCATGCCAGTGGACCTGGAGAGATAAAACTGACCTGGTCCCCAGCAGGTGGCTCTGATGCTGCAGTTAACTCATCAGCTAATATAGCAGTGGAAAAATACTTCAGAAATGTTGAGGTGGGTGTCCAGCTGCCACTTTAACTACCAGGCTGCCCCATTCTCAGTGAGCAAGTGTAAAATCAGCCTGTCAACCAGCAGAGATAAAAATATATAGACAATGTCAGCATTCATGACATAAAAAATCAAAAGCGGGACTAATTACAGATTTCAAACAAGCAGATATCCCTTTCCAAATTTCCATATTTGGAAGTATCTAGATTTCTAGGAGATTGCTGAACGGTGGATTGAGTGAGCTGCTGACGTCTCACCCACCAATTGGATTGTTTCTGGTAAAGGACAGTTAACGCCATAATACAGCTCACCTTAATTCCCGTTGATGTTACTGCACTGACAGATTTAAAATCACAGACGATGAATGCCACCAAGTAGGTGCTCATCCTCACACTCATGTCGAAGTGGTCTTCAAAAAGTCCTCCAGCTGTTGGCAAAGATTTAACCTACAAAACAAAATCAGGAAAGGTGCGAAGATACATTTTTAAACATAAGATTTTATGCATTTGTAGAGCATTTGTATACAAATTATATTCAAAATGGACATGCTAGATACCCCATTTGGAAGGCATAACATTACTGCATTCACATAGTATTATTTTGCTGACTCCATAAGAAAGCCCTGTGATTAGAAATTGTAAAATTAGTTCTATAAAATAACAGAATTTCTTACAATGGGCATGTTGGACAGTGCAATATGCTGCTTCTCCCTTTTTATCTTGATTGAAAAATTGGCTTTGAAAGATGGTTCGTCGAAACAAGGAAAGGCCATCCGCGCCAAGGTGGGTTCAAAATGGGTTGATGCAAGAGTTCTGCCAAAAGATATAGAAATAGTTCATAACTTAAATTTATTCAAATTAAATATGAACAAGAAACAGGGAAAATTACTTTCCTATAATTTTATAGAAAATTATACTTTTCTATAAAAATAAGAAAATTGAAAAACCTACACATTGTCCTAAAACAATAACTAATGAGAAGAACATTGATAAAGAATCCAAGTACATAGCAAAAAAAAATAACTTTGCGGTATCACAGTAAACACAACCTTTATGTCTTTGGAATGTAGGGGGAAACCAGAGGGACTGGGTGATCTGGTTTCCTCCCACATTCCAAAGACATAAAGATTAAGGAGAACTGGAAGTAAAAAAAACTTAATACTGGAAATTTATAATGTATTAAATTTCAGAGGTACATTTCACCTCCTTATTTGTGCAATATGTTGTGTGACCTGCTGATACAGGTCATACCCAGCTTAGGAACACCTGATTTATGTACAGCACGTACATACAAATGAGCATTTAGGAGACTGGCGATATGGATTTGCCAGCTGCTGCAGGGCAAATCCAAATGTTCTGCCGTGCGGAAACTCAGTTGTGGCCGTATTTCTGACTTGTGAACTTTTCAGGTCACAAACAGTTCACGGGAACAGAACCCTGTTGTAAACCTGGGGAGGACATGCACCTGCAAATGCACACTTTTGGGATGCATGGTAGCGTAGCGGGTAGCATGACACTATTACAGTGCCAACGATCGGGATTCAATTCCCGTTGCTGTCTGTAAGAAGTTTGTACGTTCTCCCCGTGTCTGCGTGAGTTTCCTCTGGGTGCTCTGGTTTCCTCCCACATTCCAAAGACATACGGGTTGGTTAACGTGGGTTTAAATGGGTGGTGTGGACTTGTTGGGCCGGAAGGGCCTGTTACCGTGCTGTAAAAAAAACTTTTTTTTTTAAAAAAGTTTTTTTTCTCTAAATGGAGCTCCATCAACTGTGGATACCCATATTTATGTCCACACCATTCTAAATGTACTCAAAGGAGATTTACTTTGTCCAGACTTTTTGTGGACTAACCCAGTTTACCTATTAGCTTAAATTAATTGAAAAGCAAAAGAGCAGACATCCAGAATAAAAAGGGAAAATGCTGGAAATGCTCAGAGGGTCAGACAATATCTGTGGAAAAAGAAATAATGTTTGAGAACAATGACCTTTTATCAGAACCAGGAAAAGTTGGAAATCAATCATTTTTAAGTTGCAGAGAATGGGGATGGGTGGAGACAACAAAAGGAAGGTCTGTGATAGGCTGGAAGCCAAGTGAGACTGAATGGCACAAATGGTGGTGGTGCTGGCTGAGACAGGGTGGTGAGCACTTGTTTATTGAAGCTGAGCTGTCTGGAGGGGATGCAAATAGGAGGAGATGAACGAGAGCAGAGAGAGAACTTCCAGCATCATTTTCTATTTCAGATCTTCAGCAAGTTTCATTTTATTTTTCTCCCTTTATTGCATTCCCCTCCTTCCATTTACATCTGCTCCAAAATGGATCAAAATGTGATTAACAAGCCTTTACAACCCTCTCTGAGCTGTCAGCACCACATTGGTTTCATTCAGCTCTCTTGGTCTTCACCCTGTCAGAGACATTTCATTTGTTCTCTCACCCCTTTCTCTTCTTTGCAAATTAAAATATGTCTGTTTTCTAACTTTTCTTGTTCCAATGATAGATTCCAAAGGTTCCTGAAACCTTAACTATGTTTCTCTCTCCAGTGATGCTTCCTGACTTACTAAGTATTTTCAGTTTGAATCAGTAACTGGAAATATACTGCGTTTTAGGCAATTTCTTAAGGATAACAATGGGTTAATGCCATCCTGTTGCAGGATTCCCTTCGCGAGTTGTATCCATGCCTCCTCTGTTGCCAATTATCCTGCCGGATATTTTAGCAACACATGAATGATGATGAGTGGAGCTTTTAGGCAACTTCTGAAAGTTTTTCTAACTAAAGAATAATATTATTTAGTCATTACAATATTTTCAGTTGTGTATGGCTGTGGTTAAGGTTCCGAAGGGAATTGGTGCTGTTCGGCTGCTCCCAGGTAGGTAGAATGTACCCACCATATGTTCAGGATTTATTTTTTATTCCAGAATAAACATTATTCATCATAAAAAACAAACTATATACAACAATAAAACAGTGCAAACTTTTACATTTGTGTACGGATCAATCATTAGTGTTACCTTTTTATATATATAAAAAAGCAGCACTGATGCCACACCGTGTGGCTCCCTGGGCTGCTACCCCAATCCCATATTTACAATATTTAAGGGGCTTCCTCACCGGACACCGCCCCTCCCTCTCCAGTGGCAGAAGAACCCTAAACTGTAGTCCTTCCCCACTGAGACATACGTCATTACATGTTCAAGAATGAGCTGAGCGACAGATGCATTATCCTGAGAAATCTGCCATTGCCTTTCTACGACACTCAGACCTGGCTTAGGATTGGAGTTCCCATTTAAGTGAGGATTCCTGGCCTGAAGTTTAGAAGAAAAAAAGGCTAGTTATTTATTTGTGCTTTACTTCTTAGAGTTTAATTGCATTTTAATCCATTTTATTTTTTTTATTTCAATTTCCTTTTTTCATTATTTAAAACATGTTTTAATAGTTTTTAAATGTACTTGAACATCAGAGACTCCTTACAAAGCCAAGAGGGGAGGTTGCACCTCAAACCTTGCCTGTTGTTAGGGCAACCTTGTGCTGGGTCTCAACAGTATGCCACTCGAGGCCTAGTTGTTGCTGAAGCCTTGTGAGGCCTAACCAGCTGCCTCTGGGTTTAGGGGCAGGGTGGAGTGGGGGAAGAAGTATGGTGGTCAACTCACTCAGCCTTCTTTAACTGGGCCAGACAGCCAGGGACCACAGGCAGTGACCACAGGCAGTGACCCTTGTTCATGAAGTGAATCCAACTCATTTTAGCCACATGTTATTTTTAGAGATTAATTGTTTCTGCAGTGAAGCAAAATATATTTCTTCCTATATGATCAGGATTGAATTTAACTTGAATAGACAGGAAGAATCTTCCATGTTTCTTTTGGCTTTCAAATTATCTTGCTGCAATCCTCAACTAATACACCAATACCTTCTCTTTTATGATGACTTAAGCATAATAAAACATGCTAGTGCACTTCACAGGAACATCATGAGAGACAACACAAGTCCCAATCACATTCTGAGTTGTGAAGGCAGATGAACAAAAGCTAGATTTAGATGTTAAGGATGCCTGAGGAGGAGGAAAGAGGTGGAGCGGTTGTGAAGTGAAGGGAATTCCAGAGCTTAGAGTTGTGCCAGCTGAAAGCACAGCTGGCAACTGCAGCCGAAAGCACAGCTGGCAACTGCAGCCAATATAAAACTGGTTATGCACAGGCAACACATTATTAGAGTGCAAATAGTTCCCAACTTAAGCACAGAAAAAGAGAAAAGCCGCTGTTGATTATAACATGAAACAGTTGCTTAACAGTATTATTACCAACTTTGTTGCAATAAGAAGGATACTAATCTATATCAAAAATAATAAGCACAAATGCTACTGCTTTGGTGACCATATACAATGCTTATCTGTATCCTAAGTTAATATTTACAGGTTGGTGGAAATGTCATTCCCATAATACCATTATTGAAAATTGTTCCCAAACCATGCATTTTGAGTATCTGAGGTGGCACATTAGCAGTTCCAGATTGGTGGGTAGCAGTTGGTGTTTGTCCTTTGCTGAAAGTCCTTCACAGAGGAAAGCTTCCCATCGCATTTAGTAATATTTGATAATTACTCAGATATCTCCAGTTGTCAGATTGAGAATTATATACAGCATCAGCTTGATTTTCATGGGGTTAAATTATATTATTTAAATGAAAGAAAAACACAGTGAAAGCTATTAATGCCAACAGAACTGACTGTGTTAGGTACAGTATTTAGGCAAGTTTGAATTGTAAATTAGTTTCTCTTTGGATGTTTTCAAATTTTTATTCTCGAAATATAAATTTTAAGTATAAATTGTTAAACTGCTGTGTACAGGCTAATCTCTCAAATCCTTACCCTTGATTTAATGTAAAAAAATAGTTTTGGATATATACTAAGAATACTCAATAGTCAACATTTTTTCATTTCCCTTTCATCTAACAATTTTTATCAGAGAACAAAATGTTTGTATATCTACCTTAATTTTATGCAATTATATAAATACAAAATTATCTTAAAGGTCTTTTGTTGTTACGTGACACAATTACAGTTTGTACAGGAATACAAAGTTTTTTTTAAAAACTTATATGTGCTATTGGCTTACCTCTTTTCCCCTTCTGGTGTTTGGTAACTACTTTTATAAAAGCCGTAAAAGCCATCAGATAGATTGGCTGTATAATAAATGTTAAGAATATATGTCTCTCCACTATCCAGAGGCTTAGCATTCTCCAGTGCTATTTGCTCAAAAGGTGGGTATTCTAAAATGTACAAACTGCTTTCTGGGTATGTAACTCCATCCTTGGTTAATGCAATAGTTGCCCTACTGAGATCCAGGTGCTTGGAATGGAGGATGATGATGCTGGTTTCTTGTCTGATAAGAACCTGTATCTTAACTAATCCTGTGAAGTTTGAAGTGGTCAAATTTGGGTGTATCTGAAGGTCGTAGTGGACTGGAATGACCTTATCAGGTAGTCTCATCTTGTTCCATGGAAACATCTCACCATTAGAGGCTGAAGGAAAGTCTTTATTTTCGTGGTCACCAAGGCACAGTATGACCTGAAACAGCACTCCAACAGCAAAGAACATCAGCTTGAACAGCATTCTCCAAACTGGGAGGGAATCAAATAGTACAAAACATTAGTAACAATGTTAGTCACAATTAGTAACAATTAGTCAACAATGTGAACTAATTTGCTGTTTTATCTAAATTGTGTAATTTACTAATAGATATCTGCCAGAGGCACGGAAAATGAGTATACTTTCCACTGTCTGCAGCTAAGTACATTTTGCACTACTTTCGAGATATCAGCTTTCCAATTATAATCATCCCAAATACTCTATTGTTGAAATTCAAATTCTGCGTGAAACAACTGCCGTTTTCCCAGCAACCATGAAAAAGAAACCTAATAGACAAAAATAACCTCTTTGACTATAGCTGCATCAGTGATTTCAGTAGTTTCATTGCTCCTTAGGTGAACTGCCTATTCAGTGTGTTGTGGCATTAACTGCACCAAAACCACTTGGTTGCCTCAATGTTACTATTCCTCACAACTCTCACATTCTTTCTTCACAAATACTTTGGGATCTAACACCTAATCCCAATAGTACTCTTTCCTGATTTACTTTGCTTCCTTTGATTCTACTTTTTAAAAATTCATTCAAGGGAAGTGGGCTTCGCAGGCTGAGCCAGCATTTAATTGCCCATCCCTAGTTGCCTTTGAGAAGGTGGTGAGTTGCCGCCTTGAACTGCTGCAGTCAGAATCTGAATGATTTACTCCATTACACAAATTCACCTAAATCATTCAATAATAAATAGTACGGCTCATTTAATAGCATGCTCACCTCAGGGTGAGAATACTGTGGATTCTACCTAAGTAGACCTAACATGAGGGAGTCCTGCATATCTGGAGGTGGTATCGTTCAGATGAGATGTTAAACTAAGGGTTGTACTCCCTCAGACAGACAAAATTCTAAGATACTATTTCAAAGGACAAATGAATTCTCCCAGGTGTCCTGGCCGATGAATATTACACAATTAACAACATTAAAATGATCTGATCAGTAACTCATTGCTGTGGATAAAAACTTACTATATGCAATTTAGCTGCCACATTTTCTACAACAGTGACCGTATTTTTAAAATACTTAATTGGCAATAAGTATTTTTTGAGTTCCTGAGGACAATATGCTTTCCTTTTTGAATTTCAAGATGGATTTTTTAAAAAATTTCTCACCATCTCTTATAAAACAGATAAAGAACATATTGAGGAAATCAGTAAAGTTAATATTTAGCCCATGAATCTTCCAGGCTTTGCAGAAAATGAATGGCCATGATCAGTACCCTGTTGGTGACCAATAATTTGTCTCTTGTCTATTATTTGGTTGGTTATACCCATGGAATACTAAAATAAATCATTGCCTTTTATCTTGAAAGTACAAATATTGTTCACTTTAGACAAAGTGATGCAATTCTTATTTTAACCCGGGTTTCATAGACTGTATTTTCCTACAAATTATTCATACAGAGGATCTTCTACTTCTGTACCCATTTGTAATAAGTGTTCAATTATTTATATACTTCCTAATCCTCACACCAACTTCCTGCTGACAGCAGGACCCTGTTTTACAGTCAACATATAGAGCAACTCAACAGGACGACACGGAAGTAAGAATTCCTCAACCACACAGGTTGCAAAAAAAGCAAAGGGTCCTGTACCTTCCGCAGCTGTGTGCAAGCTCCTCTGGCTGAGCTGCCCAGTGTTAGCAACTCGATGTTTCTTCCTGGGGCTAATATCGATCTTCCAACGAGAAATTGCATCAACAAGCCAATTAATTACATTCAATGATATGTTTTACAGTGTTAAGCATATAAAACGCCCTCTTTCCGTGGCACCAGTTATTGGGGTTAAATCCGACTGCTCCTCTGCCAGTTATTAAGATGCAAACACTCCACACGATACAACACCGCAGGCTGCTTCACTGTAATTTCAGCCCCTTCCCATCGCCCGCCAGCTCGTCAACGGAAACACTTATATTTTCACTTTCGACTTTGGGTTTTTGATCACCCGGATAGAAATATTCTTCCCTTGAATGCCACTATTTTTTTTTCTTGCTTCCCAAAGTAATATTTAGAAAATAAAAGCAGCGTTGAGCTTTGGGTTCTAATTCTCTATTGGGGGGAATATTGTCGATGGGCGAGGCATTAATGGGTTTAGGGGAGGGCTGACCTGTAACGCGGCCATTTGGGACGGTACACACCGCGGGCCGCTCGAAGCTGGAGCAGCAGTTGCGGAGTTTCCTCCCCCCACAACAGGTGAGTGTCTGTGCTTTGCTTGGTCGGTGCCTTGGGATGGAGAACGGCCGGCTGGCCGACCTCCACCTACCCCCGTGGGCTCTGAGGAGGCCGATGGGAACCACAGATGGGGCAGGAGGTGGCCCAAGGGGTAGTTTTGGGGCGACGAGTTCCTTCGTTGCTTGGGTGAGGCCCCTGTGTGCTGGTTGAGATTCTCAATGCTATCGCAAATGCTTCTCACTTTGAGCCGTAATGGGCCACAGGTGCCCAGGAGTCAGTAGGGGAATGGGACATAGAACAGTTCAGGACAGGCCCTTCGGCCCATAATGTCTGTGCCAATTTATACTAATCCCATTTGCCTGCACGTGGTCTACATTCCCTGCCTGTTCAGGTACTTGTCTAATTGCCTCTTAAACATTGCTGTTGTATCTGCTTCTATCACCTCCCCTGGCATCTTCCAGGCACCTACCACTCCCAATTATAAACCAAAACTTGCCTCACAAATCTCCCTTCTCACCCTAAATCTACGCCCACAAATATTTGACATTTCCACCCTGAGAAAGGGACTCTGACTACCTACCCTATCTATGCCTTTCATAATTCTATACACTTCCATCAGGTTGACACCCAGCTTCCGATGCTCCAGAGAGAACAATCCAAGTTTGTGCACCCTCTCCTTATGCCTAATGGACTCTAATCCAGGCAATATCCTGGTGAACAACTTCTGCACCCTCTCCAAAGCCTCCACATCCTTCCTGTAATGCAGTGACCAGAACTGCACACAGTGCTCCGAGTGTGGCCTAACCAACATTTTATACAGCTGCAACATGACTTGCAAACTTCTATATTTAGTGCTCTGACTGATAAAGGCAAGTATGCCATACACCTTCATTACCACCCTACCTCTTTGTGTTACCATTGTTGGTGAGCTATGGACTTGCACCCTGAGATCAATTCTCCCAAGGGTCCTGCTGTTAACTGTGTACTTTCCTCTTATATCTGACCTCCCAAAGTGCAACACCTCACATGTCTGCATTATACCCCACCTGCCATTTTTCTGCCCGTATCTCCAACTGATCTATATCCTGTCGTATCCTTTGACAACCTTCCTCACTGTCCACAACTCGACCAATTTTTGTGTCATCTGCAAATTTACTGATCAGACTATCAAGACACACGAGATTCTGCAGATGCTGGAAATCTGAGCAGCACACACAAAATGCTGGAGGAACTCAGCAGGTCAGGCAGCACCTATGGAGGGAAATGGACAGTTGACATTTTGGGGCGGGACCCTTCATCAGGACTGGAAAGGAAGAGGGAAGAAGCCAGAATGAGAAGGTCAGGGGAGGGGGAGGAGCACAGGCTGGCAGGGGATAGGTGAGTCCAGGTGAGAGGGGGAAGGTAGGTGGGGGAGGGGGAAGGAAGGATGAAAGGGAGTGATGTAAGTAGCTGAGAGGTGATAGGCAGAAGGGGCAAAGGGCTGAAGGAGGAGGAATCCGGTTGGAGAGGACAGTAGACTGGAGTAAAGGGAAAGAGGTGGGGAATAGATGGGTAGGTCATGAAGGTGGGGGAGGGGAAAGGGAAGGGGTGAGGGGGCCACAGGAATGAGGGAAAACTAAAGGGGGGGAAGGGGGAAGAAGAAAAAAAAATGAGAGGAGGGGGAAAGAGGGGAGGGGTTACTGGAAGTTAGAGAAATTGATGTTGACGCTGTCAGGTTGAAGCCTGACCTGCTGAATTCCTCCAGCATTTTGTTAATCAGACTACCTACATTTTTGTCCAAATCATTTATATATATCACAAACAACGGAGGCTTCAGTACTGATCCCTGCAGAAGACTACTGGTCACAGACCTCCAGTCAGAATAACACCCGTCCACCACTATCCTCTGTTTTCAGTGGCTAAACCAATCTATCTAGTCTCTGTTGGATCCCATGTGCCTTAACCCTCTGGATCAGCCTGCCATGAGGGACCTTGTCAAATGCTTTACTGAAGTCCATGTGTACAACACCCACTGCCCTACTCTCATCAAGCATCTAAGTCACCTTCTCAAAAAAAAAATTTAATCTGGTCTGGAAGACGTGACCTTCCCGACACAAAGCCATAATAAGACCATGTTTTTTTCTGGATGTGAGTAAATCCTATCCCTAAGAATCTTCTCTAATAATTTCCCTACCACTGATGTAAGGCTCACTGGCCTATAACTTCCTGGTTTGTCTCTGTTGTCATTTTTAAAGAGGGAAATAACATTGGCTATTCTCTAGTCCTCTGGGACCCTTCCTGTGGCTAAAGAGGATAGAAAGATCTCTGTCAAGGCCCTAGCAATCTCCTCTCTTGCCTCTCTCAATAGCCTGGGATAGATCCCATAAGGCCATGTGGACTTATGCACCTTAATGTTCAAGAATTGCAACACCTCCTCCTTCGTGATATCAACATGCCTAGAATATCAGCATACCCCTCCCTGATCTCACAATCTATGTCCCTCTCCTTGGTGAATACCGATACAAAGTACTTGTTTCATACCTCACCTGCTTCCTCTGGATCCAGGTAAAATTCCCTCCTTTGTTCTTGGATGGTCCTACTCTCTCCTTAGTGACTTGTTTTTAATCAATGTATAAAATGCCATGGGATTCTCCTTAATCTTTCTTGCCAAGGACATTTCATGGCCCCTTTTAGCCCTCCTGATTCCCTGTTTAAGTTCTTTTCTGTTTCCTTTATATCTCTCAAGGGCCCCGTCCAATTTCAGCTTCTTAAACCTTTTGCATTTCATTGAGGATGCTGTAAACACATTATTGAATCCTTTTTCTCTGGACACCTAGTAATCTCTTCCCACAGCAGAGCTCATTATAGTGTCTATTTCGGGAATCTGGTGTCAGGTATGCAAACGTTGTCGCCTGCCCAAAGTGGCTGACTGAGTGTAACTGGGACCTCAGTATTAGAAATATAGAAAACCTACAGCACAATAGAGGCCCTTCGGCCCACAAAGTTGTGCCGAACATGTCCCTACCTTAGAAATTACTAGGCTTACCCATAGCCCTCTATTTTTCTAAACTCCATGTACCTATCCAAAAGTATCTTAAAAGACCCTATCGTATCCGCCTCCACCACTGTTGCCGGCAGCCCATTCCACACACTGACCACTCTCTGAGTAAAAAACTTACCCCTGACATCTCCTCTGTAGCTGCTCCCCAGCACCTTAAACCTGTATCCTCTTGTGGCAACCATTTCAGCTCTGGGAAAAAGCCTCTGACTATCCACACAATCAATGCCTCTCATCATCTTATGCACCTCTATTAGGTCACCTTTCATCCTCCATCACTCCAAGGAGAAAAGGCTGAGTTCACTCAACCTGTATTGCAGATATTGGTCTCGGAGAAGTGACCTTGAAGGACTTTGCAGCTGCTTTGCAAACCTTCATGTTTGGTTTTGTGGAGTGTCACGAACCAGCAACAAAAGAAACACACTGAGCATGATTCAGTGTTAAAAACTATTTTATTAATCACTACTATTGATAATATGTAAAATAAAAGTAAAAATGTTAGTATGTTAGAATTCAAAAATGTTAAACCTCGAACGTTAACCCCAAAACTAAACTCTTCGTGTGTGTGTGTGACAAAGTCCAAAACTCCCAGTTCCTGAATGGTTCTTAAAGTTCAGTTCTGCAAGCCATAAGGTGAAACATGAGCAAGGGCTTCTTCAACAACCACCGTTGTCTGAAGATAAGATGTAGATGTAGAAAAACATAGAGAGAGTACATACGAAATCCAAATGTTCCACGATGGAACCCAAACGACACTCCAGTGTTTACTCGGTAGTGACTTCCTCACCCCGAAAAGCATCCGAACCGTGGTTGTCCACATACAAATACCTGTTTCCTTCTACAGGTCAGCAACAAAGTGAACTCCACCGGATTACTTCCAATTTCCATACATGGATTTCAGTGGCAAACACAGTTATTGTTTCTCATCCCTCTTTAGAGAAAACAAGCAGGCTGGTGTCTCTCTCCCTTCTCTCTCTCTCTCTCCTTCTTCTTCTTCTTACTTCTTCAACAACGTCATTACGTCCTTTATCTTCTATTGACGTAAGCACGCCCCACACACACATACACACACACTCTCTATCTTAAAGGGACTTTCACTGAGTCCATAACACCTCCCACCTAAAAAAAAAATTTTCCCAAGAAAATTTTAACCGCGCATACAGTTAGTAATGTTAATAATTATCATTCTACACAACTACAGACTATCAGATTAGTACAGATACATGTTTCCCATTTAACATCGGGAAAGACAATCAGCAATCACATTATCTTTGCCTTTAATGTGAGTTATCATGAGATCAAACTCTTGCAAAATTAAACTCCAGTTTAACAGCCTTCTGTTCTTGTTTTTGACTCGGCTCAGAAACACCAATGGGTTATGATCTGTATACACAGTCAATGGTTTCTGAGCGGTGCAAACATATACACTGAAATGTTGCAAGGCTAAAACAAGCGACAGTAATTCTTTCTCTATGGTGGAATAATTCTTTTGATGCTCATTAAATTTCTTTGAAAAGTAAGCTACAGGATGGTCAATATCATCAAGGTCACCCTTCTGCAACAACAACAGCTCCTGCAGCTTCATCACTGGCATCTACTGCTAATGAAAATGGCTTTTCAAAGTCAGGTGTTTTGAGCACAGGATGGTAGCATAAAATGGCTTTCAGCTTCTTAAATGCTTCTTGACAAGAATCTGTCCAAACAAACTTTACTCCCTTCTTCAGAAGATTAGTTAGGGGAAGAGCAATATCAGCAAAATTTTTACAAAATTTTCGGTAATATCCAACCATTCCCAAAAATCTTCTAACAGTCTTCGTACCTGTGGGAATAGGGAACTCAGATATTGCTTGAACTTTTGCCTGAACAGGAGCTTGCTTGCCTTGACCTACAACATAACCAAGATACGTCACAGTGGCATGGCCAAATTCACTTTTAGCCAAGTTAACTGTAAGGTTAGCCTTGGAAAGTCTTTCAAACAACCTTTCTAACGCAGAGATGTGATCTTCCCAAGTATCATTCCCAGTCACTAAGTCGTCAATGTAGGCATCTGTATGTTTTAACCCATGAATCACTGAATTAATCATTCTTTGAAATGTTGCCGGAGCATTTTTCATTCCAAATGGCAAAACATTGTATTCATACAATCCAGAAGGGGTTACAAAGGCTGAAATCTCCCTTCCTCTATCTGTTAATGGAACACACCAGTACCCTTTTAATAGGTCAATCTTTGTAAGAAATTTTGCCTTTCCCACTCTGTCTATGCAATCATCCACCCTAGGAATAGGGTATGCATCTGACTTTGTTACAGCATTCACTTTCCTGTAATCTGTGCAAAATCTAACAGTTCCATCAGGTTTAGGTACAATAAACTCCAATTTGAAGTAGAATGTCTAATAATATCATTTTCCAACATGTATTTTATTTCCTGATCAACAAGTTTACTTTTTTCCACATTCATTCGATATGGGTGTTGTTTGATTGGTTTTGCATCCCCAACATCAACATCATGGGTAATTATCGATGTTCTGTTTGGAACATCTGGGAACAGATTTTTAAATTTTAAAATTAATTCTCTCATCTGTTGTTTTTGTGAAACTTGTAAATGGTCCAACTTCGTTTCAAGGTTCTCCAGGATATTTTGGTTTTTTAGTTTCGATGGAACAATATTTGGTCTAAATTGGCCTTCCTCAACATCAACATCAGGCATTCTAGAAACAACCTTTACATCATCCACCAAGGCCACAACTGAATCCCTCTCATAATAAGGTTTTAGCATGTTTACATGACAGAGTTGTGTTTTCTTGCGTCTATCTGGTGTTTTGATTATATATGTTAGATCAGTCACTCGAGATTCAATAACATAGGGTCCAGAAAAACGAGCTTGCAAGGGATTATTTTGGCTAGGGAAAAATACCAACACCTTTTGCCCCACTGCGAATGTCCTAGGCCGAGCACGTCTATCAAAATATGTCTTCATTCTTATCTGGCTTGTTTTCAGATTCTCTCTCGCTAGCTGGCAGACTCTCTCCAACCGAGTTTTAAATTTTTGGACATAGTCCAACAGACTCAAGTGAACTTCCTCATTAACCCATTGCTCTCTTAACAACTCCAAAGGTCCTCTCACCCTATGTCCAAACACAAGCTCAAACGGACTAAATCCTATTGACTCCTGGATCGATTCTCTAACGGCAAACAAAAGTAAATGGATACCTTCGTCCCAATCCTTGGTGTTTTCAAAGCAATAAGTCTTCAGCATATTTTTGAGAGTAGAATGAAATCTCTCCAGAGCTCCTTGAGATTCTGGGTGATATGCAGACGATACAATCTGCTTTGCTCCCAGCTCATAGACTATTTGTTGAAAAATTTTTGACATAAAATTACTACCTTGATCAGATTGGATTTCTTTTGGCAAACCAAACAAGGTAAAAAATTTTACAAGAGCCTTTGACACCGTCTTGGCCTTAATATTTGTAAGGGGTATTGCCTCTGGAAATCTAGAAGTGGCACACATGATGGTTAACAAATACTGATTTCCAGTCTTAGACTTTGGTAATGGACCAACACAGTCCACAATCACCTTCGAAAAGGGTTCACCAAAAGCAGGAATTGGTTTCAAAGGAGCCACAGGGGGTTTTTGATTTGGTTTACCTACCATCTGACATGTGTGGCAGGTTCGACAAAACATCACCACATCTTTTCTCAAACCAGGCCAATAGAATTGTTTCAAGATCTTCCCTACAGTTTTATTCACACCAAAATGACCACCCAAAGGCATACTATGGGCCAGGTTTAAAATCTCATCCCTATAAACTTTTGGAACAACAACCTGATGAATAACTTCCCATTCCTCAGTAACAGGAACATGAGGAGGTCTCCATTTCCTCATTAACACTCCATTTTTGACATAGTATCCAGTTGGCACCTTTTCAATCTCCTCACATGAGAGAGCTTTTTCTTTCAATTCTGTCAACTCAGGGTCCTTTGTCTGTTCCACCATAAAATCCTTCCTTGACAAAGACAAATCTTTAAATTCAGGCTCACTATAAGGATGTTGATCCTCCAGTGAAGACAGAAAAGTCTCAGATAAGGCATCATAATTTTCTTCCTGTTTAGGACTGTCACAAGGAACCACATCAGACTGCACCGGACTGTCTGTCTTGGCTAATTCTTTAGCTCTAGCTCGAGTCACCGCACATGATGGGTAAACATCTGGATCATCCTCAGACTCATCAATCCTTGGTCTGGTTGTTAACCGTACCACAGGATCACTTTCTCCATTTGCAAGGTCATTTCCCAATAACAAAGAAACTCCTTCCACTGGCAAACTAGGTCTTATCCCTATCTCGACTGGTCCTTCTACGAACTTGACTTTAAAATCACCCTGTGAAAAGGGACAGACATGGTCTCACCTGTAACGCCTCGTACTAGATTTACTTCACCAGTGTCACTTTCTTCACCAAAATTTAAAACACTGTCCAGCAAGAGAGATTGACTAGCCCCAGTATCTCTAAGAATTTTCACTGGCACCTGGGGTGACTCATCATTCAGTGCAAACAAAACCCTCTGATACATACGAACGGAATTCCTTTCTCACCTCCTCCAACTTTTCCACTTTTCCCTCTTGCAAGGACTGATCCTTTAACAGCATCTCCTAAACCTTTGTTGATTTTTAATTGCTGAAAGCAAGCATTGGGCCCAGCTTCCTTCTTTTTTCTTCAAAAGGGCACAATTAGATATCACGTGGCCAGGTTTCCTACAGTAATAACAAGTACGCTCAACAGGTTTCTCCAGCCCTGGCTTCTTTTCATCCTTTCCTTTTTGATTTACCTCCCAATTTAATCTCTGGTTTACCTGGATTCGTCTTGTAACTCTTTTTGAAAGGTTTTAGGTTGTCCCCATTTGGATGTATGGGTTAAAGCATAATCATCTGCCAACCTAGCAGTTTCTTGTAAAGTTTCCACTGCCTTTTCATTTAAATATGTTGTTAATTCAGCTGGAACACATCTTTTAAAGTCTTCCACTAGTATCAATTCTTTCAATTTATCAAAATCCCCATCTACATTTTTAGCCAGGCACCATCGTTCAAAACATATTCTCTTTCCATTGGCAAATTCCATATAAGTCTGATCTGCAGATTTCCTCAAGTCTCTGAATTTTTGTCTATAAGCCTCAGGGACCAATTCATAGGCCTTCAAAATAGCTTGTTTTACCTTGGTATAATCAGCTGCATCCTCAACAGACAAAGCAGAATAAGCTTTTTGAGCTTTACCTTTAATCACACTCTGTACCATAAGAGCCCATCCTTTCCTTGGCCAGTTTGAACTCACAGCAACCTTTTCAATATGTTGGAAATACTGATCAACCTGATCTTCTTCAAACGGAGGGACTAATCGAACCTCCCTGCTGGCTGAAAAACCATCATCAGAATCAGATTCCAAACTCCTACGC
Source organism: Pristis pectinata (assembly GCF_009764475.1). Taxonomy (NCBI): domain Eukaryota; kingdom Metazoa; phylum Chordata; class Chondrichthyes; order Rhinopristiformes; family Pristidae; genus Pristis; species Pristis pectinata. The sequence goes on from NC_067411.1 coordinate 92,881,136, forward strand.
TTCATTTGTAACTCATGCTGCCTCTTTTTCTCCTCGTTATCCAGCTCCATCCTCCTCAATTCCATCTGCTTCATTGCTAGATCAGCCTCTATCTTCATCTGAGTTAGCTTTTGTTCGGCCTCTAATCTCTTTTCCTCTCGTTCAGCTTCTATCTTTAACTGGGTTTGCTCGCGTTCAGCTTCTATCTTTAACTGGGTTTGCTCTCGTTCAGCCTCTATCTTTGCCAGCTGCACCTGTGCCTCAGAAATTGCTATTTCACTGCCAGGAAACTGTTTTAACACTTCCTTCTCAAACACCTTCTTTTCCACATAATGGCCAGCTATTAGTCTCTGAATATCTGCCTTTCTCATAGACTGCTTTACTTCTGTAAGGTTTAGCCTTGTAGCAATCTTTATCAGATCATCCTTTTTCGCCACCTCCAATCCCTTTTGGGTTGGTGACTCCAAAAATGCCTTAATATCCATTGCTGCTGGTTTCCACACACACAAGCCAATTAAAAGAATTTATCAGACCTCCCTCAAAAATCTTTGGATTGGATCCCGGACGAATCTCGTTAACCTTGGGAACTATCCCGGCTGACACTCGTTAACCTTGGGAACTATCCCGGACGAACCCCCAATTTTGTCACGAACCAGCAACAAAAGGAACACACTGAGCATGATTCAGTGTTAAAAACTATTTATTAATCACTACTATTGATAATATGTAAAATAAAAGTAAAAATGTTAGTATGTTAGAATTCAAAAATGTTAAACCTCGAACGTTAACCCCAAAACTAAACTCTTCGTGTGTGTGTGTGACAAAGTCCAAAACTCCCAGTTCCTGAATGGTTCTTAAAGTTCAGTTCCGCAAGCCATAAGGTGAAACATGAGCAAGGGCTTCTTCAACAACCACCGTTGTCTGAAGATAAGATGTAGATGTAGAAAAACATAGAGAGAGTACATACGAAATCCAAATGTTCCACGATGGAACCCAAACGACACTCCAGTGTTTACTCGGTAGTGACTTCCTCACCCCGAAAAGCATTCCGAACCGTGGTTGTCCACATACAAATACCTGTTTCCTTCTACAGGTCAGCAACAAAGTGAACTCCACCGGATTACTTCAATTTCCATACATGGATTTCAGTGGCAAACACAGTTATTGTTTCTCATCCCTCTTTAGAGAAAACAAGCAGGCTGGTGTCTCTCTCCCTTCTCTCTCTCTCTCTCCTTCTTCTTCTTCTTACTTCTTCAACAACGTCATTACGTCCTTTATCTTCTATTGACGTAAGCACGCCCCACACACACATACACACACACTCTCTATCTTAAAGGGACTTTCACTGAGTCCATAACAGGAGAAGAAGAGTAACAAGGAGAAGAGATAAATGAACTCCTTTACTCTTTCTCAGATTCATTTCTTCTGCAACTTTCTAGTATTTTAGGGCCTTGTCTTCAAGTGTCTGAGCTGTTCTTGACAGAAAGCATAGAAACTCAGTCCTGTGAATTTAATTTCTGGATGAGCCAGAAGATTTAAGAAGCATGAGATCCATGGTGACTTGGTAGTTTGGATTCAGAATTGGTTTGCCCATAGAAGAGGGTAGTGGTGGAAGGGTGTTATTCTGGGTGGAGATCCGTCACTGGTGGTGTTCCACAGGGATCGTTGCTGGGGCATCTGTTGTTTATTATATATATAAATGACTTGGATGAAAATCAAGATGGGTGGGTTAGTGAGTTTGCAGAAGACACAAAGATTGGTGGAATTGTGGACAGTGTAGAGGGCTATTGAAGGATACAGAAGAACATAGATCAGTTACAGATATGGGTGGAGAGATGGTAGATGGAATTTAATCTGAGCAAGTGTGAGGTGTTACACAGTGGGAGGTACCCTCTTCTATGCGCAAGCTACTAACTATGTAGTTCTATGAATCTATGATTCTATGATTAATGGCAGGACCCTTAACAGCATTGATGTACAGAAGGATTTTGGGGTCCAAGTCCATAGCTCACTGAAAGTGACCACGCAAGTAGATAGGGTGGTAAAGAAGGCATATGGCATGCTTGCCTTCATTGGTTAGGGCATTGAGTATAAGAGTAAGGAAGTCATGTCACATGCTATATAAAACTGGTTAGGTTGCATTTGGAGTATTGTGTACAATTTGTTCACCCCATCACAGGAAGGATGTAGAGGCTTTGGAGAGGGTGCAGAGCAAGTTTACTGGGATGCTGCCTGGATTAGAGGGTATGAGCTATAAGGAGAGGTTGGACAAACTTGGGTTGTTTCCTCTGGAGTGTTGGAGGCTGAGGGGAGATCTGATAGAAGTGTATAGAATAATGAGAGATATAGATAGGGGTCAGAGTCTCTTTCCCAGGGTGGAAATGTCAAATACTAGAGAGCATAGATTTAAGGTGAGAGGGGGAAAGTTTAAAGGAGATGTGCAGGGCAAGTTTTTTTAAAAAAACATCGAGAGTGGGAGGTGCCTGGTAGGGGGTAGTGGTGGAAGCAGATACAATAGTGGTGTTTAAGAGGCTTTTAGACATACACATAAACATGCAGAGAATGGAGGGAAGTGGATCATGTACAGGCAGAAGAGATTTAGTTTATTAATTTGGCATCGTGTTTGATGTTCTAATGATTCATTTCTATCTTAATATGGACCTTTTTTTCATGTAAAATGACCAGTAAAGCATCTTTTAGCTGGATTTCTCTCCTTCGTTTGCTGATACAGGAAACTGTGAACTTAAAGCCAAATTTAGGACCTGTATATATTTCTAACAAAGGCTGAAGCACCAAGGAGGTGTTGCATTGTCAGAAGAGTCTGTCCTTTGGCTGAAGCCTTAAATTGAAACTCTGCTTCCTAATGTAGATGGATATAAAAGGTCTTCTAAAATAATTTGAAGAAGAGGCTGTTCTAAGTACAAGTAGAGGCAGATTAACTACTAATTTGCCTCAATTTCTATTTATGGGATATTCAGTATTCTGGCTAGCGTGTTTTCTGGAATTAGTCCAGTGACTATACTTCAAAGGTACTTAAAATCTCATAAAATGTGTAGTGACATCCTGTGGTCATGAAGGAAAACACAAATGAAAGTTTCTCTTTGACACTTCAAAAGTTTGGAGCCACTGGAAGTCTGCCAATTCTAGAGAAGAATAGAGTGAGCATTGTAAAGACACCTCATAATGGAGTCACAAGAGTGGCTCGGAGAAATTATTCATTTTGTCAGCGTACATTGTGTGGGGAAAACCGAAACACTGGAAATAATTTACCTATCTAAAAATGTACAGGCTTAATAGATAGCAACTTAAGCCCACAAACACTGTTGTTCATAAGTTGTAGTGTTGATTTGAACTTAGGAATCAAAATTTATTTTCACAATGTGCCAATTATATTAAATTGGGGATATAGGTAAGATAGAGTAAGACTGTGGCAAAAGTGCATGGATGACATTGACAAACTTTTAAACTGTATGAAAATGAATTTGTGAAGTAAAACAGTTTTGGTAGGGAGAATAAGGTTAAGTACTGGTAAGATGGTGGTTTATATAAACTGATAGGAAGAAATTTCTAGCTCTACAGGCATAAATGACTCAGAAAAGTGATACAGGGTAATTGGGAAAAAAATTAGCAAACTAAATCCTGGATTTCTTTTTTGGAGCAATGGAACTGAAAAGTAGCAAAGTTATATTGCATAAAATCATTGTTGGCTATGCTTTTAGTCCTATACCCAATTCAGATTTGCCTCTATTACAGAAGATACAAATACAGTTGATTGATCACACTCTACAAGCTAATTCCTTCAGAAAAGACAAAGTGGAGGGGTGGTCTGATGGAGGTCTTTAAAATAATAAAATCTTGGTCGATTATCAAGAAACTGTTTCCACATTCAAAACTAGAGACTATATACATAGGATAGTCACTAATCAGTTCAAGAGGAAATTAAGAAGAATTCACTGGTATATTGGCAGAACTTTGAAACTGAACTACCAGTAGTTGTAGGGCAAATGAACTTAGATGTTTTTGAGCAGAACTTAGGTAAGTGTGTTGATAGGACTGATGAAAATAGTGGGAAGAAGCTCATGTTGAGATAAATGCCTGCCATTCCAACAACTTGATACTAATACTTCGATGCAGTTAATCTCATATGCTTGCATACACTTCGCCCTTGTACAGATTGTCCCGAGGTTATGGCAGGATTCTGTTCCTGTGAACTGTTCGTGACCTGAACAGTTTGCAAGGCTGCAAACTGAGTTTCCACCTGGCAGAAGATGCCTGCGGCTCCACAAGCAGCCGGTAAATCCATACTGCTGGTCTCCCAAACACTCATTTGTATATACGAGCTGTACATAAGTCAGGCGTTCAAAACCTGGGGAGGACCTGTATATTAATTTCTTCAACATTCTGCTCACCACAGCTTAATTTAAATGCATTTTATTAATGTTATGCACATTTGCGTTCTTATCTAAATGTTTTAAATACATATGGGGTGACCCAGTGGTGCAGCTAGTGAAGTCGTTGCTTCACAGCGCCAGAGACCTAGGTTCAATCCTGACCTTACCTACTGTCTGTGTGGAGTTTGCATGTTCTCCATGACTTCTGGGTGCTCTGGTTTCCCCCCATATCCCAACGATGGTGGTAGCTCAGTTGGCCATGCTGAGTTATCCCCAGTGTGTAGGTGAGTGGCAGAATCAGGGGGAGAATTGATGACAGTGTGGGGAGAATAAAAATGGAATTAATGTAGGATGTTGGTGGTCAGTGCTGACTCTGTGAGCCAATTTGCTTTCATGCCGTGTCACTCTGAGACATTAAGCTTTCCTAGAATGTTTTGACCTTCTAATTCCTAATACATCAGATAAGTTGTAATAAAACAAATCCATCCTACTTCGGGTTGATGTTGGGGGTTGGGGTTAGATGGAAAGTGTTGACTTGGTAAACCTAGTAAAGAGTTATGTTTGAGGCCCTTATTATTTTACTAGGCAATGAGATTTTATTTTATCTACTTAATCTGATGTTGAATTCACTCCATTACTATTATGGAAAAGAAAGTTTGGAACCGGACATACAAAAATTGTTGATGAAGTGAAAAGTAATAGATAATAATAGTTAATAATATTGAATGATTGTTTTTATAATTGAGTTATCCAACAATTTAGAAGGCTACTTTTTTAGCTGTAGAATATCTAATGCGCAGCTTGATACAGTTATTTGAAACTGAATTTTGATTTCTCTTATCACCTCAGATATGAGAGTGAGAGCCTGCAACACCTTCTCTATGTCACATCAACTAAACGTTTCTCTCTCTCTCTCTTTCTTGCTCTCGTTCTCTCATACACATACACTCACTGATTCACTGCAGTTTCATTTTCTCCAAGTTTTATACTATTTCCCTTATTCTTTTACTCAACCATACACTCTGTTTCAATTACTTTATGGTTCTCTAACTCTTTCTTTCAAGTGTGCTGATAGTTGCATAGTAACACAGCATACACAGGGACAAACTGATTTTGTTTACAGCACTAGAATACTTGCACTAAACAGTAGAGCTGCAGAACTTGTGGCATTCATGAGTTAATCGTGAGTATTTTTGCAGCACCTTCCCCCCCCCCCCCCCACTATGATAAATTATTCCATGTTAATTACTTGTAAATAGAATAAAAAATATGGCTTATAAACCCTGCAAAGAATATTAATCATAAAGCATCAGTTAGACTTCTATCTCAATTCCATATCAAACACCTGGATAATGATGTACCCTACCATTTCTAAATGTAATTAGATGCCTCACATTTTGTCTCTGAACTTCATTATGTTGTCTGATGCAAATTATTTAGTTACTACAACCATACTGATCACAACATGATGTATGTTATGCAACTGGGTGATATAATGAACATTTTTGACAAGTTATCAAAAATGGGGTCAAAAAGAAATCTTTGAACTAACATAATTGTATGAAGATAATTATTTAAAAGCCTAAAAATAAAAATAAAACACATACCACTTGAGTAGTTTGTTCTCATTTAGCAATATGTTATTAACAGACAAGAATTTAAAGACATTGCATAGACAACATAGTTTCAGAAATTAATAAATAACATATTCTGTTTAATGTTACAAAATGTCGATAGGTCCTTCACAAGAGTGTCATTAAACAAAAATTTACATAGACACAGAAAAAATACAGATCACCAAAAGATTGTCCGATGACCTAGGTTTTAAGCTGCATCTTAAAAGGGGAAAGAGAGGTTGAGTAAAGGATTACCAACTTCTTTTGGGTCTATTTTGGGAAGCTTCATCACTTGATGTATGGCACCAAATGTCTGATATGATACATCACATGATGAAACACATTAATAACTGACCTCCAAACAACATCTGAGCCATCTGGGTCACATCAGGAGGGGCCCATGGCCTGGTCTTGGCATCAGGCCATTATTTCAGGCCTTGCTCTTCCTCACTACCTCCACACCACTCACCCTCCCCACTCTTCTGCTCCCCCCCCCCCCGACAACACCCCGTCCTTCCCCCAATACTCAGGTTGCTCACCCACGAACTTCTGCTGCAGAATTTGCCCATCCCCAGCTTGTGCCCCTATGTGAGAGAAGGGATGAGATTACCACCGCAAAGGTGCAATTGCATCGCCATGGAGAGGATGTGTGGCCAGAAAGGTATAAACACCTCAAATTCATCAAACTAGCTGTTTGAATACTCACTTGTGGGTCCTTCGCTTGGTTCAATTTGCAGCCCAAACATGCACTATCTCCCGCATACTGACAGGAAGATTGATCACCCAGGTTGCTCTCAGTTGTCTTCAGATTTTATTTATTTCTGGGAAACTCTCAGACAATCCAGGAGGGTTGGGAAACCTAATAGAGGTAGGGAGATTTAAGGAAGGAATTCTAAAGCTCAGGTGCCTGGCAGCTGAAGACACAGCAACCAATGGTTGAGAAAAATACTAGATTTACAGGGGAGCAGATATCTTGCACACCATCCTAGCCTGGAAGTATATCACTGTTTCTGCCATCATCACCGTCCATTTAGAATAGAAGCCCCTAGAACTCCCTACCCAGCAGCACTGGGGGGAATTACCTTCATCAGTTCAAGAACACAGCTCACCAATTGCCTGAGTGCAATTAGGGTTGGGTAATAATTGCTGACCCTCAGCAGCCACACCCAGATCCAAAAAAAAAGTGGAGGGGAAAAAAAAAACTCTTGAAGGATTTTAGCGCTGAGGCAGATTCTAGAGAGATTTGAAAGCAAGTATGAGAATGTTGCAATTGTGTGGTTGTTTAGCTGAGATCTAATGTAAGCCAGTCAGCTCAAGTGTGGAGGGTAAATGAGACTTAGTGTGAGTTAGGATGTAGGAAGAGTTTTTGACAACTTTGAGTAAAGCAGGGAGAAGAAGGTTGACCAAGAGTGAATTGGAATAATCAAGGTTAAAACTTTCAGTAACAGATAACTTTTGCAGAAATGGGGTTACGCAATGTTACTGAGCTGGGAATAGGCAGTTGCAATTTTGCTATAGGTATGTGGTTTGAAGCCTATCTTAGGGTATAATATGACATGAAGGCAGTGAATAGACTGGTTCAGTTTCAGATCATTGCCAAAGAGAAAGGCATAGTTAGGACTGGATGCCAGATCAGCACTCTGATAATATAGAAACAGTTGAGGATTCAGGAGGTTCCTTAAAGTAGAGTGTCATTCACGTAACACAAGTATTTCTGGATGTTGTTGCCAAGTTGTGGCATAGAGACGAGGAGAAAATGCCAAGTAAATATCCTTGTGGGTACCATGGGCGTGGCAAAAGAAGCCATTGCTCGATGGACATGTCTGGAATCAGCTGAGTGTGGCACCAGATAGATATGCCATGGTGGGGAGGCATTGAACAAGGACTGCAGGCAGGTTGAGAGATAGGAGGAAGGAGAGCCTACATTGGTCATCACCACATGGGATGCCATGGTGACTCTGTTCCGAGCTAATAAAGCACCAAGCTGGTTTTTCCTTAGCACTTTTCACAGACATAGATTTATACCAGAGCATTTTTAGGCCAATGAACTACTCCAGGAACCCCCACAGTGATGCTGATTGAGGGATAAATATTGGCCAAGGGCACCAGTCATAACTTCACTGCTCTTCTTCAAAACATTCTAAGAGTTTGCTGGGAGGACAGAGAGGGTCCCTGTTGAATATTCAATTGGGAAGACAGCATCTCCAGCCTCAGTAACTCACTGAAATATCTGGTCTCAGGTTTGTGGAGTAGGTCTTAATCACATAATCATCTGTCTCAGAGACAGGAGAACTATCAACTAAGCCAAGGCTGATAGTGCTGATTCACTGCATTTGGTTTATATAACATGATTATACTTAGTTGAAAATCATAACTGAGGTTATTTTAGAATTGGATTCCTCACATATCCAAAGATTGTGGTATGGAGCATAGTTAAATATGACACCGTGGTTGTGCTTTGTTTGGTTCAATGAGCAGGCAGCAGCAGTGGGGTCATCAAAATCTCAAAGGCAGGCTCTGGAAATAGCAGCTTCATCTGAGCAACTGGAAAAATGCATGGTATTTCTGATTCATGCCAACCACCAGGTATCAAATTCTAGGGTGTGCAGTTGAATTGCTTTTAATGGTTGAGGTTCTTCTGGATGCAGTTTCATTGCAAATGCACATTGTGGAGGCCTAACCAGATATCAGATTTCTCAGAATAGTGAGAGATTCTTTGTATTTGATGTAATTTTGATATATATGCTCCTGGAAAATTAATGGTCTCATCTGTTAAAATTAACTGGAATACTTGAATATAGAATTATTTAATTTCCTTTTGAAATGATTTAATTTTAACTAATTTAATATTGTATTATGATGAAGTGCATTCAGAATAAACATACCTCCATGCCACTAAATCACTTTGACCTTTATTTTCCACCAATGAATTGTGGACTATTAATCTTGAACAGGAGTCCATTTTCATTCATGGCACTGGAATGGCATCTGGTAATTAAAATGGACAGGGATCATTCATTGGTTGATTTCTATTTCCAATTTTGTTAAGGAAGGAAATTGAGCTGGTATTCAGTTTCTGTCTTGATTGTTTAATTTCATTTGGCTTAGAATCTTGGTGTATTTTTCCTTTTATAATGAAACATTTGGCACAATTTACATGTGTTTTCCCATAAATAGTGTAGCTACTGTAAATTGCATGAGTCATTTTGATCTGTTGATTAAATTAGTTTGATCTTATTTCCTCTCTTTATGGAGGAAAAACTTTGGTTCTGTTCATCCTTTTCTAATTATACTCCTGAGACCTGAAATTTGCAGAGAGTGGAACTACGGGTTAGACATGCATTTATTCAACTTCCCAGGACTTCTAATTTCTTAGGATTTTCAGATGTATTCAAGTTTGTAAGTACATTTTAAGCATTTTGTACACTGAGACTCCTGCCAATTCTTTACATTTTACTTTTCAGGCTCATCATCGTCAATCACACCTCACAAAAGAGGGAGCGGTGTTCAGATGATGACCTTTCACATTGAGATTCACTACTAGTGATACAATTGTATGAATTACTGACTGTTAGTGAATAAAGTTGTAACAGCTGGGCTTGATAGTGAACAGCAAATTGGTACCTGCTGTCATTCTTCCACTTCAGGCATCCTCCAGATCCCAATCCAAATACCCTGAGGGTTTCTTCCTTCTGCTGGATTAATACTCTAAAATATGTGTGTGAATGTTGTCATTATTTTCTGTTTATCCTCATGTCATGGGATTGCTGATGAGGTCAGCTTCTAATGACCGTGTCCAAATTGTCTTTGAGAAGTGAAGGCACTCTGCATTTGGGTAAGGAAGTTCAGGATTTTGATCTGGTGATGGTGAAGGAATGTTATGGGGCATCTTTTGGAAGGCAAGAAAATAAATATTTTGTTTTGAGAGGTGACTTGATAAAGGTATACAAGATGATAAGAGGCATAGATCGAGTGGACAGTCAAAGACTTCTCAGGGCGACAATGGCTAACACGAGGGGATATAATTTTAAGGTGATTGGAGGAAGGTACAGGGGCGGATGTCAGAGGTAAGTTTTTTTTTACACAGAGTGGTGGGTGCGTGGAATGCACTGCTGGCAGAGGTTGTGGGGGTAGATACTTTAGGGACATTTAAGAGACTCTTAGATAGCCCTCTATTTTTCTATCATTCATGTGCCTATGTGGGAGGGAAGGGTTAGATAGATCTTAGAGCAGGATAAAATGTCAGCACAACATTGTGGGCCGAAGGGCCTGTCCTGTGCTGTAATGTTCTCTCTTATTTGCCATAGCTGGTGAAGTAATGTTGCTTGTCACAGTTCAACAAAGCTAGAAACAAAGATCTGACAATCTCTGCAGTCAGTTCTTTGTCAGACCCAATTTTAAGCAGATCTCTGGTTCAGCAACCAATCTCATTAAAAATTCGCACAGGCAGATCAACAGCACAACTTCTAACAATATACAAAGTGCAAAAAGAAAACTGGAAATCATCACGTGTAAAGCCGAATTATAAACATATAAAGATTACTTTTAATATTCATCAGGTTTTTTTTAAAGAGCAAGGTCATTTGTCAGACCGCATGATAAATGAGATGAACCAACAATATTCAGGTGGGGGTCCAAGAAGTCCTTATTTATGTTGATCAGAATCATTCTAATGCGATTGAGATGGCATTTAGATGTAACCTTACATCACCAAAAAGGAAGGAGAAAAAGAAAGAAACGGGACACATTTCCCGGTTAATTTCGTGACCTTTTAGAACTTCTCAGGTTTTGATGATTTCCCTTCCTTTGCACCTTGGGCAGGTTGTAACCTTTGCATCCATGAACAAACTAAGCATTTATTTTTTACCGCACTGCAGCAAATTGATTTTAAAATTTAAAATAATTTTTCTCAAAACTAACTTTGAAAAAGAGAAAGCATAAGATGCAGGCCCAAAGGTTGAAATTTCACTTTCACTTTTGCTGGGGACTCCATAGAGGCCTCTCATTTGGCAGACGCAGAGTCGGCAGGACATGTGGTTTGCTTAGAAAGGTACCGTTTATGTGGAAACCGGTTGAATAGAGATCAGCGCATTAAGACGGTCCCGTTTCAGCCCGTATACGGAGAGAGGGGGGACGGCGCTGCTCGGTGCTCCGGCGAGGACTGTGTCACCCTGAGCAGCGGCCTCGCCCGGGAACCGCTCGCACCCGGAGCCGCTGGACTGGAGCCTCCGTCCGGTGACGGCCCGGTCCGGCCACGTCCCCGTGTATTTCGGGGGAGGGGGGAGAAGGGGGAAGGGTGGGGAGGGGGGTGTAGGGGGAACGGGGAGGGAGGAGGGGTGGGGGAGGGAGGGGAGGTGAGGAGGGGGTGGGGAAGGGAGGAGAGGAGGGGGGAGAGGGGAGGGGAGAGAGAGGGGGGAGAGGGGAGGGGAGAGAGAGGGGGGAGTGGGGAGAGAGAGGGGGGAGTGGGGAGGGGAGAGAGGGGGGAGTGGGGAGAGGGGGAGTGGGGAGAGAGAGGGGGGAGTGGGGAGGGGAGAGAGAGGGGGGAGTGGGGAGAGAGGGGGGAGGGGGGAGAGAGAGGGGGGAGTGGGGAGAGAGGGGGGAGGGGGGAGTGGGGAGAGAGGGGGGAGTGGGGAGGGGAGAGAGAGAGGGGGAGTGGGGAGGGGAGAGAGAGGGGGAGGGGAGAGAGGGGGGAGTGGGGAGGGGAGAGAGAGAGGGGGGGAGTGGGGAGGGGAGAGAGAGGGGAGGGGAGAGAGAGGGGGGGAGTGGGGAGGGGAGAGAGAGGGGGGGAGTGGGGAGGGGAGAGAGAGGGGGGGAGTGGGGAGGGGAGAGAGAGAGGGGGGAGTGGGGAGGGGAGAGAGAGAGGGGGGGAGTGGGGAGGGGAGAGAGAGAGGGGGGAGTGGGGAGGGGAGAGAGAGGGGGGGGAGTGGGGAGGGGAGAGAGGGGGGGGGAGTGGGGAGGGGAGAGAGGGGGGGGGAGTGGGGAGGGGAGAGGGGGGGGAGTGGGGAGGGGAGAGAGGGGGGGAGTGGGGTGGGGAGGGGAGAGAGAGAGGGGGGGAGTGGGGAGGGGAGAGAGAGGGGGGAGTGGGGAGGGGAGAGAGAGGGGGGAGTGGGGAGGGGAGGGGGGGAGAGAGAGGGGGAGAGAGAGGGGGAGGGGAGGGGAGAGAGGGGGAGGGGAGGGGAGAGGGGGGAGTGGGGAGGGGAGAGAGGGGGGGAGTGGGGAGGGGAGAGGGGGGGAGTGGGGAGGGGAGAGAGGGGGAGGGAGGGGGGAGTGGGGAGGGGAGAGAGGGGGAGGGAGGGGGGAGTGGGGAGGGGAGAGAGGGGGAGGGGAGAGGGGAGGGAGGGGGGAGTGGGGAGGGGAGGGAGGGGGGAGTGGGGAGGGGAGAGGGGGGGAGTGAGGAGGGGAGAGAGGCGGAGTGGGGAGGGGAGAGGGGGGAGAGAGGGGGGAGTGGGGAGTGGGAGAGAGGGGGGAGGAGAGAGAGGGGGAGAGTGGGGGGGGGGGGAGGGGAGAAGGGGAGAAGGAGGGTGAGGGTGAGCGTGAGCGAGGAGATAATAACATCGAATCTGACTTGGCATAACCTGTCAGAGATTGACTGACGTGTGTAAATAGCGTTGCCGCTGCCCGCCCCGGTCTCCAGTGGTCACTGGATGTCCCCAACACTGCATCTCTTCAGCTCATAGCCCAGAGCGCTGGACCTGCACCTGCGGCCACTTCTCCACCCCCTCGCCTGCGAGACACTTGACATTGGTCTCACATGGCCGAGGAGCACACATTAAAACTACTCCTATTTAATGCCCAACAAGTGCGGATAGGAACTTTAATGTGTTGTTCTTAAATGTCTAGTTCGGCTTTCGATGGCATTGTATTTCTGTTTTATAAGTGGGGGTACCTTAACATGCCGAAAATCCTTACTTATCACCACAGTGGAGACACATGCAATTCTGCAGATGCTGGAATCTGGAGCAACACACAAAAAGTGCTGGAGGAACTCAGCAGGTCAGGCAGCATCCATGGAGGGAAATAAACAGTCGACATTATCAGGATGATGGGTCTCAGCCTGAAAGGCAGACACGGTAGTGTAGCGGTTAGCGTAACGCTATTACAGCACCAGCGACCCGGGTTCAATTCCTGCTGCTGTCTGTAAGGAGTTTGTACGTTCTCCCCGTGTCTGCGTGGGTTTCCTCTGGGTGCATTCCAAAGACGTACGGGTTAGGAGCTGTGGGCGTGCTATGTTGGCGCCGGAAGAGTGGCAACACTTGTGGGTTGCCCCCAGCACATTCTCAGTAACGCAAAAAAGATGCATTTCACTGTGTGTTTCGATGTACATGTGACTAATAAATAAATATCTTGTATCTTATTTCCCTCCATGGATGCTGCCTGACCTGCTGAGTTCCTCCAGCACTTTTTGCGTATTTATCACCACAGTGCTTTCCACCTTTATCTATCATTGTTCCTCGACCTGGCCCCCTCGATCACATCTCTTCCAAGTTATAAACTATTGTGAGTTGAGAATATTTCAGAGCTTCTTCATTTTAGCTGGGTCTGAATCCTACACCCCATGACAAGAGCACAGTGATAGTGCATAGACCACGTAAGTCAGCAGCAGTTCAAGATCACCACCTCTCAAAAGCTGTAAGGAGTAGGTCATAAATGTTGGTCTTGGCAGTGGACACCCGCATCCCACAAATGAATAGAAATACTGCTCTGGGTTTAAGATTGGCACGTGCTCATCTTGTTCATAATTTTGTTCCTGGCCACCTCTGTAACCTGTTCCAGCAGCACAGCTTTCTCAGGGATCTGTGTGTCTCCAGTTTTGTCCCTACTGTGTTGCTGATCTTCCTTCAGCCCACCACTGCTGCGCCTTAAGTTATCTGGAGTTTCTTCTGAAACATCCCTACCATTTTTTTCCCTTAAAACCTTTCCCTTTGACCAATGATCCTAATCTCTTTAGCTTGAATCAGTTTTCTTTCCTGTGAAGCACTGTGGGAGGCTTCAGCACATAAAAACACTGAATGCTGACTGATACTGAAATAAATGTTCATCTTTAATTCTTCTGGGATGTATTGATCATGTACTGGCCACAACGTTTTGATGCCATCTGACTTTTAGGCCCATGGTTTTCTCTTTGGGCTGTAAATCATGTAAACTCTGGCTCTTGAAGCAGAAACCTGAACTGCTTTTCTTATTTTTTGGTAAACGATGTGTTTGTTACCTTCAATCCGAGACCATTGAGATTAATTTGCAGCTTCACACCCATTCAGGACCATCATGTATAATCCAGGCTGTCATTCCAGTGTAATGGTGAAAGAGAGCTAAATTATTGCCTGTGAGTTCAATGATCATATCATATCCATAAGTGTTAAATTAATTTGTTTCCCTTGAATGTCAAAGTAATGAATTGTTGTGAAACATATAACAAGTTCTGGAAAAGATAGTCTGAACAATGGCAGCCAGAATCAGACTGTGTGTATGTGGATCTTTAGTTTATTCGATCTGGTCAATTGGAAAATGATGATCCCTGGTAGAAGACACTGCCATCACCATTTTGCTTGAAATGTTATTACTTTTTTAAAATGCACAATTTAATTTATGATTGATCACATAATGCAATCTCATCCCAGCCCCAATACCAAATTTGAGTACATTGGTAGAACAAATTTCTATTGGCCTTTCAGAACTGAGATGCTGATTACAAGCCACAAAGAACATAACGCTCCCTGTGTTAATCTACCTAAGTTTTTTCTTTGATCGGACTTCTATTCCTTACACAAGATAGTTCTCCATTTGTCCTAACTATCCCTTCCATTCCTCTCTTTTAAATTCTTTCTGCACCCTGTTAATTAGTAAACTCCATTCTTTTGGGTCCCCACCGACAAACTGATGTCACTGCCTAATCTATCATGGCATATGGCCATATTATTCTTCAGTTTATTTTGATATTTTCTGTCACTTGTCCAAACTTTATTGACTTTCAGATAATGAATACATGCATGTCATTCTTCAGAAGTAATTGTTTTTGCTTCTATTGTGCCGGATCTCTTTTTGTTTAGTAATTCAGAGAGTTAAAGTGCTAATTGTAAATATAGCATTGGGAACCGTGGCAGCATTATGATATTGAAAATGTATATGCTTAGGAGCCAATTTGGGGAATAATATTTTTCTTAATTTTGATTTTCTACCAAAATTGTTGTTATGCTGTGACTGGGGTAGAGTTATAATCTGAAGGACATGTATGATAACTTGCCTCAATTAGCCATTCTTAAAGTATGATCCTCAATCATGATTGATTGTGGGTTGTCTTGAACAACTGAATATGAATTTGCTTAAATGATCCATAAATCTGTGCACTTTTGTTAGAAGGTTGGTGATCGGGAACAGGCAGTTTTGGCACAAGAGCCATGGAAATCTTGTAAAGTGGCATCCTGAATGCAAGGATGTTGAAGTCAACTATAGCGTCTCTCTTGATATGCTATGAAATCAGTTAACTCAAGTTATGGATTAGAACCTAGGATTTGTTTGCTCATATAATTCAACATTACATATGATGCATCTCGCCAAAGAGGAAATTTAGATTTATTTCAAAACTTCAAAGCAAATACTTTGCACAGATTACATGCAAACTACTCTCTTAATTTAGATAATGTTTTGATTTTGTTTTACGATTTATTAAAATTATTTACAAAGATTGCCTATAGATAAATGTTAATACATATAATTTTCAACTTGCATGTTTATTTTTCTTCACATAGGATATCGTTATTTTCAGAATGCGTGATGGTTTATTTACGAAAAACAACTGAATGACCAATATGATCTAGACCTGAGTGAAAAGGAAAACTGCAAACTTCACTAAACAATTTTGGAGGTGACAGTACCGTCATAACAGGCATCCAAATGGCAACTGCCAAGTACTTACAATTAATAGGATTTATCACAGCTATCGTCCTTTCAATAGCAGATGGCTTTAAGCATGATCAGAATAGTGAGGAGGAGTCAGACTTTCCATTCACATCTGATGGGCAGAGATTTCCCTGGAACAAAATGAGATTGCCTGAAACAGTTATGCCAGTGCATTATGAACTGCTATACAACCAAATCTGACCATGCTGAACTTTTCTGCATCTGTGAGGATTGAGGTCTCTGTTGGAATGGATACCAAGTCCATCATCTTGCACAGCAAAAAACTTGACATCGTCAAGGCAACCATTGCACTGCTGAAAGAGGATGGATCAGTTGGACCAGAAAGCAACCTACATCTTTTGGAATATCCACCATATGAGCAAATTGCTCTTCTGTCCAGTGGACTCTTATACTCCGGAAATACGTACTTGATAATATTGACTACATTGGTAATCTTTCAGATAGTTACCATGGCTTTTACAAGGGCAGTTACAGAACACAAGATGGCGAATTAAGGTAAATTTCATGATTTAGAGAATATGTGTGAAACATCATGGGATTGGTATAGATGGGTACTTGGTGGTGGGTATCAATATGATGGACCTGTTTCTGTACAGTATGACAGAGACTATAATCACTCTGAAGTAATTAAGAGTGAAGCAAATTGGAAATGCATTGGCATGAGAGGACACCTCTACTCAGACTGGAATTACTGTCATTGGCGTGTAATATCTTCTACCCTTTATGGCACCAATTGCATCCTTCATAGGTACTTTCCTCTTTACTGTTTTACATTTATCTCATCACTGAAATTTGCCACTCGCTTTCTTGAGCTCCTCCAGTCCTAGCTTCTGATCACATTTCTATGTTTTAGCTCCATCCTTACTGACATTGTTAACCTGACTTTATTCACTGGCAATTTCCTTCCTCCTCTATTAAGCTCCTCATGCCCCTCCATTTCTTCCCCCCTCCCCACCCCCTCTTCCCTCCTTCCCCCCCCCCCCAGCTTAACCCTAATCAAAGCACCTATAGTCAATTTTTCCAGCGATCACTAACTCTGGATTATCTTTGCAAAGAGTTGGATGTGCTTTTGCTTACAACCAAATGTTTTGTTGTGACTTGTAGCTTGGAGGATCTGTTGGTCAAAACTGCAATAATGTTTTTTGCAACTTCAGTTTCTCTCCTCCTCAACTTTCTCAATTACCTTTAACATTTTGTGCTCTCCAATCTCATGAATTCTGAAATCCCTCTGGTCTTCAGTTCATTGCTCCCTTAGTTTTATTCTCCTTTCTCGGTCATTTCTCATGTACCTCAGGGTCCTTCTCTTGATCTCTTGCTCTTTGTCATTTGTACATCCTCTTCCCAGTATCAGACATAAGCGCAGATCGATTTCCACACGGTCTGAACAATACGTAGCTTTATCAATAGCAGTTTGCATATTTTCAACCAAACTTGAAAAATACTTGTGGACTAGTGTTCCTCAGATTCATGTGATATATAACTTACCTTATCTAATGACTGTACTAAAGTACAATGTGATCCAAGCCTGTTTTAAAAAAAACTGCTAATATGGCCAGAAGTAATTTAGCTGACAGAGCATGTTTCATCTCTTTTGTGATAGAAAAACTAAGTGTCTGTCTGAGTAATTTGGTGTGTTTTCTTCAGTCTAACCACCATTTTATGTACACGATATCCTATAGAATGTCAACTGCTTCTCTTTTCTTCTGTTTTATGCAGAGTGTTGGCTTCCACCCAGTTTGAGCCTACTGCAGCACGGATGGCATTTCCGTGCTTTGATGAGCCTGCCTTCAAAGCCAAATTTACAATCAAAATACAAAGGGAATCCAGACACATTGCTCTCTCCAACATGCCTATTGTATGTACATTTATTTTCCTTGTTCATTTATTTATTGACATTCTGGTTATATATGTCATAGGACAGTTGTATCTTTGAAATGTAATCCAATTAGATTTTAACTCCGGCACGAGACGGGGTTTATGAATTAATGTGTCCAGTTGGATATTTAAGAGGAAAGTAAGCAAAGGTCCAGCAAGTACCAATACTCAATATCATGATGGAAATTCACCCCTGGTCACTTCACAATCTGTGCAATGCAGCAGTGACTGCACATCATACTTCATTTCTAAAGTTTGTTTCATCAACAATATGCTGGTGCATCTCAGCAGGTTGAACAAACATCTTTGGGAGGGGTGGGGGAGGAATCGTTAATGTTTTTGGGTCGAAACCCCAGAATGGAGTGCCGCCCGAAACATCGACAAATCCTTCAGTATTGTTGTGTGCTTGGATCATGGGCTACCTACTTGAAACATGGCTGATGTTACATGACCATAAAGTGAGACCCAACAATGGAACCCATCTTTGAGATAAGTAGCTCTTCTCTAATTAACAAATTGTTGGGAATCTCATGGATGAGGGGGGTTTGGATTTTGAAGAGTGAATCATGTCAAAGATTTGGGGAAAGGATACTTGAGGCTGGACAAAATGTAAGCAAGCCACTGATGGTCCAGAATTATGATAGTCATTCCCCTCAGCACTCAAAAAGGCTCACAACTTTGAACTCCAGAAGGTAAATTATAATTAGAATATTGGGGGAAACATTTCTAACTGTTTGATAAATTGTTTATGTCAAAAGCTATAATATTTTATGAATTATCTTTTAATTATAATGACGTGAATGACTGGCTGTCGAGAGATAAGCTTTAACAATCATAACAAAATATAACAAGCATTGTTTCTCCTACACTCCCTTCTCTTAAGCCTGAATGTTATAACAGCTATCTTGGAGTCCCTCAGTGCTAAGTGAGAAACAATAATAATATGTCTTATGCTTTTCTTCTATAACAATGAATATTTACCAAGGCAAAACAGCTATTTATTATGTATTGTTTAGGTAAACTCTGTTAAATTAGCTGATGGACTCATTGAGGATCAGTTTGATGTGAGTGTGAAGATGAGTACATACCTAGTGGCCTTCATTGTGGCAGATTTTAAATGCATTACGAAGAGTCCAAACGCGGAATTAAGGTGAGTTGATGCTTTCTTTCCATTAATGTGCAAAAAATATCAGGTCTTGGGTCTTGTATGAGATTTTTCTCATTAGTGCACATGCACATATCATTTGAAAGTTACCTCAGTGTGGCATGGTCAATAAATAGTAACCATGTGTTATCTCAGTAATCTTTTATAGCTAACAATCATTCCAATTTCATAAAATTGAGAAAATATGTTGTTCCTGTAGATTACTTGGTAATCTTTGTTCTATAAAATAAAAACCAAGTTAGTGACTTTGGAAGTTCATGTATTTGAGGATGTGTGGTAAAAACCCCTGCTGGCACTGAATAGTTGTGTTGCATGCCCATTGTATATCCTTTAAAGCATTTGGTTCATTGACTTCAACAGGGGTGGCTGAAATTGCCCTATAGTGCCCATTTAACCCATGAAGTCAAAGACTAATTTCTGCATCCTTTTGCTGAATTTGAAAGTTAATTTTCATTTTCTCTTTTTCCCATGGTTAAATAGCAGGAAAAGTATATTGTGATTCTTTTGGTAACTATTTGCTTTCTTGTACAATACAGGTTAGCTGAAATTCAAGATGGGTTGTGTTTTACTGGGGGTGATATTAATGTCAATTCAAGACTTGCATTTATTCATTGCATGTGTAGTTTGGTGTTAAGGCCAGACTTCATAGTCAAATTAGTGTAGCGGTTAGCATAATGCTATTACAGTGCCAGCGACCCGGGTTTAATTCCGGCTGCTGTCTGTAAGGAGTTTGTACGTTCTCTCTGTGTCTGCATGGGTTCCTTCTGGGTGCTCTGGTTTCCTCCCACATTCCAAAGATGTATGGGTTAGACGGGTTAGGAAGTTGTGGGCATGCTATGTTGGCACTGGAAGCGTGGCGACACATGTTGTAAAGAAATCTTATCTTAAATCTTGACCAATCTTGCTAGGTTATGGCAAGTCACCATCTTGAAACAGAGTCCACGCAGTGAAGAATTCAACCATGGTGTACTTGGCTAAGAAATACTGGGGTCCTGGATCAATAACAGTGATACTGTCACTGAGAAGGAGATATTTAGGTGGTCTCTTTGGTTTTATTCGATTGTTTTCCATAGATTCTGGTAAAACTGGGTGGCAAATTTGATCATCTCAGAGGCTAATTTAGAATCAATCACAGTCTTGAATCCGATAATAATCCAACCAGGTAATGTTGGTAAATTTCCTTTTATAAAGGACAATGGTGAATGGATGGGTTTTATTAATTTCCCAGGTGCTATCTCTGGATCCAGGCTTCCGAATTATTTAGTTCAGGTAATAGAATTACAAATTCAGGGAGGCCAATTATGATTGTTAGTTCCCTTTTCTGAGCTTACCAAGATGGACCATCTTATTTGCATTGGTTATGTTTTCCAGAGGTCTCCTGACCGTGATAAATAAGTTTGCTTTTGCTGGTTTACAATTGGAACTTGTGCTTGTTGGTAATTGTGTGCTGTACTGTTTAAAGAAAAAAATTCCCTTCAGGATTGTTTGAACTCAACTTCAGTCTTCAAGCAGAAACACAAAAATATGTTGAATGATGTGAGCTCCTAATTCTAAATGGTTTAAAACAGTTTTGACTATATGTGCACAACTGTATAGGTCAGATGTTTTGATAGATTTTTCCTAATGATCTGGCAATGGATAAAGTTCAGTTGACTTCTGTATTTTTGAGGTGACCAATAACAGTGACGTGAGTTTATCCCTCATTGCAAAAGCATCTTGGGATATTTTGTCACATACAATGCACCACAACATTGCAAGTTGGTTAGGTGATATAATGTTGATCTAATATTCATTCGAGATGTGTTAAGAGATACCTGTTACTTTTCTCTTTGCTAGGTCTCTGTGTATTCTGTTCCAGACAAGATCAACCAGACTTCATTTTGCACTAGATGCAGCTGTGAAACTCTTAGACTTTTATGAAGATTATTTTACTATCCATACCACTGCCCAAAGCAAGGTATAGAAGGAATAAATATTCCATTTTGTTTTTGTTTTTCTAGTATTTAGGTAATGGTCTGTTCATTAGGTTTTCAGGATTGAAACACATGTTAGACACCTGAGACAAAAAATTTGAAGATAAACATAACACGTATTCTGCTGTAATTCATTTGGTATTGCACATTGTAAAATTAGCAGGAAATTACATGTAAACAACTGATAATATGTTACGAGCACACAAAACCAAAGCCTTAAAATTAAGCTTTTGATAAGAGCATAAGAAAACCAGAGGAGGAGTAGGTTTCTCGGCTCCTCAAGCCTGATGATGATGGCTGATCTGCCCAGCCTCGCGTATCAGTTTGCCATAGGTGTCAATCCCTGAATGTTCCAAACTCTATCTCCTGCCTGTTTAAATACCCCCCAATGATCAAGCCTTAACAACCGTTCAGGTTAGAGAATTCCAGAGGTTTGTCACCCCACGGGAAGTTCTTGTGCACTTTATTTCCAAATGATCGTCCCCTCATCTGTTCCCTAATTTGAGATTCTCCCACTGGTGCAAACATCATCCTTGACATCTACCCTGTCATGCCCCCTTAGGATCTTACATTTTTCAATAAAATCATCCTTCATCCTTCTATATTCTTGGAGTTTAGATCTTTAGCTGCTCAAGATAGGATAATCCATTCATCTAAGGAGCGTAGTGAATCTTTTTTAGACTGCCTTCAATACCAGCATATCCTTTTCCTTAAATAGAAGGACCAAAACTGTGCACAAATCTCCGGGTATGGTCTCAACCCTAACCCTCTTGTAATAAAGGCCAATATGCCATTTACCTTCCTAACCACTTGTTGTACCTGCCTGCTAGTGTAGTAGTGTAGCGGTTAACGTAATGCCATTACAGCGCCAGAGACCCCGGTTCAATTCCCGCCGCTGTCTGCAAGGAGTTTGTACGTTCTCCCCATGACTGCTGGGTTTCCTCCCACATTCCAAAGACGTACGGGTTAGGAAGTTGTGGGCATGCTATGTTGGCGTCAGAAGGGTGGCGACACTTGCGGGCTGCCCCCAGAATATTCTACGCAAAGATGCATTTCACTGTGTGTTTCGATGTACATGTGACTAATAAAGAAGTCTTGTTTTATTTTAACTTATTTATGTACAAGAACACCTATGTCCCTCTGCGCTTTGCTGATTCTGAAATCTTTCTCCATTTAGATAATAGTTGGATTTTAGCTTCTTCTTACCAAAGTACATGACCTCACATATTACCACATTAAACTCCATTTGCCAAGTTTTCACCCATACTCTCTATCTATATTCTGTTGCAGAGTCCAAATATCCTCTTTGCAACATGCCTTTCCACCTATTGTGGTGTTATTGGCAAACTTGGTTACCTCGTGCTCTGCCCCCTCCTCCAGGTTATTAATATAACTCGTAGATAATTGAAGGCTAATGGGGTACTTGACTGGTGAGATCCTTCAGCCTGAAAAAGACCCATTTATTCCAATTCTCTACCTTCTATGCGACCTTCAATCCATATGAACGCACTTCCCCTAATTCTATGAGCTCTTATCTTGTGCATCAGCCTTTTATATGGCACCTCGTCAATGCCTTCTGAAAATCCATATACACCACATCTACAGGTTCCCCTTTATCGACTCTGCTTATAACATCCTCAAAGAACTCGAACAACTTTGTCAAACTTGACTTACCTTTCATAAAATCATCTTGACTTGGTTGTTGTATTAAGCTTCCTAGAACACGGAACAGGTCCTTCGGCCCACAATGTGCCAACATAGCTATTCCCACCTACCTACAGAATGCCCATATCCCTCTATTTTCCTCTCATTCATGTGCCCATCCAAGTGCCTCTTAAAACCCCCAATGAATTTGCCTCCACTACCCTATCAGGCAAGCATTCCAGGCATCCACCACTCTCTCAGTAAAAAAACCTACCCCTCACGTCTGTTCTGAACCTACCCCCTCTCAGCTTAAATGCATGCCCTTACTTCACTCGTTTCACATGCTTCACTTAGTGCCGAGCTATTTCTTCCTTGATTATAGACTCTAGCATCTTGCCCACAACAGATGTTAAACTAACAGGCCCATTGTTACCTGCTTTTTGTCTTCCTCCTTCCTTGAAGAATGGGAGTCTCATCTGTGTTTTTCCAATCTGCTGTTACCTTCAGTTAGGTCGAGATAAACTCCAACCAGTGGCTTCCACTATCTCTGCAGCCACTTCCTTTTAAAACCCTCAGCTGCAGGCCATGGGTGTTAATCCTATTACAAATTACAGTGCATCGCAATACTTGATTGTAAACAAGGAATCATGCGCTTAGGTACTGTAGAGTGCTCAGTTCGGTTTGAGACGACTGCTGCTCCTTCCCAGTTGTCTTATTGCCGGCCTTTTTTCATTGACTCCAGTTGTCAAAGATATTCCTGGTTGTCCCATCCATCTGCAAAGTTGAAATGCTGATCTTCAACCGCCACCCCTATTGCTGCCTTATACTCCAGCTTTATGCAGACCACTTTTCACCCCCTTTAACACTTCAGCTATTTCCCCATCCCCCCGTTCTTCCTCCTCCTGATTCTGCCTACAGACTTCTCGAGCCCATCCTCTGGTAAAGGGAGAATAGCAGGACACATCTGTCAGTGCTGAATGCACCAGAATTTCCTCGATTACGACATCCTGCTGCTAGTTCTGCTGCACAGTTAACATGTGGTTCGATTTGATATCAATCTCTCCCTTTGCACTGTAGCGTGCTTTGTCATGGCTTCGTGAGCAGCTTACTGGAAACAGCAGAGCTTTTTTTTGAAATCGGACACTTTGAGATCTACTGTGACCTCATGAGCTTTGGTTGCCAGTCTGTTAACTTCTAATGGAACTAAGGAGGCATTTGGAAGGTCAGGCTTTTGCAAAGATAGACTTGGCCTGATCTTTGTACCTCAGATCTTCCTTCTTAGTACACTTTAACATTTGATGTTCCAGTTCATCCCTTGAAATCACAATCTACCCACCTCCCACTACTGATTAATAGTCTGATACTTCATATAACAACCCCACACCTCCAAAGCAATCTGCAGCCTACTTGAATTCCTCTATTAGCACTGCAGTGGTGGAGCTAATGGAAGACAGATTTTTATGCATATTTCTGCATGCAAATCCCACTGCAAACAAATCAGCATACATACACGAGAAACAAAGGACTGCAGATGCTGGAACCTAGATGCAAAATACGATGATGCTGGAGGAACTCAGTAGGCCAGGCAGCATCCGTGGAGAAAAGCAGGCAATCAACATTTCGGGTCAGGACCCTTCTTCAGGAACTGAAGATAGGAAAAGGGGAAGCCCAATATATAGGAGGGAAAAGCAGAGCAGTGATAGGTGGGACAAAAGAGGGGAGGTGGGGTGGGCACAATGTGGTGATGGGTAGATGCAGGTAAGAGGTAGTGATAGGCAGGTGTGTGGAAGGAGAGGAGAGCAGATCCACCAGGGGATGGGTCAAAGGTAAGAAGAGAGAAAGAAAAGAGGCTAGGGAAGAAGAGAAGGAGCATGGTATGGGGGTGGGTGTTACCTAAAGTAGGAGAATTCAATAGTAATGCCATTAGGCTGCAAGGTTCCAAGATGGAAAATGAGGTGTTTTTTCCTCCAGTTTGCACTTGGAATTCTCCTGGCAGTTGGAGGAGGCCGAGGACTGACATGTCAGTGATAGTGTGGGAGGGGAGTTGAAGTGACACCTGCGCTCTGTCCGTTACCGCAATCTGCATCCCCTGTTGTACTTCAACTCCCCCTCCCACACTATCACTGATATGTCAGTCCTCAGCCTCCTCCACTGCCAGGAGAATAACAAGGGCAAACTGAAGGAACAGCACCTCATTTTTCCATCTTGGAAACCTTGCAGACTAACGGCTATGAACATTGAATCCTCCCACTTTAGGTAATCCCCATCCCCCTTCCCCACAACCACCCCCCCACCCCCCCAGGCCTCTATTCTTTCTTTCTCTCTTCTCTCTTCTACCTTTGACCCATCCCCTGGTGGATCTGCTCTCCCCTCCTCCCCGCACCTGCCTATCACTATCTCTTACCTGCATCTACCCATCACCACCTTGTGCCCCACCCCGCCTCCCCTCTTTTGTCCACCTATCACTGCTCTGCTTTTCCCTCCTATAAATTGGGCTTTCCCTTTTCCTATCTTCGGTCCTGAGGAAGGGTCCTGACCCGAAACATTGACGGCCTGCTTTTCTCCACGGCTGCTGCCCTGGCCTGCTGAGTTCCTCCAGCATCATGGCGTTTTTCAGCATACACTACAAAGGCCACTTGGTCTTTTGAGCCTGCTTTGTCATTCAATAAGATCGTGACTGATCTGATTGCAAACTCACCTCTGCATTCCTGAGTTGGTTCTAAGCTGCTGTCCTTGTGGCTTTTAAAGATTTTTTTTTAAGATGAAATTAAGATTTTAAAGATAGTCATTGATTACAAGATGATATCTTGTCACTCAAAAGGCATTAATTCACTTAAAAGTTAGGGAGAACCAAATTCCTGAGGAAAAAGCATCAATTCAACGTTACGAGAAATGATATTTTGCATGATTACACAACCTGGGGATTCAATGACTATAAAGCTGTAGGAATGGGATGGTTATAAACCTGTGTCAGGTGTTTACTCTTCACTACTTTCTCATTTTCCTTTTCCTTGCTATCCTTGCTATTGATCTTCATTAAATAGACGAATAGGCACATTTAACTTCTTACTGGTGGGTTGGGGGGCAATAATATCGCTTTGTCTCAGATACTTGACTTCATGGAAATATTCTCTGAGCAACCGTCACTTCTTGGCCCAGATTATGGTGAGAGTTGTGATCCACAGGAAGATTGGAATATATGATTGCCGTCCGTGCTATGCATAACTTTAACTGGATTCACAAGGAAATTCAACATGGAGCTGGAGAAAGAAGAATAATAGGGAAATTATAATTAGGGAGAGGGTAGGTGGGGTAGTGATCCATCAGAAAAGATGGATTTGTTCCACCTCTAGCTGATTTGTGCTTTTTTTTCATCCTTTCCTGTGCTAATAGATTGTTTTTCTATTTGCTATTATTTTGGCATGAAATAATCAAAGAAAAAATAAGTGCCTCTAACTTTATGATTAAAGGAAGTATTTATAATCTGCATATACTACATGCTGTCAAGAGGTACCACAGTATGTCTCAGAATATTTCCAAAAATCACAACAGAATGATAATGCCAGAGCATTTCAAGTTGATGCAGGCATGCTTTTGAATCTTTTTAAATTCTGATGTTGCCCTTGGCTGCATGTGCTTATCATAATGCTGCTGATTTCCCTACAGATTTGGCAGCAATCCCTGATTTTCAATCTGGAGCTATGGAGAACTGGGGCCTTGACAACCTACAGAGAAACAGCTCTGCTTTACAACTCTGAAACCTCTTCAGCTTCTGACATAGCTCTGGATCACCATGATCATAGCACATGAGCTGGCTCACCAGGTAATGAACAACAGAAACAGCACAGTTACAGGCCCTTCGGCCCCACAATGTTGTGCCGACATTTTATCCTGCTCTAAGATCCTATCTAACCCTTCCCTCTCACATAGCCCCCTATTTTTCTATCATTCATGTGTCTATCTAAGAGTCTCTAAATGTCCCTCATGTATCTGCCCCCCCCACAACCTCTGCCGGCAGTACATTCCATGCACCCACCACTCTCTGTGTAAAAGCCTTACCCCTGACATGCCCCTTATACCTTCCTCCAATCACCTTAAAATTATGTCCCCTCATGTTAGCCATTGTCGCCCTGGGAAAAAGTCTCTGTCCGCTTGATCTATGCCTCTTATCATCTTGTACACCTCTATCAAGTCACCTCTCATCCTCCTCCTCTCCAAAGTGAAAAGCCCTACCTCGCTCAACCTATCCTCATAAGGCATGCTCTCCAATCCAGGCAACATCCTGGCAAATCTCCTCTGCACCCTCTCTAAAGCTTCCACATCCTTCCTATAACGAGGCGACCAGAACTGAACACAATACTCCAAGTGTGGTCTGACCAGAGTTCTACAGAGCTGCAACATTACCTCGCAGCTCTTGAACTCAATACCCCCAACTAATGAAGGCCAACACACCATACGCCTTCTTAACAACCCTCTCGACCTGCGTGGCAACCTTGAGGGATCTATGGATGTGGACTCCAAGATCCCTCTGTTTCCGCCACACTGCTAAGAGTCCTGCCATTAACCTTGTATTCTGCCTTCGAATTCAATCTCCCGAAGTGTATCACTTCAAAACTTATCCAGGTTTGAACTCCATCTGCCTCTTCTCAGCCCAGCTCTGCATTCTATCAATGTCCTGTTGTAATCTACAGCAACCTTCTACACTATCCACAAACACCACCAACCTTTGTATCATCAGTAAACTTACTAACCTACCCTTCCACATCCTCATCCAAGTGATTAATAAAAATCTGCAAGTTAAAAGCTTTCAACTTTTGAAACTTAAATACATCCCAGGGTAAGCTGCTTAAGTACTCTAGCGGAATGTGGAAGCGGCACGAAGATGGAAGGGTTAGACATGCAGTAGCCTTTGTGTTGCAAGCCCAACTTCCTATCCTTGACCTTCAACAGCATGGACAGACAGCTGAATGGCAACCTCCTGTGCTGTAAATTTCTACAGCGCAGGGAATGGTGAAAGCACCTGCTATCCAATAGAATTCCTTCTCCTATCCACATTTCACTACATTGTTGCTGAGGTCCACCTGCTGGTGGGTTAGGATCTGAGGTAGTTGGGCAATGTCCTACAGGGCTCAGTGGAGGCTTCCTCTCCCTCCATTGCCACCTCTGGTTAGTTACCTTTGTGAGCCTTGGTCGCTCTCAAAAGAGTACAAGGCAGTAGTTCCTCCTGCCTTCTGTCATTTTAAGGATTCTTGTTGTGATGGACTGATTCTTCCCAACACCAGATTTCCATGGTGTCACTGGGCAGGTCTCTCAATGGCAGAAATTTTCCCTGTGTGAGTAACATAACATAGCCAAGGAAAACTTCTTAGTGTTGTAGCTGATTCCTAGGAACTCTTTGATAGAAGCCCAACAGATGTGTTGCTGACTGAAAGATGGCGAGTTTTGTTTGGCAATTTTGAGTGTACTTATCCTTTTCTCCATATCTTCTTGCCTCTTGTAAATAAGAGGTAAAACGTAGATCTCTGCTATTGCTGTTCCTGATTGGATATGAAAGCACTCAAAATTCACTCGAGAAATGATTTAACCAGGAAGTGAGGGAAATGAGCCATTGATCTCATTGCTACGGGTCATAAATATCTGTTGCTGCAATGCACATGATTAAAATACTATCCTGAGCAAAATATGTTGGGGGGGAAAAGAAGAGCTAAAGATGTTAGTGCTTAAGTTTGCTGATTGATGGTGTTGAAATATTGTCTGTTTAGATACCAGGAGAATGCACTTGTTCTGTCTAATGTTTTGAACAAATATTTCTCTTAGTGGTTTGGCAACTTGGTGACCATGGAGTGGTGGAATGATCTATGGCTGAACGAAGGATTTGCCAAATTTATGGAATATGTCTCCGTTAATATCACGTTCCCGGAGCTGCAAGTTGTATGTATTGAAAGCCTTTCCTTGAATATTATAAACTATTCCAAGTTCTTTTATAAGAGTCATGTTGGCACAGCCACTAATTCTGTGCATGTATTGGGATTTTTCAGTAATGATTTGTACTCAAGTTCCCACACTAACTTCGGCTTATCAGTCTCTGAACCATTAATTTTACCTGTTGTGGCATGAGGGAATTCAATAGCTCATAAAGTGCATGAAATATATGGTATCGCCACAGATGCAGGCATGTTCACTCTCGAAGTAAATGTGTTCCAGTTTGACAGACAGCTTCGATCTTGCCATTTATGTATGACAGGAATTTACATGTTAATGGGAGCTAACGTAAAGCCATTAGTCATCATACAGAACAAAGGTGGAAGGAATTTGAGAGTAGGTTACCTTGCTGCTTTTCTGCCCTCATAGCTGCATGCTGGTGGTTTTGAAAAGAAGCCATGACTGCAGGAATGAAGCAAAATAAAAACAAAAGTAAATCCCAAAACAAGTTGAAGCTATAAGCTGGTGAGAAAACCTTTGTGGTTGTGTAGAAGTTAGCATAACGCTATTACAGCACCAGTGACCCTGGTTTAATTCCAGCCACTGTCTGTAAGGAGTTCATACATTCTCCCCGGGTCTGCATGGGTTTCCTCCGGGTGCTCTGGTTTCCTCCCACACTCCAAAGACATACGGGTTAGGAAGTTGTGGGCATGCTATGTTGGTGCCGGAAGCATGGTGACACTTGCAGGCTGCCCCCAGAACACTCTACGCAAAAGATGCATTTCACTGTGTGTTTCGATGTATGTGTGACTAATAAAGAAATCTTATAGATGGCAAGCTTTTGGAATGCTTCTAAACATCGTTACATTTCCCATGATTCTAAACATTTGAGAGCCATTTGGGCTGGTACTTGAATGAGCAGGGCATCGCGGGATATAGAATTAATGCAGGCAAGTGGAATTAGTAGTGATAGGCATGATAGACGGTAGTGGGTCAAAGGGCCTGTTTCTATGCTGTACAACTTGATGATTCTATCCTGACCTTCAGAAACAATCAAAAACAGTAAAGAATGAAATAAGCAATTAAAAATTTAAAAGTATGAACTTCTTTTATTCACCTAAAGCTCTCTTAAATAATTATTCTTGGCTTATAGAACAGAGAAGGAAAATTATGAGTTATTTTTGTGTTGGTGAACTGTAAACAGTGAGGTCCCAGAGGGATCAGCAAGGGTTTCCACGTCTTTCAATCCACGTGAAGGGCTCGAGTGTGTCGTAACTACTTTTGCTGCTGATGAAAAGGAGGTTGGAAGAGCAAATTCTGCGGACAACACAAATGATCTGCACAGGGGTGGATGTATCAAGTGGGTGGGCAAATATTTGTAGTTATCCACTTTGGGAAAAAGAATGGAAGTGCAGAAGATTGTTTAAAGGAAGAGTTGACTCTAGAATACTGTAGAACAGAGGCATCCGATTGTCCCTGCACATCAACACAGAAAGTCAGTATGTAGCAACAGGTAATCAGGAAAGCAAATCTAATATTAGCCTTTATTGCAAAGGGGATGGAGGGTAAAAGTGGGGAAGTCTTGCCAAAACTGCACAGAGTACGAGTGAAACCATAGCTGGAGTAATGTGTGCTTTTCTTACGGAGGCATATACTTGTATTGGATTTAGTCAGAGAAGGTTCACCAGATTGATTTCTGGGATGAATGGGATTATCTTATGAGGAACCTGTGGGAGTTTGGATGAATGAAAGGTGATCTTATTTGAGGCATAAGATTCTGAATGGGCTTGACAGGGTAAATGCTAAAAGGATGACAGCTTGTGGGGAAATCTAGACCTAGGAGGCATAGTTTCAGAATAAGGGGTCACCCACTTAAGATAGAAATGAGGAGGTATTCCTTCTCTCATAGGATCATATATCTTTAGAATTCTCTATCCCAGATAGCTGTAGTGGAAGAGTAATTGAATAATTGCATGGTCAAACTAGATTTTTGGTCTGTGGGGGAGTCGAGAGTTAAATTATGGATTACTCATCATTAGTTGAACAGTTTGGAAAGACATGTATATGTAAACTGTAAATGTGTGATTCCAGGACTAAAGTCCAAATGCTTTTGCCTTTCATAGAAAGAGTTCTTCTTGGACAAATTTTTCAGTGCCATGGAAGTGGACGCCTTCAATTCTTCACATCCAGTATCAACTCTGGTGGAAAATTCTGCACAGATCCATGAAATGTTTGACGAGGTCTCTTATGAAAAGGTAAATAGAAATAAATTACAGTGGCTTAATGTGCCATCACAAGAAAGGAAGGAATACATTTACTGTGTAGCTTATTGTTTCTTCTAATGTGGTGGGGGAAACTGTTACTCTGTTGTCTAATGTGTTAATTTGATGCTAGATGACTTGTTGAAAGATTCAAGTGGTATTGACATGTCCTAAAGGTTTCAATGCCAGTATAATAAAATAATGGAAAAGGAAATTGATATAGTTTCCTCACATTTTTCCAAAGCTGCCACAATTTAGGAAATCAGTCTTTTGAATTGGAAATACCACAGCATTGTTTAAGAAGAAGGAGAAATAAGGTAACTACAGACCTGACTGTTCAACATCCGTTGTGGGAAAGTCACATCTTTCACGAGTGGTAGAATGAATGATTACTTTGACATTTGGATTTGTTAAATATTGGTCATGCCTGCTTAGTCTAGTTATACCTTTTTTTTTTAACAAAAAGCGCTTGTGTGGTGGGTTGAGCAAGTATCTCTTGGTTGATTTGTTTTGACCTTCCATGACATATTTGATAAGGTTCTTAGAAAAGATCATGAGTGAAAATGTATGTGAATAGAACTGGAAGAAATCTCATCACCTGGATTGTAATTGACTGGGGAACAGAAGGAAGGAGATATTCTGTGACTGGTGGTGGTGACGACGGGTACATTCCAACCTTTCAGAGTTATTAGTTCTGATAACTGTAACTGTATAAATGGTTAATTATGTATAAAACGGATTCTGTTGAGCGGAGGAGCCAAGAACCAGGGCACACAGGGGAAGGTGATTGGCAAGAGAACCAAAGTAACATGAGGAAACGTGTTTTTACACAGTCCATGATTAGGGTCTGGAGTGCAGTGGTAAGGGTAGTAGGGGAGGCAGATTGAACTGCAACATTCAAAAGTGAGCTGGAAATGTCTCTAAAAGGGAAGAATCTAGGGGGCGGTAAAGAGTCGCTATGATTTCAATGGGCTGAATAGTCTCTTTTCATGCTGTAACACTCTGTGAAACTGAATAGGACTCGGTAACATTGTTAAAAGATGCAACGTGCCATAAATATTTTTACGTTGTACGTGTTATGTTTTATCAATGTAAAATTTATCATGTGGTACCAAAGGTCTATTGGCATCATCTACCAATGCAGTAATGTTGCAATGCAGTTGAGAAAACGTCCAGGGTAAGAAATTGGTCTTTGGTTGCTAGTGTACCTGCTGCTGGCTGTTTTCTCCTTTGCACTTTTCTATTGACTTCGCATATTTAGCACATTCAAAGCCAAATTTCTTCCTTATCATGTGTGACTGGTTTAAATTATAGGGAGCTTGCATTCTGAACATGCTGATGGACTATCTGACGGAAGAGGTTTTTAAAGCCGGCACGATTAGCTACCTCCAACGACACAGCTATGCAAATGCAAAAAATGAGGATTTATGGAATAGTCTGACTAATGTAAGCTGAAGTATTTACATTTACAAAGTCACTTTTGTTAATGAAGCTCCTGTAGAGTTATTGTCCGTGTAAACTTCTCTATGCCATTAACCTTCTCTATTCTCTGGTTAGTAAATAGTTTTTTCATCCGCGGTCATTACACAATGGACCAAGGATGTTTAATAGTAACAGGCTTAATTTGTTTAAGTGTATAAAATATATCATCATACATTTTATTCTTGTGCATTAATTTAAGATGCTACATCACAAAACTTGAGTCATTTCTGTTTACTTTATTTCTTGTAGAACTTTAAGTTCTTAACTAGGTGGCCTGATTGCCAGGAACCTAATACAACTAGAACTATCATGAGATGACTGCTTTCTGATTTTTTTTCCTGCAAGAAAATTGCTAGAATCTGCATTTGTTAGCTATTGTTTATCCATTGTCAGGAGATATGAAAGAAAAGCTAATCAGTCAATGTTAAAATAACATTACAGATACCTGCTTCAGGTAGGCCACAATCAGATGCAGAATAATTTTTCCTCATTCTGTTTGAAAAAGATTCTTTAATCCTAATTACAGAAGAACAAGCTCATTTGTACCAGTGAGATTCTCTTGCTATATTCCTTATTTGCCTTCATATGGCCATCTTGTGAAAGGTTATTGATTTAGTGTCAATTTATCATGGGTTTAGAGTTTGAACATGTGTTCCTTGCACTGAGTTAAGATCTAGCAGACTTATTCTGCATAGTACCTTGACTAACAGGATATTTTAAGTTCATTCCTGGCTGCTTGAAACTCAGTTCTGAGCAATGAAAGGATACATGTCCAGTTGTAGAACAAAACCACCCCCCCCCCCCCCCCAAAAAA
Source organism: Pristis pectinata (assembly GCF_009764475.1). Classification (NCBI taxonomy): domain Eukaryota; kingdom Metazoa; phylum Chordata; class Chondrichthyes; order Rhinopristiformes; family Pristidae; genus Pristis; species Pristis pectinata. The sequence goes on from NC_067411.1 coordinate 92,914,176, forward strand.
AGTCAAACATTTAAATTAAACCACACTAGTTTTTAAAGTTTGGTGAAAATCACATGAATCAAAACTTAAGCTTTGAATTATTTTGCGTGTCTAAAGTTATTTCAAGTAGTAGTCAAGTATGAGCATAGGACTGGAGAATGTGGTGTAAAGTTAATTAACCATGAAAGTCACCAGAGCTTTAAAGACCTTTCCCCCCCCCATGGTAGAGGATAATATAGACAGAGGAACAGGCCATGTTTGTTTATTATTTTCAAGTGGCGATGTAAATGTCTGTCCTTAGACTGTATTGGTAATGGAACAGAAGCTTGTGTCAGGATGACGTGGATGAATATTTTGGACTTTTGCTCAGTTGCTTGGGGCTTGCGTATATTTCTTGTCTCTCAAAAGATTAACTGTAATTGATTCCGCTATAGGTTTATTTACCAGCATGGCGGTGGACTAGGTCAAATGATATTGAACACTGTTGATTACCATTGACCCAAACTTGAATATGAAGAGTGGGTAGATGATCGCGATATGAAAGTGGAAAATGTTAGAATAAGTGAATAATTACCACAGAGGCAAACTTTACGCAGCATTTTGAAGGAGAACTGAGAAACGGAGCGATTTGGAGGCAACAGCAGAGCTTAGGGCTGAAATGGTGATGGCACAGCCGTGATGATACAGGCAGAGAAAGAGGAACTTGCGCAAAAGGTCTAAACTCTTATTCTGCTGTAGCGTGTTGCAGAGCTGGGGATGGGTGAAACCAAAAATTAATTTATAAAAGAAGATGAGAAATTTAAAATGGATACGTGGGTGGACTGGGAACCATGGAAGTTATTGAGCAGAGGGATATAGGTAGGTGACTTGCTGCAAGTTAGGAAAGAAGCAGTAAACTTTTACAGTGTTTCCAACATTGAAATATGAGGACATAACTATAGAAGCAGGAATCAGCAATTTGGCTTCTCATGCTTGCTGTACCATTCAATGTTATCTGGCTAATATTTTATCTTACCGCCACTTCCCTGCACAAATCCCACATCTCTTGATTTCTTTTCATACCTAAAATCTATTGGTGAGCTGAATGGTCTAAAGTTTAAGGTCAATTACAGTACTTTTCTAATTAATTAAGTGGTTCCATGTTTTTTAAGCAAATGATTAAAAGTAAATTCTGAATGTTATTTTTCTAGATTTGTCATTCAGATGATGCACATGGAAGCAGACTAAATAAGCCACAATTTTGCAGAAGAAGTTCAGACCTATCTTCTGGTTCAGTAAGCCATGTTGTTGATAAATGTTCTTATTTGCATGAAGATTTCCATTCAGATATAATTCTAAATTAAGGTTTTGCAATATAATTGGTTGTTGAAACATCAGAATTTTTGAATCTGTCAAATACATTTGAATTTTGTTTTAATCTTTATTTGATAAGATATATCCACTGTATTATACGATACAATTTAATTTTGATTTGTTCTCCTTCAAGATTGAGTCTCTTAGTATTCAAATACATTATTTTTCTCCAATTTTTGATACATAATTCTCTGAGATGAAAGACCACTGACTTCAACAAATATCTTAATACTTTTAATCATTTTACCACAGATCATTACAAATGCCTCCGATACCTTTCGACCAGACGTGATTACTGTGTGCTGTTGGTCTGGAACTTGGGAGACAATGCCAGTGGCTTTGGTGTCTAGCTGTTGGCATTTACTCTCCCTGTAAATATAAGCTAGTGCAGCTCCCCGTGAAGAGCTGGTCTTGCTGGCCAAGTTCCACTACAGATTTCTCACTTTGCTGAGGTGTTGGATTTCTCACAGAGTTGAGCAGCAGTACATGGACTTGCCATGATTTGCTTGCTGAACTTGGGCCAATTTACCCAGTGCAGAAACACTGAACCCCTTCATTTGAATGGAGAGCAGCAGTTGTGAAAAAGGATATGATATTTTTTACAAATTTTTGAGCTAATTGAGATTGGTTTAATGTTTTTAATTGTTTAAAGGTGTTTTAAGTGATTTAACTTTTTTAAAGATTTTAATAGCACTTTTTTAATTGTTCTGTGGATTCTAATGATGATGAACGTTTCTGAATGTGCATGGGAGCTTGACAACTTTGGCAGTCTCCAAAACCTGGAGGTATAACTTTGTGTCAGGGTAGGAAATTCTTTTTAAGATGCCTCATTGTTCTGTCCACCCCTTGCCCATCCCTCACAACACCTAACTACCCATGAGATGCATAACTTCATGTTGGATCTGGATGGCTTTGAGAACAAATTAGAGTTGAGAACATAGAACAGTACAGCGCAAGAACAGGCCCTTCAGCCCACGATGTCTGTGCTGACCATGGTGCTAATCCAAACTAATCCTATCTGCCTGCACATGGTCTTGAATGTTGCAGTTTTGGTCTCCTTATCCAAGGATGCCCTTTCTATGGAGGGAGTAAATCCTTAAATGGCAAAGCAGATCTATGTAGAGAGATTCGGACATTTGGCATATATCTGCCAGACTTCGAGCCCTGTCATGATTTCGCAGTGAGAGCACTTATTCTTCTAAATCCCAGAGAATACAGCCTATTCTACTCAATCTCTCCTCTTACAACAAACCCGCCATTCCTAAAACATACTGAGAATCTTCACTGCACACTGTCTACGGGCAGGTACACTTTTTCTTGGGTAAGGAGACTAAATCTGTACACAATACTCCAGGTGCAATCTCACCAAGGCCCTGATTAATTGTTGTAAGGATTTCTTAATCCTGTATTCAAACCTTCTCACGATATAGGCTAACATATCATTTGCCTTCCTTGATTACCTGTTGCGCTTGGACTGTGGCTTTCAATGACTTGTGTAGGCCCCTTTGAACATCAACACCACACAATCTCTCGCTATTTAAAATATACTCTGCTTTTTGGAATTGTGCACTCAAGTGGGTGACTCTGCATTTTTTCCACATAATATTCTTGACCACTCGTTCAGCTTGTTCAACTTGAAGCCTCTTTACATCCTCCTCCATACTCTCAATTCCACCTAATTTAGTATTGTCAGTAAACTTGGAAAATGACCCTTGGTTCCCTCAGCCAAGTTGCTGCTGAAGAATGTGAAGAGCTGGGGTCCAAGCACTGGTCCCTGTGGTGCTTTACTAGTCACAGATTGCCAACCTGAGAAGGATCTGCTTGTTCCCACTTTGTGCTTTCTATCCAATAATCAATCCCGAAACTATGTCAACATATTGCCTGCAGATCTGTGCAATCCAAACTTGTTGACCAACCTCCTGCAGGGGACCTTATCAAAAGTCTTCCGAAAATCAAAATACCCCACATCCTCTGGTTCCCTGTTATCTACTCTGTTAGTCACATCCTCAGAGAACTTCAACTGATTAGTCAAGTGTGATTTTCCTTTCATAAATCCATAACTCTGCTCAATCTGTTGTTCTTTTCAAGGTGTTATGTTAATTATATCTTTCATTATAGGTTGGTTTCACTGTACAACTAATTTGAATTGAACAATATAAATATTATGAACATTTTAGAATTTTTGAGAACATTGGATTCAGATTATTAAGTTACGTGAATAGAGAGATCTCGGGTACATGTGTGAATAGAGAGATCTGGGGTACATGTGTGAATAGAGAGACCTGGTATGTTAATGCTTAGTTTGTTGAAAGTGGCAGGGCAGGCTGAGAAAGTAACTTTAAAAATAAGTATACAGGATCCTGGACTTTATAAAGAGTGGCATAGAATGCAAGAGTAAGGAAGTTATCATGAATCTTTATAAAACATTGATCTGAACGCTTTGGAGTACTGTGTCCAGTTTTGCGTACCACACCTTAGGAGAGATGTAAAGTCTCTGGTAAGGATGCTGAAGAGATTACCAGAATGATTCCAGGGATGATGGTCTTTATTAATGTGGATAGATTGGAAAAGCTGGGGTTGTTCTCTTTGGAATGTAGGAAGTTGTGCGGGGATCTGATGGACGTACTTAGAGTGGTGAAAGGCATTGATAAGGTAGATAGGGAGAAACTGATCCAATTAGCAGAAATGTCAAGAAGCATGAGACATCAAATTGAGGTGTTGGGAAAAGAACCAAAAAGTGACATGAAGAATCTTTTTGTCCAAGGTTGGTTAGGTTCTGAAATGTTTTGCCAGGGTTAGTAGTGAAAGTAGATTCAATTGTAATGTTCAAAGGGAATTGTATAGGTACCTGAAAGGAAGGAATTGAGGGCAGTGGGGAGAGGGTGTGATAGCTGGATCACTCTGACGTGGAGCCGGTACAGATCTGAGGATGGGTGGCATCCTTTCATGTAGCCACATTCTGAGCTTCTGTGATGCAGAGCTGCTTTATGTGCAGTGCATAGGACAATTGCCAGGTGGCAGTATAGGTTGCAATTTGCTACAAGACTCATTTCCCTGAGATGGAGTAAATTAAAGATAGGAGTGACAGTGTTTGTGAAAAGGCAATAGACAAAGAGTAATGCGTTACAAGTTGGAATATTATTTTTATTTTGTAGCATTGGTTCAAGGAAGATGTCCTTGATGTAAAGGCAATGATGAATACTTGGACGCTTCAGAAGGGGTTCCCACTGGTAACTGTTACCATGAAAGGAAGACAAGTCCTTTTTAGAGCAAGAGTACTTCCAGAAAGGTTCTAGGATCCAAGATCCAACCTCAGAAAGTGCAAGGTAATTTTTATAATCTCCGTCACTTACTTCTTGTGTAATCTCTTCAACTAAAGCATGAACGACTACAAAGGATTTAATGGTACATGGTGAAAACAAGATTTATTTGGCTTTGTATAGCACAACATTTTTATACCATGAAGCTTAAACTGAACTTGATTGTTGAATGTTGCAACCATAATAAAAAACATACAAGATTTCTGCATGATGTTGTGGTTTACCACATTAACCTTTGACCTCAGTGCTTGTGTCAGAATCAAATCCATTCAGATGGAAGGAACATTTCCTCTCTCCATTTTTTTTAAAACAAGAAGTCCTATGTTAGCACTTTTAGCTCCACTCACTGTGGACATGAAACCACAACACAATGCTTTCCAGTTTAGCACTAAATTGGCAACCACACCCAGGTAAGTCACAAGGCTGGATGTGGGAAGTATAAATAATACTGTTCCTAGATTGGGACGAATGAATGTTAAATTAAGCATGGTAGAAGAATCCAGTTTTCACAGGACTTTTGCAGTTTGCCACTTTAATTGGTGCCTTCTGTCCACAGTATGCCCAGATTATTGAAGTTTCTGTTTTTCCGCTTTTAGGAATATGTCTGTGCCATTCATGAAATGTTGTGCAATTGTTGTCTGAAGCAAGTTTGAGATAGCGGTGCAAATAGGAAAACAAGTTTGTGCAGCTATGATGAAATTTGCCTTGAAATGGCACACGATCTTCCCAATCTAACCATGTTACAAGTAACAGAAAGCAAATAATGAACATTTTACATATTTGTACATTCTATATGTATTTTCAAATCAGTATCTACCTATACCAAAGTTTTCTGTACATGGGCCATTAGATGCGCAGTCAGGCACATCTAATAGCCGGTGTTTTCAATCTGACACTTAAATAAAGCAATGTTCCCCTGCTTCAAAGGATGTTTAATATGTACTCAGTAGCTATTTTAACTTTCTGTATGCCCACGTAGTTGGCCTTCATTTGTAAGCAAGCCATGGTGGTGAAAGGTGGTAGACAGGAGGACTTCTTATTCCAGGCGTATTCTGTTGTTGTGCAGGATTTCACTTCTGCCAACAGGCTGTTTAGCACAAGTTAGGATAAGAATCTGAAGACAAAAGAGACTCCAGATGCTGGAATTTTAAAGCAAAAAAACCAGAACACTGGAAAAACTCAGCATGTCAAGCAGCATCTGTGTCAGCAAAACAGGGCACCTGTGTCCTTGCCTTGGTCTTTGCCTTGCACCCCAGCAGCCTACACATCCAACACGTCATCCTCCACCATTTCTGCCAACTCCAACACGATTCCACTACCAGTCACGTCTCCCTCTCTCCCTCCCTTTCTGCTTTCTGGAGGGACTGCTCTCTTTGAGACTCCCTGGTCCATTCATCTCTCCCCTCCCACTCCTCCTTGTCCCCTGGCACTTGCCCCTGCAACAGAAGGAGGTGTAACACCTGTCCCTTCACCTCCTCCCTTATCACCATCCAGGGACCCGAACAATCCTTCCAGGTGAGGCAGAGGTTCTGCTGCATCTCTTCCAACCTGATTTACTGCATCTGGTACTTGCGATGTGGCCTCCTCCACACTGGTGAAACCAAGCATAGATTAGACAACCATTATGGGGGCCACCGTTGTTCTGCCCACAATGGCCATCTCAGGCTTTGGCTGTATGTTATTTTAACTACTTCCCAATCCCACGCTGACTTATTGGTCCTCAGCCTTCTCCTTTGCTGCAGAGCGGCGAGATGCAAATTGGAAGAACAACAGCTTGTATTCCGTTAGGTCGCTTGCAACCCAATAGTATGAACATTGACATTTTTAATTTCAGATAACCCACACCTAGGTGCTGTCCCCTCACATACACTCACCCGTCCACTTAGCTTTCTTCTCCCTTTGTTCATCCCTCCCATCCTCTCCACCCCTCCAGTTCCATCTGCTCGTCATCCTCTCCCCATCTGGTTCCACCTATCATCTAACAGCCTCATCCCACCACCCCCACCTTCTCCTTTTGTGCTGCTGTTTCCTGTTCCCTCTCAGCCCTGATGCAGGGTCTTGGCCCAAAATGTTGACTTAGACCTTTGGCCCCCACAGATGCTGCTTGACCAGCTGAGTTCTTCCAGTGTTCTGTTTTTTGGATATGAATTCGCCTGAAACAGATGTAGAAATTTAGATCAGCTTGGAAAATCATTTGCACAGTTTTGGCTTCATGCCGCATTCAATGGAAATATCATGATCTCTTTCTTTAAATCATTGATTGTGTCGGACTATTATTGAATTTCATTTTTAAAGTTAATATCTGTAATGAGGCAACTTCTCTTTTGAGCTGTTTATCGTTAGCATTTAGTTATGATTTGTATCTTGGTAAGTAGAGTTTCATTGGATTGCACGGGCATATTAGAAATTCCATTTCTCCTTACCAGAGTATGATGTTGTTCCAGTAATCTAACTTTATATTCATGCCAATCTGGAAACGATGTGTATATTATAATGGAGCCTTAAATAAGCACTTGGCCCCTTAGTCACTAAAGAGCATACAAATATGTACAACAGTTCTAGTGGTTCATTAATTTTTCTATGTGGAAATAGCGTAGCAGGAAGGCAGTTTATATTCTTTATTGCATTACTTTATGGTACAGTAGGCAACATTGTTTCTCAGCAACAAGAGAGAGTTCAAGCTACACTCAAGCACATATCTGCTGACCTTCAGTGTGTCTCTGAAAAGGTGCTGCCTTGCTGGAGGTGCAGTCTTTCAAATGATAGCTTTCTCCACCAAGTTAGTTTAAAAACAATTAAAAGATTCCATGACATTATTAAAGGCAGGTTCCCCACCAAGCTGCATACTGTCCTGACTTGGAAGTGTATTGACTTTCCTTCATTGATGTCAGGTCTGAACCCTGGAAAGGGTTACAAAACAGCATTGTAGGAGGACTTCACCTGCAGGACCATTCCAGATCTAGAAGGTAATTCACCAACAACTTCATCAGCCAAATTTACCTTTCAACTTCTGATGGAAGGAAAGACGTTGATGAAGCAGTTAAGGATGGTGAGGCCAAGGACACTGCCCTGAGGAACTCTTGCATTGATATCCAAGGGCAGGGATGGGTGATCTCCAACATTGTGAGTGTCATAGTTATAACCACAGGAGAGTTTTTCCACTTGAAGCCCGTTGATTTCAGGTTTATCAGGACTCCTTCATATTGCCTTGATGTCATCTCACCTCTGGGATTCAGCTCTTTGCTCCATTGTTTAGACCAAAGATGTGATGAGGTCTGGAGCCAGGTTGTCCTGATGAACCCAAAATGAGCATCAGCGAAGAGTAAGTGCTGCCAGATAGCACTGTTGATGATGGCTTCCATCATTTTGATGTTGACTGAAGAGTAAACTGGCTGGACTGGATTTGTCCATCTTGTGAACTGGATTTACCTGGGCAACTTTCCACATAATCAAGTAGATGCCAGCGTTGTAGTGTACTGGAACAACTTGACTAGGCAGCATGATATTGTGGCTTTTAGTGTAACACTATTACAGTGCCAGTGACCCGGGTCAATTACGGCCGCTGTCTGTAAGGAGTTCGTATGTTCTCCCCGTGTCTGCGTGGGTTTCCTCCGGGTGCTCCGGTTTCCTCCCACATTCCAAAGACATACGGGTTAGGAAGTCGTGGGCTTGCTATGTTAGTGCCAGAATCGTGGCGACACTTGCGGTCTGCCCCCAGAACACCCTACACAAAAGATGCATTTCACTGTGTGTTTTGATGTACATGTGACTAATAAAGATATCCTATCTTACAAAGATACAGCTAATTCTGTTGGGTAGATTTCAGAACCACACTTGGGATATTGTGTGGCCACATTTTCTGGGATATCCCATATTCTCAGCTTTTTTCTTCATATCACACAGAGTGAATCAAATTGGATGAGTTGTTATGGTGAAGATCTCGGGAAGAAACTGAGATGGATCATCTATTCGGCACCTCTTGCTGAACGTGATTGCTATTGTTTCGGGCTTGCCTTTATCACTCATGTGCTGGGCTCCACCATCACTGAGGATGGGGATAGTCTTGGTGCCTTCTGCTCATGACTAGTTTGATAGGGATGCGAGCATCAAATTCACGAGCAATAGATCAGATTGCTTGTTCTTAAAAAAACAAAGGATTGCAGTTGCTGGAACTAGATGAAAAACACAATGATGCTGGAGGAACTCAGCAGGCCAGGCAGCATCCATGGAGAAAAGCAGGTGGTCAACGTTTCGGGTCAGGACCCTTCTTCAGGATTGAAGATAAGAAAAGGGGAAGCCCTTTTATAGGAGGGAAAAGCAGAACAGTGATAGGTGGACAAAAGAGGGGAGGCGGGGTGGGCACAGGATGGTGATAGGTAGATGCAGGTAAGAGATGGTGATAGGCAGGTGCGGGGGAGGAGGGGAGAGCAGATCCACTGGGGGATGGGTCAAAGTTAAGGAGGAAAAAAGGGGGGGTAGAAAAAAGAGAGAGAGGTTAGGAAAGGAAGAAGAGGCATGGTTGGGTGTGTGTGTGTGGGGGGGGGGGGCGGGGGGAAGAGGTGGGTATTACTTAAAGTTGGAGAATTCAATGTTCATGCCGTTAGGTTGCAAGGTTCCAAGATGGAAAATGAGGTGCTGTTCCCTCCAGTTTGCACTTGGAATTCTCCTGGCAGTGGAGGAGGCCGAGGACTGACATATCAGTGATAGTGTGGGACGGGGAGTTGAAGTGACTGGCAACGGGGAGATGCAGATCGCAGTTACAGACGGAGCACTGGTGTTCTGCGAAACAGTCACCTAGTCTGCGTTTGGTCTTGCCAATATAGAGGAGGCCACACTTGGAGCACCAAATGCAGTAGATGATGTTAAGGGAGGTGGAGGTGAATCTCTGTCTCACCTGAAAGGACTCTTTGTGTCCCTGGGTGGAGGTGATCCATCAACGTTAATGGTCCTCATGTTGTTGTGTTTTCCTTTGTAGTTACCTGTGGCACATTCCACTAACTTACATTACGAGCCACTCTAAAACCATCCAGAGGCACTTGATGAAGACAAAAAAGGTAAATAATACCTGTTATAATTTGTAGTTCTGGACCCTTTGTAAATACTCCATACCCCTGAGCCAATGCAGTAAAGCACACCGAGTGTTGACTCCTCACCTACAAGCAGTGTGTTGAATGTCTTGCGACCTCGATTGAAGCTACAGACTATTGCAAAAGGCATTGGAGCTGGAATACAAACTGTACACAACAGTTTATCAAGAAGCTCAAAATTACGTAAATAAAATGATTTTTTTTTATTTATGGTTTGATGACTGGCAACACTCTCATCACTGAGTACCTCTTGGGTACAGATACTTCCCCGGAGACACTGGGACAAGTTCAGTCATGGTTGTGCAGTCCTTTGCTGGAACTCTCTTACCAATACTGGTAAAATATTGAAAGGACACTTGAGATGCCAGCAGCAGCAATGAGCAAATAGTTGATTTGGATTATATAGTAAACATTAAGCAGATATTTAGTTAAATGACAGATAATTATTTCTTCGTAGTTGTTTATCAGCCTGGCTAATGCATGATGAAAATGTGCTTTTGAAAGTAGCATGAACATATTGTGTAACTATTGAATAAGAAAGTTGCATTTCTCGGGCCTGATTGACAGCTCCATCCAGGAATGACTGGCTGTGTCAGTGATAAATATCTCCAGATTTATTCCACTGCCAAACATTCCCAATATGTGATTTGGCAGATGATGATGCCTGCAAGGCCTGTACACTAATGAGCAAATTCCATACATATAATTTGATAATAGTTATTTTTTAAAAAGTTGAATTAATATAAAACTAAAATACTTTAAAAGATGGTACTCGTTAACATGTATAGTTTAGTATCTCGTTTTGTCAGGATGTGTAGGAAATGCATTTTTATATGGTACATCCCTTGAAAAGTCCAGGATTGAAAATTTTTGCCCTCAACAGCCCCTCAGTGCAAGGGAAGAGTCAGAGACTCAATGAACGGGTCATCACTCAGAGTCCTACCGAAGAAGGTTCAGCATGAGGTCTGCTGTGTAGAAAATTTGCATGCAATGCAAACATGGCCCTTGCCTTGTTGGTGACTGCTGTGAGTGCCTTTACAATTAGCAACTTGGACATTGGGATGAATCCTGCGCAGAAATTTACAGAGCAGCGAATGTAATGCTATCCTGGGGTCCAGACTCGAACCCACCAATGATTTTTTTTTCTCAGCTCTTGTTATGAAAGTACTATTTGGATATGCTTTTTAAGGATTAGCTATGGCAGAAGTGAAAGAAATTAAGTTGTTTCCAATCTTTTTTTTCAACGCAAAACCGCCATGTTCAAAAGTATTGACAACCACAGGATGTTGCTTCTGCCAAAGTCTGGGATGCTATTTCAAAATTAGCTGGCAGAGTCACAAGGAGGTCCTTCAAGCCAGGTCAAGTTTGACTGATCTACATTAGGGAATTAAGAGAACTTTGCAAAACTTCAGTGGAATTTTATTTATTGAGTGAAGCCCTAGGTGTTCAACAGGACTGCTAACAGCCAGTCATTCCTGGAAGAAGCTATTGGTCAGGCTTGAGATATCTTACTTATGAGACAATTGGGAAATTTGTTGTAAATGCCCTTGATTTTTCTCTGTAAAGAAAAAGTTTATAAAATATTAACAATCATAGTGTAAAAATAGCTTGTACAGATTCACAAAAATCAATATTTCATTACAAATGCAATGTCAAAGGAATTCTCATGGAAGGTTTTGATTTGTTTTCTCTGTTTCAGATATTATCATGCTTTCAGAGGAAGTAACTGGATAAAGTTCAATGTGGATATGAATGGCTATTACATTGTGCATTATGAAAATGATGGATGGGATGCATTAATTAAACAATGAGAAAAAACCACACAGTCCTCAGCAGCAATGACCGAGCAACCTTATTAACAATGCCTTTCAGCTTGTGAGGTAAAAAATGTATCTTTTTGAGCTGGTCTCCATTTGTTCAGAGGATATTATGACACCAGCTCTTGTTGTTCAATCCTCTTGGATTTGAATTTTCTTAATTTCATAATTTTGCATTTCGTTTGGATCTGTCAGTGTAATTACGATTCACAGTATTTTTTAATGACTTGGATGATTGGATAGAAAGCTATATATTCAAGTACTCTGACGTTACAAAAATGATGATGTAAGTAGTTTAGATAAATACATAAAAAAACAATATTAAAAGGTTATGGCGGATTGTCAAAACTATGATGAATCAATTTTAATGTAGGTAAGTGGACCTGTACTTATTTAAGAGTACTTTACAGTGGTGTTAAACTGGAAATACTGGATGTTGAAAGAGATTTGGTGTCCATTTGCATGGATCATTACAAGTATCACAGTCAAGCAGAAAATAATTATTAAGGTGATGGAATGCAGGTCACTATGTCTGCCACAGCTAGCTGTTGTGCTATAACTGTACAAAGCCCTGGATCAATCACACCTCAGTACTGTGAGCTGCTCTGGGCACCACACCTTAGGAAGGACAAAGGAAATGCAGTATAGATTTACTAGAATAGAATGAAACTTGAGTGGCAAGGATTAAACTAATGAGAGTTGATTACAACAACTAAATCATGAGTGATTGAAAGGGCAGATGGGGAGACTGCTGGTTATGAATTGTGCTGCCACAGATAACAATTGACCAATAGGGTTTTGAATTTTTCAGCAGGTTGTGGTGTGGTGCTGATTGATACAAACCGGAACAATCCCAGGATAACTCTGTAACTTCACAGAAAGCAAAAGACAGCAGGTGCTGGAGTTTGGAACAAAAACAAAGTAGCACTGGAAATGTTGGGGTGAAGGGCTTATTTTGGTGCTATGTGACTCTCACTCTAAAGAGAAGGGAACATACACCATCTGACCTATTCAATGCTTTCAGCCTTTTTTCATTCTGATTTTTTTTCTGTAGACTGGTTGACAAAATTAATCAATAAATGCTTGCCTTTTACTTGGGCTTGGCAAACTTCTATTTTAATTGCAAAATATTGATATTGCGTTGGGCTCACAAAACAAAGGAAGATATTTCCGCTTTAGTAATCAGAATTCAATAATGTATGTACTCCAATAACTGAAACAAAAAAAGTGAGATATTTCGTACTTTTCATTTTTTTCCCTCATGAATGTAATGTTACTGCTAATTGAACACTGAGTTAAATTGGGTATGATTTATTGATTTTTTTGCATATTTGATTTATATTTTAATATGTGATTTGAAAAAGCTTTTAATGTTCTTGACAATTTGTCTGCCTGTGCACCCTCATTTTATGCAATCCTGAAGGTCCCAACTGATGAAAATCAAAATAAATGCCTCAGAGTAAACATATTTTATTTGTTAATTTTATTTAAAAAGTTGCATTCTGTCAAGCCTAGTTATATTTGGTATTTATTGCCTCTTGTTATTTCTTGGCACCCCATTTCTACCTGTAAGATTATTGCTTTACACAATTTCATTATTAGTGCAACTTGATGCAACTCAGTAACTTATTAACTTTTGTGTTCATTAGTGTAGGAAGGCTGCCACTTGACAAAGCCCTTGACTTGACACTATATCTGAGGAATGAAATCAGCACTATGCCAGTCTTCCAAGGCATGAATGAGCTCATACCCATATATAAGCTTATGGAGAGGAGGGAAATGGTGGAAATTGAAACTAAAATGAAGGTAAGATTATAGTGACTTTGAACTTCGAAATGATAGTTTGTACCTCTGCACAATTTTAGAAATTAATTTGTATAGTATATACCATGTTGCGTGTCTATCTGTAAAAGCCTTTAAAGATGCCGTTCAAACAAGTTTTTCTTAAATTCTAATCCACTGAGGGAAAATTTTCTAGGCTTCAGCAAACCTGGCCTGCAGAAACTGCTGTACATATATTTATAGTATTACATCTGGCCTTGGAGGAGCTGGAGAGTTTTCCCCAGGCTTACATGCTTCCTGTGATCTCCAACTCAGCCTGGATTTGTTCCTTGACTGTTTTACAACCAGTCCGTCATGCTGGCTGTAAGGAAAGATAGCTGCTGAGAAAAATTAATAAGATAATCTTGTCAGTTTCAGCAGAATGTATTGGAATTGGTTTATTATTGTCACCTGTACTGAGGTACAGTGAAAAACTTGTCTAGCATACTGATCGTACAGGTCAATTCATTACACAGCGCATTGAGGTAGTACAGGGTAAAAATAATAACAGAATACAGAGTAAAGTGTCACAGCTACAGGGAAGTGCGTTGCAGGTAGACAATAAGGTGCAAGGTCATAACAAGGTAGATTGTGAGGTCAAGAGTCCATCTCATCCTATAAGGGAACCGTTCAATAGTCTTATCACAGTGGGATAGAAGCTGTCCTTGAGTCCAAAGATTTCACCCCATTTTCTTTTTTTTTCACATTGAATCTGAGTTTAAATGTATTTCAGTTTAATGTGATGAGCAAGTGCTCTTACTATTGGTCATTGGCTTACTATCTTGTGGGTAAACACACTGTCAATCTAGATGTCAGAAGTGGTCTTGGTCTAGAGTGCAGTGTCACACTTCCTGCACACAGCAGTGCAAATGCAAAATACTGATAACCTCCATGTAAAAAAATAATGATTAAAAAAAAGTTTTATTCTCTCATTTCATCCAAGGCATACATAGTGGATTTATTTAAGAACCTGATTGATCAGCAGTCGTGGACCGACGACGGTTCGGTTTCAGAACGGTTGCTACGTAGTTCGCTTCTGGTATTTGCCTGTGTCCGCAAGTACCAGCCCTGTGTTGACAAAGCAGAGGAGTATTTCAGGAAATGGAAGGATTCCAATGGTACCTTGAGGTTGGTCCTAGATTACAGCTGGTAATAACTACAGTAATAGTCTGTGGTATAAATTATTGGATTTACGAGATTCTGAAGATTGGAGTGGGAATGAATTTTCTGTGGTACATGCTAAAAGTGAGATGGAGAAACCTATGTGCATGAAACTCAAACTCTGAATTTTGCTTCCATTGATTTAATATTTTAATTAAAGTTATAAGTTACACAGCAGATCCCAGGCATGAAGCGTGATGATTATCCCTTTTGGATATGTGATCCAGAGGCCTGGAGAAATGATTGGAATGCAAGCTCAGATCCCATTAGGGTGGTTTGAGAATTTGCACTCCTATTTTTTTTAAAAGAAACCTAGAAATGAAAAGCTATGGTCATTGAAAATAACCATAAAGTTTGTGTGTAATAAATCCAATGGGTTCAATAACTGTGAAAGAAGCCTGCCATTCTTAACCATTTATCCAGCTTCCAGAGTTATGTTGTTGACTCTTAGCCCTCTGAAGTGGTCTAATGGGTTGCTCAGTTGCATTAAGCAACTATAGAATCTTGGAATCAAAAAGAATTATGATTTGTAAACCACGAAAGCTGCAAAGTAGAAAACAGTATTTGAATAAAATCTGTTATGCCACTTGCCTATGATATAAGCATCATACCAAGCCATAACAAAAATAAGATATTTATTTATTAGTCACACGTATATCAAAACACACAGTGAAATGCGTCTTTTTGCGTTACTGAGAACGTGCTGGGGGGCAGCCTGCAAGTGTCGCCACTCTTCCGGCACCAACATAGCATGCCCACAGCTCCTAAACTGTACGTCGTTGGAATGTGGGAGGAAACCAGAGCACCCAGAGGAAACCCACACAGTCATGGGGAGAACGTACAAACTCCCTACAGACAGCAGGAATTGAACCAAGGTCGCTGGCGCTGTAATAGCGTTACGCTAACCACTATGCTACCGTGCCACCCAGTTCAGTCATCCCTTTGTGATACTCCTCATTGTTGGGGATATTGATCCAAAGACCAGGGAAGAAACAAACTGATACTGCCCTACGCAGGGAACCAAATGTAAAATTCAACATCCCAGATTCCTCCACCAGCATCATCGTCCCCGAGTATGTCCTGTTCCTCTTTTACAAAGTAATATGTAAGTTAATTCTGAGCAAATAGAGTCCTATAACTTTTTGTAACCATGTTTTCCCTGGTATTGGGAATTCCAGGCATATGTGCTTGAGGACACTAGTTGGCTGTTCACGTTCTTATCCTGAAATAAAGCGAAGTGATGGAGCATAAACAATGCATCTCTAAATCAGTAAATATGAAGAAGCCATGGTAAAGTGGAGGTGGTGGTAGGGGTTTGGAGTCTGATCTACATTCCAGATTTGTGGGATTTGTCAGATGGTTACCACAACTGCAAAATTCACTTTCAAGGAAAACCTAAGTCATGTAGGAAAATGATCATGGACTTGCTCAAAGTACCAGTCTGAGGGAGGCCTCAGTGACCTGGACTTGGGAGTCCTATGTTTTAAAGTACTCCACGGGCTTCACTTTGACATTGTTTTAAGGGAATAAAAGCCCAGAACTCAAGCAGTTACTATTGTAAAGACCATATGAGTACAGATGCTAAATTATTGAAATAACCCATTCGGTGTATAGCAGCATTGGAATCTCTGATGGTACTTGTCCTGGTTGATTTGACAAATTATCTGAATTGCAATAACTTAATGTGATTCTCTGAGTCTGTGAAAACCCTTTCAGAAAGCGGGCACCTGCTTTTGTTTTCCCTCAGTGTCCACCTGAAACAAATTCGCAGCTTGTTTTCAGCAAACCCTCTTTGCTGCCTTCGCTTTAGTCCTTTCGTTTTTGGTCCAGAAGCTTCCCCTGCAATTTGACCACTGCTCCTGCCTTCAGCCTT
Organism: Pristis pectinata; assembly: GCF_009764475.1. NCBI lineage: Eukaryota > Metazoa > Chordata > Chondrichthyes > Rhinopristiformes > Pristidae > Pristis > Pristis pectinata. The sequence goes on from NC_067411.1 coordinate 92,930,587, forward strand.
CTAATTCCAGCTGGGGCCTTCCAGCTGCAGCTGGGGCCTTCCAACTGCAGCTGTGGCCTTCCAGCTGGCTCTCTACCCTCTTAAACTTTCATTGAAATTTACCAATGTGAAATAGCACATGCTTTAATTTAGCTTCCCCTGAATTTGCAGAACTCTGTTCTCTCTAATCCAGTTCTGACAGCATTATCAAAACCACTGACAACAGGGAGACTTGTTACATGGTAGCAAGCCTTGCTGAGGATGAATCTCTCCTGGACCAAGACTCCATCACAGATCATGTAATGACCACTTCTCAATCTGTTACTAATGTCATCCTGTGCTGAAATCTCTCTTGTCCCGTTTGTCAGATGGCCAAGAGCTTGCACATCACTGTTTACCAATCCTCTTTAGCCCACTTTTATCTCTTTCCAGGATACTTTTATCTCTTTCCTGGTGGATCAGTTATTTCAACTGGCTCTAACCCATTGAACATAATTGGAGTATTCCAGCTGCTTTAATAAATAGAATGTCGCCAAACCTCTCTGATTTTTTTCAATGAACAATCTACTGCACCGGATGGTGTCTCTGTGGTGAAGGTGCAAATTTACCCCATTAATTTATCAGCTCCTTCCGCAGATGTTGTTTAGCCTTTTAATTGTTTACACAATTGACTTTTTTTTGTTTTCTGTTGAATTTAAAATTAGTAAATATTCATCTTTCCCTTCGTTTGACAGCTTACCCACTGATGTTGCAACAGCAATCTTTGCAGTTGGAGCCCAGACAGCAGAAGGATGGGACTTCCTACTTGAGAAATACAGACGCTCTCTCTTTAGTTCAGAGAAGAGCAAAATTAAGAGTGCCTTAACAAGCAGCAACAATACAGAGAAGCTCCAGTGGTAAATTACATAAAGCATTAAAATATATTTTCTTTGAATGGAAGCAACCTAAACTTGCGTGAATAAACTCCAAATTACTGTTTCTTAGTGAATATTGTAAATTCCTTGGGCAAGCTTTACTATTGTCAAGCACACTGTATATAGGGACAAGGATGATCCTGTAACATTCATTTCTGTACAATAGTGCGATTCAGTTGGCTGTCTTTTGCTCACTCCCGTGATTTGATTTGTTTTCTCATTTTTGGTTTCTCCATTACTCTTGGTAGTTTTCAGTATGTAAATTACTGTCTTTTTTTTAGGGGAGCTATTTAAGGGATAGATCATTCTAACTGACTGGTGGAAAAGCTAGTAATTAGCATTAACAGGGGATTAAAATAGAGAGTCCGAACAGTTAAGCAACATAATTGGAATCACTCAGCCTCAGCAGGTAGGTTTCCCAGTGTAGCTGCTGGGGTTCAGCCAGAAGTGGGTGCTCTGTGAGGAGACAAACTCTGGAGTGCAGTGGACTTGGTGGTGGTCACCAGTGAGGAAGTTAGTGACTTCCACCATCATGCTTGCTTTTCTGAGGGTCCCAAACACAAACATTTTAATGGAAGTTTTGGGCCATCTATTGTCAGTGTTGCAGATGAGTGTGGATGTAACTCACTAAACTAGGGACTGTGATTAATTGAATAATGGAAGAAAAGTCCTGGCGAATTTGTGCCCTTCAATAGCAGGCTCCATAAGAGCTTGGAGATCACTACCCTGATAGTCACAGAGGGCATTCAACATATGCTGCTGACTTTTCACCTTAACCCCCCTGTTAAGGGAGTTCTGGGTAGAGATCAACAAGGCTTAAAACCGGCACATTAAATGCTCCAACATCAAACAGATCTGATGATGTTTACATTAAATGACCTCCCATCAGGATGCAGACAAATGAATTAACATGGTATAAATTAACAAGTGGGAATGACAACTTGTTAAATTAGAATCATAGTTTTGTACTTGTAACTGAAAATATAACTAATTAGTTAGTGGGGTTAATTTGACAATAGAGATTATAATGGCAGTTCAATTACGTCACAGTAATTCAGCATTATTTGTCTGATTTATAAACATGAGACTAGTATCTGGGATAAACATTGATGTGTTGATTTAGGATTAAACTCATTAGGTGAATGAGCAGCCCCCAGCATTGGGTAACCATTCTGCTGAGTATATCATGACAATATAGTCATAATACAGTAGCATAGTAAATGGTTGGGAAGATGCTGATTTTAGATGGCACTTCCACAGAGCGGGTCAGCTTGTTCCTGCCTTCCATGCCTGCCCAGTGCAACACAGAATTCAGGAATGGGTTGGAGATCAGGTGCCAGTGCATTAAGTCCCCAGTTTTGCCATTCAAAGGCCAAGTACAAATGTACATTGGCGAGAGGACAGATAAACTTTGCACCTGGGTCCTCAGCTTTAAGCCAGGGATGGCTGGTGTATATAGTCCAATCCCATTTTCATTTAGGTGGGGTGGCTGACATTGATTGACAAGGTAAGTGCAGGTATATATTCCTCTTTCCAAAGTAAATTCTACCATTTTGTTGGTTAATTGGAAGAATCATGTTAAAGTAGTACAATCGTTTTAGTATCGATCACTTCATAAACTTGTATTAGTGTCTCACCTGACCTGGGTCTTCCATCTCTTGTTTTCCGATCAGGTTAATGGATCAAAGTTTGGAAGGTGATATTCTCAAAACACAGGATCTGCCTTATATCATTGTTTGGTCAGCAGAAACCCAAAAGGACATCGTCTTGCTTGGGAATTCTTTAAGAAGAACTGGGACAAGCTGGTTCAAAAGTAGGTCTCATCATCCAACTTCTATTACTTAATGGGAGAAGTTGCTTCTATTTTGAGAATAGAATCTAGGAGCATTTTTCTGTTGATGCAATCTATCTAATATAAGCACCTATCTTTGAGTTTTTGTTGCTGCTGAGAGAAGAGACAAGTTCACTGATGTTCTTTTGGCCAATCCCTAGAAAGCAAGGCAATATTTCATTCTTCATTAAAGAGACGGTCCAACCTTTGTTCAGGACTTCTCAATTTGTGTATCATCAAGAAGGAAGTGATTAACTTGTGGAAGGCATCTCAAATAATGCTTACCTAACATGCCCTTCATTGGTACTAAAACGCTCCGTACCATCATAGATATCTTTGTGATCTAACTCGTGCCTGTTCAAAGTGCTAAAACTATTCAACAGCTTGCGCTAGCCAATCAAAAATGTGTAGTATCTGCACTGAAATTTGCACTACAGTATGTGACCTCTGTGCCATTGTGTATGAGCAATTCTAACAAGTTACAAGAATGATTCATTAAGACAATATTGTGAAATAAACCAACTTGCATTTAACAGAAGCACAAAATTACACAGCATCTGTGGAAACAAAAACAGAGTTAATAGTATTTCTAGCATCTTTCAGATTTCAACCAGTGCAATGTTTTGCTTTTTTTAAAGTTCAAATGTTTTGGAATGTGCCTCTCTCAGAACTTAAAGTGCATACAAAATTTACTATGAGCTCATCATATATTTCTCTGCAAATGTATATTTGAATTTTTAAATTTAAATAACAATTGTGGATCTTGAACTGAAAAAAATATATAACTTTATGCTTTTCTTTAATCACAATCTATCAAAATGAGAGACAGTTTTCAACATTGTTTGATGATTGTTGCAGCCAAATATTCCATCTCAAGACAAAATACTCTTTTCATTCAATTTTTCAAAAATTCTGAATTCAGTCACCTGAGCAGGGGTTTCCCTCCTTGCATGATGGATGCTACCTCCTTGAAGCACCACCTCTTGAAGATGTCCTTGATGGCGGGGAGAGTTGTGCCCGTGATGGAGCTGGCTGAGTCTACAACCCTCTGCAGCCACTTCTGATCCTGCACGTTGCAGCCTCCATACCAGGCTGTGATGCAACCAGTCAGAATGCTCTCCACTGTACATCTGCAGAAATTTGTAAGAGCCTTTGGTGACATACCAAATCTCCTCAAACTCCTAACAAAGTGGAGCCACTGGCATGCCACCTTCGTGATTGGATCAATGTGTTGGGCCCAGGATAGATCCTCCGAGATGTTGACGCCCAGGGACTTGAAGCTGCCCACTTTTCCACCGCTGACCCCTCAATGAGGACTGGTGTGTGTTCTCCTGACTTTTCCTTCCTGAAATCCATGATCAATTCCTTGGTCTTGCTGACATTGAGTGCGAGGTTGTCTTTGTGACACCACTCAACCAGCCGATCTATCTCACTCCTGTACGCCTCATCACCATCTGAGATTCTACCAACAACAGTGGTGTGATCGGTGTATTTGTGGATGGCGTTTGAGCTGTGCCTAGCCACACAGTCTTGAATGTAGAGAGAGTAGAGCAGTGGGCTAAGCATGCATCCTTGAGGTGTGCCTGTGTTGATTGTCAGTGAGGAGGAGATGTTACTACCAATCCGCACTGGCTGTGGTCTCCTGATAAGGAAATTGAGGTTCCATTTGCAGAGGGAGCTACAGAGACCCAGGTCAAACATAGGCAAGGAAATCTCCTCCCTCAGCTGACGAGTCAGTGCTTTTGAACAGCACTTGGAAGAAGCGTTGAAAACACTGTGTGGGGACCTTCAATGTCCATCACCGTGAGTGGCTCAGTAGTGCCAGCACAGATGAGTTGGCCAGGTTCCTGAAGGACAGCTGCCAGACTGGTTCTGCAGCAAAAAGCAAGTGAACTAACATGGGATAAGCCCTTGACCTCATCCTCACCAATCCACCTGTGGCAGATGCATTTGTTAGCAGTGGTTGAACTGACCACCACACAATCCTTGTGTCCTGTCTTCACACCAAGGATACCTTCCACTTTTGTTGTGTGGCAACAAAGATGTGTCAAATGGGATGGGCTCACAAAAGATATCTTTATCTTTATTAGTCACGTGTACATCGAAACACACAGTGAAATGCATCTTTTGCGTAGAGTGTTCTGGGGGCAGTCCGCAAGTGTCGCCACGCTTCCGGCGCCAACATGCATGCTCACAACTTCCTAACCCGTACGTGGTTAGGAATGTGGGAGGAAACCGGAGCACCCGGAGGAAACCCATGCAGACACGGGGAGAACGTACAAACTCCTTACAGACAGTGGCCGGAACTGAACCCGGGTTGCTGGCGCTGTAAAGCATTATGGTAACCGCTACACTACCGTGTCTGCATGCGGTGGCATCTCATAAATCAGGCATCTGTGAGCAAAAAAATTGCATTATCATAGTCTCTTTCCTCATGGCCACCATTATTCTCAAGCCAGGATATCAACCCTGGCTCAATGAAGAGTGCAAAAGGGCATGCTGGAAACAATACCAGACATACCTTAAAATGCAATAAGGTGCTAGCCAAGTGAAGCTGCAGTGTTGGAGCTCTTTATGTTAAACAGCAGAAATAGCGTTCAATAGACATAGCTTGGCACTCCACTCCATCGGTTTTGAATTCAAAGGTCTACAGAACTACGTGAATTAGTCGTGAATAGAGGTGGACAACTAAACAGCAGATGAGAGGATGAGGCTTCAAGAATATCCCCATCCTCTGTGAAGGCATAGGAGTGCAAAGGAAAAGTATTTACAACCATAAGTACCAAATAGATACACCATTGCGCGCTTCTTCCTGAGATTCCCACCATCACAGAATCTGGTCTCCCAATAACTCGATTTACTCCACATGGTATTAAAAAGTAGCTGAGACCACTAAATTCAGCAAAGGCTATGGGACCACAAAATATCGCCGTCATAGTATTGAAGACCTGCACTCCAGAACTAGCGGTGTTTCTATCCAATACAATTCCAGCACAGTTGTAACATTTGCATCTACCTGAAACGATAAAGCTTGTCCAGCTGTGTGCCATCCACAAAAAGGAGGACAAATCCAATCCAGCTGATTACTGCCTTGTCAGTCTGCTCTCTTTGGCCAAGTGATAGAAGGTGTCATTGATGGTGCTGTCAAGTGGCACTTGCTCTCCAATAACCTGCTCCCTGATGCCCAGCTTGGGTTTTGCTAGGACCACTTGACTCTAAACCTCATCACAGCCTCGGTCCAAATATGGACCAAACAGCTAAATTCCAGAGATGAGGTGAGAATTACTGCATTTGACATCAAGGCAGCGTTTGACTGGGTTCAACAACAAGGAACCCTGGTAAAACTGAAGTTAATGGTATCAGAAGGAAAATATTCCAGTGGCTGGATGCAAATTGCCCACAATGGTTGCTGGAGGTCATTTCTCCGAGCCCCAGAACATCACTGCAGGGGAATCTCAAGTCAGTGTCCAGTGTTCTAGGCCCAGTCATCTTCAGCTGTTTCATCAGTGATCTTTCTTCCATCTTGAGGTCAAAAGTGGGGATGTTTGATGTTGATTGCATGATGTTCAATTCCATTTGCAACTTCTCAGAAAATGAAGCAGCCCAAGTCTGCATGCAGCAAGACCTAGACAACGTTTAGGCATTGGCTGATGTGTGGTATGTAACATTTGCACCATAAACGTGTCAGGCATCACTAATAGGAGAGTCTACCCACTGACCATTGATATTTTATGGCACTGCCTTTGTAGATTTGCCCACGAGCTACATCCTTCGAATCGCCTTTAACCAAAATCTCACTGGACCAGCTACGTGCATACCGTATTTACATGGGCAGGTCAGATGCTGATTACCCTCCGGCAAGGGATTCACTTCCTGACACCTCAAGGCCTTTCCACCATCAACAAGACACATTAGGAGTGTGAAGGAATTCTCCTCACTTGCCTGGATGAGTACTGTGCCAACAACTCTCAAAGAAGCTCAACACTTCCAAAACCCTTGGCCTTCACAATCAAGAAAGGCAAGGGCAGAAGTAATAGCTGGGCCTTAGTTGCTATTGAAATTCTCTGAAGTTATCCCAGCACCAAACCGGCCACTGGCCCATTGTGGGAACAGCTTCAGAACATCACCACCTGCAAGTTTCCCTCTGGGTCACACGTCACCCTGATTTGGAAACGTATCGTCATAGTTGGGTCTAAATCCTGTTACTCCCGACCAAAAGCACTGTGGGAGTACATACACCAAAAGGACTACAGATTTAAGAAGGCAGCTCACCACCTCTTTCTCCAGGGCAGCCAGATGTTTTGTGGTATGAGCTGGGAACAAGGTATTATGTGATATCTTTTTGGGTGTACTTCCCTTGCAACTGAATAATGCAGTTCCTTTCCAGTTCATTAGGTGGCACAGTTCGGTGGCAATGCAAGCTCTTTTGCTGGAGGACAGGGAGAGAACACTACTGGGAACAAGAGCCATCTGTTGCTCTCACCAACATTCTCCCCTCTTTTCTCCTGTGACATTTGAGGCTTTTTCATGTCCCTTGCTTGTGCCAATTTCTGTGGACAGTTCAAACTACTATAATTAGTGTTGTCTAGGTCTAACCAAAGAGCAACGTGGGAATCTTCATTATCTCCCTATCAGTCTGGTCATTGCATCGTTGAATAATTTCACGTGGGTAAATATAGGAACAAGGTAAGCCATTACAGGGTGAACATTCATGAGTAATTTTACTGTGTTCCTCCAAGATTGATTGATCCTAATACCACCTGTCCTCAGCTGCCTTGGATAGAGAATTCAAAAGATTCATGCTCCTCTTGAAGAAATTTCTTCATCATCACATTTCTGGCTGGGATGTTATTTTAAATTATGATCAGTGGTTTTGGACACTCCTGCCAGGGGGAAACATCATCTCTGAATCTAACTTGTCAAGCCCCATAAGAATTTTGTATATTTCAGTGAAGTCCACATCTCATTCTTCTAGATTCAAAAGAGTAGAACTCCAGTTTGCTTAATTTCTTCTCATTCACAAACTAGCCATGAGGGTAGTCAGTCCGGTTTACTGCACTCCCTCTACACAAATATATCCTACCTTGGGCGTGGAGAACAGACCTGTCCACAGTATTCCAGATTTGGTCTCACCAGAGCCCTTTATTGTTGGAGTAAGTTGTCCCTACTCCTCTGCTCAAATCTTCTTGCAATAAAGACCAACATACTGCTTCCTTTCCTAATTGCTTGCTGTGCCTGGGATTTGTGTATAAGAATGTCCAGGTTCCTCTCAACACCAACACCTTTCAGGCTGTCACCATTTCAAAAAAACATTCTACCTTTCTATTATTGCATCAAAGTGGATGATCTCACATTTTCCACATGCATTCTACCCTCTCACGTCTGTGCCAATTCACTTTACTTGTCTATACCTCCTTGGCGTCTCTCTGTATCTTGCCCACAGCTCATTTAGCCACTTAAGCTTTGTATCATCATCAAGTTAACTTCTGATATACTTAATCCCCCTGTCCAAACTAGAGTTCTACTCTTCAATCTAGAAGAATGAGATGATTTCTGATCCCTACGGAGCCCCACTAGTTACAGCCTCCCAAGAGGAATATGAACATTCATTCCCACTCTTGTTTTCTGTCCGTTAACCAATTATTAGTCCATGCCAGTCTATTGCACCTAGGACCATGGCCTTTTATTTTGTTAAATAATCTCTTGCATGGCAGGCACCTTGTTGAAAACCTACTGAAAATCCAAATGCACCATGTCAACTGGTTTGGCTTGATCCAACTTGGTTGCACCCTCGGGGGAAAAAGCTCCTATAGAATTGTCACATATTATTTCCTTTTTATAAATGAAAATCTAAAAGTTGTAGACACTAGAAATCTAACATCAACTGGTCATGCAGTTCTGCTGAGTGTCAGAGTTCTGATGGAGGATCTCAGATCAAAAAAAAATTAATTCTTTCCACAGGGAGTCCCTGACCTGCTGAGCATTTTCTGTCTTTATTCCTTTTCATAAATCCATGTTTGACTGCCTGATTCCATGAAAACTTCCTGACAATCCTATTTACCACTTCCGTAGGGAAATAATGGGGAGTGGAAACCAAGATGGCAGTACAAAAGGCCACACGTTGGATAACATACCACGTAGAAAGCATTGAAGGTAGATTGTTAGATTTGGAATGTAGGTTCGTGAGTTTTTGTGTGTAGTGAGAGAAGTTTTGGGTGCAGAAAGCCAGGCAGAGGTCACATGGAGAGAGACTATGACACATCGGTTAATTTTATATGTTCTCAGAAGGAGAAGAGCCAGTGTGCAGCTGCATCCTGTGCCAAAGAGCGGTGTCCAGAGATTAGTGCCATGTTTCCAAAATCAGCCTTGAACTGTTCAATAACTGAGCGTCTATAGTCCTCTGAGTTAGAGAATTCCTAGAATTGACAAACCTCTGAATGAAGACATTTCTCCATGTCTCTGTTCTAAATAGACAGTCCCAGAGTCAGTGACCCCAGGTTCTTGACTGTTTGGCAGAGGAGAAAAATTCCAGTCAATCCCACTAGGAAACTTGTATGTTTCAATGAGATCACTCCTCATTCTTTTAAATTCCAAAGAGCTTTTGTGTTGTTCTAGCTAAAGTGGGTAATCTGACATCTTCCTTAGTTAGACTCCCTCTGCCATCTTACGGGCCACAACATTTATCCTATTCATATCTCTTTCCAGACTCTCTGCATTTTTCCCACATAGTTTTTAATCACCAGCAAAGCTCTACATTAGTCTTTTGTCTCTTCATCTATCATTTATCTAGATTATAAACAGCTGAGACTATGATCCAGATTCCTATGGCAACCACCAATTTGAAAATGACTCATTATGTTCTTTGACCAACTCTTATTTTACACAGCCGCTTTTTACTTGACATCTTATGAAATGTTTCTTGGAAATTGTCCCGATCCTTGGGTTTGCAATTCTTCTTGACAACATTATTAGGATCTTATTTAATCTAATACTCTCCTTAATTTCTTAGGGCACCTGGGCTAATGCCAGAGAGTTTTAGGTTCTTTTGAATTTTTTATTTTTCATTTGTTAGATCAATTGAGAATAATGAAAGATTTCTTTTAGCTGTTTGCCTTTGTTTATCTACTGGCAAAACTTTTAATCTCATTTCCCAATCTAATGTCAACAATTTGCCCTCCTACTCATGTAATTGACTTATTTGAATTCAAGACCAGTTTCTTTCTGATAAAATGACAAGGGTTTACTGGGTGAAGGGGGTTGCTTTCTAAACTTAGAAACATCGTGAACATGTTGCGAGGTTTCTATGACAAGTAATGACATCATTTAAAAAATATTATTTATTTCATTCATCCTAAGGTTTGAACTCGGTTCACATTCAATTGCTTTTACTGTTGACTGGTGTTCTCTCCCACTATTCAACAAGACTCCATCTTGAAGAGGTAAGTAAATGGCCAAAATTGTAAGAAATGCTATTTATGTTACTGTTTTATTATAAATGTTGTTACATAATTGTTTGTAAATCAAAATGCACATCTATATAAAAATAGAGAAGCATTCATTTGTTATCGTTTTAACTCTCTTGCCTCAGAATCAGTTCACATCACAGATAAAAGCAACGTAACTATTCAGCAATGCAAAACCCATATTCTACTTCTGTAAAGTCTCTTGTCTTCTAATTTCCCACGTCTCCGTTCCCAAAGACCTGATACTGCTGCCGTAGGCTTCTGATAGATGTCAGCAGATCTCTCGTATCATATTCAAATGTTGCTTTTCATATGATATGAATCATTCTCTCCCTCGTCTTAACACACATACAGACACACACACACACATATTTCTGCCCTTGTGTAGAAGCATTGCAAACTCACACTCACACCTTTTCTAGCTGGCATTGTTGTTCCCCTCCTGGCCTTTGATTTCTGAGTCTCAATACACATTGATACTTTGACTGTGATCAGCTTATTCTGCATAAAACTGAAGATAACATAATGATTACTTTATCTTTAAGACATTGTTCTACAACTGATCTACTAATGGAACTTAGAAACAAAGGACTGCAGATGCTGGAATCTAGATGAAAAACACGATGATGCTGGAGGATCTCAGCAGGCCAGGCAGCATCCGTGGAGAAAAGCAGATGTTTCAGGTAAGGACCAGGACCACCACCTCCTGAGAAGGGTCCTGACCCGAAACGTTGACCGCCTGCTTTTCTCCATGGATTCTGCCTGGCCTGCTGAGTTCCTCCAGCCTCAATGTGTTTTTCTACTAGTGGAACTGCAATGTTTACTGAAGCATCTTCAGTTATTTCTCTCTCCTGATCTCCCTTCCCCATTTGTGCTGCTCTTTTGAATCAGCACAGTTTCCAGATGAAAAGAAATGGAACAGATCACAAAATGTGACTTTGCAGAAATATGGTATCAGTGTCTGTGCCTGTTTAAAAACAAAAGTGCTGCACTTAGTTGTTTAATGGTTTGCAGAAGACTGTTGATTTACATTTGTTTTATTTTAATCAGTTCTTTATTTTGATCCTTTGTTCTCAATGAAAAGGAGAAATCGCCATTACTTTTGTTTCGTAGGTCCAAAGATTTTTTGGATCTTTGGAGGACAATGGTTCACAGCTCCGGTGTGTTCAACAGGCAACTGAAGCAATGAGGAGAACATCCAGTGGATGGACAAGAACCTTGATAAGATCAGTACTTGGTTGGAGAACTTAAAACCTGTTGACTAATTCAATGGCAATATCCATTAAACACACACTGGACATGCACAGTGATGTTGAATATGGTGCAGAGCTTATTTTGATATCATTTACAAAAAAAAAATTGACTATGCATAGAAACCCACAACGATGCAGGCCGTGCACACTGAAGCAGGCCTTGACTGGAGGCTTGAGGCCTACTTCAGTGTTTTTTTTAAAGGACACCAACCTCATCTAGTTGACTGCAAATGAAATTGGAGGTTCTTTTCCTTTCTTAGAAGGGGATGGGAGCAATTACTAATTGCCATTCTCAGGCCCCACTGATCCTTTCTCTCCCCCACTCCCCTGCTAATTGTTTCATTAACTACCAATTCTTTACTGAGGTATTCCCTTGCGCTAACCAAAAATCCCTCCTGATCTCCCTGATCATTATCTCCAGGATCCCCCTTCCTCTGAAATATCCTTTCACCTCCAATCCACTCCCAAACTTACTTCTTCCAAGAGCTCCACTTTCCGTGTAGGTTAGAAAAGATCCTTTGTGCATGGCCTGTTCCATGGTCCATGTATTTTGTGCCTCGCGTGCATTGGAATATTAGTGGCAGATGGCTCGAACCAAACTGGTGGCAGTGCCACGTTAGTGCACTACCGTGCCTGCAGTACCGCGACCTGCAAGAGAGTCCTTTGGAGCTTTTCCACGGGTTGGTTCGCGGCCGACGTCTGACAACTGTCAATGCCCCTTCACGTCTCATTGAAGCACCCCAGGGCTCCCCTTCGGCGATAGACTGAGTGACAGAGAACACAACGTTGCTAAGTACTGGATGTCGATAAGTATCACTGAGAACTACATGCAAACGTGAGCTCGATTTTACCAGGGAAGTGTTAATGAGAGAGTTTGGGTTTTTGGTCTTGTTTCTTTTAATTTGGGTTGGATTGATTTGTGGTTAGAACTGTAGTTTCCTTTGCGTTTAGTTATTTTAGTTGGGTCAAGTAAAGTTACTCAAACTTCTTGTGAAATTGTGGGTGTCTTTCGTTACCGATTCTGTCGTTTGAAAGGAACCTGAGTCCGGTTTTAGTACGGTGCAGGGCAGGGTAGTGGTAGCAGTTAGCGTAACGCTATTACAGCGCCAGTGACCCAGGTTCAAATCTGGCCACTGTCTGAAAAGGAGTTTTGTACATTCTCCCCGTGTCTGCGTGGTTTCCTCCGGGTGCTCTGGTTTCCTCCCCACATTCCAAAGACGTGTGGATTAGGAAATTGTGGGCATGCTATGTTGGTGCCGGAAGCATGGTGACACTTGTGGGCTGCCCCCAGGACATTCTGCACAAAGATGTATTTCACTGTGTGTTTTGATGTACATGTAGACTAATAAAGATATCTGCTCTTATCTAACAGGCACTTTCAGGCCTGTGACAATTTCTAGAACATTGATTCTTTCTGGAAGACATCTGGGCCAGAAATTCTTGTCATATGGTGCAAGGTTTTTAATATGCGACAACCGTTTGTTTTTATTAGAAAAGGAATTGGTTAATTGCACTTACCACTTGTGTGAGCATGGAACATTTTGATAAATTGTAGTATGTTGCTTAGTGCTTTGATGTCTTCCCAGTAACAACCTTATTAATAGAATCAATGGTTAGAAGGGGTTATTATAACATAGATATAGTGAGATGTGTTACTGACAGTGCAGTTGTGTTGGGATCTTCGCCTCAATTGAGCATTGAGTTGCCCCATAGCTGGTGTCGTCATGCTGGATGAGTGAAAGTGGCTGTCAGCACAGGGCTGAATCCTGACCAGTACTGAGATTGTGGGTCACTACTGTTGACTAACAGACCAGCAGGTCCTTCTGTCCCTCTCAGCATCTCTTAGTGAATGTGGTGAGGCTGCTGTTTTCGCCCTGCCTTTTGTTTGGCTGCTTAGCTCTCAGCAGCCCAGTGAACTTGTTTCCATGCAGGGACATCTGGGCTGGGTTGAGCTGCTTCCATCGGATCAACAGGAGGTGATGAGAGAGACTGTGGGATCCAGGCAGACTGTTTGTGAGCATGGTGCTGCCAGTCCTCAGCAATGGCCTTTCCCACTGCGTCAGCTGGGTGCGGGCCTGAGCCCATACCTCAGTGCTGCTGGCCCTGGCCTGCTCAACAATAGGCTGCACGGACAGCCTCTCCACACCAAACCATGGGCGATTCATTGCTGGGCAAGCAGCAGCAGAGAGCAGGGATTTACACAGGGTCCACGGCAGCCTGAGCTGTCAGAATGGAACCATTCATGAGGGTTTTCAGTAAATCCCTGAGCTTCTGTACAGCCAGTCTGTCCCTGGTAGTGTGTAAATTGTAAAGCAACATCTGTGGCTTACTTAATAACTAGGGAGTTCATCCAGTGACCTGGCCAACATTTATCACTCAAGCAACATCACCAAAATAGATGATCTGCTCATTATCACACTGCTGTTACTGAGACCTTTTGTGTGAATTGTCTGCTGTGTTTTCTGCATTATGATGTGACTTCATTTCTAAAGTACTTAATTGGTTGTGAAGCGTGTGGGGCACCCAGAGGTCGTGAACCACAGTTTAATTCAAGATTTTTTTTATATGAGATGACTCACTGAAATTTTACTAGTTGGCATTTGTGAAATAAACGTGTGTTCAACCTTAACAATGTTGAACTTCTATTTGTGCGATCCTTGGTTTGTTATTTAATCCTGTAAATTGAACTTTAATAAGTATCTTATAGGAATGTTGCATACAAATTGGTTTACGGTTTTTGCAGTTTTAATTAATTTCAGCATTTGATAATTTAAATTGAAAGAATATGATAAATTTTAAAATCAAAATATATCTTGGATTGTGAAATTAACTTTACTTGCCAAATGATCTGATCACTAATATTTACTTTGTATTTTTGGTCAATGAAAATTGGTGTTGTTAGTTTTAGAGCAGGGCATCTCAATCGAACAACTGAAAGGCCTCCTCAACATTGGTGAGACCAAACGCAGACGAGGTGACCATTCTGTAGAACACCTGCGCTCTGCCTGTAACCGCGATCTGCATCTCCCCGTTGCCAATCACTTCAACTCCCCCTCCCACTCTATCACAGATATGTTAGTCCTCGGCCTCCTCCACTGCCAGGAGAAGTCCAGGCGCAAACTGGAGGAACAGCACCTCATTTTCCGTCTTGGAACCTTGCAGCCTAACGGCTATGAACATCGAATTCTCCAGCTTTAAGTAATCCCCCCCTCCCCCCACCCCCACCCCCACCCCCACCATGCTTCTCTTCTTCCTTTCCCAGCCTCTTTTTTCCCTCTCTCTCCATACCTTTGACCCATCCCCCCGGTGGATCTGCTCTCCCCTCCTCCCCCGCACCTGCCTATCACTACCTCTTACCTGCATCTACCTATCACCACCTTGTACCCACCCCGCCTGCCCCTCTTCTGTCCACCTATCACTGCTCTTGCTTTCCCTCATATATTGGGCTTCCCCTTTTCCTATCTTCAGTCCTGAAGAAGGGTCCTGACCCAAGATGTTTAACCGCCTGCTTTTCTCCACGGATGCTGCCTGGCCTGCTGTGTTCCTCCAGCATCATCGTGTTTTTCATCATGGAAGGTCCAGCGCGCATTTCCACAGTGGCTTCAGGTCGATGCCCATATTAAATATCCAACAGAATTTACTATTCACCTTTGATGCTCAGCTTAAGGTCAGTTGGAATATTATTTTCTATTTGGTTTGTATTCATTCACCAATTCTGCTTCTAAATGGAATCAATGTGGAGAATAAATTTTAAAAAGTGAGAAGTTTTTATTCTTCTATAGGATGTATGTGTATTTATAGCTCATCCTTAAAGCCCCAGAGTACCGTCTTTTTGAGCAGATGCTGTTTATCTGATCAAGGAGCTCCAGAGGGCTGTGAGAAGGGAATTCCATCATTTTGACCTAATAGTTATGAAGGAACAGTAATATATTTCTGTATAATTTATGGTATATGACTTGCAAGTAGTGGCATTTGCATGTACCTACTGCTCTTTTGGATTAGGTTTGGGATAGGTTTGAGGTGATGTCAAAAAACCCTTCTCGATTGCTGCAGTGCATCTTCCGGATGGGGTACGCTGTGGCACGTTAGCGTAGCGGTTAGTATAGTGCTATCACAGCACCAGCGACCCGGGTTCAATTCCTGCCGCTGTCTGTAAGGAGTTCGTACGTTCTCCTCGTGTCTGCGTGGGTTTCCTCCGGGTGCTCTGGTTTCCTCCCACATTCCAAAGACATACAGTTTAGGAGCTGTGGGCGTGCTATGTTGGTGCTGGAAGAGTGGCGACACTTGCGGGCTGCCCCCAGCACATTCTCAGTAATGCAAAAAGATGCATTTCACTGTGTGTTTCATGTACATGTGACTAATAAATATATTATTATCTGTGTGGAGGAGGGAGTGAATGTACAGAGTGCTAGTTGAGCAGGCTGTTGTGAAGTGGATGATGCACAGTTATCCAAGTGTTGAAGAAGTTCACTCATCCAGGCAACAGGGACTATTTTACCATACTCCTGAAATGTGTCTGGTAGGCAATGGAAAGCAGTAAGGTGGTGAGTGGTTTGCCAATGAGCTTTCTCTCATTAACATTAATTTTGTTAGAACTCTTTGATGCACACTAACAAAATTACTTTCATCTTGCCTCTGAGATTCAGCTCTTGTCCCTGTTTGGACCAAGGCTGCAATGAGGGATGGAATCAAGTTGTCCTGGTGGAACACATGGTGATTAATCGAAAATCATAAGTACTTTTATTTCCGTGCAATGAATTTCTATTATTGGCTAAAATGATTTGTCCAGAACTTATGATAAAGATAATATCTTACTAACGGGAAGACCAGGCAATGACTCAGCACTGGACCCAAGTCTTTGAACATCAAATTAATGAGCAACCACTGAGATGGTCTTCATCTGTGTAGCAGGTGGCTGAAAATTTAAAAAGATGTTTTTTTTTTGTGTGCCTCCCTGATGTAAGCTCCATATATGTGACAATCCACATTAATGACAATCACACTTTTTACGGTCATTGCATTTTAATTTTAGATTCTCTTTGTACCCATGTGACATAATACACCCGAGTCATAAAGTAGAATAGTTGAGACTCAAACACAATGTTTCATGCTGTGCTGCATTAGGACAAATGTAATCCATCCCAGAAGCTTTGTTCAGGCCTTTTTAGTCAAGTTCAATGTTAATGTTCATTTTCCGTAGTACCCTTAACATTGCCGAATGTTCCAAGGCACTTCACAGGAGTTTATTAAACAAGGTTTGACACCAAGTCACATAAGATTACATTAGGACATGTGAACAAGATTGTATTCAAAGTAATGTATTTAAGGAGCATCTCAGAGGGAGCAGAACTGTTCTGCTAATGAATTTCAGTGGTCAGAAGGTATGGGTGCCAGTGATTGTAATCCCTGATTTTAATCCCTCTAAGTGACCAGAATTAGAGAAGCACATCTGGTAGGGTTGCAGGATGAGGAGGGCCAAGGCCAGATAGGAGCCTGAAAATCAGGAGCATTTTCAAACTCATAGTTCCAGATGTAGTGCCAATGAAAGTCAGTGAACCTGTAGTTAATCATGGGGTCTGGTGAGTTAGAATTTGGGCAAAGAGTTTTTGTAATGAGCTAAGGTTTTTGTAAACTTGGAAGACAGAACCTGGCCAAGGGAGAGAAGCAGCACAGCTGGGGCAGGGTGGAGTCAGACATGGTTACAACATTAGGCCATTCTCTTCATGGCACAACTATGTTGGCAGAAGCTTATCCCAGGATCAAATGTAACACCAAGGTTATGGATAGTCTGGTTTAGGCATAGACAGTTCCCAGGGAAAGGAATTCAATACTGTGCGTAGTCTTGAGACATTTCCTGATTCAGACAAAGAAATCTAACTGAACTTCAACAAATGTCACACAGCATCAAAAATGTAACACTAATTATTTTACAGTATATATTAGTGGTAAACATTTCCTACAAACATTCCATCCTTCCCACTTAGAAAAAGAATTTTAAATATATAAATCCAGTTCAGGAATCTTCAGAGAGAGTGTAATATTTCATACAATGCTGTAAAGCTAAGTTCTAAAGTTGATTGTTCATAAAGCTCCCCACAAAGTGATACAGCAGCTCTTTGGAAAATTGATTGGAAACCACAGATATTTATACAGAAGCATATTCCCAATGGAAAAAACAAACGTGCACAGTGGTCAGTTGTAAACCAGGACCTGTAAAGGAAGAAGACAGGTCATTTTATTAAATTACAAAAGTAAATGGGGCAAACACTAAGAGATTCCTGCTGACCTGCCAGTACATATATGAATGCACCAGGGAAATGGTATACTCTACCAGCTCTACAATTTCTCTAGAGCTTACTCTGGTCTTAATATGAAAAGTACTGATGTGTGAGAGAGAGGGGAAAATGTCCAAAAAATTAAGTAGCTATCTCTTTGAACAGAGGGATGAAAATGCCAGATTCATTACTTCAAAATGCACTTGTCGAACAGCCCTTTACGAAAAACTAGATATGCATATGAGAGAGTAGCAGAGGGTTATGCTGATGACAACAGATCAAGCAGGGTGGGTCGGAGGATTCAGTAACAAATGCCTGCATGGAATTATCAGTGCAAGGTCGTAGTTGCTGAATGAACAAGGATTAAAATGTGTTATGTACTCTAATTTTCATATGCGGTGAAATTGACAGATTAGAGATCAATGTACATGCAGCAGAAGAGATAAATATTATCCTTCAGCATTTTTACCTGCAGAAAGTACTAGAGAGATTAAAAGGATCATAACCCACCAAATCCCCTCTCAGTCTTTATCCCAGGGCTCAAAAGAGATGACTGCAGAGACGTGGATGCATTAATCATGATCTTCCAAAATTCCTGGATTCTGGACTATTCCCAGCAGATTGGTGGGAGTAAATGTGACACTACTAAAAAAAAGAATGAAGGGAGAGATGTATTAGACCTCACCTAAGTTGTAGGAAAAGTGCTGGATTCTATTGTTTAAGATAAAAGGACACTTAAATAACAACGTGATTAGATCAGGAGTCAGTGTGATTTTACAAAAGAAAATAGCATTTGGCAAATTGAATCATGTTGTTTCAAGAATGCAACTAGCAAAGTGGATAAGTTGGAACCAATGGCTATAGTTAACCACATAAAATATATCACATATAGTATAGGACCACAAGTTTAAATGCAGAGGATTGGTTTATAGGCAGAAATAGTAGGGACGTAATCAGGTCTTTCTTGGAATAGTTGTCTGTTACAAATTGGATAATACAGGGATTGAGCCATAAACTTTATTTACATAAATGCCTTGGATACATTTTTTTTTTCATTCAAGTTTATTGATGATATGAAACTAGGTGAGCGGGTGAATGGTGAGGGAGACGTGGAGTATACAAAATAACACAGGTCAAGCATGAGGACAAAGTGGCACCTTATATGGTCATAGAGCATGGGTACAGGCCCTTCGGCCCAAACCGGTCCATGCCAGCCACGGTGCCCACCCAGCTAGTCCCAATTTCCCTGCGTTCGGCCCATATCCCTCCAAGGCCCCGCCCCTATCCAAGTGCTTCTTAAATGACACTATTGTACCTGCCTCAACCACTTCTTCTGCAGCTCGATCATATACTCACCACCCTTGCATGGAAAAAGTTGTCCCTCAGGTCCCTTTTAAATCTTTCCCCTATCAGCCTAAATCTATGCCCTCTAGTTTTAGACTCCCCTACCCTGGGGAAAAGACTGTTATCGTACACCTTATGGAGTTACAATGTGTGCAAGTATCAGGAGATCCGCTTTGGTAGGAAGAAAGAAGCAGAAAATACCTTAAAAGTGGTGAGAAACTAATAATTTATTTCTTGTAGAGAGTGTGCATCTGAGTCAGGAGATATGGAGAGTTTGCGTGCAGTTATAGCAATGAATTAGAAAGGTAAGTGGTACAGTGGCCATTTCTGCAATGGGTTTGCTACTTTTTAAAAAAAGCCTTCTTGAGACTGTGTCGAACTTGAGAGAACAGATATGGAGTGGAGTGCAGGTTGTAGGGCAAGTATGATGGATCTGGAGAAACTTCATTGTATTTCCTCTATCACAACTATATCCTTCCTTGGATGCAGAGACCAACAGTACACAATAAGACAGATGGAGTCACTCCAGGGTCCTGGAAGGGCAGGCTCACAGGAGAACCTTCATTACCTCGAGGGCTGCAAACCTCTACCTCAGTTGGGTTGTGGATGCTCAGTTATTGAGTATATTCAAGGCTGATTTCAATAGATTTTTGGACATTGTCGATCATGGAATGGAGTACAGGATCAACTGTGACCTGGTTGAATGCCTGAGGATGGCTTACTCCTGTCTCTGTTCCATACCCTCAAGGTGCTTGCAAATTATATCCTTTCCTCAAGAAAAACCCCTCTGCCCATCCCATCTATCACCTGTTTTTCTTCTCTGGTTTATCCTCTCTTGCTGCTTGCATAGTACAAAACAGCCCTTGGCAAAGCTATGAATAGGTTTTGACTATGGCACATCATCCTTCATTTTTCAAACACTCTGCAACCTTTGACATGGTCAGTCACGCTATATTCCTTCAGCACTTACCTGTAGCTGTGACACTTTACCCTGTATTCTGTTATTGGCTTTATCCTATACTACCTCAATGCACCGTGTAATGAACTGATCTGTACGATCGGTATGCAAGACAAGTTTTTCAGCGTACCTCGGTACAAGTGACAATAATAAACCAATACCACTTCTTTCAGTTTTATCATCTCGCTTGATGCTATTGCTCACATCTGGTTTCACTATCACCCAATGGCTTCTTTTCCAGTCCCATCAAGAATTCATCTCTATGCTACATCCCTTGTCTAAATGGGGTCCCATCTACATACACTCTTTCTCTTTTCTAAATCCTTTCACTGTGTCTGTGCTTTCAGGCTGCTTATTCAGTTTGTCTTAAAGGTCTGTCAATTTCTTCCAGCAGGCAGGATTTAGTGTAGGAACTGGCCTTTCCTTGTAGAAGCAGGAGGAATACTTCCTTTGCACTTAGCCCTATGGAGATGTTTGTTGAAGGCCTTAGACCCTGATATGTTTTCCTGAGCAGTGGCAAGTAACATGCCACTGAATCTGAATGGCATCATAAGATCCAGCGTGTTTAATGAAATGTCTGCTGAGACAGAGTCAAATCACTCACCTAACAAAAAAGGAAACAAGCTAAAGCAGTAGCAAGCAAGGCAGGGCAAGAACTTTGTCAGTGAATTTAAAATTTCCCTAATAATTGTAGACTTGAAAAAATATAAAAATTAAGAATAATGATTAACATGAATGGTTTGTCGTGTTGTCACAACAGTATGTTTGCAATTAAATAAAACCAAAATTACAGTTTTAAAAGCAATGGGTTTGCAGGAAGTTTGAAAACTTGAGTCTCTGGGAGGTTCATATTTGTTTCTTGATCTTTCTGTTCTGGCTTTTTGCCTCTCTATTATGGAAGACATCAATATCCAATCTCTGCATGGACGTTAAAGTAACAGATCTGCATACAATCTTAAAATTGATGAATAGAGTTACCTGTTTTGCTAACTTTAGTGTTTACGGGCTTTCTTTGTATCAGATTTAGCAGCAGGTTTCTCTTTTGTCTGTTTTGAAGAACAAATAAGAATAAAATGAATTTTACAATGAGTTCACAATATGCAGCTAAGTAAAGTACACAACTTCTATTCAGATCTTTCTGTTCCCCAAAATGAAGCAGAAAGATGCAGTTTTTGACTCTTATGCCTATTCCAACTTTACAAACTTTACATGAGTCAAAAAAAATTGTTGAAAAAGCACAGTCCTGGGCCTTTGCCATGTTTATGCAAACACCATAGCCTGCCTAAAATAATTAGGGAATATCTATTTGCAGTCTTTATTCTTCTCTGATGAGGGATGTGGTCTTGGCCATTTAGTAACCTGAAAGCAGCAAGTTTGATTGATCCTGGACACTGCCGATTTTGGCAGCAGAGCAGGAGGTCAGACATACTGGCATCTGACATCCCCGTGTGGAAGTCAGAGACAAGTTGACCCATGAAGAAGATGTTACCAGTGACACTCTGTGGAATGATCATCCAAAGTATAGTTGAATCGGTAATAAAACAGCTGTAAGGGAAATCCACCCAATTACTATTTAACAGCTTAAATTAATGAATGAAAGATTGTGTAAGCCTCTTTACATGCTATTTACTTGACTTTCCTCTTTTGAATACATTCTATACAATAAAGGGAATCAATTCTGGTTGGCATTTGCAATAGGTACTGTGGACAGAATGAATGTGCTTTAAATTCTATGAAGCTATTCCTTATGAAAGCGATGAGCTCCTGGAAAACATTCCGCTAAGCAAAAGTTGATAAATGAAGACTCTAAGTGAAATGCATTTAGGTACAGTGTATTCCTCTGGGAACAGTTGTCAATGATGTTATAGTGAAAATTTATAAATCAATTGGTTGTTACTGTCATTCAAGTTTTGTTGCACGTGTGAAGTCAATTCCAGCATGGAAAACTCAAGTAAAATAATCTGTTAAAACACCAGGATTGAGGGGGTGAACGACCTACTCTTCATTACATTGGTAAAAATGAAAAATAAGGGAAATGGAGTAAAGAACTGTGGGGAAAGTGTCTACAGTCTGGTGCCTGAAAGATAAGCAGCATACAAGTAGTATGCAGCTTGGAACATAGAATGTATAATAATATCATCTCTGGATAGGGAGCGAGACTAACTGGATTTAGGAAGAAAATATATCTATAGTTAAACCAGTAATAAATACACACTCAAAGGAATGAAAGCTGTTGCTGCATTAATTATTCTGGTAAATTCTTTAGAAATGCATCCTTTTAACAAATAAGCAGTACTCTAATTACATTTACTACTTTATTCAGCATGCATTACAGCTTCCCCCCAGGTAACGGCTGGGTTCTGTTCTGTTTGTAACCCGGCAGAAGATGCCTGGCAGCAGCCAGTCTCCTAAATGCTTGCTCGTATGTGTGGGCTGTACATAAATCGGGCATTTGCAACCTGGGGAGGATCTGTATACTGTCTGAAAAAGAAGCTGGCAGTTTAAAACATGGAACACGTACAGGAAGTGGTGGCAATGAGGCCTACCTCCTTCTGTTTGGAGATCTGTGAGGCTGAAGAAGAGTCGAAATCTGATGAAAGATTATCTACCAGTTCGGCCTTTGTCAGTAACTGTCAATAGATGTGACCAAATTAATACACCTCAAGCATAACAATTATTACAGATCCAAGATACACTGTTAAAACTAATATAAACATAAACATGATTTAGTTCCTCCTTTCTATGGCAACGTGCAAAATGGGAGTGGACGATAGCAGCACCTTAAAGCTAAAGCATCCTCCTCCACAATTCCAAGGTTAAGTAAAGCAGAAGTTAAAAGGACAGGAAGATTTAAGGGATAATTTACCTTTTCACTTTTCTGATATTTTAAGTAGTGTGGTCTGTTTCTTGTTTCATACTCCTTGCTGTTGGGCAAAACATTTTTACCATTCTGTTTTCTCTACAACTTCAAGTGCGTAAATATGGTATATTCCAGTCTTAAATAATAACTGGGATATTACTTTTGACCCTGACACTAAGTGATGTCAGATCTGTAATGAACTTCCATCAGTACCCCTAGCACAATGAGGTCATGAACATAATCTAAATGGTGGTGTGGCACAATGATGCAGCTTGTAACCCTGGTTCAATCCCGACCTCCGGTGCTGTCTGTGTAGAGTTTGCACATTCTCCCTGTAACTATGTGGATTTACCCTTGCATCCCAAAGCTATGTGGGGTGGTCGGTTGGATAAATGGCTACTGTAAAATGTATAGGTGAGTGGTAAAGATCTGGGGAGAGTTAATGAGAATGTGGGGACTTACAGATTAATGGAAAGGAATACTGAAGAGTTTTATTACAAGGAATTAAATTCACATTCAAGTGGAGAATCATTTAACTTCTATGTTGTCTTTACCTTTGGTTTAGCTCCTGGATCAGTGGAGGAATAGGCTAGTTTACCTTTATCCTGTTAAAAAGAACAGAATAATCAGATTCTTGTGGAGCCTTCAGAAGAAAAATCAGTCGGCAAAACAGGAACGAAAACAATAATAAGCCACTTTGGCTTTGCAAAGGAAAATCTCTCTGATGTAAATATGGCAGATGCATGTCAGTGTGAAACTCGTTGGATCAGGATGTTGAACAGCCAAACATTTGGTTAGTATATAACTAGATGAACTGATGGAACACTTCTTGCAAGTGACTTTAAGATAATTTCTCCTGTTGTATCATAATTACGTATTTATTTTATAATCATTTTTCAAGCTGTCGGTGAAGAGGGGTATTTTTAAACTAATTTTCTACTGAAGCAGTTGCTGACTGAATGCAAATGATTCATTGGACCAAACCTTTGGATCAGCTTTCTCAGTGAATCTATAATCAGGAGGAATGGATCCTTCAGTTTCTCCCACACGTTCAGCCTTCTTCTTGGAGACATCAGATTCCTGAAAGTATGGCAAATTAATTCAAACAAAAACCAAAATTTGGCATACTGGGCTTCAAAAGATATTTTGCTAGGAGCTAGCCAAATGAACTCAGCATTTAAGTGATTATTCGAGAGAAGCAAAGGACTGCAGATGCTGGAATCTAGATGAAAAACACGATGATGCTGGAGGCACTCAGCAGGCCAGGCAGCATCCATGGAAGGGTCCTGACCCGAAACATTGACTGCCTGCTTTTCTCTACGGATGCTGCCTGGCCTGCTGAGTTCCTCCAGCATCATCGTGTTTTTCTTCAAGTGATTATTCAATATTTCTGTAAATGTATTTATTAATGTCGATATTACTTGACGTTGCTATGAACAGAGTGAAATGATAAGACTTTGAGAGACGTTACCTACACCAGGCCAAAGCTAGAGCGGTTACGTTTCTTTCAACATGACTGAGGTTTATGATGTGACTCATTTGATGACCTTATCAGAAGCAATTTGTCATTCCTTCTGGTCGAATCTCCATCCCCACTCCCTCATCTGAGGGGTACAGATTTACGCTGTCTATTCACAGCAGCTTTAGTCATCACTGACTAGAGCTACTGCAATGTTTGACTGCTAAAGGCTCCCTTTAAACAAAAAGCACCCACTCCCCCCAAACTACCAGATCATCCAGGGCAGCAAAGGTTTCATTTCTCCACAGTCTTGCCTCCAGCAAATACAATAAATTCATGAATAGATTGTCAACCATTGTTCAGTGAAGGCACTAAAGTAAGCAATAATTGTGGGTTTGGCTTTTTACTGAAAGGCAGCTTTCTGGATGCCAGTGCAATCTGCCCTCTTGGAAAAGCTACAAGGGGAGAAAGGAGAGGAATGAGACATGGATATGGGTTGTGTGAGCCTGGTTTATTGAAACTGCCCGAGGAATGAATTGAACTGTTTTTCAAATACTGCCATCTAACTTTTGTATCAAAGTTCACTTTCTCCATATGATCTACCTCATGTTGACTCCTATTAAACTGCTGACTACCCAACTTCCTTCTTACTAGTTAATAACCTTCTAATAGTTCCTGTAACTTCCTACCAGTTAACACCACCCTCTAGTTAATAACATAACTTGTATTTCTCAAGAGTACACCACCAAAATTTATAATCACCGTCATCCCCCTCCAGTAAGCCATTGGAAAGATTCCCAGACCCAGAGTAACATTAGAACCCTGACCTTCCTCAAGACCTAATTAAATGTGGTCGCAGATTTGAACTCTTTCACGATCATGCACAGCCCTGAATCGCAATCGCATTGCAAAAACAAAGTGTGACCACCTGCTGCAAAAACGATCCCAACCCACTAACTGTGTGTTACTGTGAACATAAAACACAAATAACAATTTTGTAAATCGGTCCTAAGTGCCATTTTCTGGGAAGTGTTGGTAATCTCCATGCAACAACACCCAACACCATCAAATGGTCCCCAGATCTTGATGTACAAGCCTCTTATTCTCCCCAGATCTACTTCTCAATCTCTGCCCTGCCTCAGGCTTATCTAAGGGGGATGACAGGCTTATTTAAACCAGCTAAAATATCACAACTATTTCCAATAAGCTATCCATTCCTGGCCTCTCTGTAGCTTTTGACAGAGTTAAGAAACCTTCCCTTTCTCTTGACTAGAACAGAGGAACTCCCTGCTTACGTTCTTATTCTCTACACCTTCTCCATTTTCCATTAAGTAGGTTACCTGCTCTGATATTCCCTCATAAATTATGCTTACTTTTAACTCCTCATACTCTTTTAAATATGACTCCCTAAACTGCAACTCTTTGACTATGTTTTAGTTCTCTCTTTCATTGTCTTAGCCTTCATTTTCATTTGATTGCACATTAAAGCAGCCTCAGAAGTCTACCAGTGTTAAGAATGCTATTTATTGTTACTGTAGGATTCTCAGGAAATGGTATTGCATCAACTTGCAAGCAAGTGAATGCTTGCTAAACTATGTAATGGCAAAACATGTAGTGGAACTAATAATAAGTCATTACAACACTATTAGTCTTACACTAACATCACTGGAATGAAGGCAGCACAATGTTACCAACAGACTGACCTCACGCATTCCAATGAATATCCACTCCAAGAAAAAGGCCAACATATGATACAGGAAGAGGAAGATTATTCACAGATTTAAGCTGTAAGGAGACTTATCCGTACCTTCACTGGAGGACCAGTGTATTTGGGAGCTGAATTGTCTGGTGCTTCTGATGGAAGGGTTTGTGCAAGCAGGTCAAATGGATCGTTATCCTTTCAAAGTAAAAGACATTTGTGACAAACCTCATTAGAAGCATCTAATAGTAATGAAGCATGTTCTTGGGGAGAAAAAGTAACTCGAATGCTTTTTACGCTTAATGCAAAAACACGTAGGTGAAGAAGGAAAATTATTCACTGATCAATGAATTTCAGATCTATTATTGTGGATAAATTTGTTTCTCATAAGGTGGAAGTTTAAAAAGGGCAGAAATATATTAAATATTAAATAACTTATCAATGAAGCAATGCTACAACGTAATAAAACTTATTTCATGTGGCCATGTTAGGTGACAAGAACATTTAGTGAGTGCACCAATTTAAATCTTTCAAAATTGCTTTTTCACTTCTATTTAGGTCTCAACCGTTCTTTACTGTAAGTGTCCAAAGCCTGAAATAAGTTCAACATTCCCTCAAAAACTGGGTGTCTGGTATCAAAAGGAATTCTAGCAGAAGCCCACAATGAATATGCACATGAGTACAGCCTCGGAAAAACCATTGGGGCTAAAGACAGAAGACGCAAGTGGGCAGTTCCAATGGAATTCCTGCTGCATGGGAAAATCTGGGCCAATCTCAGTCCTGACCCCAGCTCTTGCTATCGGTCGATCCATAATGTTCTGAATTTGAAAGTATTTCATGCACAGTCTTCCAGTCCTCTATGTTATTCTTGTGATTTTAATTAGAAACTGGACATTTAGTTTTACACCTCGGTGCTTTGGATATGTCGAGGACAGAGTGCTGTAATCCAGTGATCTTGTGCGGTGGTACCTTCTTCTAACGGTCAACAGATGAACTCGTGTTCCTGTAAGTTCACTTGAGGTTCATGGATCGGAATAGCAGGGGATGAGGACACAACCTTGGGAGTATGGAGTGGGCAATGTAAGTTGGTGCTACTGACTTTGTTGGCTTGGTGGTAGGGGTCAGAGGGTGATAGTGGAGGACTGTGACCAGTGGTGTGCCATAAGGATCGGTGATGGGTCCTTGGTTGTTTGTCATACCATATTAATTGTGTTCGGTTCTGGTCGCCTCATTATAGAAAGGATGTGGAAACTTTAGAGAGGGTGCAGAGGAGATTTACCAGGATGTTGCCTGGATTGGAGAGCATGTCTTATGAGAACAGATTGAGCAAGCTAGGGCTTTTCTCTTTGGAGAGGAGGAGGATGAGGGGTGACTTGATAGAGGTGTACAAGATGATGAGGCATAGATCGAGTGGACAGTCAGAGACTTTTTCCCATGGTGACAATGGCTAACACGAGGGGACATAATTTTAAGGTGATTGGAGGAAGGTATAAGGGGGATGTCAGGGGTAAGTTTTTTTTTACACAGAGTGGTGGGTGCGTGGAACGCACTGCTGGCAGAGGTTGTGGGGGCAGATACATTAGGGACATTTAAGAGACTCTTAGATAGACACATGAATGATAGAAAAATAGGGGGCTATGTGGGAGGGAAGGGTGAGATAGATCTTAGAGCAGGATAAAATTTCGGCACAACATTGTGGGCCGAAGGGCCTGTACTGTGCTGTAGTGTTCTATGTTATTAATGATTTGGATGAGAATGTAGGTGGTATGATTAGTGAGTTTGCAAATAACACCAAAATTGGTGGTGTGATGGACAATGAAGGAGGCTGCCTAAGGTTACAGCAGGTTGTAAATCAATTGGGCAAGTGGGCAAGGCAATGGCAGATGCAATTTAACTCAAATGCATTTTGAGAAGTTAGACCAGAGCAGGACATACACAATTAGTGGGGACCCAGGGGAGTGCTGTTGAACAGAGAGATCCAGCGGTTCAAGTACATAGATCCCTGAAAGCGGCAACACAGTTTGAGAGGGTGGTGAGGAAGACATATGGTATGTTTGCCTTCAACAACCGTGGCAATGAGTACAAAAACTGAAACATCATGTTACTGTTGTACAAAGTATTAGTTAGGCTGCACTTGGAGTATTGCATGCAGTTCTGGTCACCACATTATAGAAAGCATGAGGGTGCAGAAAAGGTTCACAAGGATGTTGCCTGGATTAGAGGGCTTGAGTTATAAGGAGAGATTGGATAGGTTGGATCTGTTTTCCCTGGAGCGAGGAAGACTGGGAGGTGACATAATAGAGGTATATAAAATTATTAGAAGTGTAGGTTTCCCATAGTAGGGATGTTCTAAATGACAGAGAATAGGTTTAAGGTGAGACGGGAGGGGTTTAAAGGGGATATGAGGGGTAAATCTTTCACACAAAGCGGTTGGTATCTGAAATGAGGAAGTGGAGGAGGCAGGAACAGTAACAATATTGAAGAGGTATTTTAACAGGTACTTGAATGAGCACGGTATGGCTGATGGGGCACAAAATGGGTGTTAAAGTATTGCTGCCACCGTTACACCCCCCTCCCAACCCCACCAACTTATTCACCATGGCTCTAATGGAAAGCAAAGTAGGGAGGAAATCAGCCCAATCCCTTAGTATCCACTTGATGCTAATGTTTCAATTCACTTGCCATATCTGAAAATACAAGCACATTAGACACCATGGAGTAGAACCGCAAGTAAAAAATAAACAAAATCTCTTATTTTATCTGAGTTGCATGGTCAACAGTGAGGTTAGTTCCAACGAGCAGATTATCCATTTACAGATTCAGTACTAAGCAGTGGAGCCAATTTACATCTTTTTAAACTTTTCTTTCAGTAAATTATCCTAAATCCACAGGCCCAGTTTCTGCTACAAACAGGAAAATCCACCTATCACATTTTACTCCCACCTTAGCACCACTTTGACTTGCAGATACCGAGGCAACTGTTGAAGCTTGCAGAGGTGCCTTAGGGAAAAGAAAATTTCAATTACTATTTTAGCTTGGCTACTTTTAATTCAATTGCACTGGGTTTACAAAACCATTTCAAACATGTTAAATATGTTACCAGTTGTAAAAAAGCAATAACCTTAGAAATACAGAAATAATATCATTATGAATTGTTACATAGTATAAGACATCAAGTACTGGTCTAACCCAAAGGAGGAAGCTTACTATAATCTTGAAACCAAAGTGGTTTATGATACAGAATTTTAAAGCATTGTACTGCAATGTTAGAATTAATCTGACTGATGATTTATCATTTGATATGTTTTCTATTTAAAGTAAAATTACAATATTTTTCACCTTAATTGGAAACAACTTAGAAGTGTGCAGCTATGATTGTGAGTTGCAAAAAATCACAATCCTTTCTCTCTTCCCCACTAACTTCTGCCTTTTGGTTCCTGTTCTAGGACAGAATGAACTCAAGGTTTTATGCATACACACACACGTCTGTGTCATGAAAACAAACGCTACAGAAAGAAGTCTACAAATTTCAGCCTTTTCTTGAGTCTTGCTCATAAAAAAAATCATAGCTTTTCCCCCTTTGTGTCTCTTAACAGCCAGTTTAACCAATTTAGACATATT
Source organism: Pristis pectinata (assembly GCF_009764475.1). Taxonomy (NCBI): domain Eukaryota; kingdom Metazoa; phylum Chordata; class Chondrichthyes; order Rhinopristiformes; family Pristidae; genus Pristis; species Pristis pectinata. The sequence continues at coordinate 92,960,243 of NC_067411.1, forward strand.
TTTATCCACATCATCTGACTGAGTGCTAGGACTAAATGCAGCATCCACTTAGCACAGTAAATAATAGTGAAATCTAATTTCTTGACAAATCTGTAGAGTATACTCAAACAATAGTCATCTTTATCAATAAATGAGGGTGGCATTGCTACCTTAGAGATCTTGGTTAAAAAAAATGCATTTGGTCATTTGCAGTTACCAATAAGATTACAAAACCTGGAACAAAAACAATACTCTCCACCTTCAGTCCCCAACATTAAGGTAGGAGTCATACCTGCTGCTGCAGAGAGGGCGGCGCTGCAGAGTGGGAAACAGCAGCCGAGCATTTAGAAATTGGAGCAGCAGAGACAAAGTCTGCTGACAGAGACTCCAGGACATCACGTTCTGTCATAGTCTGAGACAACAATAAATACATGGAGTTAAGCCAGACTGAACACATTCCAAGAGCATACATATAATCTTCAAATCAACACTGAAGCACTAATGAAGACAAGCTTTAGTGGTGGCAAATTCACCCTAACCCTGAAATTTCTCCTTCCTTCTCTTTAAGTTGGCATCTGTCACCTTACCCAGTAGGTAACGAATGGGGAGTTGTACCTGTGAATGCCACTACTAAGTGATTTCTTGACCATGCAGAAGACAGGGTGCATTGGATTAATTGAGCTTGTATTTTATTCCATAAAACAATACCACAGAGGATATAAAATCAGAAAGAATACAGTCAAAAATATATACCAAAGAATATTATGAATTATTTTGAATATGTACATGAAAAGGATTGTGGAGCTGTATCTTTTTCCTTAATTAGGATGAAGTTGAACTTTGAATGTTGCTAGATCCAGGAACTGCGACATCAAAATCTGTAGCAACTCATAAGGAATATGAGAGACAGAATAATCTTGGATGAATCATAAAGTCATACAGCACTGGAACAGGCCCTTCAGCCCAACTGGTCCACACCCACTACGATTCCCATCTAAGCTAGTCCCATTGCCCATGTCTGACCCATATCCCTCCAAACCTTTCCTATCCACGTACCTGTCCAAATACCTTTTAAACATTGTTCAGAGAGTTATGAAGCATGGAAAAAGACTCTTCAGCCCAACTGGTCCATGCCAACCAAGACGCCCCGTTCAAGCTAGTCCCATTTGCCAGCGTTTGGCCATATCCTTCTAAACCTTTCCAATCCATGTACCCGTCCAACTGCTTTTTAAAAGTTGTTAATGTACCTGCCTCAACCACTTCCTCTGGCAGCTTGTTCCATTTACTGACCACTCTCTGGGTGAAAAAATTGCCCCTCAGGTTCCTATGAAATCTTTCCCTTCTCACCTTAAACCTATGCCCTCTAGTTCTTGACTCCCCGACCCTGGAAAAAGACTGAGTGCATTCACCCTATCTATGCCTCTCATAGTTTATACACCTCTGTAAGATCACCCCTCATTCTCCTACGCTCCAGTGAAAAAAGCCCCAACCTGCTCAACCTCTCTCCATTACTCAAGTCCCTCGAGTCCCGGCAACATCCTTGTGAATCTCTTCTGCACTCTCCATCTTAATGGCATCTTTCCTTTGGCGGGGTGACCAAAACTGAACACAATATTCCAAATGTGGCCTCACTAATGTCTTGTACAACTGCAACATAACATCCCAACTTCCATACTCAATGCCCTGACTAATGAAGGCTAGCATACCAAAAATCTTCTTCACCATCCTGCTTCCTGTAACGCCACTTTCAGGGAACCATGCACTTGTACTCCAAGGTCCCTGTGTTCTACAAGACACTCCAGGGCCCTACTGTGGAAGTCCTACCCTCATTCATCTTCCCAAAATGCAACACCCCACACTTATCTGAATTAAATTCTATTAATGATTCCTCAGCCCACTTACCCAACTGATCAAGATCCCTCTGTAAATAGGGATGTCCACTTTGCTCTTTGAGGGGCCCTATTCTCTCTCTAGTTTCTTTTTTTCCCTTAATATACTTATAAAATTATAAAAGAATGAATGAGTTTTGGTGGGGCTAGATTTTACCACCACCTTAAATTCCTTACTTTACAAATATCTCATTTTTCTCTTCCAGATCACATTAAGAAGAATTCAATAACACAAGTTTTATTTCTTCCAAAAGTAAACATGGGGTCTTTCAACTTTGCAATAGCTAGAACGTTAGTGTTAACCATTATCCCATCACTAAATAAGGTGGATATATAGACAAAATCGCTCACTATTACATTAGGAGAACCACTGACTGATGCAGTGATGTCGTGTAGAATTTTACTTGAGGGAATCAGAAGTTTGAACTTCATCATCTCCATTACCTCTGGTTTTGTTTCTGCACCAGTGGAGGAAGACAGCAGATTACTTTTGCCTTTATCCTATTGCAAAGAAAGAAATTTAATGAGACCCTTCTTGCAGAAACAAAATTATTCAGAATTGAAAGTAGCAGTGACACAATGAAAGCACATCACGTCAGTGAAAAATTGCTCCAGTGTAAACATGGTGTTACATGTAAAATGTACATGATTGTCCACTGCATTTGGTAATAAAGCAGGATTTATCAGTGGAAAGCTTCAGTGAATACTGAATTTAGTTTTAGGCACGGTAGTGTAGCGGTTAGCATAATGCTTTACAGCACCAACGACCCAGGTTCAGTTCCGGCTGCTGTCTGTAAGGAGTTTGTATGTTCTCCCCGTGTCTGCGTGGGTTTCCTCCGGGTGCTCCAGTTTCCTCCCACATTCCAAAGACATACGGGTTAGGAAGTTGTGGGCATGCTATATTGGCGCTGGAAGCGTGGCGACACGTGTGGGCTGCCCCCAGAACATTCTACACAAAGATGTATTTCACTGTGTGTTTTGATGTACATGTGACTAATAAAGATATCTTATTTATACTTTTGTAATTATTCTGGTTTGAGAGTTATTTCTGCTGCTATTATAGCATAATTACAGAAGTAGTTTTGTACTAAACATATTTCAATCTGCTCTATACACAGAACCAAATCTGTTGCAAGTAGTTGTAATGGGAGCCACTGGCTTTTGTAAAACATGACTGAAAACAAGTCCCAAACATAGCAAGCCCACTCTATGCGTGGAACTTACTGAGTTGCAGATGCTTGTCTGGTGCCCAGAAGCAGAGCCCAGACTTTCTGGGATTCCCACTGAGGAATCACCTCTCTGTCTCTGTGCCTTGTGACCTGGACTTAGAACTGCTTAAATGTGTCATTAATGAACTATGTATTTACTTGTTAATAATACTATATTATTTACAGTAATTTTAATAGCTTTTTGATAGCAGTAATATTTAAAAACCATTAAAACTGCTTCAAAATCCAAAGCTCTACCTTCAGTGTTCCTCCTCTCCTTACCCATTGGGGGACAGGCAGGGCTTCAGAACCACGATGTCTGAGGCCGACTCATCACTCCAGCCTGCTGACCTATTCCAAGGTCTAGAGGACCAGTGAGATTGTCCCTTTGCACTTGGACCAGGGACTGCAAGTTAGCAGGGGCAATAAGTGATTCAGGGTGGCCGGCTACGTGCAGGGAAATCCACCTCATGTTATTATTTTGAAAGCAGTAAACCACTAAAATTTTTTTCTTGACATAATGAATAACTAATTATTGTACCGAACCTTTGGATCAGCTTGCTCAGTAAATCTGTAATCAGGAGGTATGGACTCTTCAGTTTCCCCCACACGCTCAGCCTTCTTCTTGGAAGAATCAGATTCCTGTAAATATGATATTTGTTTTTAAAAATCAAATGTACATTTTATGCTTGAATTTCCATATATTGTGTCTCAAAGAAAGTGAAGCCAGCTAAATGAAATCAGTACTTAGGCAATCAATTATGGTGAGATCATCAACTGCTTTCAAACATCTGACACCAAATGACATGAAGACTTTAAATAGTCATGTTGAAAGCTATGGAAGAAAGGCAGCCCTGGAAGATTAACTTAACTCCATTGTCACCTGGCTGAAGACGGGCAACATTCATCCATTTCTATCAATGCAGTCAGGAGTTTGGACGTTTATACCTCTGATAATCTTGTCTTCTGTTTGCAAAAAGTTAGCTCAATCATTTATCTGCTTCTGTTGCTACAAATGCCAATCAAGTGAAATCTTCCTTCATGCCCCTCCATATCTCATCCCTTTTACTCGACTTTCCTATGCCCCCACCCCCACCTCCAGGTTTATCAATGAGATGCATGTCCTGCCAATGATCTGGTTCCCACTTAAGTACGGACCACCTAACTTCCCTTATTTTAGCCAGATTCTCCAATGATTCATACTTTCATTGTCCAACTCTCTTTCAAAATGACTGTTATTCTTTTCTCAAATTAACCATTCCTCTTCTGCCTATCCTTTAATTACAGTTCTATGTCTACCATTAACACATTTGTTGCAAACTATATGGACCTTATAAAAGCAAACTGTTGCAACAGTAGTAGGCTCAAGTTACTGTGAAAAGGAAGAATAAAAATCATACACATTTTAAAAACACTAACACTATGATTACTGCAGGAGGCAAGAATACATCGCAGTTACATGCTGACATCACTGGAATGGAGACAAGAACACAGCCAACGGACTGATTTCAAGTGTAAATGTATATTTGCTGTGGTAAGAAATGCACCAACATATGGTGCTGTGACAAGAATCTTATTCAAAGTCAGCAACAATCAGTAAACAAAAAATTACAGTTGTACCTTCACTGCAGGACCAGTGTACTTTGGAGCTGAAGTGTCGGGTGCCTCCGATGGAAGGGATTCTGCAAGCAGGTCAAACGCACCTTTATCCTTTAAAAGCAAAATAAATGTTTCAAAATTCCAGTTCAACTTCTCCTGTTCAGTCAGCAGTGAAATGTATTGCTGAGCGAGTGGCAGGAATAATGCCTGCCTGCCCCATACAAATGAAACAGCCTCCATCCATCCCTACTAAGATTATGAATTAATATACGGGGGGGGGGGGGGGGGGCAAATGTGGGTATGATCTGAGCAGCTGCATTCTCTAGAGTGTCCTGTGGGCAGCCCGCAAGTGTCGCCACGCTTCCGGCACCAACACAGCATGCTCACAACTTCCTAACCCATATGTCTTTAGAATGTGGGAGGAAACCCACACACACACGGGGAGAACATACATACTCCTTACAGACAGCGGCCAGAATTGAACCCGGGTCGCTGGCGCTGTAAAGCGTTACGCTAACCGCTACGCTACCGTGCCTGCCTTATGAAGAAGGCCAGGCATACAGGTGAAGATTAGGATAAAATGTGGGCAGCTTGGGAGCATGGCCTAGGGATACAGAAGGAGAACTTGTTGCTAAGTGGTGACATCCACGTTGGCCTCAATATTAACCCACCCATCAGAGAGGAAGGGGTGGAAAATGCATAAAAACACAAAATGCGACCCTAACCTGACATCAGGATTGTCAACAGTCCACTGTTGAATGGGATGCTGAGGTACAAGCTCTGTTAGGCAAAATCCCTGACCAAGCTGAATGTTGTAGGAGGAGCAAGGAGAGTGGGAGGGGAAGTAGGAGGAGGAGGGTGGGTGGATGGATGGGAAAAGTGAGAGGAATGGAAGGACAGTGGAGAATGGAAGTAGGAATAATAACAACTTAGCTTTGGGCAGACGCCCAATAATTAATTGGAAAATTCATTGCTTTTTACAACACCAGTACAGGACATGCATAGAATCTTCCATACCAAGAGAGCAGATGTGCAAATATTGAGCTCTGGGTCAGTGACAAACTGAATGATTCTCAGAGCAATTCTCCCAGCAGCAACTTTCTGGGAGCCTTTCACAACTAGGCAGAGCAGGTCCATCTCTCAACAAACAGTGTCCATAACTATTCCTTTAATTTTGAAACACTGCTGACATACCCAAGCCGATGAGCATTTGTGTGGAGATGTGTCCTGTTGAGAAGAGTCAGGACACTCCACCATCGTATTTCAGTCAGGCTCCCACAATGAATTTGGAAATCTGGATTTAACATCTATCCAACTGTGGTTTTCCCAAGCTCGGGAAAGATGACGGAGAAATGGAGGAGGGAGCTGCCGATTCACAAAGTAACTGCTGCTCTTTAATCCGCAACAAGTGGGATAGTCCCCCAGGTCCGTCGGTGAGAGAGGTCCCCAGGTTCACTGGTGAGAGAGGTCCCCAGGTCTGTCGGTGAGAGAGGTCCCCAGGCGCGCTGGTGGGAGAGGTCCCTGGGCCCACCGGTGGGAGAGGTCCCCAGGTCCATCAGTCGGAGAGCCTCCCAGAACCATCTGTGAGAGAGCCTCCAGATCTGTCAACCTACATTCTTCTAATTAGAGCCTGTCCCTAGCCCTTGCTATGAAGGCTATTCCCTCTCTCACCCTGAAGGCCTAACCTGCTTATCAGGAATCCCCATATTTAGCCTGGTTCATCAGCACTAACTTAACTATCAAGCCCCATCTACAGTCTGCTCTGTAATGGCCAAGTACCCACCAAGCCCGATCTGTATCCTGCCCCTTATCCCGATCATGCCCAACTTGCTCCCTCCCTCCCTACATCTTGCTCTTATTCACAAATCCCAAGCTGCAGCCTGGCCCATGGTCATGTCTTCCACGCACTCCCTCTGCCCACAGCTGACAGCTCCAGCCCACAATCCCTTTATGATTGCTACTTCCTGCTGGTGGCTTTCCCCACCCAGTGTCTGGCAGGTCTGTCAATCCAGCAGGAGGAAAGAGAAAGAATCTCATTGTCTCGTGGTGAGAATTCCACCCAGCCTTTCCCATCCCAGTGGATGTCACGACCATGGTTTGCAAAAGCAAATTCCCCGACATAGGACATGCTACTGGTGCACCAGGAATGCATGTCAGTTTTTGGGAATTAACTCATGATGGAGCCTTAAAATTTAATGTAAAACAGGATCCTCAAGTTGTATATTGTGTACATGAGCCCGTGGATATGTAATCCTGAAAAAACAAAATCTCCTTTCACAGATTCAAAATGCCAGTTTTGGTTTCTACCTTTTCTCTAAAAATTAAACCATAACGCACTGACCCATCTCTGCTGTCACAGAAATCCTCATCTTTCATATTTTGCCCTTGCATCATCACTTACGTTAAGACCACTTTGACTTGCAGATACAGAAGCAACTGTTGAAGCTTTCTGAGGTTCCTGGATAAAAGAAAGAGCAATTTCTAGTGATGTTTCATTTTCAATTGTCCAATCTCTATCAATCTGATTGGTTGCTGGCAGGAGGAAGGAAGGAGAAAGAATCTCACAGTCTTGCTGTGAAATTCAGCAGAGGCCTGATTTGGACTAATCCAGTGCCACGACGTTCACGCACACCAATTTACCTCAGTGCAGCAGGGATGTTTTAAATCACAATTCCCAAGTAAAAACAGAGGAGAATTGTTATTGGTCAATGCTTCCATTCACGTGAAGCACTGAGTCTTCCCACAATGTATTCTGCACACCTCCTAGCACTTTGTCAGGTCCAGAGTCCTTAAAGGGCAGTCCACAGTAAACCACAGCACGGCTACAGGAGCTGTGTCCTGCCCAATCCACTGTTCACATGCAGATACAGAGGAAGTGGAGAGGTGGCAGCAGGACTCCCATTTCTCAGATTGTGATCTCTGGAATTTTATGGAGGAGATAAAAGTCCTCTGGGTCAGAAGACCGTCTGGGGCCACAAGGAAGGGAAGCAAGATAGAGGAGGCCACAGAAGCATCCTCTTGAAGAGACACCCCTGGATCACTGGAGCAGTGACCTCACTTGGAAATGAACCTGACTTGTTCTGCCTCTGGAAGCTAACCAGGCTGGAGCCCCTGATGAGTTTTGGGGCATCTCAAGTTTGTATCCCTAGTACTGTAAGAGGACTTCTGAAGATCCTTGGGATGCAACTGCATTCTATTACTTTTCCATTCATCTCTTCCACATGAAATGCATGTCATCACATAGGCAGATACTTGCATGGTTGAGGGCCACATACACAAACAGCTGCATGCATTCGCCAGAAGTATGCTCTCTTCTGTATCTTTATCAGGGGAGCCTCTTAGCAAAGAGCCTAAGACCCCCACAACCTCTGAAGGGAGAAGAGTTGGAGCACGAAGAACAGACCACACCATGGCTCCAGGCAGCACACAGAACCAGTGAAGATAGCAACAACACAAGGGGTGAGAGGCTGGTTCAGAGAGGTGCATTGCACATGGAGAGGACCCTGGCACTTGCAGGCTGCTGTTACACCAGGGACAATGGTAACTGATGTCCCACTTCCCTGACTTCATGGCAATGGCCCTGAGAAAGTTGTTTTATGTTCAGCAAACTGTAACCCTTACATTTCATGAAAAGCTCCAGGTTTTCTGGAGGCTCTAGTTTTGTCTATCATCTCCTGAATCTCAGGAAAGTGGTAATGCTCACAACTTTATTGTGACCAACCAAAAGCACTTTTTATGTTAACTTAAGAACATAAGAAAATAAGAGTAAGATTGAGCCAACTGGCCCTCAAGGCTGCTTCACTATTCAGGACAATCATGGACGATCTGATCTTAGCCTCTACTCCACTTTCTTGTCAGTTCCCAATTGACAAAAAAATCTGTTCAACTCTGCCTTGAATGCATTAAATAATTTCAGTCTCCATAACTCTCTGGGACAGAGAAATCCAAAGATTCACAACCATCAGAGAAGAAATTCTTCCTCATCTATCTTGAATGAGCAATCGCATGTTCTAAATCTGTGCCACCCTTGCCAAAGGTTCCCCCAGGAGGGCAAGCACCCTCTGAGCATCCAACTTGTCAAGCCCCCTCAGAATCTTTTATGTTTTAATAATATTACCTCTCACCTTCTAAACTCCAACGAATATAACCCCAACATATTCAACCTTCCTCCATGCGAAAACCTTTACCCCACAAACCAACCAAATGAGCATTCTCTGAACTGTCTCTGGTGGAAGTATATCCCTCCATAAATAAAGCACAAAGGCTATCATGTTTGTCTAGAACTGCCAGCAATCCCACATTTGTTGGATGCTGTTTGCCATCATGTTCATGACTGAACACTGATAATGGGCTTTCGTAGTGCAGCTGTAGAATGCAAGCAGCAACATTACGCTGGAGAATGTCAGTGAAAAAGCTATGCAAACAACAGATCTATTCATTTGAATGGAGAGGAACCATTGAGACGTTTACATTTTTATAAGTTAAATTTATTTACCTATTTTTATTTGTTCTTTAGTGATATAAGAAATATTCAAAATTATTGACAATTATGAGCTGTCGTTTCTTTTTTTTTTGCCTTTTTGTGGGTGGGGCTTGTTCTGATCCACTTGTGACAGGATTTACGTGTGCAAGGCCACACAAAATATATTATCTATGTTCTACAAAATGAAATGTTGCGTATTTATCAGTGAATAAATGGTGGTGGAAATGTAGAATCTTCCCCTTTTCCTTCTTGTCCCCTGATGAAAATTTGCTATTATTGTCATGTGGTTATATGTGGACGGTCAAACTGTAAAACCAGAAGCATGAGGTAGTTCTAATTATTCCCAGACATTGCCCCATTTTCTGCAACGCATTAAGATTGGATTCATACCTGCTTCTGCTTTGAGGGCGGTGCTGCAGCGTGAGAAACTGTAGCTGAGCACTTTGAAATTGGAGCAGCAGAACTTTGGACAAAGTCAGCAGACAGAGAATCCAGGACGTCTTCTTCTGCCATAGTCTGTGAGAACAATACGGTTAATGTAGTCAAACCACTGTAAAAACAATTCAAGAATGCAAATACAAAGGCTCTAACTTCTAACGTTGCAGCAAACGTTAAGAAACAACTTCACTAGTTGTAATTGGATGTGACTACACAATGTTTCCTTCCCTTGCTCACATGCTCCATACCCAATGGAAAGGGTAGATTTTGATCTCGAGTTTTATCAATAGGAAAGGGAAAAATTCATTGCTATTTTCATGACATTGAATTGAGTTTAACTATTAAAATTACCAACTTCTGAAATATAAAATACATTAAAAATTTTATTAAGTATTTAAGGCTTTCAAATTCTGTTTTGTTGATGGGCCGCAGTTGGAGAGGTCTAGGTGACCCTGTTCGAGAGTGAAGGGAGTCCAGCAAGTGCAATCAGAAGTGTCTGATCAGGGTGAAGAGATAAGCCCTGCGAAAACAGTCCTATCCAATACACACTGGTTTGGGAGAAACAATCAGAGTGAGTTTTTGCAGCTCAAATCTTCCTTCACATTCCAAATCCTTTCATGTTTTATTTTATGACCAAGGAAGGTCCACAAAATCACGATTTTTGTCTTTTGCCAAAGCGACTAGAATCCTTGAGGTGATCACACTGGGCAAAAGTGAAGAAGCACTTCTGATCCTACAATGGAACTAAATAAACTGGTATCCCTCAGCAAGCTTCCATCACTTTAATGCAATGTGCGCATGACTATCATTGATAGAATTGCAGTGAGTTTTATTAAAGGGATCCAAAAGCCCCTTCATGAAGAAAACATAACTTAACGTTTAGTCTCTCTCACCTTTGGTTTAGCTCCTGGAGAAGTAAAGGAAGATGCTGGTTTACCTTTGTCCTATCGTAAAGAACAAATGTGAATCTTCTTATTGATATCAGAATTAGAAATTATTGTCACAGAAACAACACCAAACAGCAAGCACCCATTACACTAATATTGCACTAACTCCATTTTATTCCCTCCACGATCCCATCAATTCCCCCAGATTCTAATCAGGCACCAACACACTAGGGGCAATGCTTACAGTGACCAATTAACCTTCTAACCCACATCTTTTGAATGTAGGAGAAACCCACACAGTCACAGAGAGAATGCACAACCACCTAAACACCAGAAATCAGGATTGGAGCCCTACTTGCAGTGCCAATTATTTGGAATTGAAATCATTTGGTATATTTGCAAGATCAATATGGCTAAACACTTTAGCAACTAACAACACTTTTACATCACGTGAACCCCATTTGATCAACCAGCTGAACTGAAGAAGTGTTCACCGAAAGCACTCAGTGGTTTGAGAAAGTGGCTTACCAGCAGCTTCTCAAGAGCAACTAAGCATGGACAATAAATGCTGGCCTTGCCCCTGATGCCCATATCAAGAACAGTGATTTAAAAAAAAATCATCTATTATGTAGCAGGATTAAACTACGGAGGGTCTTGGCATGGACTGATTCAATGTAAATTACTCAGCAATGTGTATTTTGTGATTCTGCCGAAGTCATTATGATAAAGTTATTTATATTAGTTCAACATAACTACAGTTTTTTTTAAAGAAAACAAGTTTTTATATAGATGTTTCTAGCTATTCCATATACAGACATACTATGAAGTATGCAAACAGAGTTGTGGCTCAGACTGCCTTCCTTCTAAGTTAATTTTAGACCAAACCTTCGGATCAGCCTGTTTCCCAAATCTATAATCAGGTGGTAACGTGTCATCTCGTTCTCCCACCCGTTCAATTAACTTCTTTGTTGCATCCGATTCCTAAAATTATGAAAAATAAAATTAATTAACATAAAGAAACAAATATAAAAGGTTCAATAGCTATACACTATGTTTCAATAAAATGTTTAAAAGTGAGATGAATCATGTTATCCGTCAGGAATATGTTCAAAGGCCTGAGAAAGCTGGCTGTTAGAATCATTAGCCATCGGCAGAGATAGGGTGAACAGACCAGGAAGTCCTGATGCAGGGTTTCAACCCAAAACATTGATAATTCCTTCCACCCCACAGATGCTGATCAACCCGCTAAATTTGTCCAGCAGATCATTTGCTGTTAGACCAAGAAGTCAGTGGTTTGGAGTTTGCTACTTTGTAATCCAAATTTGGATGATCCAGAATTGTGTATTAGATAGAGACAAAGCCTACAAATCCTCAAAAATAGATGCAAATTGGCTGGGAATGAAAAATTCAGTACTTCAAATCACAAAACACTTCCAGTTGACCTCAAAATAGCCCACTTCCTATTTTAACCGAGTCAGGATGGGGCTTGGTTTAGCTGGCCAATCCACGTTCAGGAGATGGGATCAGTAAATCCTTTCTAAGGATGCTTTCATTTTTTAAAAAAGCATTTGTTTTTGGTCAAGTCAGCTGGTTTTCTCTGGCTCTGGTTACCAGTCGGACAGCGGACTGGGTGCAGCACAGTTGTTTCCACAAGGCACAGCAAGCTTGTGTGTAAACCCAAAATGGCTGCTATTCTGTCACATTGACCAGACTATTCAGAATCAGAATTATTATCACTGATTTAAATGACGTGAAATTTGTTGTTTTGCAGCAGCAGTGCAGTGCAAAACATAAAATGACTATAACTGACAAAAATAAATAAATAGTGCAAAAAGGAATAAAGAGATAGTATTCATGGGTTCATAGACCATTCAGAAATTTGATGGCAGAGGGGAGGAAGCTGTTTCCGAATCATTGAATGTGGGTCTTCAGGCTCCTGCACCTCCTCCCCAATGGTAGCAATGAGAAGAGGGCAGGTCCTGGATGGTGAGGATCCTTTGCGATGGATGCCACCTTCCTGAGGCACCGCCTCTTGAAGATGTCTTTGATGGTGGGGAACGTTGTGCCCACAATAGAGCTAGCTGAGTCTACAATCCTCTGCAGCCTCTTGCGATCCTCATCTCCATCCCATGCCTTGAGTAATCAGATCCATCTGACCATTGTCTCCATTTAAGATAAGATTTATTAGTCACATGTACATCGAAACACACAGTGAAATGCATCCTTTGCGTAGTGTTCTGGGGGCAGCCCACAGGTATCGCCACGCTTCTGGCGCCAACATAGCATGCCCACAACTTCCTAACCTGTACGTCTTTGGAATGTGGGAGGAAACCGGAGCACCCAGAGGAAACCCATGCAGACACAGGGAGAACGTACAAACTCTTTACAGACAGTGGCCAGAATTGAACCTGGGTCGCTGGCACTGTAATAGCATTACGCTAACCGCTACACTACTGCGCCTGCCCTAACAATCTCTCTCCCACCCAGAGGCTCTAACCTTTCAAGTACTGCCCCTTGCTGCCCTCCATCACTACCCCTCCATGATCCCTTCCATTTCCAAACAGAACCACTGTCAGCCATTCTGTGGCAACCTTCTCTGTTACCTGATAGCCAGCTGGTTAATCAGGCTGGAATCCTGGAGAAAATTCAAGAGGTATATTGCAGTTAAAAGTTACAGGACATGTGGGAAACTCATCTATCCATAACCCCACTGCCAAAGCTCTGAATGCATAGTGTCATAACTACTGCAGCTACAGAAGCTGTATTTAGTCAGGGCAATAACAATGGGATGAGGCAATCAATGATTTAACCGAGCACAGCGCCAGTTCATATAAATATTGTAAAAAGCTTAATCCTTCATTTTCTCTCAGTGTCAGTGTCCTCCAAGTGCCAGAGGTTCTCCTTTCCTTCAGCATTGTAGACTCAAAAATGCCCAGTTTGTGCCAGTGAGTTCATTATCTAAAAAGAATTCCCCAGGCAAAACCAATTGTTGCTGCAAAAAAGATTACCAAGGCTGATGTTTAGTCTGTGCATTATGTAGTTCACTAAAGGCACGCTACAAGGACCTTCAAGTTTCATTCACGTTTATCAGCTGGATAGGTTTATACACATTAAGAATATCAAGATTATTCACAAAATATGCCCACACTTGCCCAACACAGATTGCTAGCACTGCTGATCAATCACCCACCATCATTCCAGCAACTCTGTCATTGCGGTATAGACACAAAACCGCAAATCAAGAGCCTCATTGAACGCATGCTGAATAAAAGCTGACAGCTGATTTAAGTTCGTCCACAACAATGCCACGAAAACCCACTCTCCAGAATTCATACATCCATGGAGCAGAATTACTCCTGAAGTGTAGGCAAACACAACTACCATTTGCTGCACAGCAAGAGTTTAAGTGAGTCTGACAGCACCCCGGGGAAGGGTCTACAGTTCCAGAGAGTATTAGGGAATGTGCTAAAAGAGCCTAGTGGCATTCAAAGAACTGGAGATGAACACTGAAACATATGTATAAAAGGGTTTGTCAGCATTAGTTCCTCAAGAGCATTTGGATTCAATTAACTCCTCTCTCCTTGGCCACTTGCAGGAACTCTGCTGTTCCAAAAGCCTTGTATCATGTTTGCAAATGTATATTTGCTTCTTTAAGAAAAACATACAATGCAGTGATCTGGCATTTACTCAAAGGCTGTAAGTTCCAAACAAATTTCATTTGTACCTTTACTTCAGGGCCTGTATATTTGGGAGCCGAATTGTCAGGTGCCTCGGATGGAAGGGTTTCTGCAAGTAGGTCGAATGCATCTTTATCCTTTGAAAATAAAATACGTTCTTTTAATTCTTGACAAACATCAGCTGAAAAGATTCCGACAGCAGCAAAATGGGAAAATGGCGCATTTAATTTCCGTAATTTGATATGTTATAAACAGATGAATCAAAAATTGCTTTTGTGAAATTTTACACAATAGATATTCCACAACTTGACAAAATAAAAAGCTAATAATTCAGCAAGTGCATTTTTTTTAATTTCATGCCTTAGTAATGATGAGGATCAGGAATATAGTGTCAAGAGCACTAACAGCATGGGGAACTACAAGTTGAATGCAATCCATTAAAGGCTAATTGACTTCACTTGGCAAGTGCATCAATTATAATCTTTTATTTAAAATTGATCCCTTTTCATATCTGTCCCAGCCACAAGGCCTGTAACCACAATATTTGTCCTCCCTTCAGAATGGACTCATTTGTTCCAAGAGAAATCTTGTCAAAGACATACAAGTTGCTTTAAGCGTGAAAAAATCTGCAGCATCAAAAGCAAAATCTTGGATAAGCAATCAATTTTCTGTTACTATTCTCCTGGGATTACTGCTGCAAAGGAAAATCTAAGCCACATTTTGAGCCTTGCTACTCTTTGTTCCACAACCAGCCTAAAATGAAAGCACTTTATTGCACTCCATAGCACAGACCCTTCAATCTGTCCTGTTATTCTTGTTGCTGATTTTATGGAGAATTTGATCAGGTTGCTGCAGTGCACAGGAAGCTGGCAAAATTCCTTTGACATTATTTTGGAAAACAGCAGAAGCATTGAGTGAGATGAATCTACTTAGGCTTCAAGGAGAAAGGTCCTGCCTCATCAATTGAGTGAAATCCAGAGAAATGGGCACAACTCCACAGAGGGTACTGCAAAAATTGTTTACAAAGGCATTCAGATCTGAAAGTGAGAGATGAATAGAATAAATTGACCTTACGGAGATATAACATTTTGCCCATGACAACAAATTGCCATCCATCACATGCTATTGTGAAACCATTCAGAATGGCAGACGTATTGGCTGGGAATACATAGAGTCAGGGTGGGAAATGTGGAGAAGGAGGCAAACTGTGGGAAGGGATTACAACTACGTGAACCAGCAGATGCCTCAGATGGAAGACCTGAAATGTTAACTCTGTTTCTCTTCCCACAGATGCAGCCTGACCTGCTGAGCATTTTCAGCATTTTATTTTAGATTTTCATCATCTGCAAGGTCTTATTTTGATTTTTTTGCACTTAGCAGTTCCCTCGAGTTTTGATTGGTTTGTATGAGAGATGACCAGGTCCAAAATGTAAAGTGTTTTTATTTTACAGAAACTATACTCAATAGTGGAGTTGGTTTAAGTTTTCATTATTTCTCTATAAATGAACCCATGAGGTATTGAGCATAGGAGTCAAGAAGTTATGATGCATCTCTATAGAACTCTGGTTAGGCCGCATTTAGAGTATTGCGTGCAATTCTGGTCACCTCACTATAGGAAGGATGTCGAGGCTTTAGAGAGGGTGCAGAGGAGGTTTACTAGGATGCTGCCTGGATTAGAGGGCATGTGCTATCAGGAGAGGCTGGACAAACTTGGGCTCTTTTCTCTGGAACAGCAGAGGCTGAGGGGTGATCTGTTGGAAGAGTATAAAATTACGAGGGGCACAGATAGGGTGGACAAGCAATATCTTTTTCCCATTATTGAGTAAGCCAACACCAGAGGCCATGCATTTAAGGTGAGAGGGGGTAGGTTCAGAACAGACCTGAGGGGTACATTTTTTACTGAGAGAGTGGTGGATGCCTGGAATTTGTTGCCTGATAGGGTGGTGGAGGCAAATTCATTGGGGGCTTTTAAGAGGAGCTTGGATGGGCACATAAATGAGAGGAAAATAGAGGGATATGGGCATTCTGTAGGGAAGAGTCATTAGCTATGTCGGCACAACACTGTGGGCCGAAGGGCATGTTCTGTGCTGTACTGTCCCATGTTCTATGACCCACGGACATGTTTCTGTTCTGAAGAGGATCACTGCAGTTCACTTGCTTTCTCTGACACATCACTTACCTTATCACTAGTTTGACTTGCAGACACTGAGGCAGCTGTGGAGGCTTTTAGTGGTGCCTGAGGAAAATGGAAATTACAGTGACTATAGCTGTTTCATTTGTTCATATTCAACTAAAACAGAGCTCCTGTAGCATTTCTGCCATATTTTATATTGTTATATCATCAATTGTAGATGCAAAGCAAATTAGAGATTCCACAGAAGCAGAATAGTTAAGAATTTTGTTAAAATCAGCTTCACTCCAAGTTTTCCCTTCTGGAAAATTCCCCTGGCTGCAGTTACCTTCTGCAGCTGTACTCAAGCTCTTGGGCTCATCCTGCTCACCAGAGTGGTCAACGGTGGCAGGAAGGTCACAAGGTAAAGAATACTGAGCCCTTGCTCTCAGACACTCCTGCTATCAATGGCCTTTTCAAATTTTTTCCAATGTCTCCGACAATGAGACTTTTGTAAACAGTCGAAATGGTCTTAAATAATTAAAATATTATTATTCAAACAAATTAAAATATTTAAGTGATAGAATTTAATAAAACATATTATGATTAAGTAAACTAAACAATTACCTTGCTTATCTTTTCATCTACAGATAGTGACCCCTTTCAAATCAATATGGCTGCACTACTTACACAAGCCATGCCTGGAGTTATTCTGCCGTGGTGGAGTTGGGGGTTGGACGTGGGGGTGGGCAGGTGCTGTGTGAAGAAACACATATACTCCTGGTCCCTCAGTTCAATACGTCTGAGCTCTACACCTGGATGTGGTGGTGAGTCTAGCAGTGGAGCAGGATATCTGGACTCCTACATTGAACCAAAAGTGGGTTCCTGACCTCTGGAAGTCTGAAATGAGCTGGTGGATGCGCTGGAGATAGCCAGGGATTCTCCACCAACATCGACAGCTACAATAGATATGATCCATGGCATGTGACAACTCCAGGGAGCATCAACGTTGATTCAAATATTGGGAGGTCAACAAAAGGCTATCATTGGACGGGACTGTGCAGCACCTTTCCACAATTTGGCTGCCTGCAGAAATTCGTCTCCATCCTACACCTGTTACACGATGGTCTTCACCATCGGGTCCTCAATGTACCCAAACTCAGTGCAGACTGGTGCCAAGCAAGGGTGTGTTCTCAAAGTTCCTCACAGCAGTGTTGGACCTCACCTCCAACAAGCTGCCCAGTGGAGTAGAGCTAATCTACAGGACAACTGGAAACTATTCAATCTGTGTCATCTCCACTCCTGGACCGAGGTCACACAAACTCTGTAGTTGAGTTGCAGTAGGTAGATGACATTGTAAATGGATATTTTTGGAGACCAAGATGTTATTGATTCAGTTACTGAAGCATTTCAGAGAAAACATTTGCAAGACAAAAGGTCCTGTACCAAGATGCCCCTGCCGCACAGCACTGCCCCTCAACAATAAGACTTTGCAGAACATGGGCAACTCGCCTTATCTGGGGAGTCATCTCCCAGCAAAGGCAAAGAGAGCCATTGAAGATAAAATCCAGCATCTTCATTATGCCAGCACAGTCTTTGGGCATCTAAGGAAGATTGTGTTTGAAGACCATGACCTCAAACATGTCAAAAAGCTGACGCTGTACCAGGCAGCAGTGATCTCTGTCCCCCTGTACATTCTAAGTTGCGGATTACCCTCAGCAAGCACCTTAAGGCACCAACGACATCTCTCCAAGATCCTCCAAATCTACTGGTATTGGTATTGGTATTGGTTTATTATTGTCACTTGTACCGAGGTACAGTGAAAAACTTGTCTTACAAACCGATCGTACAGGTCAATTCATTACACAGTGCAGTTACATTGAGTTAGTACAAAGTGCATTGATGCAGTACAGGTAAAAACAGTAACAGTACAAAGTAAAGTGTCACAGCTACAGAGAAAGTGCAGTGCAATAAGGTGCAAAGTCACAACAAGGTAGATCGTGAGGTCATAGTCCATCTCATTGTATAAGGGAACCATTCAATAGTCTTATCACAGTGGGGTAGAAGCTGTCCTTAAGTCTGGTGGTACGTGCCCTCAGGCTCCTGCATCTTCTACCCGATGGAAGGGGAGAGAAGAGAGAATGACACGGGTGGGTGGGGACTTTGATTATGCTGGCTGCTACACCCAAATAACGAGAGGTAAAGACAGAGTCCAAGGAGGGGAGGCTGGTGTCCGTGATACGCTGGGCTGTGTCCACAACTCTCCGCAGCTTCTTGCAGTCCTGGGCAGAGCAGTTGCCGTACCAAGCCATGATACATCCAGATAGGATGCTTTCTATGGTGCATCGGTAAAAGTTGGTGGAATCTACTGGCAGTATAAAAGAAACTAAGACACAAGAGAGACTGCAGATGCTGGAAGTCTGGAGCAACACACACAAAACTCTGGAGGAACTCAGTGGGTCAGACAGCATCCGTGGAGGGAAATGAACAGTCAACATTTCGGGCCAAGACCTTTCATCAGGACTGGAACGAAAGAGGGCAGAAGAGGGATGGGGGGAAGGGAGGGGGAGGAGCATGAACTGGCGGGTGATAGGTGAATCCAGGTGAGGGGGAAAGGTAGGTGGGTGGGGAAAGGGGGAAGTGGGAATGAGGAGAGAAGCTGGGAGGTGAGAGGTGGAAGAGGCAAAGGGTTGAATAAAATGGAATCTGATAGGAGAGGACAGTGGACCATGGAATAACGGGAGGGAGGTGGGGAGCTGGAGGGAGGAAGGTGTGAGCGAGGGGCAAGTCGTGAGGGCGGGGGAGGGGAAAGAGAAGGGGGTAAAAGGGCCAGAGGGGATAAGGAAAAACCGAGGGGGGGAGAAAAACAAACAAAAAAAAACAGGGTGAGTGGTGACCGAAGTTAGAGAAATTGTTGATAGAGTCAGGTTGGAGACTACCAAGATGGAATTCCAAGGTGTTGTTCCTCATGAGCTGTTGTTCTTTTTTTTTTGTTTATTTTTCTTCTTTTTTCTCCCCCCCCCCCTTCAGTTTTCCCTTATTCCTCTGGCCCCTTTTACCCCTTCTCTTTCCCCTCCCCTGCCCTCAGGACCTGCCCCTCACCCACACCTTCCTCAGTCTGGTTCCCCACCTCCTTTATTCCTTGGTCTACTGTCCTCTCCTATCAGATGCCACCTTTTTCAACCGCTTGCCTCTTCCATCTATCACCTCCCAGCTTCTCACCTCATTCCCACTTCCCCCCTCCCCTACCTGGACTCACATATCACCTGCCAGTTTGTGCTCCTCTCCCCCATCCCTTTTATTCTGGCTTTTGCCCTCTTTCTTTCTTTCCAGTCCTGATGAAGGGTCTCGGCCCGAAACGTCGACTGCTTATTTCCCTCCACAAATGCCGCCTGACCTGCTGAGTTCCTCCAGCATATCGTGTGTGTTGGGCTAAAAGAAACTAATATTAGCATCTTCACATGGCAAAGAGCCCCACCATTGAGGCTATTACACTCAGTCAGGTCCAATGGCCAGGCTGTGTTAATTATACTGTAAACTTGACAACAGACTCCCAACAGAGGCACTCGCTCCCAGCTCTGTCATAGCAAGATGTTATGTAAAATAAGAGTCATACCTCCTGCATGGAGGGAGATGCTGCAGACTGTGATGTTGTAGCTGAACATTTGGAAATTGGAGCAGCAGAGCTCTGGACAAAGTCTGCTGACAGAGACTCCAGGACATCACTTTCTGTCATCACCTGTAACAATAGAATCAATGTTGTCAAACCAGCTGAAATACAGTTCAAAACACACAATCAAAGGTCTCTTTTCTGCATTTTTTAAAAATCTTAACTTATAGAATTTACCATTAACCACAATTTCTCCTTTTTCAGGTTCTCACAAGTCATGGAAATGATAGGGAAGTGACCTCAGGCAATCCCACTTCATGCAAGGAAAGAGTGGACATTCACTCAAAGTCCTACGTTTCTGCTTCTGACATTTTAAAGTCATAGAGAGGATCAACGTTCAATCCGTTTACAGGAGGTCCCCAGGTTACAACAGGGTTCCAACACTAACAAATGTTTGTAACCCGAACTGTTCGTGGGAGAGGATCACAGAAACAGCAATGATGGAAGAGCAAGCAGGCGTGGGAAGAGCAGCTGCCACCTGGCCTCACTGAGTGAGAGAGTTAGTCTGCTCGGTGTTCCCAGTTCTGTTCGACTAGGCCCAGTCCCTGATCTTGCAGCCAGGGCAGGGAGGGTGGGGAGAGGAGGCATCATTGTCTTAAATGCTCATTCGTATGTATGGGGTGTCCATAAGTCGGGCATTCGGAACCCTGGGAGGACCTCCAGTAGGTCGAATAAGCCAAACAAGTTTATATAATGAGATATAGTTTTCTCTAGATGGTAATGCACTCCATTTAATTACAAAAATTGGAATTAGTTTATAATTATTAAGTCTTAGTATTTTCAATTTTTTTCTTTTTGATACTTAAAGCAACACGAAGAAATTTTCCACAAACAAAATAGTGCAAATGCTGCAAAGCTGTAATTAAAAACAGGAAATGCTCAATACTCATTTCATAAGGCAATTCATCTGCATCATTGACCTGAATCTTTAATGCTATTCCTCTCACAACAGATGATGCCTGATCTGCTGATTATTGCCAGCATTTTCTGTTTGTATTTCAAAGATTTTTGCTGGTAAGATAAGATAGCTTTATTAGTCACATGTACATCGAAACACACAGTGAAATGCATCTTTGCGTGGAATGTTCTGGGGGCAGCCCACAAGTCCGGCACTAGTAGAGCATGCCCACAATTCCTAACCTGTATGGCTTTGGAATATGAGAGGAAACCGGAGAACCCAGAGGAAACCCATGCAGTCACGGGGAGAATGTACAAACTCCTTACAGACAGCACCCGGAATTGAACCTGGGTCACTGGCACTATGATAGCGTCATGCTAACCACTACACTACTGTGCCTGCTCCATTATAGAAGGCATGGGGTTTTCATAGAGGAAAATTTATTTTTCTCAACTTGTCAGTACAACTGTGCCAGATACTTCTACAATGCCCTTGTCCTCCTGCTTAACACTTGTAGAGGATGAAAGAAATGCCAACCATTTGTGTTTTTGGGAAGAAGTCCGGAGCAATAACTGGAGTACAACTGCTGGTCCAAACTCAAACAGTAGGTGGCTAGGATGAAGGGAGGGTGGCTGGGAGTAAGCATTTTTACTCTACATCTACCTCTGCCTTTGGCTTAACAAGCAGAGAGCCTGTTTTGGAAGTTTTGGTGTCAGACGTGCAAATGTTGCAAGGACCAGATCCCAAAGAGCTTCAGGTGAAAACGATCCTTTAAGAAAAATAAATAAGAGTTTTAACTTTTTTTATTACCTTTGGTTTTGCTCCTGGACCAGTGAAGGAAGGGGCCAAGTTGCCTTTATCCTGTTGCAAATAAACCAACAGAATCAGATACTTTTTGGGTGTGTCAGAATTATTTAGAATTGAAGTCAGATGATAAAGCAGCAGCAAATATGACAAAGCAAGTCAGCATGCATTGAAGCACAACGGTACTGTGACCCACTATAAAAGCAGGATTAATCAAAGATATATACTGGTTTTAGGTTTAATCATTCACCAAACTCAATTTTGTAATTCCATCAGGTTCTTTGTCATGTGTTACATCAGGATCATTTCTACTATTGCAAGAGAGGTTCACATCTGCTTTTTGGAATGTAGACCTTTATAGATTTTTGTTTAGTATGTACTTTATATGGATAGCTCGTAAAATACATATTTATTAAAACAGTTATTGGCTTTTCTCAAAGTGGTTGTTGGACCGACCTTAGGATCAGGCTGCTCCTTAAATCGGTAATCAGGTGGTATTGTGTCGTCACGTTCTCCCACTCGTTCGCCCTTCTTCTTGGTTACATCTGGTTCCTGATATCATGAGAAACAAAAGAAATCAAGCCTAAATCTGCATACATATAATGACTTAATGCCCACGCCCTCTGTTTCATTGAAATGACTACTGAAAATAAATGAATCCAGCCAACCCTTGGAAGTTTCTCAAGACAACGAGAAAGCAGGCTGTCAAAGGCATTAGCACTGGACAGAAGATACTCTGGATTTCCCTCTCCTTTCCTTGCTGCCAAGCTGAAATGTGCAAAAATGAAAGATTGGGTAGATCCAATTGTCTTTGATTCCCCTCACAAGCTCTGTCCCTAGCCACTAAATCTCCCCATCTGCCTGACATCTGTCTAAATGTGAACCAGACTGTTCATAAACTTTGACTCAGTGGGTGAGTTTTGCACCAACATTAGGACTGCAGAGTTCCTTCTCCATAATGATTCTTCTCCTTCACCAGCCAATCTGATGCATTTGTTATTGTGCTTGTAGTGTGATACACCAACAACAAATTATTTCTAAAGTGACGTTAAAAGAGCAAAGCACCCTAAGAAGCTTCAACGCAGTCTAATCACAGAACATTTCACAGAGTCACAGAAGGTGGCATGAAGACAAATCTGATGCTTTCATACCTTTGTCACCCCCATAATTCACTATTCTAACTCAGTTCCAGCAACCACTGCCAGGAGCACATTCAGCCCCTCCCCGGAATGGAATTACCAACTCAAACTTCTCTACCTAGAAGAGGAGACACAAGAGCCTACAGACACTGGAAATCTGTAGTAACACACAAAGGAACTGAAGGAAGTCAGCAGGTCAGGCAGCATCCATGGAGGGATATGTTCAGTCAACGTTTCAGATCGGGACCCTTCATCAGGACTGTCGAAACGTTGACTGTCCATTTCCCTCCACAGATGCGGCCTGACTTACTGAGTTCCCCCCGCTTCTTTGTGCGTTTCTCTACCTAGAAGTTTATTAAAGCTGTCCTTTACGACCAAACTTTCAGTACTTTTTCTACATATCACCCTTATGTGACTTAGTGAGAAATTTTCTGTGTTAACACTGTTATGCAGCATCTTAGGATGCTTTGCCATTTTAAAGTCAGAAAAGAAATGCCTGTTTGTTATTGTTAGTGTATAACATTACAAGAATTATTTCAATGCCTGCTGCTATTGCATGGATCATGCTTAGTGGAGAGGGGTGCAGGTAGAATAGTGTTAACCATAGGTCAATATCTGCCCAGAAATTCTAGTGCACCCGAGTGCGTTTGCTCAGTGGATTTTAGCAGTGGGACAACAATAGCCATTCTTTCACTGCCTGCTGGCTGTAAACTTCTATTATATCCAAAGCCCAATGCATCAGATGCGACAGAGTGTGCCATACTGTGGGTGGAGTGGCAGTGGGAGTACAGGGGTGGGGTTAGCGACAGCGTCGGGGAGGTGGACAATCAGGAAATGAGGGTAAGGGGAAAAATTCAGAGTAACTGAACTCGTATTTGAATGATGCTTTGTAACTGGGACACTGGCAGGACTTTGGACGGTTTGGGTGGGGGGTGGCAGATTGATCTCTCAGAGGTTTCAACTCAGGTGATCTCAGGAGCAGATCATGGGTTTAGGGCATTGATTAGGGTGGCAGATCAGTAGGATGGTGCCATATTGGGCTCTTGGATTATGGGTTAGTCACTGGCCCATTTGTTAAGTGTCCCAATCTGTTGCTGCTCTCAGAGCACATCGTCCCAGAAGTGCTCAACAGTAGGTGCTTGCAGGACAACAGGGTCCAAGTTCCTCTTCTGTGTTCCAAAAAGATGTCATGTGGAACTATGACATGAAAATCACATTTAGGGTGCAAGGCTGACTCATGCCTAGAAGTGGCATGTTGAATTTCTAGAATGACAGCAAACACCCCAGTGAAGATCATTACAGTGTTTCAGTATGGCAGGAGTA
Source organism: Pristis pectinata (assembly GCF_009764475.1). Lineage (NCBI taxonomy): Eukaryota > Metazoa > Chordata > Chondrichthyes > Rhinopristiformes > Pristidae > Pristis > Pristis pectinata. The sequence goes on from NC_067411.1 coordinate 92,984,347, forward strand.
GATCTTTAAATACATAATTGAAAAGAAACAGGATTATGCAATCGATTCTCTAGGCAATCATGCCTAAGCGATAGTTAGCTCCACCAAGAAGAAAGTTGCAGAAAAATGATCTTATGCAAAGGCTGAAGGTACCAAGAAACAAGTTTTATTTGTACCTTTACTGCAGGGCCAGTGTACTTGGGAGCCGAGTTGTCTGGTGCTTCTGATGGAAGGGTGTCTGCTAGAAGATCAAATGCATCTTTACCCTTTAAAGTTAACAAAATAAACATGTTTAATTTTTTTGGTGAGAAACTTCAGCAGAAATGTATTCTGACCACAATGAAATGCAATGCTGTAAATAACACAAGTAAATGTTAATTACTTTTGAACTGTGATTCCAAAACTTTCTCTTCATGGAGAGCAGCATTAGGAGTGAAGGAAAATTATCACTTTGATGAATTGAGAATCTGATTTTGTGAATTTGCTTTATATGTGCAGAGGAGGACAATGCAAATAAAATGACAATTTGAGTATCCAGTTTATTTCTGGAAGGGCGTGTTGGAATTACCCTTGTGACCATGGTTTTGTTAAAGTATGAAATAATTGTATTGAATTAAAGGTTGGAAACATTCGGGAACATTGGAAACACAGATGGCGATGCTGGAGGTGGACCTCTGCAATAATATCTCATGAAACATCTTCATGTCCTAAACCAGTTGCCTTGCACAATTCTTTCCGTCATTAATAGTTGTTATAAATTTCACATTTTAGTCTTTCACTTACCGTGGCACAGGTTCGGCCTGCAGAAACTGGGGCAGCCGTTGAAGCCTGCAGAGGTGCCTTTGCAAAAATAAAATATTTCAACTGTTATTTAGGATTCATATGCTTGTATTGATGACTTCAGGATTCCAGAATAATTTCTACCAACTTTTAGATAAGATATCTTTATTAGTCACATGTACATCAAAACACACAGTGAAATGCATCTTTTGCGTAGAGTGTTCTGGGGGCAGCCCGCAAGTGTCACCACGCTTCCAGCACCAACACAGCATGCCAACAACTTCTTAACCCGTACGTCTTTGGAATGTGGGAGGAAACCGGAGCACCCACAGGAAACCCACGCAGACACGGGGAGAACGTACGAACTCCTTACAGACAGCGGCAGAAATTGAACCCTGGTCGCTGGCGCTGTAATAGTGTTATGCTAACCACTACAGTACCGTGCCTTATATATGTGAATCACATGAGGCACCAGGCTGCAGAGGGAGATGCGTCAAGCCAGGATAGAGAACTAATGTGTAATCCAAAGATGTCAAAGCAGCATTTTTGCATTTTACTACTGGCCCCCTTATTTGGATTGAAGGTGTCAGCACCACAGGGGTTGGTTATTACTTGACATCCAGTCATATTGATTCACCTAATTGTAAATCCAATGGTAATTACACTCCCTTCCTTAAATCTGCACCAGGGTTAGAACTGGAGAGTGGTCCAGTGAGTGCATCCTCCATTCTACTGCTTGGTTTGTACCAGGCTTAGGGAGAGGAACAGTAAATGTGGTGTCATTTGCTCTCTACTCCGCAAATCTCAGCGAGGAACTGGCAGTGCTGGTGCTATGAATCTAAGAGGATGCTGTTTCCTATTAACTTTTGTCTCAAGAGATAGCTAAGAGAAGAAAATAAGTTGAAAAAAAGCTTCAAGGAATTTACATCTTGCTTATTGGTCTTCAGACAAGAAGTGTAATTAAAAGACCTTTATTTCTCTAATTCAAATAAAAAGAAACAAAATTGCACATTTATAATGAGGTACTGAGGTTAGTATTGTAGAAGCTTTGGGTAGATTCTGAGTTTGTCTGATAGCATTAAGTGGGGAGGAGAGGATCAGCATCTTGTTTAATAGCCACTGATTACTACTTTCCATCAAAGTTGAAGGAAATAAATTTTGTGGAAGTGTACAGAAGGCTGCCGATTCCCTACGACTTGTTTTATACCATCACACAAAGTCAAAATCTTCTCCCTCTGTTCCTTTATTGGTCAATGTTAAGCATTTGCTCCTGTTTGGTTAATTGTGATCAATGAGAATGCAAAACCAGAAACAGGAATGTGGCCACCTACTGCTTTCATTTTCCTAATACAACAGGATTCATACCTCTTTCTGCATGGAGAGTGGTGCTGTAGCATGAGACGTTGCAGCTGAGCATTTTGAAACTGGAGCTGGAGGGCTTTGGACAAAATCTGCTGACAAGGAATCCAGGACATCACTTTCTGTCATAGTCTGTGGACAATACAGTTAATGTCAGTTTCTTACAGCATAGTAGGAACATATTCAACCCTCTTGAGTTCTCAGAGCATTCCCATCAGTTTCATTCCTCACTTATTTCCTTATAATCTCTTCCCTCGGACATGCCCATCAACTCCCTCTGATTCTCCTGCCACCCAATTACACTCGGGATTATTTACAACAGTCAATCCTTTGGAATGTGGGAGAAAATCATGTAACAGGAGGAAACTCAAGCGTCACAGAGAGAATAGAACATAGAACACTACAGCACAGTACAGGCCCTTCAGCCCACAATGTTCTGCCGGCATTTTAGAATGGGCAGACAACAACAGAGATCAGGATTAAACTCGGGTTACTGAGGGTGTGTGGCATCAATGCGAACTGTTGTGCCACTGTCACCCTAATAATAGGGAAATAATAATGTCCTCTAAAGGGACACAGTTCCATTATTAAAATCACAAAATCTGGAAATAGCAACTTGCAATACAATGATACCCTTTAATTTTTTTTTCATTTTGATGGTTATAGGAATAAAGAAACAGCTTTAGCAGGGAAGTGAGCGAACGAGGTGTTAAAATGAGCCATTGCTAATACTCTTAAATGTTTTTGTTTCTCTTATCCTCTTTTCCCGTGACTACCACGATATGTACTACCATCTCTGTTTGAAACCTCATAATATGTGAATGTGGGAGGCTCCGATCCTGGCATCACTGAAGCATGAAATGAAAAAAAAATTGCCGGAGATACATAGCAGTTCAGGCAGCATCTGTGGTGTGAGAAACTGTCAACGTTTCAAGTTGATTACCTATCAGACCCAAGAGATTCTGCAGAAGCTGGAAATATGGAGCAAAACACACAAAATTCTGGAGGGATTCAGCGGGTCAGGCAGCTTCCATGGAGGAAAATAAATAAATGGAGGAAAATGTTTATTTCCCTCCACAGATGCTGCTTGACCTGCTGAGTTTCTCCAGCATTTTGTGTGTGTTGTACCTATCAGACCTGATTGCTTCTCTCTCCACAGATGCTGCCTGACCTGTTGAATACTTCCAGCCTTTTCTGCTTTTATTTCAGATTTCCAGTATCTGTTTTTCCCTGTTAATAACTGCAGTATCATGACCAATCAGAAGAGCACACAAAATAGCCGGAGTAGGTCACAGGGCTTCTCAAGCATGCTCCACAATTCAACAACAAGGCTAAAATAATGTCTCAAGTGCACTTTGTTGCTCTATCCACATATTCACCGATTCTTCTATTGACCAAAAATCTCATCCTTGAACATACTCAATGACTGTGCATCGACAGAAATTTCTCCTCATCTGCTGACCACCTATCCTGACACTACTCACTGTCGCTCCAAACCCCCCAGCAAGAAGAAACAGCTTCTCAGCATCTATTCTGAATTCCTCACAGAACATGGTTCATCTCAATAAGATCCCAAACCGCAGTAAGTAAAAGCCAATCTTGCATAATCTTGCAAAGTGAAATTTCCTCATCCCAGGAATCAGTCTTGTAAACTTTGTGCTTCACTAACTCCAATACAGTTGTATCCTCCTTCAGATATAGAACAAAACTGTAAACTGCTCCAAACTCCTTGAAATGACCAACCTACCATTTACACTCCTAACAGAAAGATCAGATGAACAGCTATCAATTATACAGATAAAAAAATCACCGGCTTCTGAAGCTTTTGCTTTAGGGATAAAAGTGAAACTTCAAGAAACATAACGTGAGCTTCATCTTTCCTATTACCTTTGGTTTTGCTCCTGTACCAGTAGAGGAAGAAGCCAGTTTATCCTATTGCAGAAAAAAAATTTATCATATCCTTATTAGAGATAATAAGAGTTACTTTGATTTGAATGCGGCTGATAAAGCAGTAAAGCAAATACAGCAAAATTATTCAAATATCCTATATACATTTATGTATGATAATTTTAATCAATAAATTGAACTGCATAAATATTTCATTATGCTGCAGAATTAATTATTGGAGTGTAAAGGTGCACACTGATTTCTGCTTTAACTATTGAGCAATTTCTCATTGTCAGTTTCATTATGATGCATAACATCAGGAACATTTTTCTATTGAAAATAAATTACCTAAATAACATGTTTCTTTGAAATTAGAGCATTGTATATTTTTGTTTTAGATGTGCCTTATATAGAAAGGTTTTGGAAGTATAAAGCTATTAGAGCAATTCTTGTCCGTCTCAAAGTGACTGCTCAAACCTTACCTTAGGAGTAGGCTGCTCTTTAAATCTGTAATCAGGTGGTAATGTGTCTTCTCGTTCTCCAACTCGTTCAGCCTTCTTCTTAGTTGCATCTGATTCCTGAAAGTATGAGAAATAAAGTTAAACCAAAGAAAATTTAACATAAATGCAAAGATTCAATATCCAAATAAGGTGCTTTGGTGTTTGATGTGCTTAAGTCAAGAAAGAACATAGAACATAGAACACTACAGCACAGTACAGGCCCTTCGGCCCACAATGTTGTGCCGACATTTTATCCTGCTCTAAGATCTATCTAACCCTTCCCTCCCACATAGCTCCCCATTTCTCGATCATTCATGTAATTCAAGCCTGAAAAGGTTGACTGTAAAAGTCATTAGAGTTGATAGAAGAGATTTTGTAACTCTCCCTCATGCTGGAAATACTCAGTGGGCCAAGCAGCGTCTCTACAGAAGCTATCTGACTTGCTAAACATTTCCAGCAATTTTTTTTTTAAATTTCAGATTTCCACCATCAGCAATTTTATTTTTTTCCCAGCATTTTCTGTTTCTAAATCCACATTTAAAACCCTCTTTCAGAATCAGAATCAGATTTATTATCACTGACATACGACCTGAAATTTGTTGATTTTTGGCAGCAGTACAGTGCATGGACATAAAAGCTATAAATTACAAAAATAAATAATTGGTGCAAAAAAAAGGAATAATGAGGTAGTGTTCATGGACTGTTCAGAAATCATATGGCGGAGGGGAATGAGCTGTTCCTGAGTCATTGAGTTTGGGTCTTCAGGCTCCTGTACCTCCTCCCTGATGGTAGTAACGAGAAGAGGGCATGTCCTGGGTGGTGAGAAACAAAGGACTGCAGATGCTGGAATCTAGATGAAAAATACAATGATGCTGAAGGAACTCAGCAGGCCAGGCAGCATCCGTGGAGAAACGCAGGTGGTCAACGTTTCGGGTCAGGGTCCTGAAGAAGGGTCCAGACCCGAAACGTTGACCACCTGCTTTTCTCCACGGATGCTACCTGGCCTGCTGAGTTCCTCCAGCATCATAGTGTTTTCCCAGATGGTGAGGGTCCTTAATGATAGATGTTGCCTTCTTGAGGTACCGCCTCTTGAAGATGTTCACGATGGTGGGGAGGGTTGTGCCCATGAGGGAGTTGGCTGAGTCTATAACCCTCTGCAGTCTCTTCGATCCTGTGCATTGGAGCCTCCATACCAGGCAGTGATGCAACCAGTCAGGATGCTCTCCACTGTACATCCATGGAAATTTGTAAGAGCGTTTGGTGACGTACCAAATCTCCTCAAACTCCTAACGAAGTAGAGCTGCTGGCGTGCCTTCTTCATACTTCATCAACGTGTTGGGCCCAGGATAGATCCTCGGAGATGTTAACACCCAGGAACTTGAAGCTGCTCACCCTTTCCACTGCTGACCCCTGTGAGGACTGGTCTAATCTAATCTAATTCTAATCTAATTATTTGAATAATCTTTTTGTAACATACTATTTCTCAAATGGTTCCCTGTCAAATTTTGTTTGAATATTGGTATTGGTATATTGTTGTTACAAGTACCGAGATACAGTGAAAAGCTTTTGTTTTGCGTGCCATCCAGACAGATCATGCTATGAGGTAGTAAAAAGAAAACAGAATGCAGAATATAGTGTTGCAATTACAGAGAAAGTGCAGTTGAAAAACACTATGATGCTGGAAGAACTCAGCAGGACATAAGAAAGGTCCTGACCCGAAACGTTGACCACCTGCTTTTCTCCATGGATGCTGCCTGGCCTGCTGAGTTCCTCCAGCATCATAGTGTTTTTCATCTAGATTCCAGAATCTGCAGTCCTTTGTTTCTCTAGAGAAAGCGCAGTGCAGGTAGAAAAATAAAGTGCATTATATGGTCCAGTAAAATAACATGGGATATTTCTCTGCGGCTGTCTGCGGCCTTTGATGCATTAGCCTCACCACTCTTCTGTAATGCTTCTCTACTGGATGGAAGAACACTCACCTGGTTCTATTTTTTTTTACCTATCCAGCATCCTAACTTGTACTGTCCAGTTCATCTATTACTCCCGTGTTTGCTGAATTTTGTTGGTTGCCTATTAAGTGATACCTCAACTGTTTTCAAATTCCACCATGGCATAGTGGTTTCGAATGTAGGTAATCCCTCAGCCACAACGCTCTCTGTATTTCCATCTATCCTCTTCATAATCTCTACATTTATTTGCTCCACCAGTAGCAGCTTTGTTTTTCATGTTGTGGCCGGAATCTCTGGAATCCCTCCGTCTTTCGTTCCTTCTCCATGAGGTTCCTTAAAAACCTTCCTTTTTCATCAAGCTTTTGGGTCATTTTCTATTTAATGTGACTTATTGTCACATTTTGTTTGACAATGCTACTGTGATACACCAGGGGATGTTTGGTCATGCTAAAGTTACTTTAAAAATACAAGTTGTTTTTTTTCATTCTTGCACTGCGTACACAGGAGCATTATAACAGACCAACTTCATCTTTTTGTTATACAAACTTCACCAAGAGACAGACAATGTAGTAACAGGAACCTTTCTCAAGGACTGGAAGTTTCAACATATCAACTGATTTGTACCTTCACTTCCGGACCAGTGTATTTTGGAGCTGAATCATCAGGTGCCTCTGATGGAAGAGTTCCTGCAAGCAGGTCAAATGGATCTTTATCCTTTAAAAATAACAAAAAAAATATTTTTTCAACAGGCGAAAAGCCTGACAGAATATAATTTGGCAACAATGAAATATGTTGCTGTGAACAACCCTAGCAACAGCTGTTCACAGTTAAGCTTTAACTTCCTATTTCTCCTTCAAGTACGGCTGCCCTGTCACAGTGTGAAGCTGAATAATTATGACTTTAAACTCCACCTGTTTTGTTCTTACACAGAGAGTGGTGGGTGCCTGGAATGCACTGCCGGGGGTGGTGGTAGGGGCAGATACAACAGGGTCATTTAAGAGACTGTCAGATAGGCACATGGATGCAAGAAAAATAGAAGGTTATGGGAGGTGAAACAGAGAGGGGGATAGATTGAGTGGGAATAAGGTTTATATAGGTTGGTACAACATTGTGGGCTGAAGGGCCTGTAATATGCTGTACTGTTCTATGTTCATTAATGATAGCTATTATTAAAACTTGCTTTTTGTGAATTAGTTTGTTTTCAGACTAGTGGGAAGGCAATGGTATAAGCAAGAATCAGACAGCTATGACATTGTTTGCAATAAATTAAATATTTTTGGTGTTTGCGATGCTTTCTGAAGGGTGGGTTAGGCTTATCCATGTGATCATGATTTGGTTAAAATGGGAGGTGATTTTGCTACATTATAGGATAAATTTTGGAATTGTCAATAGAGTTATTAATTACTAGAACATAGAACACTACAGCATGGTACAGGCCCTTCGGCCCACAATGTTGTGCCAACATTTTATCCTGCTCTAAGATCTATCTAACCCTTCCCTCCCACATAGCTCCCCATTTCTCCATCATCCATGTCTATCTAAGAGTCTCTTAAATGTTCTTTGCTTTAATTTCCATTACTCTGTCATAATATCTGATGATTAATCTGCAAAGACTTTTTGTGCTATTTCATTAACAGTTCATGTAAATTTCTCATTTTAGTCCACTTTCCATTTACCTCAGCACCAGTTTGACTTGCAGACACTGAGGCAGCGGTTGAAGCTTGCAGAGGTGCCTTTGAAAGAAAGGAAAGAACATTCCAATTATTTGTTAAAGTTTTCATGCTGATATTAACAACTTCAAGTTTCTAGTATCATTTCGACTACTTTTATCAGACTTTAAATGTGAATTCTGGCCAGTGGCTGGACAAAATTGATATTACTGGGGAAACCACTCCAAGGCTGAGAAGTGGATGAGCTCTGTGACCATGTGTAGCTCCTCTGCGTGCTCTGGTTTCCTTCCACAATCCAAAGACTTGTGGGTTGACAGGTTAATTAGACACTGTAAATTGACCCTAGTGTGTAGGTGAGTGGCAGAATCTTGGGAGGAGTTGATGAGAACAAAAAATGGGATTAGTGTAAATTGGTGGTTGCTGGTCAGTGCAGACTAGGTCCACCAAAGAGCCTGTTTCTGTGCTGTATCTCTTTATGACTGTCTCCAGGAAAAAGCCAGTGCTTCCAATACGGATGTCCTCACTGAAATCTGCCACCTGAGGCAGCTACAACTACAACCTTGGAGCAGGACAAGGGCTTTGATGTCTGTGGCTGGCAAGGTGTCTAAATTTTATGGACCTGGCTCAATGCAGACAGGAGGTGGAAAGTCATTACACCCTGCAGCTTGCCAGCTGGGCAGTGATAGGGAGATCACTGAGGCTCTCTGGTCAATGAGGGATGGCTACATTTTATTCCATCTTTCTAGATGCTCACAGGTTAAAAAGAACATGCAGCCTTGCTGGCTAACACGTGAGACTGTGGAAGCTGATACACTTTTGATGTCATTGATAGGTTCACAGGAACAGCAGAGGATCACGAACAGATAATCAGGGCTTGCTGAGTAAAGGAGTAGGCATGAGAAGACAATCACATGTAGTGGAGAGTATGCCAACAAGTGGATAGTAAAATGAATCATGTGTTACGCAGCTGTACAAAAGGGGCATGTTTCAGTTTGAGGTAGGAGTCATACCTGCTGCTGCAGAGAGGGTAGCGCTGCGGAGTGGGAAACTGCAGCCGAGCATTTAGAAATTGTTGCTGGAGAGCTTTGGACAAAGTCTGCTGACAGAGACTCCAGGACATCGCTTTCTGTCATAGTCTGAGACAACATTAAGTAATTGGAGTTAAAACACTTTGATGATATTTCAAGAACATAGATCCAAAGACGGCAAGTTCTCATTTGACACATAAATTGAGAAAAAACTTCACAAGCAGTAATTTCCATTAATCACGCAATAACTCCTTCCTTCCCTTTGGGTTCATTGTGCAACACAGGGTGGGTTTGTTAGCCTGCAGTTGCTGTCCTTGCAGCCCACCCAGTGCCAGTTCCCAAGTTGGGCCTTAGGGTCCACCCTGTGTTAAGCCTCAGATGGAGGCTCTGACTGGACCTGGGTCAGTAACCTGGGGATGAGATATCCAAAATAGGAGACCTGGATCATGTTAGGTCCAGCCCAATCTTCTGGGCCCCAGTCCATATCCCCCTGTAGATGCTGATGCTTGCAATTGGTAGGCACAGCTCTGTCTTTATAAAATGGGTACAAGTACTGATTGGAGATACAAGAGATTCTCAGATGCTGGGAATTTGGAGCAACACACACACAAAATGCTGGAGGTACTCAGCAGGTCAGGCAGCACCTATGGAGGGAAACAAACAGTCGACGTTTTGGGCCGAGACCCTTCGTCAGAACTCTGTGCCCTGATGAAGGATCTCGGCCCAAAATGCCGTCTGTTCATTTCCCTCCATAGATGCTGCCTGACCCGCTGAGTACCTCCAGCGCATTGTGTGTTGCTGCAGTACTGATTAGTACAGGTCTGTTCTTGATACATAGAAAGGGGGTAGTAGAGGTAGGTAATGTCTGTGACAGTATCCCACAGAGTGAGGCCCGTCACGATATATCATTAGGGTACAGTGCTGTTGAATGCAAGTCTGGCAAAGTTTGAAGAAGCACTGAAGATGTGGCAAGTGATGCATTGAGGGGACAACAAGGAGACAGTGAGTGGTGCAGAGAAAACTATGGCATGTGTCTCTTTACATTTGACTAAATCTATCAGTATCTGATTATTCACAGTGATCTCAGTGAGTGTCTCTTGGAAGTGGTTTGGACTGTAAATCTGGCTTCCTGGCAACAAGTTGTGTACCACTCCTTCATGTTGAAACGTGAATGCTGCCCAATGGAGAGGAGGAAGTGACCTCTGTGAATCTTGCTCCCAGAATCCCAAAGATTGTCTCTCACAATTCATCCTCCTGACGGATTCACTTTGACCTGCATTTATGCTTCCATGTAAAAAAGTGCTGCCAACAGTGAGAATTATAACTAAGAACATTGAGATCTGATGCTCAAAATATATTCAGAGTAGCGCTTAGTACATTGGTATGAAAGAGAAATAATTAGATGGTTTAGGATTAAAACAAAGTAAGTTTAATCATTCATTTACAAGATCCGGAAACAGTAATATGAACAATATTATCCATTTATCCGATATTATCCGAAGGGCCTGAATTGTGCTGTAATTGTTCTATGTTCTATGTTTATTCTTTACAAATTTTTGCTCACACAGAAATGTTTTGGGGAAGAATTGGGAAGGATTTTAAGGAAGAAGCAGATGTTGTTTTCTCATCTCTAACATTCTCATGTTTCCAGCTGTTTTGCTTCTCTTACCCTATTCCCAACACCTTTCATTTTTGACCTTTTAGCAAATTTTCGAAATTGACTGTGGAGTCTTCCAATCTGAAGCAATAACTGAAGTATTAATGCTGATCCTGACTTAGAAGATGAGATGAAATGGAATCCTTTAACATTCATCAATCGTCTATAATACAATAATGGCAAAAATGGCAATGGCTTCACATGTGACAATGCCCATAGAACTGTATCCAGATGAACTTTACCACAGGTAAATACTTTCAACGGAAAAACACATTTGCACAGTTGTTCCAAGTTACCTTTGGCTTTGCTCCTGGACTAGCAGAGGAAGCCAGTGGCCCTTTGCCCTGTTCAAAGAAACAGACCTCATCAGATTCGTCTCACAGACATCAGAATTATTTGGAATGGAAATCAATAATTAAGCAGCAACACAAACATGTCAAAGTAATCCAGAATCTGGAAACACATTAATGCATTATGTTAACATTAATTGAAAAGACATTTCAGAAGCATAGAATTAATCACTAGAAGACACTGAATATAAATTATTCTGCAATTTCTTTTTTATAATTTTCCATCAATTTCTTTAATCTGGGATATTAGCATTATTTCTTTTCCATTGGATAATATAGAATCTTTCCTAGCTGTTCCATGCATAGATATAACTTGAAAATTCAAACACTGAAAAAGATTATTGACTTGGCTCAAAGTGATTGCCAGACCAAACCTTCAGATCAGGCTGCTCTTTAAATCTGTAATCAGGTGGTATTGTGTCTTCTCGTTCTCCCACTCGTTCAATCTGCTTCTTAGTTGCATCTGATTCCTAAAAATTTGAGGGAAAAAAAATAGATCAAAGCAAAATCCACATAAATGTAACCATACATTGACAATGTACTGTGCTTTAGTAAAATGATTCTTGGAATTGAATGATCAAGCCAGCATTTAGGAAATTCGTGAGGAACTGAGAAGGCTGCCTATATAAGATTAACAGTCAAGCCTCGGGAATTCCTACACTAGACCTCACTGCACTACCACCTCTATCTTCTAATAGTGCAGCTTGTCCTCAATAATATTTAACTATGATAAGAACATGCTTATGTGCATTTAATGCACTTCTCAAAAAGTAGTCAAATTTAAGCACTGGTTCACGCTCATGTGTCTTCCCTTAAAATATCTAACCAGATCTTTGGTCTTTGTCTTAATACTTCCTTAAGTGAATCAATATCAAACTTTGTCTGATAACACTTTAGTGAAACCTCTCGTGATTAATAAATGCTCTTGATCAAAACAAGTTATCGCTGATAGGCTCAGCATAGCACTATGTAACCAAAAGACAGATGTCATGAGCAGATGAATAGTGACTTCACCAAAAAGCAGACCAATATATGATGCAGTGATGAGAAACTTTTTCAAGGACAGCAGATATCAGGAAATTAATTCTATTTGTACCTTCACAGGAGGGCCAGTGTATTTGGGAGCTGATTGGTCTGGTGCTTCTGATGGAAGGGTTTGTGCAAGCAGGTCAAATGGATCGTTATCCTTTCAAAGCAAAAGACATAATTTCAGTTCATGGGAAACTTCAAACTACAAGCTAGTGAAAAAAACAGAACCAACAACAGTATAACTTTGGATTCTTACTGCTTTTCTTGGAAATGTTATTTTTTATTTCCATTAACAAATGTAAACATATTCTGACAGAGTGGAATATGTGACTGTGAAAAACCAACGGACAATGTCATTTCCCAACTTTCTCCTTCTGGAGTGCCCGCTGAGTACCGGGTCCATGAAGAGTGGTAATGGTGACTGCAGACTCACACTGAGTGACCGGTCAGTTTAAAACTTACTTTTGTGAATTTTCACACGTATCAGGAAGTACAGTGTGGACAAAGATTGGAGATGTTTGACAATGTTTAGAGTAAGATAACAAAACAGATCTTTGAGTGTTTGGTTTACACCGGAACAGTGCCTTTGGATTCACCTTGCAGACTAGAGTGTGAGGTTTTTTGCCGACATGCAGGCCAGGAACATAGGAACACGGATAAGGATGCTGGAGTTAAGGAAGACTCTCTGATGATTTTTGAAAGGGATCTGATGAGTGATCTCCAAAGGCATTCTCAATCAATTTGCTTGTGTAATGTTACAGACAACTGTTGTACATTTCACATTTTATTCTTTTCCACTTACCTTCTTACCGGTTTGACTTGCAGAAACTGAGGCAGCTTTTGAAGCTTGCAGAGGTGCCTTTGCAAGAAAGAACATTACAATTATTACTTAGAGTTTATAAGTTTTCATTAATAATTCCAGGCTGCCTAAAGTATTTCTGTTACCATTTATAAGACCTGAACATGATAAACGCAATCACATGAGGAGTTCTGGCCTGCTGAGAGACAGGATTGATATCAATGGGGGGGAGGGGGAGGGGGGCAGAGAGGAATAAACCAGGGTAGATGTGGACGAGGTTTCTAAAGATACTGAAGTACAATTTGTATGTTATACCATTGGGCTCACTTTGATGTTCAATGGATATGTGAATGGTGCCCTATCACTGCTCTGCTTTCCTCCCCCTATATATTGGGCTTCCCCTTTTCCTATCTTCAGTCCTGAAGAAGGGTCCTGACCAAAATGTTGACCACCTTGTTTTCTCCACGGATGCTGCCTGGCCTGCTGAGCTCCTCCAGCACCATTGTGTTTTTCATCTAGATTCCAGCCTCCGCAGTCCTTTGTTTCTCTAGCACAAGGGTGATGACTGCTTGACTTCAAACTAAACAGGTACAGGTGATCAGTAGTCCAATGGTGATGTTACTCCCTCCGTAGAATATCCAGCTGGATTAGGACTAGAAGATGGCTGGTAGGTACAGCCTCAGGTTGTATTGAGCAAAATAAAGGGAATAATAAGCAGGTCTTCATTTGCTCCCAACCTTTGCTCTCTTCACCATGATTTCCTGTGGTACAAATCCAGGATGAGAATGTTCCTATTTCATTTCTGGCCTCAGCATTGGATGAAGGTAGTAAATGGAATTGATTGAGTCAAAAATAAGTAAGTTTGCCTCGACTAAAGAGCAAACATTCCAGATATAAAGTAAAATTTTAGAAAATATGTTTTACTAAAATGTACCTTATTTTTTAACTTAATTATTGATCCCTACTAACTACTACTATTACTGGTCACATAGGTTTCTGTGACTAATTAAAGGGCAGAGCATCCTCAAGGATTCCTAAGTTATATTTTGTACAGATATTTCAATGGAGAGGTAGCAATCCAAAATTTTGAAATGCATCTCTGACCAATTTTTATATAACAAGTAGAGATGAGGGGAGTTTATAAAGAAAGTTACTGAGTCAAGGGACTAGGGATTTGAAGGTACAACAACTGACGGTGGAAAGATTAAAACTGGGATTGCACAAGAGACCAGAAATGGAAACACATAGAGATCTGGGGTGGTTCTATTGCTGGGAAGATTATAGGGATGGAGAGGAATGAAACCATGGAGAGATCCAAAAGCAAGGAACAGATGCAAAATTAATGCACTGATGGACTGGGATTCTATGTAGGTCAGTGAACACAGTAGTAATTGACTAAGGGGAATTGGTGCAAGTTAGGATATGTTCCAATGAGCTCCAAGTTAATGAGGGTTCAAGATGAGAATCTGGCCTTGAGAGTGATGCAGAAGTTCAGAACAACAAAATAATGGTTGAGGGTTTCATCAGGCAGTGGTTAGAGCTACACAAGGATACAAAACCAGAAGAATAAATCTTCATGATAGATAGATATTTATTTATTAGTCACATGCAAATGGAAACACACAGTGAAATGAGTCTTTTTGCGTTACTGAGAATGTGCTGGGGCAGATCAGTGAGCAATCGCTAAATTTCAGGTCAAATTTGCAGATCATTTGGCTCAGCTTCAGAGAATTGTTGGGGAGAGGGATGAAATCGATGGCTAGGGATCAGTGTTTGCAGTGGAATCTGGAAAACCAATGCCATTGTCTTCAATATTTAGTTCAATACAATTTCTGCTCATTTAGTACTGGATGACCATTATCGCAGCAAATACACACAGCTGAGGGGTTAAGGGAGGTAGTGGTGACATAGAGCAGAATATCATCTATATTATGGAGAATTTTACATGTTTTTCCAATGCTATTGCAATGAGACAGTTCGTAGTGAGAACTGGAGGCATCCTGGATTAGATATTTCAGTAAACCCAGAAAAGGCACAGAAACTGAAGACATTCTCTGCCAATGATGGAAAAATGAAGCCATTCTCTGCCATATGTAAAATGGAATCAGGCTAGTAGAGCCAAGGAGTTGGATGATGGAGGCGAGTCCCCAACATTAAATTAGGAGTCATACCTGCTGCTGCTGAGAGGGCGGTGCTGCGGAGCGGGCAACTGTAGCCGAGCATTTAGAAATTGTTGCTGGAGAGCTTTGTACAAAGTCTGCTGACAGAGACTCCAGGACATCACTTTCTGTCATAGTCTGAGACAACAATAAATAATTGTAGTTAAAACACCTCAAAGCTATTTCAAGAACATAAAGATATTAAAATCACTATTTGAAACACAAACTTTAAAAATCTCTAGCAGTAATTTCTATTAAACACATAATATCTCTCTCCTTCCAGTTGCTCACACGAATGCTACTCCATGGAAACGGTGCGGATATCACCTTTGTGAACCTTGCTCCTGGAATACCGAAGGTTTTTCCATAAGACATCGGAGCAGAATTAGGCCATTCGGCCCTTCAAGTCTGCTCTGCCATTCGATCATGGCTGATTTATTTTTCCCTGTCAACCCCATTCTCCTGCCTTCTCCCCGTAACCTTTGACGCCCTTACTAATCAAGAACCTATCAACCTCTGCTTTAAATATACACAATGACTTGGCCTCCACAGCCATCTGTGGCAATGGTTTATCTCTCAATATTCATCTTCCTGGCAGATTCCCTCAGACCTGCGCTTCCCATTTTCATTTTTAAAAGGCTGCTATCAGTGAGAATCACAATTAAGAAATGTGAGAACCAATGTCCAAAAATGTAGCAAGAGTAATAATTGGTACCTTAGCACATCAGTGTGAATGGGATACCATTTGATTTAAACAGAGCAAGTTTAATCAATACATTTACAAGATCTGGAAACTATAGCATTAAAAGTATTAAATATTTACTATTTTCAGAGAGTACTACATTCTAGTAGTTAAAAAAGTGCACAAGAGAACATTCTGGGGCAAAAGGGATGGGAATAAGATGGGTTTTCTTTACTTAGCTCTGACATTCCCACATTTCTACTTGATTTCTACTCTTATCCTCTTCCTTAATACAATGATGGAAGCTGCAATAATCAATATTTTGGCCTTCTCATTTTATAATATTTGATGAAGGGGTCCCCCAATCTTAGAGAACACCCAGAGTCTTACTGCTGCTCCTAACTCTGGGTGTTTTCTGAGATTAGGGGACCCCTTATTAGCTGCAACAGGATCACTATCATACCATATAATATTGTACTTCAAATAACAGGGGCCTGGATGGCATTGATTTATACCAATATGGCTTGAAGAATTTGACTTTAGGAAAATGCTCCCAAAGAAAAGACAATTTGCATCTGTACTTTCTCTGTTACCTTTGGTTTTGCTCCCGGACCAGTGGAGGAGGCTGGTTGCCCTTTATCCTGTTACAAGAAACAGACTTTATCAGATTCCTCTTCCAAACATCAGTAATTGATAGAAGTTGAAATTAGATGGCAAAGCAGAAGAAAAATATGGTAAAACACTTCAATATCCGGAAGCACATTGACACATGATAACTGTGTTAGCCTCATTATGGTAGTAGGCTGAATAGCAAAGCAATTTATTTATTATGGACAAATATATGGACAATGCCTAAGTGCATGGATATGAGTAGTAATTAGTTAACAACCTCTATTTTATTATTTTCTATCAGATTATTTGATCTGGAATATCAGTATTACTTCTACCATTGCAGTAAAAGCAATTTTGTTTTACACTGGGCAATTATAGAATCTTTCTTGGATATTCCACACATGGATAGATTTTGAAAATTCAAACACTGGAAAAAATGATAGACTTGGCTCAAAGTGGTTGCTAGACCAAACCTTTGGATCAGGCTGCTCTTTAAATCTGTAATCAGGTGGCAGAGTGTCCTCTCGTTCTCCCATTCGTTCAATCTGCTGCTTGGTTAAATGTGATTCCTAAAAATTTGAGAAAACAATTAGACCAAAGCAAAATTTACATAAATGTTCTGTGCCTTAGTTAAACGGTTACCCCAGTTAAATGCATCAAGTGATCATTTAATAAATTGTTAAGGACTGGAAAAGCTGTCTACAGATGACATTAGCAGTTGGCAGGGTAGGTTCAGGATTCCCCCTCTTCATCATTACATCTCTCTCTTGCAAGAGCATGGCACCTTACCACCCCCAATAATTTTTGACCAAAATTAATTGTTTGTCTGCGAGTATTTTTAATGTGCTCCTCAAAACGTGTCATATTTAAATGCCTGTTTATATCTGCATGTCTTCTCCTTTCTGACTCCTTTTAAAATAAGTTTAACTAACCTGTTGGTCACTCTCCAAACAATGCATTATGTGGGTTCATATCAAACTTCATTTGATAAAACTTTGGTGAAACTTTCATGAACAAAATGTATCCCTCAAATATAACAAGGTATTGTTGATAGGCTGGGAATGGGACCATGTCACCAACAGGCAGATTTCACATGAGCAGATGCATATTCACTTCACCAAGAAACAGACCACGATGAAAGCCTATGATGAAGTGATAGGAAATTAATTAAATCCATACCTTCACTGGAGGACCAGTGTACTTGGGAGCTGACTGGTCTGGTGCTTCTGAAGGAAGGGTGTCTGCAAGCAGGTCAAATGGATCTTTATCCTTTCAAAACAAAAGATGTATTAAATTTGTGGAAAACTTCTAACAACAAGCCGGTAAAAAAAATAGAAGTTACAACAGTGTAACTTTGGATATTTATGTTTTACTTTTATTAATAAACTGAAACATATTCGTACAGAGTGGAATAAGTGAACATCTCAAGCAATGGTGGGTGTAAGCTGTCATTTCCCAACTTCCTTTTTCTGGAAGGTCCCCTCAGTATGTGCAGTATAGGGATAGACACGGTAGTGCAGTGGTTAGCGTAACGCTTTACAGTGCCAGTGACCCGAGTTCAATTCCGGCTGCTGTCTGTAAGGAGCTTGAATGTTCTCCCCATGTCTTCATGGGTTTCCTCCGGATGCTCCGGTTTCCTCCCACATTCCAAAGATGTACAGGTTAGGAAGTTGTGGGCATACTATGTTTGCGCCAGAAATGTGGTGACACTTGCGGGCTGCCCCCAGAACACTCTATGCAAAGATGTATTTCACTGTGCATTTTGATGTACATGTGACTAATAAAGATATCTTATCTTCAGGAAGAAAAGTAATGATGATTGCAGCCTCTACAGTGAGTGACTGGTGAATTTAAATCCTGCTCCTGTGAACTAGTTTGTTTCATACACAATGCAAAGATGAGACGATTTTGACAATGATTAGAATAAAAGACTAGAAAAACTATGTATTTGGTTTGCCTGTGCAAGGCTGGGTTGAGATTAATCTTTTGTCCTCAATTGGACTGAAATTTGAATTGGTTTTGTGAAATGGAAGATGGAATATTGAAAAAAACATACAGTCAATTAAGTTCAGAAAAAGGACTGGGATGATATCTGAAAGGGATCTGTGGTGACTGTTCCTACACGCACTTGGATGTACAAAGACATTATTGGTGGCCACTGTATATTTTAGATTAACTCTCCTCTTTCATATACCTTATCACCAGTTTGACTTGTCGAAACAGTGGCAGCTGTTGAAGCTTGCAAGGGTGCCTTCGGAAGAAAGAATATTTCAAAGTTATTAGGATTCACATATGTTTTATGAAGTTTCTACAACTACGTTAGCCAGCTTTAAAAGACTTTAAATACTATAAATTCTTTCTGGATGCAAAATACCCTTGTGACCCTGAAGCAATCCCCAATTCATGAAATGTTCAATCACTGGTCTATTGCACCTGAGGCCTCACAACTAAACTTTGCACCCGTCTTGGGCACCCACTACTCTCTAACATGTTAAGTTTGGACTCATACCTGCTTCAGTGTAGAGGGTGGTGCTGCAGAGTGAGAGGATGTAGCCGAGCATTTTGAAACTGGAGCAGCAGAACTTTGGACAAAGTCAGCTGACAGAGAATCCAGAATGTCACCCTCTGTCATACTCTGTGATAACAATAAGATAAATATAATTAAACCAGATCAGAGATATTTCAAGATTACTGATAACAATCCTCAGTTTCAACCAAAGACAAAGCAAAACAGTATTTTCCATCATTATTTCTTTTAGGTTAATGGGGATGTGACTTCCATCAACCACATTTCTGGAACATGCAAGGGAATGTGGTGAATCCAGCAATTCAAGCAGTCGATGGGTTTAGGTAAACCTGCACTTTATACTTTCATAAAGGAGTATATAAATAAGAGCAGTAAAAATCAAACAGCAAATTATAGTTGGAATGACGGTGCCTTAATACGTCCATATAATAGTGACACAGTATTATAACTTTCTCCAAATGGAACCCAATTTAATCAATAAATTTACAAAATTTAGGAAATGCAATTTATAAAAAAAGTTGCTGGAAGTGAGGTTTTATGCTGAGTTTAACTTCCTCAATTCTGACATTCCTTACACTCCGATTGCTTGTTTCTCTTATCCTCTTCCCCAACACAAAGATGGAAATTATACAGTACATATTACTATATTTGTTTGCTCCAAGCCACACAATATCCGCATGTGGAAACTTACAATAGTTGAAAATCATAATTAATTCTTCTACTGGCACAAACTTAAATTGGTGCTTTTTCACAAACTACCTCCACTGCCTTTAAAATAAATAAATAGATGGCATTGATTATTCAAAAGCATCCTTGAAGAATTTTACTAAAGGGAAGCAATAGAACTTCCAAGAAAAAGCAACTTTACCTTCTCTGTTGTCTTTGGTTTAGCTCCTGGACCAGCAGAGAAAGATGTTGGTTTACCTTTATCCTGTTGCAAAAAAAACCTTTAAGAATTTGCTTAAGTTTATTAGAATTATTTAAAAACTGAAATCATCTGATAAAGAAATACAATAAACCTGGGAATATTTTTTGGAAGTGTAATAGAGTCCTGGAGCTCAGAAACAGGCCCTTCAGGCCACGAACTTCATGCCAGCCATCAAATACCCATCTGTAGTAATCCCATTTCCTGGGACTTGGCCCATGGCTTTCTGTGACTTGGCCCATGGCTTTCTGTACCTTGGCCATTCAATGCTTGTTTCAATACTTCTTAAGCGCTGTGAGAATCTCTGCCTCCACCACCCCCTGAGGCAGTGCATTCCAGATTCCAACCACCCTCTTCCTCCTAAATCTCCAGACTCTTAACCTTAAACCTATGTCCTCAATTCACAAGCACTCCTGCTAATGGGAAATATTTCTCACCTGTTACCCTATCCTAAGCCCCTCATAATTCAGTTTGTATACCTCAGTCTGGTATAGAAGGGATTTGCTGAGGAACTGTTTTTTTTTACCTAGAGAGTAGTTCCAGTCTGGAACACTCTGCCCGACAGGGTGGTAGAGGCAGAATCTCTCACCAAGGTACTTTGTGGAACACTTGAAGCACCATGGCATGAAAGATTACAGGCCAAGTGTTGACAGGGATTCACACAGATAGGAATTTAACGACAGGCCTGAGGGCCTATTTCTGTGCTGTACAACTAATTTGATCAATAAGTTGAACTGCAATGGTGTTATTATGTATTATGAAAAACAGCAGTATGTCTTTAACATTAGACAGTAATGGAATTTATAGTTTTTCCAATACGGTGTTAATGAAACATTATTGACTGATCTCAAAATATTTGTCTAAACCTTAGGATCAGGCTGGTCTTTGAATCGGTAATCAGGTGGTATTGTGTCTTCACGCTCTCCCACTCGTTCACCTTTCTTCTTAGTTACATCCAATTCCTGAAGTCATGAGAAATAAACTTAGTCAAACATAAATCCACAAATATTAATATTCAATGCATATCTACAAGGCATCTCTGAATTGATTACTGAAATGAAATCAATGTATGCCTTAAAACCCTTTCAGCCACTTATCCTTCTCTCTCCTGTGTCAAACTATTTGTGGTAGCACTCCTCAAAATTGTCATGGTTATTTTTCTTTCCCTTCATGACCTGTATGAGCCTTTGATGCACCAGACCATACTGTTCTCTTTCAAACTTACTTCACCTTCTGCAAGCTGGATGATGCCAAACAAACCTGGTTCCATTCATATCTACAGTATTCGTCTGTAGTATTCAACCTACAATGGTTTACTTTTCACGTTTGCACTGGCTCACTCCTTGACTTCTTGCTACCCTTTATTAAAAGGCTATTCTCCTCACCATCATCACCTACTAACAATATGAGTTTGCACATATGCTGACAACACTCATTTTTGCCTCAGCAATGCCTCTCTTGACCATTTTCACAGCTTCTATATTGGCAGATGGCTTGTCTGATTAATTTGGATCCAACTGAAGACATTCCATTCTGGTGTCAGTCACACGCTCTTCCCTATCAACTCCATCTCACTTGCTGGCATCTGGCTGAAACTAAACCAGATATTTCACCAGGATGTTGCCTGCATTAGAGAGTATTAGCTATATGGAGAGATTGGACAAACTTGGATTATTTTCTCTGGCTGAGGGGAGACCTGGTAGAGGTTTATAAAATTATTGGAGGCATAGACAGTCTTTTTCCTTGGAGCAAAAATGTCAAATACTAGAGGACGTAGCGTTAAGGTGAGGGTGGTGGGAGAGTTTAAGGGAGATGCGTGGGGCAAGTATTTTTACACAGAGGGTGGTGGGTGCCTCGAATGTGCTGCCAGTGGTAATAGTGAAAGCAGATATGATAGTGGCATTTAGACAGGCACATGAACACACAGGAATGGAGGGTTATGGATCATGTGCAGGCAGACGGGATTAGTTTGAACTGGCATCATGGTCGGAATGGACATCGTGGGCCGAAGGGCCAGTTCCTGTGCTGTACTATTCTTTGTTCTATGTTCTACAACCGTGGGGTGACACTTGAATCCAAAGTGAGTTTTGGATCAAATATTAGCACTAAAACCGCTTGACTTCCACTTCAAAACAGATGCATCTCTGACTCCACTTGCAGTTGCTAACTGACCTTGTGTATGCTGCCGCTTGACTTTAGAAGTCTTATTTTCTTTTTCTTGTCCCTCCAGTGCCTCACCTCTCCCTCTCTCTAATTTTCAGCAGCACTGAGATATTTGCACTCCTCCTATTCTGTCCTTGTGCCTTTCCAATCAACTGTTCCACCATCAGCAGTCATGTTTCCTGCAGTCAGGGCGTGAAGCTCTGGAATCCCCACACTAAACTTTTCTATCTTGCCTCATTTTAAAATCTACCACTCTGATCATGATTTTGGTCATCTTCAATTATATCATCTTCTATGGTTTGGCATCAAATTTTCGTACTGGGAAACCTCTCTGGCTGTTTTGTTATAGTTTTGGCTGTTGCATAAATATGTTAACTGCATTATAACCACCTCATAACCCACAAAACCAGACTGGAAGTGAGTCATCTTCAATTCCGAGGAACAGTCTAAGACAATATCACTGTTTGCAGTTGTTGCCATGGAGAGAGAGAAACAACACAAGGGGATCAACTTCACGTAACAAGAGATGCAAACTCCACCAAGAAAGAGACTAACTAAAAAGGTATGATAATTCAATTCTTATCTGAAGACCATAAATACCAGGAGATGATCTTCATTCATACCTTCACTTCTGGACCAGTGTATTTTGGAGCTGAATTGTCAGGTGCCTCGGATGGAAGGGTTTCTGCAAGTAGGTCAAGTGGATCTTTATCCTTTAAAAATAAAAATACATTTTTCAAGAGATGATAAGGCTCAACAGAACATATTATGACAGTAGCAATATGTATCCCTGTGAACAATATAAGCAACTGATGCTATAATTGCCCAGCGTGTCCCTCCTGGAGAACAGCCTCAACATTGGAAGGATGATAATTATGACATTAGATACTAAAATCTGCTCTTCTATTTCGCCAAGTTCCAGAGATGCTTGCCCTCCTTTCGGGGATTTCCAGTTCCATTCTTTTCTGAAGGACAACACATGGATAGCATGGAGTAGAAACGCAATTCCAGAGCCTGGGTCATCCACACACTAGAATCATCTGTCCAAATCTTGAACTATTTCTGTGCATATCAGGACAGTTACAATGGCAGGAATTGTATACCAGCCATGGACGGAATAGGTAGCCCTTGTTAACCAGAAGCTCTTCTGGTAAATGATGATGCTCAAAGAGGGTTGGAACACAACCCTGCAGCAAAATACAGAATCATAACAGGCTGTATCATGCTTCATCCAATATATGCCTTGAGTATGTCCCCTGCATGTTTCCCCACATTGGCCCTCATCTCTTACAGCTCCAAATGACCTCAAGGCATCACTGTCATGAATAGACCTTGATGATCTGTCAGCTCTCAAATATCTCTCTAACCATGTCTAAGTCTCTCTGACATATGAGAAATTTAAAAGCCGTCAAACTAATTTACAAGAGAAATTTATTTTTTAATCTTTTAAAATAATTTTCAATTAAAGATGCATGTATCTGTCGTGAATCAGGTAAAAACATTATCAATAAAGGATAGAACAAATCACTTACCTTTTCTATGCAGCTTAATGAACACACTGAGGCTAAATACAAACTGCATCTGGCCCCTCAGCTGATGTTGATCATTCATTGACCCCGAAATCAGTGACAAATCCGAGGGAGGAACAAGAGATTAAGTGCATCTGCAGCTTGCTTCTATCACATTCTATAGTTCCACAATACCTCGAAGTGAGAAAAATATACTGACCTGTGAGGAGCACCTTGCTGCTTGTTTGCTTCTGAATCCCCAGCAAAAAAGCAAGTACATTGCAGGTCACCCAGTGGTGGAAAACATTTATGGCACTGGTAGCAACACACCAGCTGGACACTGCTGAAGTATTTATTTAGTTTATGCACCCGCGTTGGTTCATGGGAGATGAAAAGTCTCATGTAGCCTATCACTGACTTTAGTTTTCTTCATTATTTCTAGGAAGTGTTATTTCTTTAATTTCTTTTAACTTATAGAGTCTTTCCTAAACAATTCACCTGCCACTTTTGCCTCCAAAACAATGAGCACACTTCAAAAATTGTTCACTTCAGGTTGCCAGAGGAGAACGTGACAAGCTGCTAGATATATTCAAGCCTTTCTCTCTACTCGTAATCAACAGCACTCCTCTTCACAGACTTCATTTTTCATTTCAAGATTCGATGCATACCTTCGCTGCAGGCCCAGTGCATTTAGGAACTGGAGCATCTCGTCCCTGTGATGGAAATGGCTCCATGAGTTGTTCAAAGGCACTCAACATTGGTTTGCCATCCTTTTAAAGATAAAACAGACACATTTCACTATTTAGCTAAAATGTGCTGGCACACACAAAGCACACAACCCCTTGTGTTGAAGTGCCACGTGGTGCAGCCAGTTTTAGCTAAACTTACTTGATTTGGAGCTTGATTTATAAGCACTGGGTAGTGCAGCTCACTATGCATCTAGAGGGCACAACTTCAAGTTCAGCCCAGGTTAGTGTTACAGTTTTCTTTCTGCCAGCAGTGAATGTGCTAAGCATAAGTTGTTTGAGTTTGAATTACCTAGCATGTTAGTTCCTTAAGCAAAATGGGATCAGAGGTCAACCCACCACCTGTTAAGAACCAAATGGTATTGTCCATACTCACTTGCCTTAAGACTTTGATGGCCGTTAAAGAGGAGTCATCAACAAATCCAGATTATTTATCTGACAACTAGTTCAATATTTCTGAAAGAAACCTGGATTAACTCACAAAGCAAGCATTCTCCAGCTAATTAATAAATATGATCCCAGGCCACGCCACCATGTTACATAACTATTTACTAAGCTAGCACATTTATCAGAATTCAACCATACAACTCGATATATATGTATTTATAAAACAAAATCAATACTAACATAGACCTAAATGACAAATCCTAGTGCCATCTGCAACTCTCTTCCCTAAATGCTGTGGTTGTTGGATCAAAATGGAAGCTTCAAGTTTGAGATTAATAGATTATTTTATAGTTACCAGGGCCTGTTGAGAAAAGGTAGCTATATGGAGCTGAGGAGCCGATTAGCCATGACTTAATTGAATGATGGAACAAGCTTATTGCCCTTTTGGAGTGTGACATACTTGAATTTGATGGAGTTAGGTGGTACAATTACGTAATGCTTCAACACTTCTTCTCTATTTAAGTGCTTCTTAGTAGGTGAATCTCATTTACAATCACTTTTTGCAATTATATAAATCCCACAGTACATATCTGGCTTGCAGTTACTTGCTGCTTTCTAGATTGTGTCTGATTTGTTTACAGATAGCCCACGGTAGCACTGACTATGGCCATTTGTGAACATAAGCACAACCCAGTTAGTTCCAGTGCCCTGCCCTCTCTCTACATTCTGCAAATTCTTTCCTTTCATTTTGAATGTGCAATTGAACCTGCATCCACACCTGTCCTTAGTATTGTATTACAGCCCCTAATCACTCATCACAGAGGGAATAAATGAATTAGACATCACAAAAGAAATTGCTGAATATGTCCATCACCTACTACAAGACTGTTTCATTCCATAATGGCAACTGAATAAATCAAATGACTGCATCTTTAAATATGCTTCTCAATGACTAGTTTTTCTACCAGTTTTACATCCAGATCCTAAAGTTTGAACTGCAACAGTTAAGTGTAAATTTGCTCAGGTTTTGCATCTAGCGTTAGCATCTGAGTCATAAACAGAATAAGATCAGTCACCATTCAATTTGTCCAAAACCTTGGGTCAATTCAGCTCAGAACCAATGCACCAGTGATATACTTCCATTTTGCATACAGAGCAAATCTTGCAGCCTGAGACTTCCAATTCAGTGGCAGTTGATGGTGGACTTGTTATGTGCAGTTATATCCACAAGGAACCGAACTTCAGTTACAATCCTTGCAGCCACGAGAAAGAGTAAAAAATATTCCAACTACTTTAAAGTTACAGGATAATGCCATCCACTTTACTGTAGAAAAGTACAGCTTAAGGAAGCTCCCTTCCAGATAATCAGTGTCATCATGAGAAATTATTTTACAGAAGTAAACTTTCTTCTTATACAAGAACAAACACCAGATAGTGTCATGCACAACTGCAGTTTTACACATATATGCTTATAACATATATGTGTGGTGAAATGCAAAGCAGTCAATAGATTCGGTTTAACTATTTTGCTTTCCTGGTGATGTTGCCAGCACACGTTCTATACGAACCACTCACGTTAGAAGAAAATTTCATTTTCATTATATAAATGATGCTACATGGACCCATGCTGGAAAAATGACAGTGCAACAAACAAGCCATTTTATTTTTAATGCAGAAATCGATCAGCCAGTTCAAGGGATTGATCGATATATGGCATAAGCTGCAAATACCCCTGCACTGCTGGTTGATTTACATTTGTGCCCATCGTCTGTTGTGCACAAACAAAATCTCAGCCACAGCATCCTCTGTAAACTCACAGCAGAAAGCAAGGTTTGATGATCAACAGAGTAGGTACCATTATAGTAATACAATAGTTGTGCCACTCAACAACTCTGGCCCAAAAAAAGAAACAATTAGTCAGAGAGTAATAGAGAAATACAGCACGGATACAGGCCTTTCAGCCCAACGAGTCCATGCCGACCATGGTGCCCACCCATCTAGTCCCAATTTCCTGCATTTGGCCCATATCCCTCTAAGCCCCACCCCTCCATGTACCTATCCAAGTGCTATTATATATTATATTAAATAATACTACTGTACCTACCTCAACCACTTCCTCTGGCAGTTTATTCCATATACTCACCACTCTCCACGTGAAAAAGTTACACCTCAGGTCCCTTTTAAATCTTTCCCTTCTCACCCTAAATCTACGTACCCCCTAGTTTTGGACTCCCTACCCTGGGGAAAAGATTGCTACCATCCACCATATCTATGCCCCTCATAATATTATAAACATCGATAAGGTCACTCCTCATTCCCCTACGCCCTAAGGAATAAAGTCCTAGCCTGGCCAACCTCTCCCTGCAACTCAGGCCTTCAAGTCCGGGCAACATCCTCGTAAATCTTTTCTGTACTCTTTCCAGTTTAACCACGTCTTTCCTGTAACAGGGAGACCAAAATTGTACACAGGACTCCAAGTGCGGCCTCACCAATGACCTATACAACTGCAACATAATGTCCCAACTCCTGTACTTAATGCCCTGACTGATGAAGGCCAGCGTGCTAAACGCCTTTTTCACCACCCTGTCTACCTGTGACACCACTTTCAATGAACTATGCACTTGTACGCCTAGGAGTCTCTGTTCCATTACACTCCCTAATGCCCAACCATTCATAATATAAGTCCTCTGCTGGTTTGATTTTCCAAAATGCATTAGCTCAACTTATCCGTATTGAAATCCATTTGCCACTCCTCGGCCCACTTCCTGAACTGATCAAGATCCCCCTGTAATCTACGATAACCTTTTTCACTATCAACACCACCTCCTAATTTCATGTCATCCACAAACTTACTGATCAAGCCTTGTGCATTAGCGTGCAATCTCATTTCTTCATGCAGCAAATTGTAGTTGGAGATATTTAAAATGTTACATTTAAAACACCTTTTGTCGTGCATTTTCTTCTCGCTCCCTGATTCTGCTTTTTCTTCACATCCATTCATAGCTAATTCATCTCTCCCCTCTTTCTTTGTTTGTATCTGATCAGACCTTATTTCACTCCCTATCTGTCCCGTTTACTTCTTAACCTTAAATCTTATTGGTTAAATCTCACTGGAGGTCCCATTGCTCATTGCGGTTTCAGATGCCCCATTTCTGTCAGTTTATACTTCCAGCACATTGATGTAGGGAAAAGAAAATATAATTATGAGGCACCCACTCCTGTGAGGTTTAGTCCAATATTGTTTCAGCACCATCTAAACTGACTTCTTTCAAATCATCAATTTTGATAATCCATTCTACTTCACGCATACTCGCAACAGTGTCCAAAATCCAAAAAGGGGCTTCGGAATTCCTGCATTGGAAGGAGAATGCAAATTCTTTCTGGGAGGGCTAGAATTTGTGGTGAAAACCAGAATCCTCTGGGTTTTTGCTCTGTTTATCCTACTGCTCAAGTTCAGCCGCTTTTCTATCTGCCCTATCCTTCTCTCACATCTCTCCCTCCTGCACCGCTGCCCCTGCCAGTTTTGGCAGCACAAACCAGATAAATACGGTGTTCCTGGACTAGTTCAAGAATTCCAACCAGAGAATTCCAACCAGCACACCCTGCGAAGATGGAGTGGAACCTGTGTTTTGCAAGGATTTGGGAATGGCCTTTTAAAAATCCCATTTATCAGGGAGAGAATAAGCAATTAATCTCAGACAGGATCAATTATCTTTATAGTGCCGAAATCATTCTTCTTTGTCATGCAAATTTTGTAGTTACAATGTTATCCTCTTATAGACAACTAGAATTCATAATGGAAGCAGCATTTACCACTTAGGAGTTTCTGCTTCTTGCTTGAGGGTTTGGAGAATGTTAGGGCAGAAGGTAAGGTGACAGAGGTGGGTGGGAGCACCTCAATATCATCGATGTTTATTATGAAACCTGAATTTCAAAATATAGGTACATGTTCTTGAATAAAATCAATGAATATCACATCAGGAGACTAAAATCTTAAAGATGGGAAGAGGATAAAAAATGATAAATACAAATTCGAACTCATAACCATATCACTGATGTTGATAACCTAAATTTAGAAGGGACCGTACTGCTGTTTACACAGCCACGCACTGACAGGTGGCTGCAAATAGGTTTCCAGTCTTTCTATACTATCTACATATAAAAATAACTACAGTTTCATTAAATAGTTCCTATTGGTTGGAACTAGAAACTATGACAAGTTGAAATTATTAGTAAATTGTTTTACATTTTAAGGCTTATTTAACAAGGTTAACCCTTATAGTACAATCCGGATTAAAAGCAATGCTTCACAATTTTCTTCCAAGACCAGAGAAACCTAGTATATTGAATTTCTTTTGCCTTACTTCTCCTCATAAAGGTAGTAGGTAGGGACATGTTTTCCAGTGTACCCATTTAAGACTGACATAAACTAGATCATCTAACACTATTCACATTTTACAGTGCCTTTTATGTTCCTAGAAATATCCTAGAACATCCCAAAACACTTCATAGTCAATGAAGAATATCTGAATTGGATTCACTCTTAATATAAATCTTTCACATTTCTCTTCTGGCTATTTATTGCCAAAGAAAATGGTTGATTTGTCCCACCAAATTAATCACATTCTTCCAAAAAATGCCTACAACTTACAATATTGAAAATATTTTTCAAAATGTGACGGTATTATTCAGGGTGCTGCAGATAATGCCTCAAAGTGCAGTTAAAACTTTGTTCATCCATTAATAATCCTCCTCTGGTGGTAATGACTCACCTCAATTTCTGATACATTTTTCAGAGGTGCAATTACTGTTTTCTTCTGCTCAATGCTTGCATTTTCCAAAGACTTGACAATGGTTGCTTTTAGGATGCTTATCTGTTCTTCAATCATGTGGGTTACTTCACTCACAATCTGACTTTTCATATCTCTTATTATCTTCATTACATCTTCTAAATGCTTCTGAAGTAAATCCTCTTTGAAAGGCAGGTTGTTGACATTTTCTGCATCTGTCCTGCAGGATTGCTTAGTTTTCTGAGGAGTTAGAGCAAGACTGGACAGTGACAAGTCCATAACCGTCCCTTTAGGTTTACAGACTCAGTGGGTAACAGCAAAAACTGATAGGCACTAGGTGTTAGACGGTACAACTCTCTGGAAAGATGCCATCATAGTGTCTAATTGGTTACCTCAATATCCAATAGTGAAAAAAACAATTTCATCACTCCCCAGTGTTCAAGTCTTTTATCATCGTCTTCGAACAAACATCATATTATTGCACCTGGTTATTTTGACTTTTAATCCCATCTCTAGGTTAATGGATTAGAATCATATACCAAAGTAAAAGGCTATTCAGTCCATTTAACTTGTGCAAACTCTTTGAAAACAATATGCAGTTCGACCCACTTGTGTGTTCTTTCCCCTTGGTCTGATTATTTTGTAAATCCTGTTTCATTTGCATATCCAATTCCCTTCTGTAGGTTCCCACCGAATTTGGTTCCATCAGCCTTTCAGGCAGTGCATTCAGAACATCATAAATTGGATGTAAAGCAAATTCTCTTGGTTTCCTGTGATCATTGATTAACGTAAACCTGTGAATTTTCTTACTGACCCAACTGCTTGTAGAAATAGTTTTGGTTTACTTACACTTTCATATCGCTTCAAAATTTTGAATACATTAAATCTCTCTGTATCATATTAACTTATCATATCTTCTTGAAAATATTGGTGCTTTAACTTAAAATCGTGAACAATTCTTATCTATTTTTTCCAGATCACCCATGTGGTAAGTAGTTTTATTACACCAATTTCGTATACATCTTTGACCAATCCACCAATAGTCAAATTTAAAGTTGTATTTAATTTAGATTGTTTAACACAGTAATGGACTTTGCATGTTCTGTGAAACTCACAGCAAAATTAACTATTCTGGTATACTCTGTGTAATCTGAATTTAAAAATGCAACCTTGGCTGTAAAAATGCAAAAAACACAATTACAATCTTTGCATTCAAATAGGCAGATTACAAAATCCTTTTGATAATTCTGGAATAGAAGCAATGACCAACATTGCATTCTCCAAAGCATCAATGTTTTCCTTGCGAGTGAAAAATACTGTTGTTGGCAGATCAAACAGTATGGAATTGTACAGCAATGATTTTTATTTTATAAATCACTATCTCATCAGATATTTCCATAGGTTTTCAGTTCAATGCTCCACAGTGTAGCTCCCCTAAAGCTCTACTCCATCAACAATTAAAGTGAATAAATTATTTCAAAATTTCCCTTCCAGACACACAGAACAGATTAACATTGTGCATTTTATAAACCTTTGCAAATCTGATATTTCAAAATGCAAGAGGACATTTTCAAACATGCCCACAGCAAATAAGTTTGTAGGATCAAGTAAATAGATAAATAGTGAATCATTGGTATTTCCATCCAATTGCACAAATACTCTAGACACCAGCCACAAACCATGAATGCAGAAACAGGCATGCAGTAACTGAGCTGCAGATAGACAATGCTCAGCTGGATATCGTTCTACTTATATTGCTGAAAAGCTAGATTGGGAGAAGTTTTTTTCTTAAATCTTGAAATTCGCTTAAGCAATTATTTGTACAGTACAGTACAAGTACAGTACACTGAACATTAGTAAAAAGATTTAAAAGTCTTTAGTACCTGAATCTTTGAGTCATTGTTTTTGTGAAGTGAAGTGCCTGCCACTTTTGTTGGAAGTGTTCCGGCAAGACTTTCCTTTGTGTCCTTTGAAAATGGAGAATTTTTTTCAAAACTTAGATTGTACCCTGCAAGCACAGAATCATACAGCACAGGAGACCATATGGCCCACCGTGCACATGCTGGCTTGTTGCATGAGCTACCTGATTAGTGCCTCCTTCCTGCTCTTTCTTGTGTTGTGGTATACTTGGGTGGCAACAAAACATAGCTTGACAACAAAATATAGCTTATTGGGAAAAATAGCACATGATAGAATGGACTAATTTATTCCTTTCAGTCACTCCAGGCCTCCAATTAATCACATGTTACGATACCAAGTCTTCTTATTAGGTAATCAAACCTCCTGAACACATAGCATCACCTCTCACATTGCTGACCTGTCTTGTACTTGTATGGAGGTGCCAAACGATTTTCCATAAAGAGAAGCAGGCTTTCTTTGCATTTAAGATGAGGTAAGATATCTTTATTAGTCACATGTTCATCGAAACACACAGTGAAATGAATCTTTTGCATAGAGTGTTCTGGGGGCAGCTTGCAAGTGTCGCCACACTTCCGGCGCCAACATAGCATGCCCACAACTTCCTAACCCGTACGTCTTTGGAATGTGGGAGGAAACCAGAGCACCCGGAGGAAACCCATGCAGACACAGGGAGAACGTACAAACTCCTTACAGACAGCGGCTGGAATTGAACCCGGGTAGTTGGCGCTGTAAAGCGTTACGCTAACCGCTACACTACCGTGCCTGCCTACATAATTCAACTCTACTCAGATGACCTCAAGCTCAAAAGGATAAACACAACATGCATTGGAGTCCCACAATTGCCACTACCAACTGTCGTGAGTGGAATCACAAGGTGTAGCCGAGTATGTCACATGAATCACTTCAGCGGTCTCCGTAGAGGTCATTAATGTTTCGGTCAGTAATGCACACAATCCCATCATATAAGATTGGCATGAAGTACCTTCTCCATTTCAGGTAGGCTGGGACATTGAACCTCCATTCCATTTGATCAGATTACAGGTATCCCAGAGATTGTTCTCTTAAATAAATCCCAGCATAGTAGAAGGCCAATCCCAAAGAGACTTTTATGACAACAACAATTTTGGAGCCTAAAAAAACCCTCAACCCATTCCATTCATAGAGTTAGAATGCCAAATGAATTGTCAAGTTATGAAATTTTCAGAAATATTGGGGAGCATTTAGCGAAGAGCAAGCTTGCATTCATACTGCATCTCTCATCACTCAGGACATCCCAAGGTTTTTCACGGCAAAAAAAAGTATCTTGTACATGGACGTATGGCACTAATTTGCAAAAAGCAGGCACGGTAGTGTAGTGGTTAGCATAACGCTATTACAGTACCAGCGGCCCGGCTTTAATTCCGGCCACTGTCTGTAAGGAGTTTGTATGTTCCCCCCATGACTGCATGGGTTTTCTCCAGGTGCTCTGGTTTCCTC
The DNA here is from genome assembly GCF_009764475.1 of Pristis pectinata. Classification (NCBI taxonomy): domain Eukaryota; kingdom Metazoa; phylum Chordata; class Chondrichthyes; order Rhinopristiformes; family Pristidae; genus Pristis; species Pristis pectinata. The sequence continues at coordinate 93,017,229 of NC_067411.1, forward strand.
CTGCATTCCAAAGATGTACGGGTTAGGAAGGTGTGGACATGCTATATTGGCGCTGGAAGCGTGGCGACACTTGCGGGCTGCCCCCAGAACACTCTACGCAAAAGATGCATTTCACTGTGTGTTTCAATGTACATGTGACTAATAAAGATGTCTTATCTTATCTAAAAGCAGGAGTTGCAAAACACAGTGTGATATGTAATCAGATTATCTTTTTTAGGTGATGTCATTTGATGCATAAATATTATCCAAAATACTAGGAACACCTCTGCTGCCCTTTGAGAGTTTTCATAGGTTTTTTTTAATATCCTGAGACGTGAGGCAGTACTTCAGTTTAATGTCTCATTCAAATAACACTATCTGACAGAGCAGAAATGCCTCAGTATTGCACTCAAATATCTTCTAGGTTGTGTGCTCAGTCCTGTGATGTGGGAATTACATCCACATATTTTCCAACTTGGAGCAATGACTACCACAGGCAAGGTGAATCGATAAGGATATTTAGAGCAGACACTGGGTGCCCACACCAGGATGATAATGGGTGTAGGCATTTCAGCAATCCTTCGGGAAATCCTTCAAAGAGTTATCCTGTGGTAATGGTGACCCTGCAATGCTTGTTGACTTGGTCTTGATACAAATTCAGTTTACTTGAGGGTGCAACAACCAGGAGAGAAGTTGGCCTGGCTGGTTAGGCAGTTGCAGTTTGGTCACCTGAAGCAATCTTCCATCAGCTCCCGCTTACAAACTTGAGTGAAGATAACTATTGTTACCCTTCACCTTAATTTTCTTTGGGTTGCCATGTTCCCTTCTTCATCTTGTTTAACTATGATTCCAAGAGTTGTTTCCAAAGTAAGGAAGTTATACAAAATTCAGCAAACATGAGAATCTTTGTGAGTTGCATTGCAAGATACAACAGAACTATTCAGATGTCAGAGTGACAGTATGAAGAATCCAATGATTTGATTAACAATGGATCTAGCTGTGTCACAAATCTGATTGTATAAGTTTTATAAAGCATCTTGCTGTGTTGTGGCGAAGTGTGGGGAAATTTGCATGCATTCAGTAGAGATTCTAGCAACTACCAGAAACGTGCATACAAGATGGCATGATACACTGCTTGTAGTCACACACTAGTTCGCAATCCATGAAGACAGTGGGTCAAACAACAGAATCAACAGGGCAACAAGTGGTATCTCGTTTTTTTTTTGCAAGGAAGCTCCTTTAGTTCTGCTTGATGGCAAAGTGAGCGCAGCTAGAGGCACAAGCTGTGCTGACCCCAGGGCCCTCCCCTGGCATTTCCAGTTATCCCTGCAACAAGTAATGTAAATGCCTGCTCCACAGACAACAGTTAATTATAGGTTAATGTATGCACGTGCACAGTACATGCACTGTAAACTGCCTGATCTTAGCAGCCTCCTCCAGCAGTATGGAAGATGGCAAAGTAGCTCAGGAATAACTACAATAGGAAGGGCTGACTTAGCTTCAAATAAAAAGGGAAACTGCTAGAAGATCTCAACAGATCAGCCAGCATCTGTGGAGGAAAGAAAAAAACAAGAGTTAAGACTTTCAGGTCAATGACCTTTCTTCAGAAGGTCATTCATCTGAAATGCTATCTTGGTTTCTCTCTCCATAAATGCTGTCTGACTTGTTGAGTATTTCTAGTGTTTTCTTTTATTTCAGATTTCCAGCAACTACAGTGTTTTACATCTCACACTGCCAACACACTTTTCTCTCCTCTATGCCTTCATTCGTCTATTTATTTTTACACCTCCTCCACGTAGATTAGTTGGAAATGTAGCATTAAGTCAGCAGTTTCATTTCTTGCCCTATTTTGATCATGCTGACATGAAAAAATACCATCAATTTATTCTGCTGAATTATCTGTAGATGTGGTCCAGTTTCCTCAAGTTAACATTTAAAGCATGGCAAATGCAATCATTTTTTTTCAATTTCTAATTCTTAACTTGGATGTAAATTACCAGTTTAGATGTTTTGGTCACCTTCTGACCCATTTTGCTCTGATGGGTTGCTGTGGTTTGTGGCTGTTGCTGTTTCACTCCAGCAGCTCCACTAGATACGGCCGAAGAACCAGCTGTCCTCTTGGACTAAAGAGAAGATTCCAAAAGCAAATTTAAACAATTCAGATCACAAGGAAGTTCACAAATGACAAAATGTACCTACCCATCAAATGGCTTGAAATTGGTTTTGGGTGGTACTGGAAAAAAGCAGATGAATCAACAATCTGCTTGACCTTTAATTTATTTTTTTGAGGAACCTGGCCAGCATTTATTACTCATTTTTAATTTCCTTGAGAAGGTGATGGTAAGACACCCTCTTGAACCACTGCAGTCCTACTGGTGAAGGTACTCACATCATGCTGTTCAATAGAGAATCCCAGGATTTAGACCCAGCAACAGTACAGGAATGCCAACACATTTCCAAACAGCATCCTTGTTGGTCTTAGAGGTCATGGGCTTGGGAGATCCTGTCAAACTACCCAAGGAGATTGAATGCAGGTTTTATCCTCATCTCCACAATTAAGAAGTTGATTGTATCTTTTGGATCGGTTTCTGCAGGTTCTGACATGGTCTCCCCTTAGGCTGTACACTAATCAGAAACACCAACCCCATTCTGATCCAACACCACTGTACAAGTTGTGATTAAAATCTGCTGCAGAAGCTCTACCCATCTTTTATATTTCAGCTTAAATGACTCCAAGGTGGAGAGATTCAAGTAAGAAACATCTACCACACAGTTGTTGGCTTTTGTCAGGTTTATACTCACTAATTCTCACATTCTGCAGTGCAGGCACACAACATAATCTGTATTAGTAATATCTTTCTTCCCTCGAATGTTAGGAAGATTCTTTAAATTAAAACACTCTAATCTCTGTAGCTGTGACACTTTACTCTGTACTGTTATTGTTTTTACCTGTACTACATCAATGCACTCTGTACTGACTCAATGTAACTGCACTGTGTAATGAATTGACTTGTACGATCGGTTTGTAAGACAAGCTTTTCACTGTACCTTGGTACAAGTGACAATAATAAACCAATACCAATGGGTAGCAAATACTGGAAGGCCTGGATAGAGTGGACGTGGAGAGGATTTTTCCAGCAGTGGGAGAGTCCAGGACCAGAGGGCACAGCCTCAGAATAGAAGGATGTCTCTTTAGAACAGAGGTGAAGTGGAATTTCTTTTTAGCCAGAGGGTGGCGAATCTGTGGAATTCATTGCCACAGACAACTGTAGAGGTTAAGTCATTGTGTATATTTAAAGCGAAGGTTGATAGGTTCTTGATTAGTAAGGGCGTCAAACGTTACAGGGAGAAGGCAGGAGAATGGGGTTGAGAGGGAAAAGTAAATCAGCCATGATCGAGTGGCAGAGCAGACTCAATGGACTGAATGGCCTAATTCTGCTCCTGTCTTATGGTCTTCTTGTCTTCTGTACAAAATGTTAAATAATTACTGTCTCAAGCTCACACAAACTACTAAAAGAATGAGAGGCAAATACCACTACCTCCATCTCTCTAAACACCCACTTTAATCAAATTTGCAACTTCACACATCGTTAAGGTAAACACTTCATTCTTGGATCACAGAAACTGTTAACGTCATTAGCTATTTACTTCATTGACCACAATAATCCTGGATTATTGGTAACCCTGTCATCAATGTCACTAGACGAGATAGCTGGACAGTGATCAAGCAGTCCACTGCAATTCTAAAAGCATGCTTTGGATGGCTGGGCAGATGTAGGTTGCAGCCAGGTTTCCGACTGTGCTATGGACTGGTATATAATTTGCAGATTGCACCATTTTGCTATGGAACACAGTACTCCAGGTTGGCAGCCAAGCAACAGCAAGAGGATTGGTGGGCAGATGAATGCTATCACCCTGAGAGAGGACAGCAGATTCATGTTTCATCGACTCTGATGCTCTGCTGGCACAACACCACAAACCTAGTAATGGAGGAACTGTGACCCTCCAGGCACACTGTAATGAGTATCTGGCAACAGCACGGCAGTGAGCTCAGTTTCCAGCACAGCAATCTGAGGTTTCATTGCAGACTGAGACATTGAGTGGCTGTTCCTTGCTTTGTGATGGAGACTGAGAAGTTGGATATTTGAGTTGGCTATTGTTCCCTAGTGGAAAAGCTGGGCTCCAATCTCTGCACAATCCTCTATGTTAACTTGGTTCTGGACTCCTCTAGTTATCTTGAGCAGGACAGTCAGAAACCTTTTCCCAGTGGGACAATGGCTAACACGAGGGGACATAATTTTAAGGTGATTGGAGGAAGGTATAAGGGGGATGTCAGGGGTAAGCTTTTTACACAGAAAGTAGTGGGTGCATGGAACGCACTGCCTGCAGAAGTTGTGGGGGCAGATACATAAGGGACATTTAAGAGACTCTTAGACACATGAATGATAGAAAAATAGGGGGCTAAGCGGGAGGGAAGGGTTAGGATAAAATGTTGGCACAACATTGTGGGCCGAAGGGCCTGTACTGTGCTGCAGTGTTCTATCTATGAAAAGTTTCCCAATATACTAAGCCTTCAGTGTGCCCATCTGTCAGCATGTAAGCAGGCAATGAGATACGGGTGTGAAACTTTCAATAATGGAAGTTGTGTAAAGGTGCAGACAAGCTTTTGAATCTGAAAAGCGAGTTTTAATTGATGGAGATTGGTGGTGGAAGAGTGATGGGAGAGTGGTGAATTAATGCTAGTGGTACAGTTGGTAGGACGTGACAATTGAAAATGCATTCACTGACCTAGAGATCACTGATGTTCTTGCAGCCCTGGCCTCAGGTTCTCTGGGTTTGACAACTGGCATTAACATCTGCAGTGTCTGCTTCCAATACTGGGGGAGCAAGTTCCTGGTAGTCTCCTAGCTCTGTAGACATAACACACTTCTAACTTTTTACCCTGTCCTCCAGGGCCTCTTATGCAGCTTTCAAAAGTCTTGGGAGCTAAGCTCTCCCATGTTTTACCATTCTTCACTATTTCATACTCCTTCTTGCATAATTGCTAGTACCTGTTCCACCCATGATTAACCTCTCCTTTAATTCATGATATTGAATCTGTGCGTGTGTAACCACCCAATTATGAGCCTGGAAAGAACTGTTTGGATGCAGAAGTCATGGAGATCAGTTCGGAGGACAAAACTAGCATGTCTCTGCATTGACATCAATAAATACATTCATCACACATTATGATACCCACACATTTCTGGAGGCTATCAAATGAAACCTTCTGCTCCTCCCTTATCAAAGGATTGCTATGATTGTATCCAATTCCTGAATTGAAAGAGTGACTTTCCATTTTAAAGAATATAAAAGCAAAGAAATACATCCTATTTTTCGCTTTGTGTCCAAAAACATTGTACCAAGCTTCGCCAGAAATACCTGCATTTAAAACTGATGACAACAGACGTGGTTCCACAGGCTATTTTATCTGTGGAATCAAATGCTTTCACTAGCTGTAAAGTTGTCAGAAAATGTAGAAAAAAGACAAAAATTGCAACCCTGCATAATGTTTCCCAAAACTAGATCTAAATAACCACCCAAGTATCTTTTTTAAATAGAGAGACTGAAAGGTGTGCATGTTCTGAAGGAACTTGGTGTCCTTATACATGAATCACTGAAAGTTAACATGCTGACTCAGCAAGCAATTAGGAAGGCAAACAGTTTGCTGGTCTTTATTGCAAGAGGATTCGAGTACAAGAGCAGTGATATCTTGCTTCAATTACATGGAGCCCGGGTGAGATTGCATCTGGAGAACTGGTCCCTTGACCCAACAAAGGGTATACTTGAGACTGAGGGAGCACAGCAAAAGTTCTCACGATTGATTCCTGGGATAGCAGGCTTGAGAAGTGATTAAGTAGACTAAGCCTGCACTCTCCAAAGCCTAGACGAAGGAGAGCTGATCTCAAAGGGCTTGAAAAGGTAGGTGCAGGGTTGATATTGCCTCTGGCTACGGTATCTAGAAAAAGGGGCCATGGTCTCAAAATAACGGATCAGCCATTCAGAACAGAGATGCGAAGGAATCGTTTCACCCAGAGAATGGCAAATTTTTGAATTCTTTACCTAAGTGGGCTGTGGAGGCTCAGTCACCAAGATATTTTTGTATCAGGCTGCTGCAGCAATGTTAATTATGCATTGCAATCAGTGCTGAATGCTCTTACCTTGCATGAGTCTGCCGATTTGTGTGCTGCTGCCGACCCTGGCTTTTCTGCTGACTGGAATGGAGAAAAATAAAGAGTTAGTTCTAAAAAGCTGAAAAAAGCATTTATATAAATTTGAATGAATGATTGTGCAAGTCAGAGGACATTTGGCGTTTGTGTTTGGCTGAGACCATCCATGGGATCTGATTGAATGCCACAGGTCAAAATACCGGCTAAACTTAAAGGAGGTTGCTTGCTCCTATTGGAAGTAGAAGGTGTAAAACAGATCCTAAGGTGTATGCTGTTAATATACCAAGGATGCCCTTTGTCACTTCCACCTATCACCTCCCAGCTTCTGACATCATTCCCACTCTCCCCCTTCCCTCACCTGCCCATCACCCCCCTCACCTGGATCCACCTATCACCCGCCAGCTCTTGCTCCACCCCGTCCCCCCCACCTCTTCATACTGGCTATCTCCCCTATTTTCTTTCTTTCCAGCCCCGATAAAGGGTCTTGACCCAAAACATCGACTGTCCATTTCCCTCCATAGATGCTGCCTGACCTGCTGAGTTCCTCCAGCTTTTTGTGTGTTGTTCCAGATTCCAGCATCTCCAGTCTCTCGTGTCTCTAACATGAGCTGATTAATCCTCTTTCTTTCACATCCATTTGTCAATCTTGGGAATAACTAATCACAATTTCTTGCCCTACTTCATCATTTCCACTTTCCCCAAAAATAGATGGCACTGCAGTAATCTTATCTACTTGCACCTCAAAAACACGAAAGTTCAGAATTTGCTACGGCATAACATGTTCTGGAAGTTAGGAGCCAGTTCAATACCCTTCCACTCAAAATACATTTTTATTCAAAAGTTACTGAACTTGCAGACGGATAACAGCACAGTAATGACTGTTAGCAGCTCAGCAAGTCAGAACCAGCTGTGTATCTCCTTGACCAATGAGATCAAAGGACTGAGGAATAATCAGAAGAGGGACTGAGAAGTGGAGGTAAAACAAATGTCAGATCAGGTACAAAAAGAGAAATAAAGCACGAGAGAGAAAAGCTGGATTAAGAATGAGGAAAAAAGAAACAAAAGAAAAAAGTAAGAAAACTTTAAGTATTATTTGGCATCTTTAAAACTGCCATAAACCCCAAATTTAACCATTCATTTTACAGACAAGGGATGTTGATTGATGATTCTCACATCAGTAGAGTACACTTATATTATTAATTACTTGAATTAATGTTCTGCTGTGATTTACTGAGTAATTAATGTGCAAATACAGTAACCATGAAAATCTCAGGAAGATAAAGACTGAGGTAGATGTTTTCACAAGGTCACAGAAGGGCAGTACTTATTGGCAGTACTTACTGGCAGCCTACTTGTGGTGATTCACAAGCCAAGCTGCTGGCTGGTTTACACACAAATAAGGGAGTGCATCGGTTATGTTATTCAGCAAATTCTGGACACAAGTGCGCTGATAATTTTATCTGTGGCATTCAGGTTATTAATCTTACTGCATGCTTCAGATGATAACTTTTATTTGTTATTTTTGCTTGTCATGGTCCTCATCCTGTTTCACTGCATGACCTTTTACTTTCAATTTATCTTATTTTCCTCTTCTGAGTTTTGCTTTCCTCTCATATTCTCCTCATATTGTTCTAAATGGTCTTTTATCTTTCACTGAGACTGCTGATCTCTGAAATACTTGGAGTGAGAAAGCAAGTAAGCATATGGACTAAGAAGGACTTAAGACTAGACAGTATGGCAAGTAATTAAAATTGGAGGCTGGGTGAACAAGTGGGTTACAATCTGGACTGGTAGGCAGGTAAGCAAGATGGACAACCATCCCTTCAGTTGAGCATGCAAGTAATCAGGTGAGCATTTGTGGTTGGGATAGCTGACTGCATGCACAGGTTGCCTGGTCAAACCAAGCACAAAATATTCAGCACAATTACACCTTCAGATTAGGTAGACCATAAATCAGTCAAGACTGGCAAATAGGAGAGTGATCTGATTCAATCTTGCTATAGTGGGATCTCTCGGAAGCTTGCTGACAAGGCTGGGACTTGTGTTCAGTCACAAGATCATAATAATCAAACAACTGAAACAAGGCTACAGCTAAAGTGAAATCAGTGGTTAGGAAAGGATTGAGGGTGGATCTGTGACGTTATTAGGTGAGTCAGATGAAAGGGACGGCTGGGAGATTCAGCATGGGTTCCAGAAGAGAATGCAGAGCTGGGCTGGGTCGTTAAAGGTGGAGCAAGATACAATGAGCCAGGTGCTGAAAGAAGAACTGAAAGCAAGCTTCTGAAACTTTGCAAAACAACATAGTCAACAGTTCTATGTTATGCCATCATTCTCAAAATGGTCAGAATGAATTATTTGCTTTGTCTAGACTTTTCCTGAACAAGGATACTTCATGGACTGAGCTCAGTAAGTAATCACACTTACCAGCTCTTGATGCAAATTGGTAATTTGACAGCAGAATATAAATCTTCCCTTGGAACATTTTCTGCATCTTCTAGACCCTTTTTTTCCAGATTTTTTACATTCATACATCTTGTACTGATACTTGCAAGAAATGATTACTTACTAAGCAACAATAATCAATTTAACTGTGCTCAGGAAATAGCTAGACCAAAACTAAATTTTTCTCTTATCCGCAAACAATCTTACTGAACATCACACAAAATTTCCTGCAGTGATTTTATCATCTCATCCCAGCAGTAATGCATATAAGCACATTACTACTTAGAAGCTGCTCATATTTTGAATGAAGTATTTTATGAACATGTCTGGACAATAGAAAGTCAGCTTCCACACATACCACATCTGATTCACTATGACAATGACCTATAATAATATGGGTGTAATCCCTCCTGTTATCTAACCTAATGAAGATTCTAGTGGGAATACCAAACAAGATTTTCTGATTTGCAGTTGGGCAGATCTTTTGTGCTAAGATTATTGACAAGAACAGCAGTCCTGAGATGACTGCATAGGTTCACATCTAGGACTGACAATTCACCAACTACTTAATGTACAAAACATGTAAGGTGAAGACCTTGAAATTGAAAATGAGTAAGAGGGTATACAAGAATTCTTCCTACCTTTAAGCCTGATTTAAATGGCTTCTTTTCAAAACAATTAACCACATACCCTGAAGGATGATGGAGAAACTTTGTACAGTAAAACAACTCCTTTCTCTCTCAAAGAAATTACTTGTTTTCCAATCCCTATCTTCCATATGCTTGGGAGTGTAGCTGGTGCTCTTCACTTTCAGACTCAGGAAGTGCCACACCCCGACCCAACAAGTGAGTGCAGAGCTTTCTGACAGAGCACATCCTGCAACATTGCTGATGTTCAGCACAACATCATCTCCTCTTGCTCCACCCATACCCACGCAAACTCTTTGCTAGTTGGATTTTGCAGTTCACATCCACGAGCTTGTGAGAATTGTATACAGCTTATGATCAAGCTTAAAAAAAGCAAGAGATCTTAAAAGTTTGGACTATTATTCAACTGTTGTAGAAGACATAAAAATCTTTCACAAAAATAAGCAAAGATGAATAAAAAAGCACCAATTTTCCTCTGCACCTCTAAGAAGAGTGCCCCTGGTAGTCGTTGTCTTTTGGGATGTAGCCAGATATTTATCCTGTGCTTTGCTGGAAAGGAATAAATAGGAGAGCAATTCATTTCCCATACACCAAGTGCAATTTTTCACCCTGTGTACATCTGATTAACACAACACTGTGCAAGATGAGATGGATACCCTTTTCACTGAGTTTCTGGAAGTGGTAAGACTTTTATCATAAGTTCTTAGACTTTGAACATGATCAGACCAGAAAATAAGTTTGCTAAATGTGATAGATATGCAGAAGCAGCAAACAATAGAGCAAAAATAAAAAACAGAAAATGCTGGAAATACTCAGCAGGTCAGGCTGCTTCTGTGGGAAGAGAAACAGAGCTAACGTCTCAGGTCGAAGACCTGTACTCAGAACTGGAAAGGAGATGAAGGAGAGTTGGGGAGGGGGATGTCTCTTAACATAGATTAAGAAGAAAAGAGCAATTTCCATTATGCTTACAGAGATTTAAACTGATAGGTACAAAAATAACAAATTATTAGTGATCATACTGACCAACATAGTTTCACAAGATCACCTCCACAAATGGTGTAAACAGTGATATAACGAACCAGAAGTCAGCCCAACTACGCCCTTCCCTGAGCACAAAACCTTCAATCACCTTCCTTGCTTCAGAGACTTCTTGAGGAATCCAGCTAATCAAGTTTGTCAAAATTAAGTTTTTCATCAATTAAAGAGTAATAAAATTCTATACGTTTGCAGTTTCTTATGATGGGATGCTGAAGCTCAAGGTCAGCCTTTCAGACTCTTCAGCCAAAGCAATTGACAATCTTCCTGAGCCAATGGACTGAAAACCTAGCAGATTTGGAGTAGCAATTTAAAAAGTATTAACAACTAATTTTCCTGTAGTCATCTGTAAAACTGTAAACAACAGAATGCTATTTCTGACTAAATGCCCTGACGTGGATTATATCCCATCCAATAATGGGCCTACAGTAAATTAGATTTGAACTAATCAGCCTCTTTACATATTTATGTCATATAGAAGGTATTGAAACCCTATTCACCTCATCTTACTTTTAAATAGCAATTTGGGGAGTAATTTTCATTTCTTATAATTAAGCGATTTCTTAATATAATAGTTAATAGTAAATACAGGTTAACAGTTTTATTACTGTACTGGTTTTGCTAACCGTTTAGTTAATTCCCAAGACAACTCAGATTCCCAGCTTTAATATATTTTTCAGTGGCATTGGAAGTGTAGCTTTTAACACGGTTAATGTCGAGAGGCGCAGCTTTGGTTCCTTGCTGAAAAAATGATGAATCTCAGAAGAGATAGCAACACGTGTCAGTACTTTATATTGTAGAGCAGAAAATGCAAATAGATGTACACAAGAGAAAATGATGGCCACTAATTATGGATACCCATGGGGAATCTAGCAGTCCTTCACGGTATTTGTTCCTTTGGCAATTTGCAGAATCAGAGGAAAGTTATATATAACAAATGAACTAAATTCCTTCAATAGCTAATGCAGCAATATTTCCAATAGAAATAGAGATTAGAAAAATAAGACAGATTGAAATATGGCTTTATTTGCATTTTCTCCACAGTGATGTGTTTAAGAGAAATTAAGCCACACCCTTTGAGTGAGTGTGCACACATGGACATATTTCATTAGTCAGGAACACTAAAGAAGACGGCCAGCTGTTTGTGAAGACCAAATGGGTGCGATCTGAACCACTGCCTTGTGATTTTACAGCCACACAATCAACCACTGATCTGATTTGTGCAGAGTTCCAGAAATTCTTCTGCTGCCAATTTTTAGTGAAGCTTTTCAAGGTATACAAAACAAAATCTGCTTATACACTAGCTTATTGGACACAATATAAGCTCTCCAGCCACTGTATGCAGCAAATAGATTCTGATAAAGCAAGATGGGTGGAGTTAGTACAGACTGCTCTCTTTGTGTGTAATCATGCAAGAACTATTAACACTTTTCAAGCACAAATAATTTTCTTTACCTATTAAATGACGACCCCAGCACTGATAGTAATGTTGAAGGAATTACATCTGTGCAAGGAAGAACAATTAGATTTGTACCATCCTAGTTCCATCTGTGGAATTCTTTTTACTTTAATTTAGACTGCTAGCTGGAAAAGACTTCAGGAACTATGGACTTTTAAATATCCTCACTATATGCAGAGTGCACAGGCTAATGTAGATTAGATAAAACCACTAATGACCAAAGAATTAATAGACTCAATTCTCCGATGTCTCTCAGCAAACGTCCATTATTTCATTAATTAGTATGTCATATCTAACCATAGTGCTTTTTTAAAAATTTACCTTTTACTTACAGTGTGGTAACAGGCCCTTCTGGCCCAAAGAGTCCACGCCGCCCATTTTAAACCCAAATTAACCTACCCGTACATCTTTTGCAATGTGGGAGGAAACTGGAGCACCCGGAGGAAACCCACGCAGATGCAGGAGAACGTACAAACTCCTTACAGACAGCGACGGGAATCGAACCCCGATTGCTGGCACTGTAATAGCTTCGCGCTAACCGCTACGCTACCGTGGCAAATTATAACCTTTAGCTTGTGCTCATATATAAACTTTTATTAGTGGCCCATAACTGCAGAAATTAAAGTTACTTCTGTACACGAGTAGGCTCAGAATCCGCTGTACTGGTGAACATCATGTCTGAAGAAAATGTTTGCTCCAATCCTCCATGAAGGACCAAAAGAAAATAAATACTGAGACTAATTCTTGTGTGCCACAGCAATGATAGGAGTGAGTTCACTGCTCATATTCGGACACTGTTGCTCCAGAAATTTTCACAACAAAATGGAGCAATCTTTGTAATGAAAACTTATCAAATAGCTTTGGCCATTGTTGAATAATGCCTTTACAGCTACCACCAGCATGTAGTTGAAAATTCACAAACCTTTAACGTATGTGACCAAATTACAAGTGTAATTAGAATTCAACTATATCTTTCTAGAATTGTCTCAAAGGTAAAAAAGATATTACTATTAAATACTAATTAATACATTTTATTTCAGTTACAGAGTACTAAATAAACAAAAGCCAAACAATAAAGCAAAAGATTGATTCAGAACAATACTGAAATATATTGAAATGAAAATTGTCCATAAAATGGTGGTCAGTATATTGTGATGCCCTTAGAATTCGAACTGCCATTTTTGAACTGGAGTGGACACTGTGCAATCTCTGACCAGCACCATTAGCATATACCATCCCCAACAGAAATGTGATTGCACCCTTAGACTCCACAAGTTCAGCCTGGTCTACGGCCACTTCAGTTTCTCCTTGGTTGAACAACCGGATAGCATATGGATCCTCCTATACGTTGGTTCCCTTTAAAGTTTCCTACTTATCTCTTTCTCACAACCCCTATCCCACCACTACAGCAGGTCTCCTTTGGAGCTCCTCACCACAGGGCTGAGACCCAATTATGTCCTTCAACAATGCCCACGACAGATCATCAACACAACCTCAGCACCTCCATATCTGAGGTCCCAAACCAAACCTGAAGATTCCAACCACTGCCTCCCCACACTCCCAGCTTTCTTTGTCGAGGGGTTAGAAGCTCCAGCTCTCCCTGCCTCCATCTCAGGGCATCTTTTCACCAGGAGTCCCCCTGACCTACAACCCAACCACCTTCCTCAGTCCAAGGAAAGGCTTGTTTTACTGCACACAGTGCCTTGGGAATGGTGCGAATTTTCTGACTGAAAACGTATCCACTGAAATATTTGAACGTCGGTCACAAATGCCATTTCACTGATGATACAATCAGTGATACGACAACCAAGATTCAACACATCTCCTTGGTGCTGCTTGGTTTATGTGGAATTATTGCAGGAATCAATCAGTGACTGCGGTAATCTTTGCTGAATGGTGCACAATGAAATCAATGGGAACAAAAGCCAGGTAAGTTCTATAACAGGCAAGGTAATCTACTGCACTATTTTACAGCAAAACTACTCTCTGTGATGCGGTCTTTCTTTGTTCAGACAGTTGCTGCCAAGCATCAGCTCATAGAATATGTGCCATCTAACAGCCATGATATCATGTATCTGGCTGAGCAGACAGTCACATTGAAGAATTCTCACAAACACTAAACCAGGAAGGAAAAAGCACGATTTTCAATTCATCTTTTAGACATTTCATTGAGGACCAAAGATTGGAAATGACCCACAAGATTAAGGGAGCAATATAAATATTCCTTTCAAAATATATTAGATTTTAAAACATTCTTATGTGTTTCAGAATTTTGGTTTTCTTGGACAAGGAAATTTGCTGAGGAGTAATTATAGCAGGCCTCCACTGAACACTCATTGAGATCCCACGAAACACAGTGATATGATTTTCAGATTATTTTACAGTTAGAATAGTTCATCTATGCTTTAAATTACTGTCAATTCAATTGGTTTCATTTGATTCATCTTTTGGAGGAGAACTATTGAATGGTTCCCTTATAGGATGAGATGGACTATGACCTCATGATCTACCTTGTTGTGACCTTGCACCTTATTGCACTGCACCTTCTCTGTAGCTGTGATGCTTTACTCTGTACTGTTATTGTTTTTACCTGTACTACCTCAATCCACTTTGTACTAACTCAATGTAACTGCACTGTGTAATGAATTGACCTGTACGATTGGTATGCAAGACAAGTTTTTCACTGTACCTCAGTACAAGTGACAATAATAAACCAATATCACTTTAATCAGACGACAACTTCGGGTTGTCCGTGTCAAATCCCAAGCACAGAAATCTGAAAGTTGTTGCTACCACAAAACACAAACCAGTAATACAGCTCCTTTCAAAGGGAGTTAATCACCTTAATTTCATCTGCTTGCAACTGCATCTCATTATATCACACACACAACTGCTATGGGAAAGGGAGTTTAGCAGTAACTTAAAGCATTGAACAGAAAGAGAAAGGTAAAGTCACAAAATTCTCTCAATTTCTGTCTTGACATTTTAAAACCAAAGTCCTTTTCTATCCTCTTAACAGATCAGTCATTTAAGCAAACACAGTAAAACTCCGATAATCTGGCATCCTTGAGACTTTGGTGATGTCAGATTGACAGATTTTCTGGACTATTGAATATTTTTCCAATTAGCAGATCAACACACTTTTAATTCACTTTTTTTTAAAAACGGTGTTACGCAGTAGTATTGGACCTGGGGAGTTTAAAGAGAATATGTGTAGTTTAAAGGGATGTGGCAACAACACCCCAGTGAGTTTAAAGGGAGTGTGGGATCAGGCCCCAGTGAAGTTAGAGTGAGCATGGAAAAGGGGGCCCAGTGTGTTTAAACCGAGTGGGAGAAAGAGGGCCCAGTGAGTTTAAAGGGTGTGTGGGAAGTCAAGTTGAGTTTATTATCATGTACACAAGTATGGTGAGGTACAGGTACAATGAAGAACTTGCTTGCAGTAGTGTCACAGGCACGCAAGTTCAAACAACATACAGAATATCGATTGTAGAAGACAGTGAAGAGATAAAGAAGACTGCAAAATAAGACAGTACTGCAAAAAAAAAGAGACAAGTCCATGACAGTACAAGAGAAGGTCCATAGTGTTCCGTTGCTGAGGTAGGGTTAGGGTTGTGCAGGTCAGTTCAAGAACTGATGGCTGTGGGAAATTAGCTGTCCCTGAACCTGGGTGTGGGACTTCAGGCTTCTCTACCTCCTATCTGATGGTAGCAGCGAGAAGAGGGCATGACCCGGGTGGCAGGGATTCTTGATGATAGATGCTGCCTTCTTGAGGCAGCACCTCCTTTAGATGCTTTCGATGGTGGGGAGGGCTGTGCCTGTGATGGGCAAGGCTGTGTCCACTGCTCTCTGCAGCATCTTGCGTTCCTGTGCACTGGAACTGCCATACCAGACCATGATGCAACCAGTCAGGATACTTTCTACAGTGCAGCTGTAGAAGTTTATTAGAGTATTTGGTGACATGCCAAATCCCCTTAAGCTTCTGAGAAAGTAGAGGCAGTGGCACACCTTTTTCATGATTGCGTCTATGTGCTGAGCTCAGGACAGGTAATCTGAGATGTTAATGCCAGGAAAGGGACTCTGGTGAGCTAAGTGCTGAACCATCAGGATTTCCGGACAATGGGATTATCAAAGTTTTACTAACCGTTATAAATCGTTACTAGTCACAGCTCCAACTTTGTGATTCACTATGTAATACTTACAACATAGCTGAACTTACCTTACTAGTTGAGCTCATTGGTTTAGAACCTTCCACCTTAACAGGTTCACTGGCTTTTGTCTTTTCCTGATGGGAAGGAAATAAAACAAGTTTTAAATCACACACCTAAAAGTGACGCCCAATACTCAGTTTTTATTCTTTGTTTAAGTGAAATGAACTCACCACATCTAGTTTCTCAATTCCTAATGAAAAATCATTGATGCAAAGCATTGGCCTGCCTTCTCTCTCGACAAAGGCAGCCAAGCCTGCTGAATGTTCTTAGTATTTTCCATTTATATTTCAAATTTCCTTTAACTGCAGCATTTTGGATTTGTTCCAATTAGACACATATGGTTATTAACTAACATATTAAATAATACTTGCTGAGAGCCACATAAATGGACAAAGATATTTCTAAAACACCTAAAATATCACCAATAACTTAAAAAAAATCAAGCATGGTAAATCAGCAAGTGTATACATTTTACACTTGAATCACAGTACAGCTATAATAACTTTTCATTGTCTTAAGAACTTGTAGATCTGTAACAAAGCAACATTTGATGCAAACTAGAGGATTAATAGCTGAAGCATTCAAGAATGGGTTTTATGTAAAGTCCAAAGCAGAGGGAAATGAGGATGCATGGGCCTTAGGCCAAGATAGGGCAGGCAAGGTAGTGTAGCGGTTAGCGTAACGCTATTACAGCACCAGCGACCCAGATTCAATTCCAGCCGCTGTCTGTAAGGAGTTTGTATGTTCTCCCCGTGTCTGCGTGGGTTTCCTCCGGGTGCTCCGGTTTCCTCCCACATTCCAAAGACGTACGGGTTAGGAAGTTGTGGGCATGCTATGTTGGCACCAGAAGCGTGGCGACACTTGCAGGCTGCCCCCAGAACACTCTACACAAAAGATGCATTTCATTGTGTGTACATGTGACTAATAAAGATATCTTAACCAAAGACATTGTCAGCAACAATGGGGTAAAAGAGCAAAAACTGCAAATGATGAAAATTTGAAATAAAAACAGGTCAGGCAGCATCCATACAGGTGGAGTAATGTTAACCTTCTGCCATCAGAGATTACTTGAGTATATGTAACCCCTTGAATTCACCATTCTTTCATACCTCTGTATGGTGACTTTGTTGACTACCAGCTGTTAAAAGTCTTCATGCATTTGCATTGCTGGACTTGGTTACTCCCACTGCTCTCCTGGCCAGCATGCATTTCTCCAACTCAGTAAACTTGAGATCATCAAAAGCTATTGCTGATGCCCATCTTGCATGATATCCTACTCACCCATCACTCTCATTTTGGTTGAATTATACTTTCAGTTGCCCAACAATTCAAATTTTAAATCTTTTTGTTTATCTCACTTCATAACCCTCTCCCACTGCTGTTTGTGACCTCTCTATTTTGCCAACTTTGGCCTTGTACATGAAAATTATTTACCCTATCATTGCTGACAATATCTTTGGCTGCTCTGACAGATTGGCCTAAAGACATCTCCCAATCTCCCATGGTTCTTTAGACCTTCCATTAAACATCTTCTCTTTGACTAAGTGTTCTGTCAATCATGGGGAAAGCTTGCATCAATTTTTTTCCCTCACTGTCTCTCTGTTTTGGAGACCTTATTCAAGGTGACCCTATAAATACAAGTTGCAGTTGTTGTTGAATTTTCCATTATAAATTAATATGGCACACAGTGGTACTTGCAGCTGCATTTGTCTATGAGCTCCAAAGCCTACAGGTGACTGTACTTACAGCATTACTCATGCAGTCCATCAAACTGTCCATCATGAGAGATCCACAGATTTTGTACTATATTTTCAAACCATGCCATTAAAGCAATTGAAAGGCTAATTTTTACCAACACTTTCCTGCAGTTGGATTGGTTAAGTAGAAGTTTTTAAAAATCTGTTTACAATTGCCGCCTTCACAGTTTTGAAATGGTTCTTGCTGATGTTTCCAACTCTTTATTTCAATCTATGTTGTGGAGACCTTATTAATGCTTGTTAATAAAATTTCAATTAGGTTTCTGAGTTGAAATCATTTAACAATGCTTAAGGTATCATCCCACCTCCCTTCTAGATTATATTCTATGATTCCCACCAAATTTGTAGACTATTTATTTGATGTAGGAATACAGGAAGAAAAGGTAGAGAAAAGGAATGCAGAACAACTTGTTTGGCTAAAAATCTAATCTGCAGCATGTATAAATGCAATTCAGAGACACAAAGTATAACATACATATGGATTACATTAAGATCCAAAACCTACCTCATCAAATAAACAATATTTGTAATTTCCACATGAGCAAATTAGGGTCATATGCAACTCAGCTAGGCTAATCTATTGGATCTAATTCATATTTTCATGTAAAAGTCACAGTTATGATAATGACTGCAACAAACAAAGCAAACAACTGTTTAAGTATTAGTAAATTTTAGTCAAGGCACAACACGTTTTTCATCCTGATATGTTACCGCAGATTGCACAACTCACTGAATTTACACGATACATCTATGAAAAGACCACTGTATTATTCAGTCTGGTTTCAGTCTAAACGAGCCTAATCCATGAAGCTATATGTCACTGTATGTTCAGAGCAATGTCCTTTTTCTTAGTCACTCCTTCAGGATCGACAATCAGGAGGCTAAATGAGGCTAATGTGGGAACTGCGATCACTTCCACAGACAGAGCTGAAGGTGGTTGATGGGGTGAGCAAGTGAGTAGTTTGTGAAGTGGTACACTCCCTCCACCACTTACTGAATGCTTCTGGTGCATAGACTCAAAGCTTTCAATACCATCCCAAATCCTTCTTCTCCACTTTGAGCAGTCATGAGGCCAGACATTCCCTGGAATTGCATTGAGGTTTTGAACCTGTCCTTGAATCTTGTAATCTATTCCCATGACTTGGTACAGACCATTTCAGGAGTCTAGTTCTGGGTTTACAAATGACATGACTTGTTCCTGGGGGATATGTTGCACCTCACCCCCCAACAAACTTCACATGGGAGTGACAGATCTTCAGAACTAATGGGAAGCTTCTCAGCCTATTTGCAACTGCAGACCATAATCAAGGTTGCCTAAACCTCAGTAGTTGAGCTGCAGTATGCAGATGATGCTCATGTTTCCTTGCACCTGGAGGTGGAAATCCACACGATGGTCGACATTCACTGCAGCAAGTGAGCAGATGGGTCTTACACAAGACAAAGTCCTCTCGCCTCCACCAGTGCCTGATGCACCGCACTGCCCTCTGGTAAGTCAGACTTTGCAAAACATCACCACTTCCCGTCCTGGAAGTCTGACATCAATGACGAGATTCACCACTACCTTCAGTGCACCAGCACAGCCATTGGCTCAATGACAAGTATATTCCAAGACCTATACCTCAGATTCTTGACACAAAACTCAAGGTTTATCAGGCAAGAGTGATCTGCCCTCTTATAGGCTTCTGAGAGCTCAACAACCTACAGCAGGCACCTCAAGCAATGGGAAGACACCACCAATGTTGTTTCCATACGCTGGAAGGGTAAGTGAACCAATGTCAGTCTCCCTGGACAAAATCCCAGGTATCGGTTACATTCAGACAAATGTGCTATTACACTCCAACAAAGACATTTTAAAATTATTTTAAATACTCTACAACATAAACACTAGCTAGGATTGCCAACATCCCATTATCTGAAAATCGTCCACCCCATTGTGATATTGATAAAGAATATTGATTTTAGAGTCATAGAACAATACGGCATGGATACAGGCCCTTCGGTCCAACCAGTCCATGCCAACCACAGTGCCCACCTAGCTAGTCCCAATTTCCTACGCTCTGCCCATATCCCTTTAAGCTCTGCCCCTCCACGTACCTATCCAAGTGCTTCTTGAATGAAACTATTGTAGCCGCCTCAATCACCTACCCTGGTAGCTCGTTCCATACACTCACCATCCTCTGTGTGAAAAAGTTGCCCCTCACCTCCCTTTTAAATATTTCCCCTCTCACCCTAAACCTATGATTTGTTCTTATGGTTTGTTCTTTGGACACCAGAAGAGCCTTTGTTTTTTCCTGTGTATGAAAGTAAGATGATATAGTCAGGAGGACGATGTTCCAGGAAAAAAGGTAGCCTAATCACTAACAGGTGATGTCATGTGGATGTAGTATGGGTGTTTACCTTGGAGCAGAAATTGAAAAATTCATAGACTCATCAGTGGGCCAGGGAAGCAGGAGTGACGACAGACTATGAGGGAGCAGGCTACAACTCACTAATGAAATGTGTCTACAATAGACATATTTTCCTTTGGTGTCACTGTTCCTTCAACTCTGGTTAATCTTCAGTGCTGCTCTCTGCAAAACTCAAGGGATCCCTTCTGAATAATGCAAGGTTGCACACAACTCACTTAAAAATAACCTGGGCTTTATGATGTTTGGAAGGAGTAATTGAACAGTTCCCTCTAAAAGATATAAATGTCTACCTGCAAACATCCCCATGTGCTTAGAAATGACAACAACATAGCAAGAAGTCAATTGTAAATTTAATTTATAACACATACTGTAGAAGCCAACTCTACAGCCAACTGGAGCAACACCCCACAAATAGCAAATGCATAAGCAGATAATCTATGTCTGTAGAGAGGGACAGCTGTCTCAATCATCAGGGACCTCAAGGTTCTTCTTTCTATAGCACTATGAGATCACTTCTATCCACATCAACAAGCAAAATTTCTCACCCATGTTTTAAATTCCCTCCATAGCTTCACTCACCCACCCACAACCCACATCATCCCCGTAATCTTTTGTAGCCCTGTAGATCTCCCATTCACCTACACTTTTCCAGTTTTGGGCTCTTGTTGACCCCAAATTTAATTCTTTCAACCAGTGGTGACTATGCCAACACTGAGTTCTGGAGTTTGTTACTTAAAACATCTCCCCCTCTCTACCCAACTTTCCTCTTTTAAGACACTCCTTGTAATGTACTTTGACAGTAAACCTGTGGTCATTTGCCCCAATAGGCTGGATTTTCCAGTCAGAGGTGAGCCAACTCAACACATCACTGACCCATAAGTCTGTATTTATTAGGTGTGGTTGCTCTGTGGGAGCTAGTGTAAGAGGCTATCCCAATTCCTGGACAGTATCACGGCCTTCTGTGATGTAAGTCATGTGGTGAGGAGCAGTGCAGGGTGGGGATGGGGGTGGAGGCCACCCACTAAACAGCTTTGGCATATTGACAGTTAGCTAATCCATGCACCTGGTTTAGTTGGCTGTCAAAGCTGTTGAAAACTACCAATGTTTCTGACATTGGAAATACTAAAATTGTTCAAACTAAAAGCCCATAAAGTTAAAATTTTAGGGATAAAGAACTAAAGCAAATAAAACCACTCAAAAACAAGTATAATTAGAAGTATTTAAATAAACTCAAGCAATTAGTAAAATGAATAAATACTGACAATACTTGCCATGGTCCTTCACAACCATTGGTACAACTACCAGAAATTGGTACAACTATCAGAAATTAAAAACAATTGAATTTCTGGAGGAATAGATATTAAAGATGCCACACTGTTATTAAAAGCTGTAAGAGTCAACCTTTGATAAGTCAGGATATGATACTGCACCAAGCCTTTTGTGTGATCCTCCCAAACATATCCATTTTGTTCAAATAAAGAAAAAAAGGCAGGCAGACTAGGAACCTCCAGCTACTGATCTGCAGCACAATAAACAGACCACTGGAGGAAAAAAACCTTAAGAAATCAGTTCTCCAACTCCTTACCAAACTGTTCTCCCTTCAAAAATGGTGCAAAGGTCAGCAAGTGCAACTAGACTCGTTTTTTTTCATATTTGAAGAGGACAATATCAGATATTTAGTTCAGTTCCCTCCACTACATTCAATTTTCAGCAATATGGTAGCAAATAGCCGATGGTAGACAGTTCTTGAACTATTAGCTCCACTTGTAGTCAAGATGAGGGGCTTTGGCAGGGAATGAGTAAAGCCCTAAGAGGTATACGGTCACGTAAACCATTAGCTATATGGAAAAGATGCAAAGAAGTCTGCTTCTACTGTCTAAATTAGACATTACTTGTAATATTCCCCTCTCTATCCTTTTGAAATGAAGAAATTGATTCTGAGGCTTATCTTGTTGGTCATTTTATTTTTCAAACAACTAAAAGAACAAATGATTAAAACTGTGCAGTTTCTTGGAAGGTACAGACTTGCTAATGCACTATTTTTCCATTCTGACATAATAAATACAAATATAATTATCAGAGGATACCATACATATCCTTTCAAATCTGTAGTCTGTGATGAATGGGTGAAAATAATACTTCAAGTTAAAATATTGTCAAGGTTTGGTAAATGGGAAGCAGCATTCAAGCAGAAAGCTAAAACCTTGAACATGCCAAGGCAAACCACAACCCAAAAACATGCATTAATCTCCTTAGTTTAAATATCAAAGTTCATTAAGTTAATACCTGCCATAAAGTGCAGATTCAAAGGAGAGAAGAAAAACCCAAAACAACACTTCATTTTTCATTGTGATTATCCATCATTTATGGTTGGACAACCTACAATATTTCCCTCTTTAAGGTAAATTATATTTTATGATCCTTGTACGGACAATGTTAACTCTTGTGGCAGGCCATCAAATTATGTTTAGCTCTTTAACAGCATTTTCCTGCACATCTTCCCAAATACATCACCAGGTTGTTTTTATATAGATAGTTGGCACCCTCCAAATGTCAGATACTATGTCTTCAGCAGATAATTAACCAAATATGTAGTTAGAGCATGTTTGATTAACTATGTGGAGTGGAGTAATTATTTTTTTGATTTTAGCACATGACACAACATTATAATGGATAGAATTATAGAAATTAGAACCAGTCTATTCTTGTGAAGATGAAAGATGAGGTGGCAGGTTCAGGAACCTGTAATGACCAGAGATATTGTAAGTTTAGTGAAAAAGAAAAAGAAACCATTTGTTGGTTTCAAAGGAAAGACCTTAAACAAGGAATTAGGAGGGCCAAAATGGGCCATGAACTGTTCTTGGCAAGTAGAATTAAGGAAAAAATCAGAGCATTTTATACAAAGATAAAAAAACAAGAGGGTAGCTAGGGAAAGAGTAGGTCCACTGAAGGACAAAGAAGGGAATTTATGCATGGACCTGAGGAAGTGGGCAAGGTGTTAAATAAGTACTTCACATTGGTTTTCAATATGGATGACAGTGAGATTAGGGAAGGGTATGTTAATCTTCTAGGGCATGTTAATATTAAGAACATGGTCGTGTTGGGTCCCCTGAAGAACATCAAGGTGGATAAATCCCCAGAGCCTGATAGAATCTATCCCAGGAAATTGAGGCAGGCAAGGGAGGAGATTACAGAGATCTTTATATCCTCTTTAGCCACAGGTGACGTCCTGAAAGACTGGAAAGTAGCCAATAATTTTCCTTTGTTTAAGAACGGTAATCGGGAAAATCCAGTAATTTACAGGCCTGTGAGTCTTACATCTATGGTAGGGAAATTATTGGATTTACGCATATTTCGAAAAGCATGGATTTATTACGGTTAGTCAACATGGCTTTGTTTTGGGGAGATCAAGTCTCACAAATTTGATTGAGTTTTTTGAGATAACAAAGATGATGGATGAAGGTAGGGCAGTGGATGTTGTCTACGTGAGCTTTAGTAAAGCATTTGAGAAGGTCCCTCATGGTAGGCTAATCCAAAAGATGAAGTCACAGTGACTAGGTAGGTTGGACTCAAAATTGGCTTGGCCATAGAAGACAGCGGGTAGTGGTGGAGGGATGTTATTCCTACCAGAGGTCACTGACTAACAGTATTCTGCAGGGATCTCTGTTTTTTTGTGATATGTGTATAAATGATGCAGGTGATCTGATTAGTAAATTCACAGAAAGTTTACACAAAATATGGTGGAATTTTGGACAGTGATGAAGGTCGTCAAAGGATTTAGCAGGATATGGATCAGTTCAAAATTTGGGCAAAGAAATGGCAGATGGAATTTAATCCAGACAAGTGTGAGGTGATGCATTTTGGGAGGTCAAATGTAAGAGGTAAATATACTGCAAATGGCAGGACCCTCTAGAGCACTGATGTGCAGAGGGATCTAGTGATGCAAGTCCAAAGCTCCCTGAAAGCAGCAACACAAGTGAATAGACTAGAAAGCAAGACATATAACATGCTTTAGAATCAGAATTATTATCACTGACATATGACGTGAAATTTGTTGTCTTGCGGCAGCAGTACAAGTGCAAAGACATACAAATCTATAAATAACGAAAATAAATAAATAGTGCAAAAAATGGAATAGCGAGGTAGTGTTCGTGGACCATTCGGAAATCTGATGGCAGAGGGGAAGAAGCTGTTCCTGAATCATTGAGTGTGGATCTTCAGGCTCCTGTACCTCATCCCTGATGGTAGTAACGTGAAGAGGGCATGTCTCGGGTGGTGAGGGTCCTTGATGATGGATGCCGCCTTCTTGAGGTGCCGCCTTCTTGAGGCACCACCTCTTGAAGATGTCCTCGATGGTGGGGAGGGTTGTGCCTGTGATGGAACTGGCCGAATCCATAATCCTCTTCAGCCTCTTGCAATCCTGCGCATCGGAACCTCCATACCAGGCTGTGATGCAACCAGTCAGAATGCTCTCCACCATATATCTATAGAAATTTGTAAGAGTCTTTGGTAACGTACCAAATCTCATCAAATTCCTAATGAAGTGGAGCCGCTGGCATGCCTTTCTTGTGATTGCATCAACGTGTTGGGCCCGGGATAGATCCTCCGAGATGTTGACGCCCAGGAACCTGAAGCTGCTCACCCTTTCCACCGCTGACCCCTCAATGAGCACTGGTGTATATTCTCCCAATTTCCCCTTCCTGAAGTCCACAATCAATTCCTTGGTCTTGCGGACGTTGAGTGTGGGGTTGTTATCGTGACACCACTCAACCAGCTGATTTATCTCACTCTTCTAAGCCTCCTCATTGCTGTCTGAGATTCCATCAACAACAGTGGTGTCATCAATGAATTTATAGATGGGAAGTTTGAGCTGCACTTAGCCACACAATGTTTGCCTTCATTGGTCAGGGTATTGAGATTCAATTTGGCAAGCAATGTTGCAAGTATAAAACTTTGGTTAGGCCACATTTGGAGTATTGTGTGCAGTTCTGCTTGCCACATTACAGGAAGGATGAGGAAGCTTTGGAGAGGGTTGTAGAAGAGGTTTACCAGGATGCTGCCTGAATTGGAGAGTATTAGCTACAAGGAGAGGGTGGACAAACTTGAATTATTTTCACTGGAACGTCAGAGTCTGAGGGGTGACCTGATAGAAGTATATAAAATTATGAGAGGCACAGATAGGGTAGATGGGCAGAGTCTTTTCCCAGGATAGAAATATCACATACTAAAGGGCATAGGTGTAAGGTAAGAGGAGGAAAGTTTAAAGGAGACTTAAAAGGTAAGTTTTTTTGTTTACACAAGGAATAGTAGGCGCCTGGAACACGCTGCCAGAGGAGGTGGTAGAAGCAGGTATGATAGCAACACTTTAGAAGCATTTAGATGAACACATGAACAGACAAGGAATAGCAGGATATGAACCACATACAGGTAGATGGAATTAGTTTGGACTGGCACCTTGGTTGGCACAGATATGCTGGTCTGAGGGCCTGTTGTTTAGGCAAGTTTTAATTTCTGTTGATACCATAATACCTCACTGAGCATTATTTAAGAACTGATCCCATGATCTGATCCATTTCACTAGATGTAACAAAAACCCACGATTGATTACAATTGTAATATCACAAAATAGCATTCAATTCAAACATGTATTCAGACAATGGTGCATTGCAATGAACTTTTTCCAAAGCTGTACAAGTAGACACCGCATGGAGATCTCACAAGTTTGGTATTCACTCCACTGAAACATGATTGTACATGTTGCCAAGATGGGAGTTAAATTGAGATAAACAAACCTGTCACACCCACAGTTAATTATTTTTAGGGAGTGAACCTGTAAGCCCCACCTATGAAAAATTTTGATTTACATAGGTGGTTTGACTACATTCAAACCAGAGACTAAAAATAACTCTGGAAGCCTATACTGAACAGGGAAAGATAGTTTGAATTTATTGAACACTGAAAATGAAAAAGAAATGCTGATGCTGGAAAACCGAAATAAAACAGGAAATTTTGGAAATACTCAGCAGTTCCGGCAGCATCTGTGGAAACAGAAACAGATTTAATGCTTCAGGTTGAAGACTTTTTGTCAGCACTAGGATAGAGTGAGAATAATTTTGTTACAAATTGCAGAGGGATTGGGAATGGGTAGGACAAAGGGAACCTCTCAGATAGGGCGAAGCCAGGGTTGCCATGGGGATAAACTGGAGGTGAGGTCATCTCGTTGATATGTTAGAAAGGTAGATAAAGAGAGAGGGAGAGAGAGCAAAAGAGCATGTGAGCATGAACAAAGAAACACAATAGCTGTGAAATGCAGAGCTATAATTGAGCTGTATTAGAAGATAGTGAAAAAAACTGAGCCAATATAGATGGATGACATAGCAGAATGGGCCAGGTTTGATGTCAACACAGAAAGCAAATTATATTGGTTCAGTTTCTCCCTGCCACTGGCAGGACCTAACCTACTGCGCATTTTACAAAAATTCTGCTTTTCACAGCCTTTGTTCTCTTGCTCTAATTACCCACATTAACCTATCAATTGAATGACTTAAACTGCACCTCATCTCTTAGGCAATCCTGGTTTATCGGAGATAGTCCCTTTGCTCTATCCACTCCTCCCCACTCACTCTGCAACTGAAAACTAACTTGTTTTCTCTTTTCAGGTTATGATATAGAGTCTTTTATCTGAAATATTAACTTTTTTTCTCTTTCCACAGTTCTACTTTTATCCAATTCCCCATCACTGATCCAATCTCTAAATATTATCTATTCTCTTATTTTGTTATAGTGTCTAGAGTCAGATTATCCTGTTAAATCTCAAACATGCATAATAGTAATCTTTTAAATTTCAGAAGAATCCAGTGGTCATTTCTAGTCTATGAATTCTGACATTGTTATTTAAATAATTACTCCCCTTTAACAATAATGACACAAACCAAATCATTTTCAGCCCTGAAATCATAAAAGCTAGTATTTCAGGAATAACAAAGTTCAGATTTTTATTAATGGTAACCAAGTTCATTTCTAAACATTCCAAACTGCACATATGCAGTTCAAAGCGATTTGTGTTTTTGAAATAGGCCATTCATGGGTATCCAGAGAGCGCCATAAGGATCTGTAGATAAATGAATAAATGGACAGGGTGTTGGAGAATCAAGACTGGTTAAGTTGGAGACTTGAGACAATTGGAGACTGGATGAGTATCAGTTCCAGGGTGCCAATTTTTTGAAATTTATATTTGATATCAGATACTCTCACGTAACTGACATTTGGTTTCCGTATTGAGGGAATGCTATTTCAGTTACTGGATTAAATGTTAAATGAGTCTGTGTCCCATCTGACTGATGTGAAGCATTCCATGGTATTAGTCAAAAACAGAATCAGAATCAGATTTATTATCACTGACTTATAAGTCATGAAAGTTGTTGTTTTGTGGCAGCAGTACAGAGCAAAGACATAAAATCACTACAAAATAAATAAGTAGTACAAGAAAAGGAATAACAAAGTAGTGTTCGTGGGTTCTTACAGAGTTCTTCCAGTGCCCTGGCCAATATTTTCCCCTCAGCCAACATCACCAAACACAAATAAATCAGCATGAGGGAAAAGAGGAGCTGTGCCATTGGGATGGATGTCACTTAACCAGAACACTGCCCTCTTCTCGTTACTACCATTAGGGAGGAGGTACAGGAGCCTGAGGACCCAAACTCAATGATTCAAGAACAGCTTCTTCCCCTCCGCCATCAGATTTCTGAACGGTCCATGATCACTACCTCATTATTCCTTTTGTTTGCACTAATTATTTAATTTTGTAATTTATAGATTTTTGTCTTAGCACTGTACTGCTGCCACAAAACAACAAATTTCACGTCATACTGTATATCAGTGATAATAAATCTGACTCTGATGCATGCAAACATTAGAGCAGACACCCAATCTGAGAAAAATTGTACAAAGACAGACTCAGAGGCTCTTGTCTAAAAACATGCAACATTCATAAGAAAATATGAATTAAAGATGCAAATAAAATCAATAGGTATAATCAAATAGCTATTATGGACACATGGTTGAAAATGACCAATTCTAGAAATATTCCAGGATGCTTCTCTTTAGGAAGAGATGGTCAAAATGGAAAAGGAGATGGCATAGACCTGACATTAAAGATGGAATAAAAGGCAGTGGAGAGGAAAGATCTTAGGTAAAAAAATCAAGCATAAAACAATTTGTTGGTGCCAAGGAACAGTAAGAAGCAGAAAATATTGGTGGGATATGTATGCAGGCCCCCAAATGGTAATGGTTATGCAGTGTACAATATAAAAGTCAGGAAATTAGAGGTGCATTTAACAACGCTTATACAATAATCATAGGGAATTTTAATCTACGTATAGTCAGGACAAACCGAATCAGCATTAATTGTGCAGTGAATGAATTCAGTACAAAAATGATGATTTTCTAGGTGCTAACAAAAAAAAATCAAGAGAAACAAAGGACTACAGATGCTGGAATCTAGATGAAAAACACAATGATGCTGGAGGAACTCAGCAGGCCAGGCAGCATCCATGGAGAAAAGCAGGTGGTCAACATTTCGGGTCAGGACCCTTCTTCAGGACTGAAGATAGGAAAATGGGAAGCCCAATATATAGGAGGGAAAAGCAAGAGCAGTGATAGGTGGACAAAAGAGGGGAGGCAGGGTGGGCATAAGGTGGTGATAGGTAGATGCAGGTAAGAGATAGTGATAGGCAGATGCGGGGGAGGAGGGGAGAGCAGATCCACTGGGGGATGAGTCAAAGGTAAGGAGAGAAAGGGGAAAAAAAAGGGTAGAAAAAAGAGAGAGGCTGGGAAAGGGAGGAAGAGAAGAAGTGTGGTGGGTCGGGGGGGGGGGGGGGGGGGGGGGGGTTGGGGAAGGTGGGTGGGAGAATTCAATGTTCATGCTGTTAGGCTGCAAGGTTCCAAGATGGAAAATGAGGTGCTGTTCCTCCAGTTTGCACTTGGAATTCTCCTGGCAGTGGAGAAGGCCGAGGACCAACATATCTGTGACAGCTATTTAGATCTAGTATTGTGCAACGAAAAACATTTAATGGACGATCAGATAGTTGAGGAGCCTTAAGGGACAGTAATCACAGTCTGATGATGTATTGCATATAATTTGAATTTAATTTAGTTCAATCTGAAACTAGTGTCCTTAATCTGAATAAAGCAAAGTACGAAAACATGAGGTTTGAGTTGGCTGGGGTAGATTAGGAAGCTATATCAGAAGTTATGACTATAAACAAACAAAGGCCAGCACTTAAAGAATTAGTACATTGTTCACAAATCATAACTATCTAAGGTACAAAAAAAATGATTAAATTGTCTGGCTGTAGCAATCACATGAAGTTAAATATAGTGTTAAGTCAAAGGAAAAGATGTATAACCTTGCCAAAAAACAAGCAAGCCTGAGGATTTCACAATTCAGCAAAAAAGCAAAGCGTTGATAGGGATAGGGAACATAGAATACTAACAACATAGAAACAGATTGTAGAAGTTTCTACAGATATGTACAAAGGAATAGCTAAAGATTACATAGGCCCCCCCCCCCCCAAAGCCTTTCTGTGTCTTCATCCCAGCCTACACTGCCACCCAGCTTTGTATCATCAGCAAAATTCTGAATATTGTACCTGATCCCTCATTCAAATCATTGATGTGGATTATAAACAGCTGGAATACCAGCACCAATCCCAAAGGCATTCCACAAGCCACAGCCTCCCAAACTGAAAATGACCCTTTCAAAGGGACACGAATAGTCAAGAACATGGTCAACGCAATGACAAATGGATTTCAATGTAGCCATATGTGAGGTCCACTTTGGATTTGACAACGAGACCTGGTGACTGAAATGGGAGGATCCAGGACAGAAAGTTGGACACAGCGCTGGTCTGAGGAAAGAGATGAGCTTCTATGCGACCCCTTTGAGTCTGTAGACTGGTCCATATTCAAGGACTCAGCGGCCAACCTAAATGTGTATGTCACCACCGTCACAGACTTCATCAGCAAGTGTGTGTAGAGGACTGTGCACTAAAGAGGTCAATCTGGGTGTTTCCCAAATGGAAACCATGGATGAACCGAGAGATCCACTCTCTAATGAAATCCAAGTCTGTGGCGTTCAAATCAGGTGACCCTGACCGATATAGGAAATCGAGGTATGATCTTCAGAAAGCTATAAGGGATACCAAGAGACAATACTAGTACAAAATTGAGTCTCTGACCAGCCGTCAGTTGTGTGGCAGGGCTTGGATGCTATAATGGACTACAAAACAAAGTCAGGCAGCATCGCTGACAACAACGCAACCCTCCCCAATGAGCTTAACGCATTCTACGCACGTTTTGAACAGAAGGGCAATGAAATGACACCACTCACCCCGACAGTCACTGTTTCAGAGGTCAGATCAGCCTTCCGGAGAGTGAACCCATGAAAAGCGTCTGGCCCGGATGGAGTCCCCAGCCATGATCCTGTGCGGATTGGCTGGCAGGAGTATTCACAGACATTTTTAACCTCCCCCTCCTCCAATTAGAGGTTCCCACCTGCTTTAATAAGACCACTATCATCCCGGAGCTAAAGAAAAATAAGGTAATGCGCCTTAATGACTATCAGCCGGTGGCTCTGATATCCACCATCATGAAGTGCTTCAAGAGGCTGGTCACAGCACACATCAGCTCCAGCCTCCCAGACAACCTTGATCCTCTGCAATTCACATACAGCCAGAACAGGTCCTCAGCAGACGCCATCTCCCTGGCCCTACACTCATCTCTGGAGCATCTAGATAACAAAGACACCTATGTCAGACTGCTATTTATTGACTACAGCTGCCTTCAATAGCATAATTCCAAACATTCATTTCCAAATTCTTCGATCTGGGACTCAACACCTCCTTCTTCAACTGGATCCTTGACTTCCTGACCAACAAACTGCAATCCGCAAGGATAGGCAGCAACACCTCTGCCACGATCATCCTCGACACTGGTGTTCCACAGCACTGTGTCCCCAGCCCCCTACTTTACTCCCTATGCACTCACGACTGTGTGGCCAGATTCTGCTCTCATTCCATCTACAAGTTTGCAAATGACATCACCGTAGTGGGCCGGATCTCAAACAATGATGAGTCGAAGTACAGGAAGTAGATAGAGAGCCTAATAGCATGGTGTCAAGACAACAACCTTTCCCTCAATGTCAGCAAAACAAAAGAGCTGTTCACTGACTTTCGGAAGGGAGTGGAGCACATGCCCTATCTGTATCAATGGTGCTGAGGTGGAGATGATTGAGAGCTTCACGTTCCTGGGTGTAGACATCACCAATAGCCTGTCCTGGTCCAAACACGTAGATGCCATGGCCAAGAAAGCACACCAGTACCTCTAATTCCTCAGAAGACTAAGGAAATTCATCATGTCCCCATTGACCATCACCGATCTTTATCGATGCACCATAGAAAGTATCGTATCCTATGCATCACAGCTTGATATCGCAACTTCTCTGCCTGTGACTACAAGAAATTGCAGAGAATAGTTGCCATAGCTCAGTCCATCACGAAAACCAGCCTCCCCTCTATGGACTCAGTCTACACTTTACTGCCTCAGAAAAGCAGCCAATGTAATCAAAGACCTCTCTCACCTGGACGTTCTCTCTTCTTCCCCCCTTCCATCGGGCAGAAGATACAAAAGCTTAAAAACATGCACCACCAGGCTCAAGTACAGCTTCTATCCCACTGTTATAAGACTCATGAATAGACCTCTTGTATGTTAAAGATGAACTCCTAACCTTGCAATCTACCTCGTCAGGGCCCTTGCACCTTATTGTCTACCTGCACTGCACTTTCTCTGTAACACGATATTCTACATTCTGTTATTGCTTTTCCCTTGTACTACCTCAATGTACCTGTTTTGAAATGATCTGTATGGATGGCTTGCAAAACTAAGTTTTTCACTGCACCTCGATATATGTGACAATAATAAACCAATTCTAATTCCAAGTATTTTACTTGAAGATATAACTGAGGTGCACATCCCAGAGGGAGACAAACCGATACTCCTGGGCAGCTTCAATGCCAAGCTCAGAAAGGATGCAAATCTCTAGGGGGAAAATAAAGGAGAAAGTAAATTTAGCTTCAACGAAGCCTTCCTCTGACTGAATGATTGGGACACAACCTTGTCATAACCAACACCCTATTTGTCAGGGAAACAACCAGGGAGATATTTTCAGCACACCGCCAGTCTAGGCACATCATCTCTCTGGTGAAAGACACAGAATGCCGTATCAGACTTCCTGCTGGCTGTTGGATTGACCAATGGCTAGTCCATATCGTTATTTCCATCACAGATTCCTAAACAATGACACCAACAAAAACAATACTGCAACAAAATGGTTTTCCCAGAAAGAAAGCTCATCTCAGACAACACCTCATAGACAACCTGATAACTCCCAACCAACAGAATTTGCAGAGTCTGAGTCAATCCAAGTCCAACATAATTCAGAACCTGTGAAGAGACTCTTGCCTTCTCTTCCACTGAGAATGAGAATGAGCACGAGATCCTAGAGCTAATTAATCACAAATACATGATATTCTCACAGTGGAAACTCCTCAGTGCTTCGAGGGAGAAAGTAACAGATCCAAAGTATTCTGAGACACAATATAAAATCTGTGACCTAAGAACAGATGGCAATTAGAAAGACTGTGGAGGTCCAGCAATTAACTGATAACCAACTAATTTTTCAATCCCAAATGCCCAAGGTCTCATCCCACTGAGAGGCAAGAACAGAGGACAGCTCATCAAGGATAGCGAGCCATTTGGCCTTAATGGAACTCCTCAAATGAGACCTTGTCCTCGACTTTACCACATAGCACATTCTCTGGTCCAGTCTTATTCCCACTCCAGAGCAACAAATAATTAAAATGGCTAAATATCAACTGATAAACAATGATACCCCTACAAGCAGATGGTACCCCTGCTGAAATTCTGAAATGTTAAAACTCGCCAAAAAAGAACTTTAGAAACATTTTAACAGCCACGTCTCCCACACTTGGAGGTACTGCAATCCAGAAAGGAGACAAATCTAATTGCAGCAACTACAGAAAGGTCTCCCTACTGTCAGTCATGGGGAAAGTCATTGCTAGGATCGTCCTCAACGGCTCCATGTATTACATCTGCCATACCCTTGCTCATCTGTTTAAACACTCAAGATCCTTTGAAGTGATTCTGCACCTGCCTCACAATGTTCTATCATTAACAAGCTTAGATATATTGCATTTGATGCCCTCAGCAAAATCATTGATATAGGTTAATCCCAACTCCACAGCTCCCATTAGTCACAACCTCCCAACCTAAACATGATATTTCATTTCTACTCGCTGTTTTCTGTTTGTCAAATAATCCTCAAACCAATCCAGAGCCAGTCTGTTACCCTCCAATATGAAGTGGTCTAATTTTGTTCAATGACATCTTGTGTGACACCTTATGAGAGGCCTTCTCAAAGTCCAAATACATCACATTAAGCAGTTCACCCTTACCTATTCTGCTAAATATCCCCTCAAAAATCACCAACAGGTTTGTCAAATACAAATTATTTGTTCTGGTAAATGGGATTAGTTTAGGGAGGTACTTTATGGCCGGCAGGGAAATGGTGGACCATAGGGCTTGTTTTTCTGCTGTACGACTTTCATTAATCCATGTTGACCTTGCCCAATTCTATTATTATTTTCTAAGAGCCCTGTTACCACTCCCTTGATAATAGGTTCTCATATTTTTCCCCACTTTTGATGTCAGGCTAACCAGTAGAGTCGTAGAGCAATACAGCACGGATACAGGCCCTTCGGCCCAACCAGTCCATGCTGACCACGGTGCCCACCCAGCTAGTCCCAATTTCCTGCACTTGGCCCATATCCTTTCAAGCCCCACTCCTCCATGTACCTATCCAAATGCTTCTAAAATGGTGCTACAGTACCTGCCTCAACTCATTCCTCTGGCAGCTCGTTCCATATACTCACCACCCTCTGCTTGAAAAAGTTGCCCCTCAGGTCCCTTTTAAATCTTTCCCCTCTCACCTTAAATCTATGCCCCCTAGTTTTGCACTCCCCTACCCTGAATAAAAGACGGTTACAGTCCAATTTATCTACGCTGACTCTTACCACCCACCTTATCTATGTCAAGGGTTGTCTTATCTGTAGTTGTACCTTTTCTCTCTCCCTCCTTTCTTAAATTGTGGGATTACATTTTCTACCTTCCAATCTGTGGAAACCATTCTAGAGTCCATAGCATTTTGGAAGATAACAAGCCAAGCATCCTCATTCTCCAGAGCCATCTACTTCAAACCCTAGGGCTCTGATTATTAGGCTCTGGGGATTTATTAGAACCATAGAACCATACAGCACAAAACAGGCCCTTCAGCCCACCATGTTGTGCTGTCGATTTTAGTCCCATTAATTCCTCCAATACTAATTTCCAAATTTCAATGTGAATCCATAACACCAATACTACTTTCTGTACTCCACCCTCCTGTTGCCTTTGCATTATAACACCCCTCCAACAATAAAGACAAAAATGACAAAACCCTGTACAACAATCCCAGCAGAGGTTCCAATTACACCATCAATTTGATTGGCTCTTCCCCATGTCATTTGCATGGCCGACATTAGATTAAAATGAAGGTATTCAACTCCAAGCTCTGTCATGGCAAGAGATTACTAAAAGGACAGAGGATCAATTAAAGGACAATATCAAAGCTTCCTATAAAAGCTGTAAAATTCCCATTGACTTGTGGAAATCTCTGGCCTGAGACAACACTGAAAACCTTGAGTTCCTTTGGTGGAGCAGTCAGCAGCAAAAGTGAGAGAGGGAGTGTGACACTCAGTCAATGCCCTGTCAAGTACCTTCGGTACCACCTGTGGCAGAGTCTGCAGATCCCATATTAGCCTCATCAAGAGCCTCAAAACCCAGTGAAAAGGAAAGAAAGTAGGTCATCCTTGACCCTGAAGCACCGTGAAAAAGAAGTAGGAGCAATCAACGCAGAACCAGTGATTTTTACATTTACGCTGTTATTGGATTACTCTTGTAGAATGAAGAGTAACTTATTTTTCCCAAGTGCTCTGAGATAATTACTATTGAAAAAGTGCTGTGTACTAAGCCAGGTAGGTCAGGTAACTTAACGAGGTCTTTGTTCCTTGGAACGTAGGATAATGAGGGTCGACCTTATAGAAGAGTTTAAGATTATGAGAGGCATAGATAAGGTGGACAGTAACAGTCTTTTCCACAGGGTAGGGGAGTCCAAAACTAGGGGGCATAGGTTTAGGGTGAGATGGGAAAGATTTAAAAGGGACCTGAGGGGCAACTTTTTCAATGCAGAGGGTGGTGAGTATATGGAACGAGCTGCCAGAGGAAGTGATTGAGGCAGGTACAACAGTATCTTTTAAGAAGCATTTGGATAGGTACATTGAGGGGCGGGGCTCAGAGGGATATGGGCTGAATGCAGGAAATTGGGACTAGCTTGCTGGGCACCATGGTCAGCATGGACTGGTTGGGCCGAAGGGCCTGTATCCGTGCTGTATTGCTCTACTTCTTGCTTCAATCATTGCTATGTGCCATGTACAAAGCTCAGTGTGATAAGGCCAGCTTTAGTGGACCTGGTTTGGGTGGAGTGGCAGTGGTGTTTTTTTTACTACCAATTTCTTTGACATATTATTAAAATGGAACTTGGCTTATAGAAACACAATCACAACTCTGAGAAGATATGTTAGGATCATCAAGTAAGGTTATATTGATTGAACTAAAAAAGGAGCAACTACACTGTTGGCCACCAAACAATACAAGGGAGATAGAAGAACAAACTTATGAGCAAATTTCAGACATGCAAAAACACTAGGGCATTAATAGTGGTAGTTTTATTACCCTCATATTAGCCAGGAGACAAAGTGAAAGATGTGGGGTGCATAGAATTCCTAAATTGCATTCAGAAGACTTTTGCCAATATGAACGAAGCCCAACAAGAGGTGGGGCAATTCTAGATTAAGTTTTAGGTAATGAGGCTGGGTAGGTTGGGAGCACTTGATGTATTATTTTGTAACTGGAGAGCTGAAACCAGTGAATACTTCGTATTCAGTCAGTTACTTTCAATAATGTGTATTACTGAAGTGGGGGTTGTAAATAAAGGGATATGACAGAGAAGTCTGCAAAAAGCTCTATGATGCTGATCATAATTTAATTGGGTTTAGCATAATTAGAGAAAAAGTCAACGATAAGATAGAAATAAAGATTCTAAATTGGGAGATCGATTTTACTAGACTGAGGAGCAATTTAGCAAAAGTGGACCAGAGGAAATCTGAAACTGCATGATAAAAATTCTGCAACAAGCACTACAAGAGAGAAACCCTATCAATAAATGGCCAAAAAATAATTAAGTGATGGCAGGTTAGATTGAACAAGAATTTAGAACATAGAACAGTACAGCACAGGAACAGGCTCTTCAGCCCACAATGCTGTGCCGAACTAATAATCAATAATCAAATGCCCTACTAAACTAATCCCTTCTGCCTACACAATGTCCATACCCTTCCATTTCCCGCACATTCATGTGCCTATCTAAGAGCCTCTTGAATGCCCCTATCGTATCTGCCTCTACCACCACCCCAGGCAGCACATTCCACGCACCCACTGCTCTCTGTGTAAAAAAAAACTTGCCCCACACATCTACTTTAAACTTACCCTTTCTCACCTTAAATGCATGCCCTCTGGTATTAGACACTTCAACCATGGGAAAAAGATACCGGCTGTCTACTCTAACTATGCTGTTCCTCTGCTGCAATATAACCACTCCTGCCTTTACACATCCTCTCTTTTGTTCTTTCGCCCCAACCCTTCCATTTTCCCACCTCTGTGATGATCATGCCAGTCACATTTTCCAGCACTGATAAAAGGTCATAGATTCATAGAGTTATACAGCAAGCAAACAGACCCTTCAGCCCAACTCGTCCATGCCGACCAAGGTGCCTATTTACACTAATCACATTTGCCTGCGCTTGGCCCTTATTATCCATGTACCTGTCCAAGTGCTTCTTTAAACATTGCAATTGTACCTGCCTCTACCACCTCGTTCCAAGTACTCCCTTGTGTGTGAAAAACTAGCCCCTCAGATCCCCTTTAAATCTTTTTTCTCTGACCTTACACCAATGTCCTCTGGACTCCCCTACACCAGGGGAAAAAACTTTGACTATCTACCCTATCTCTGCCCCACATTATTTGATAAACCTCAAAGGCTGCCCCCTTTTGCTCCTGGGAAAACAATCCCAGCCTATCCATCTCTCCTTACAACTCAAGCCCTCCAGTCCAGGGTTCAGATATGAAACATTAACTCATTTTCCTCCCTGGATAATGCCTTTCCTGCTGCAAATTTCTGGCATTTCCAGTTTATATTTTGTCGACATGAAGAACCTGCAGAGTATCACAGCCACAACACTGCTAAGTCATCCAGGGGAAGCAGCTGTAGCTAATTTTACACTCAGTTCTTATGTCATTTTACAACTTGCATTGTCCTTTTTTATAGAATGATCAGTTGCTCTAATCTTATTGAGTTTCACTATTGAAGAAATAAAAGAAGTCTTGTATGTTATACTTCAAACATTGTCAAAGCTGGCAAGGAAGGTGGGAGAAGTGGTTCATGGAAAGGATAAATGAATAAACACAATTATTTTACTTAATTGCAATTAATAAACAAATCAAGGAATATATATATAGCCATGGTTAGAAATCCTTGGGTTAAAACATGAAGTTATTAACTTGATTATGCTATGGTGGTCCAGTTAAAAAGAAGGCATTACCAATATCTATTTCAAAAAGTATAAAACTATTGCATTAGTACTGCATCAAATTTGAAAATATATAGAACATAGAACATT
The DNA here is from genome assembly GCF_009764475.1 of Pristis pectinata. Lineage (NCBI taxonomy): Eukaryota > Metazoa > Chordata > Chondrichthyes > Rhinopristiformes > Pristidae > Pristis > Pristis pectinata. The sequence goes on from NC_067411.1 coordinate 93,055,282, forward strand.
AGAGAGCAGTACAGGCCCCTCGGCCCACGATGTTTTGCCGACATTTTATCCTGCTCTGATATCTAATTTGCTTCCTGAAGACTCTCTTCTTCCCATCATCTGCAGAACAAAGCAGAGGCACAGCAGTTAGTGCCAATTTCTCAAAGTTCCAGTGACCCATGTTCAAGCCTGACCTTCAGAGCTTGCTCTGTGTGGAACTTGCACGTCTCTCCCCACCCATGGCATTGTTGGTTCCTGCTGGAATCTCTGGCTTCATCCCAAAGGCAGGCTGGTAATTAAGTGGTTACTGTAAAGTCCGAGTAATTAGCATAAGAATCAAAGGGAAGTTGATGGGCATGTGATAGGGAATAGCTTGCAGGGGCACAGGAAAATGAGTGGGAGAATGGGACAGATTGCTCTGCTGGGTGCTAGCATGGAAGCAATGGGTCAATGGCCTCTTTCTGTGTCTTAATAATTAGGTACTACTATCTCAAAAACCCTCCCTTTAATACTGCTAAATTGCCGAGCCCTTCCTCTTGTTGACACTGGTAAGAGTCACCTCTGGCACTAAAAGTACATTAATATATGAATGCTATGTACAGCTGTCAGAAAAATCCTTAGAGCCATGAAGCAAAGCTCTGCTTTAAAGCTCCAGTAAAATGGAAAATAAATGGGATATGATTTAGTTATATTAAGTACATCTCCAATTAGAATCAGAGCAGAGAGAAAAAAATGGATAAAACCAAAATGTAATAAAGCAGATGAATTTATAATAGAAACAGAATCGAGACGATGCAATAGCCATGTTGGAAATTAAATACTCCAAGATTATTAACTTTCAGAAGAGATTAGCAAAATGGAAGAGAAGGTGGTATCGATCCGATATTAGAGAATGGGACAAAGGCAGTAGAGCGGATGGCTCTTAGTTCAGAGGCAGAGATCTAAAGAGAGATTGTATGGACTGGCTTTATTCTCACTGGAGGCTGGGGGCGACCTAACAGAGGTTCACAAAATTATGTGGGGCATCATTAGTATAGGTATTCAGAATCATGTTCCTAGGATAAGGGAGTCTAGAACTTGAGGGCACAGGTTTAAGGTGAGAGGGGAGAAATTTAAAGGAAATCTGAGAGGGTGATGAGTATTTGGAATGAGCTGCCAGAGGAGGTAGTGGAGGCAGATACTATTGTGACATGTAAATGGCATTTGGACAGGTACTTGGATAGGAAAGGAGTAGAGGGATAAGGGTCTAACGCAGGCAAATAGGATCAGCAAAGGTAGCCACCATGGTCGGCATGGGCAAGGTGGGCCATAGCGGCCCATTTCTGTGCTGTACAATTCTATGATTTTATGAAAATCAAGCAGAAGGATCTGTTTGGGTGAAACCAAGAAACAAGTAAGGGACAGAAAACATTGTTGGGAATGGTATACAGACCCCCAAACAAAACTAGTAGCATAGGGCAGAGTATAAACCAGGGACTTAGAGGTGCAAGTAACAACAATACAATAATTACAGAAGACCTCAAACTGGGCATGGCAAACCAAATTAGCAGTAACCGTGTGGAGGTCACATCCCTAACATGTATACGAGATTGAATCAGTAATGTTGGTGAACCAATAAGACTACAGCCCATTTTAGACCTAGTTAGTGTAATGAGGAAGATAAGGGAACAGTGATCACAATATAATAGAATTTTATATGAAGACTAAAAGTGAATCAGTTTAATCTGTAACCAGGGTTTTAAAGCAAACTGCAAAGACATGAGGTGCAAGTTGGTTATGGTAGGTTGGGAAACTACTTTAAAAAGTACAACAGTAAGCAAGTAATGGTTAACACTTGAAGAAATAATACACAGCTTACAAATCATACAGATCCCTTTAAGGCAAAAAGCCCCAGTAGGAATTATGCTCCAGCTATCAAGGGAACTTAAAGACAGTGTTAGATTAAAAGGACATATAATGTTGCCAAAAAAATGCAAGTCTGAGGATTAGAAGAAGATAGAACTCAGCAAAAGTTAATGTTGGTTCCTTACAGACTGAAACAGGAGAAGTTACATTGGGAAACAAGGAATTTATACAGAAATTAAGCAAATATAATATGCCCTGGAAGAAGATCTAGAAAATCCCCTCTCTTTCCAGGAGAACTGAAGTCCTAGAGTGAATGAGGTGCTCATAAAAACTAACATTAATAAAAAGAAAGTATTGAAGAAATTAATATGACTGAAAGCCAATAAATCCCTGAATCACCGTTTCAACAGAATTGTCAATCATGATAGTGGATACACAAGTTATCATCTTCCAAACTGCCAGCGATTCTGAAACAGATGGGGTAGGGCATGTAGCCTGCTTGACTCAAAATGAGTCAAGCAGGCTACTTTTGCTTGTTTGCATTTTACACTGCTTGAAGGCAGAATACAAGGTTAATGGCAGGACTCTTAGCAGTGTGGAGGAACAGAGGGATCTTGGGGTCCACGTCCATAGATCCCTCAAGGTTGCCGTGCAGGTTGATAGGGTTGTTAAGAAGGCATATGGTGTGTTGGTCTTCATTAGTCGGGGTATTGAGTTCAAGAGCCACGAGGTAATGTTGCAGTTCTATAAAACTCTTAGACCACACTTGGAGTATTGCGTTCAGTTCTGGTCACCTCATTAGAGGAAGGATGTGGAAGCTTTAGAGAGGGTGCAGAGGAGATCTAGCAGGATGCTGCCTGGATTGGAGAGCATGTCTTATCAGGATAGGCTGAGTGAGCTAGGGCTTTTCTCTTTGGAGAGAAGGAGGATGAGAGGTGACATGATAAAGGTGTACAAGATGATAAGAGGCATAGATTGAGTGCACAGTCAGAGACCTTTTCCCAGTGCGACAATGGCTAACATGAGGGGGCATAATTTTAAGGTGATTGGAGGAAGGTATAGGGGGGATGTCAGAGGTAAGTTTTTTTTTTACACAGAGAGCGGTGGGTGCATGGAACGCACTGCCAGCAGAGGTTGTGGGGACAGATACATTAGGGACATTTAAGAGACTCTTCGACATGAATGATAGAGAAATGGAGGGCCATGTGGGAGGGACGGGTTAGATAGATCTTAGAGAAGGATAAAATGTTGGCACAACATCGTGGGCCAAAGGCCCTGTACTATGCTGTAGTGTTCTATGTTCTATATTGAATTCTCCAACCTTACATAACCCACTTAATCTGCATCAGAACTGGCCATTTCTGTTGAAAGTCATCTGTCTGTGACATTAGTTCAGCTTTTTTTCTCTTTAAGTACAGCCTGACCTGCTGGTCACATTTCAGAGTGCTACCATTACCAAAACATAATACAGATAAAGCAGCATAATCATTATCGAACCACTCCCATTAACCCAACTGACTTGACCACACCTTACTGCAGACTGTCCTATCAATCCATCACTCCCTCCCTCTTCTCTACAATTTTAAACTAAACTGTTCCAGTTGATGAAGTGTCTTTGAGCCAAAATGTGAGCTCTGTTTCTCTTTCTATAGATGCTGCCTGACCTGTTGAGTGCTCCTGGATTTTTTGGTTTTGTTTCAGACTTCCAGCATCTGCAGTTTGTTTTTTGATTTTCAGAAAATATAACTCCACTATTGAAGAAAGAGAGAGAAAACAAAAAAAACGACAGACAAGTTAGCCTGACATCAGCTTGAGGCAAAGTGCTGGAATCTGTTATTAGGAAGTGGTAACAAGACACTTGGAATATTGTAATAGGATTGGGCAGAGTCAACATTGTTTTATGAAAGGGAAATTATGGTTGACAAATCTGCTGGAATTCTTTTGGGTTGTATCCAGGAGAATACACAAGGGTGAACCAGTTGATGTAGTGTACTTGGACTTTCAGAAGGCATTTGATAAGACGACACTCAAGAGATTATTAGAAAATTAGAGTATGAAACATTGGGGGTAATATACTGGCAAAGATTGAGGAATGGACATAGAAACAGATTAGAAATAAATAGGTCACATTGGGTAAGAGGCTGTGACTGATGCAATCCTACAAGGCTCAATGCTGAGGCCTCAGCTGTTCACAATCTATATCAGTGATTTGGACAAGGGGGATCAAGTACAAATATGCGTGTATTAATGATTAAAAAGTTGCATGGCAGTGTGGGTTGAATGGAAGGGACAACAATACTTTTTTTTGTGGAAGGACATGACAAGGAAGAACACAAAATTGGAGAAAATGTGAGGTCATCTGGATTGGTAGAAAAAAATAGAAAGGCAGAGTATTTTTTTAAAAAAGGCTTTGAGACTGAAAGCTGTTGCTGCTTAGATGGATCCTTGGGCATCCTTGTACAGAAATCACTTAAAAGTTAATGGGCAGGTTGATATATACAAAATTCCTACAAGGTTTGGCAATGGTGTGGGCAACAATAACATTACCCTTTGGCTGTCGTGTGTGAAACCAGGGGCCACAATCTCATAATTAGGGTTCACCCATTTAGGACAGAGATAAAGATGAATTTCTTCACCAAGAGGGTGGTGAATCTTTGGAATTCTCTACCAAAGGGGATTGTGAAGGTTCAGTGTACCTGAGAATTGAAGAGAAATGAGGCTGGTACTGTTGGCAATGAGGTAAAAAATCAGCTATGACCATCTTAATGGTGGAGCAAGCCAGTAATGCCTTCTTCTGCTTAAGTTTATTTATGTCGTTACAATTATGAACCACATCCAAATCGGTTATCTTTTCGCTGGGCACAGTGAACTCTAACAGCACCAGTTAGGTGTCCACTTAAACAACATATTATAAGTCATACTGTCAGTTGCAACGACAAGTTGAAAACTTTACTGTCAATTGTTACTCATAAGTGTCTATTCCCATTGCCCTTGTACTGAATAAACAGATCTGCTTCTTGAATCACTTGTTAAATTCTTATACAATTTGGGACTAGTTGTCTCAGCAGTGAACTGCCCACATTATATGGGGATGTATCATGAACAGCAAACAAATCACAATGAGTCATGCTAATTGAAGGTACAACCCATTTCACTTTGAGGACTTTGGAATGAAGTTTATTATACAATCTTAAGGAACACACAGAACAGAAACATGTTTCTATTACATATTTGAGATTCTGTTATCAATAGCACACTTTAAAAACTTCACACCTTCACAGAAACAAGATGACTTAAAAAAATTACAAAAATTAGTTTACTTAGTAATAATAATTTTCATGCTTTTGAAGACTGTTGCAGACATACATTTCAGTGATATTACTGGAATCATTCCACAAGTCAACAGATTCAGCTAAATACCCAGATAAACCCGATTTTAACCAAGAATATGAAAATAAGATGGATGGAAAACAGAAATCAAGCATCAAAGACAGGGAGCCCAGTGCAGAAGAATAAGCATTTTGGATGAATAACAAAATTAATGTAATTACATTTTGCTTGAGTATCTCCACCCAATCTTCCTCTGATATGAATTGCATTGTTTTTCATGATTTGTTTAGTTTTAATAAATCTCTTCCACCAAACTTATGTACCTTTCATAAAATACAACAGAATTTATAAAAGCTAATGGAATAGGTATTGGTATTCAGTTCATAAGATTCCCCATAGCTCAGTCACAACTCACTAGATGGACATATTTCATGCACACGAATCTTACAAAGAGTATTATTCACCACAAATTGCTATGTTCACTTTAATAAATAGGAACTAAGTAAATGTCATGCTCCAATTTATACCTTCCTGCCATTGTAACAGTTCATTTCTATGCCTTCTATACCTTCAATCTGTACCACAGTGCATCTCCTTTACACAAAGCAAATACTTTTTGCTTCACAAAAACTTCCACAAATTAATACAAAATATAAAACTGACATTGCAATAGATGATTTAAAATGGCCCATAAAACAAGTTTGCATCCTGGTCAAATGATGCCCAATGCATTAATCCTACTTCACCTGAAGATTACATTGGTCTTGGATCACTGTGTGCAACACCACAGGAGATTGCCTAGACAAACCTTAATATTTCAAAATATTAAAAATATCTTTAACAGTGATTGACAATACCCATTTAGTTTTTCTTCCCCATTTATAGTGCCATGGGACACTAAGGTTATACAGCATATGTCAATAGATATCCACAATGGCTCACACAAAGGTGAGCTGCAGCCACTGACTTTGAAGTCAGAAGTTTTCTCCTGAAAATATTAAAACAAAAATAAAATTGTATCAGATCAGAGCTTCTTTGCTAATTAAACCAAAGCCAAACAGCTCACCAGGAAGCCTGGAGATACACTGTACTTTCTTGATGAGAAGGTATAAATCCTTAATTGTTAAGGCACTGACTGAAATAATTATTGGGAGTTCTTAAAATATATAATGGAGGGTGGAGTTTCATTCTTCAAACAACAGAGATATGTCAAATCAGTCGGCAAATCTGGAAGATCCACTGTGTTCAATGAAATCCACAGGTCCTCCAGCAACAATCACAGTTTCAAAGGTTAAAGCCATAGCAACAGAAAGTCACAGTCAAACGAACCTCAATTAACATCAACGTCTAAAAGTAAATTGCACACAATCAAGAGAATGTCACCCTCCCTGGCAGACTACACCCTTATATTTTCTGAAATCCTGCATCAGCAGTAATAGTTTTGCAAATCTAAAAATCACAATTTTTCCTTTGTTTCAGCTGGGATTTTTATGTTGCTTTGTGGAATTAAACAACTTGATGCACATCTTACTATTATTCTACATTTCTCTTGTTCATCTATTATAGTTTCTCCTAAATGCTAATTCATGTCAAGCTAAAATAAAATGTTGCATAATTCTCTAACTTAAAAAAAAGTTCATAAAGAAGAAATGCTCCTTCAATGGAATTAATCTGAAGTAAATAATTCATAACTTTTTGAAAGGCCTAAATTGAATCATCACAATGCCATTAATGCAGTTAGTGCTAAATACATTAACACTCTCACCTACAACACGAAAGTTCAGCATTGCAATCAGAAGCCAAGTTTGAAATTCAGAAATAAACACAGAAAATGCTGTAAAATTTTGAATATTCTGACCAGAATAATAGTGAAAATTTTACTCTTGGTTTCCACTTGTGACCTAGAAATCTAATTAAATCAGCAAATATAATCAGTGTGACAAATTCTTGCTGCTTTTTGGTGAGTCCTATTTCCAACCAGCTCAGAGACACATCATCATGCTGAAGTGTTTCATGGAACCACAGAAGCCTGACAACTATGGAGATCCACATTGAGTAAATTGGTAAAGGTGGATAAATCCCTGGGGCCGAACCAGATGCATCCAATGTTGTGGAAGGAACAGATTGTTGGATCCTGGCAAAGATTTTTGTAGCTTCCTTAGCCTTGGGTGAGGTTCTGGAAGACTCAGGATGGCTAATGTTGTGCATATATTTGAGAAGAACTACAAGGACAAGCCAGGCAACTACAGGCCAGTGGGCCTTACTTACATCAGTGGTGGGAAAGTTACTGGTAGGGATTCTGAGAGAGAGGATTTATGTGCATTTGGAAAGGCAAGGACCGATTAGGGTTAGTCAGCACGGTTTTGTTCGTGGGAGATGCAGTCTCACAAATTTGATTGAGTTTTTTTTTTAAAAGAGGAGGTGAGCAAGCGGATTGACAAAGGCAGAGTGGTGGACATTGTCTACATGGACTTTAGCAAGGTCTTTGACAAGGTCCCACATGGTAGGCTGGTCCAGAAGGTTAGAATACATGGGATTCAGGGTGAACTAGCCCCAGTTGGATATAAAATTAGCCTGGTGGTATGAGGCAGAGGGTGGTAGTGAAGGGTTGCTTTTCAGATTGTAGGCCAGTAACCAATAGTGTGCTGCAGGGATCGGTGCTGGGTCCTTCACTGTTTGTCATAAATATTAATGATTTGGAAGAGAATGTAGGTGGCATGATCAGCAAGTTTTTAAATGGCACCAAAATTGGTGGTATGGTTAATAATGACGATTATCTAAGGTTACAACAGAATGTAGATCAACCGGGAAAATGGGAAAGGGAATGGCTGATGGAATTTAGCTCAGACACATGCAAGGTAATGTATTTTGGGAAGTTAAAGCAGGCCAGGACACACCAAGTAAATGGCAGGACCCTAGGGAGTGTTATTGAACAGAGAGACCTAGGGGTACAAGTACATAGTTCCTTGAAAGTGGCAACACAGGTATACAGAGTGGTGAAGAAGGCATACAGTATGCTTGCCTTCATCAGCCGAGGCAATGAATACAGGAGTTGGGATGCCATGTTACAGTTGTACAAATTGTTGGTTAGGCTGCACTTGGAATATTGTGTGCAATTCTGGTTGCCCTGCTATAGGAAGGATGTAATTAAGTCAGAGAGGGTGCAGAAAAAATTCACAGGAATATTGCCTGGACTGAAGGGCTTGAGTTATAAGGAACAATTGGATGGGCTGGGATTGTTTTCTCTGGAGACTGAAGGACAACCTTATAGAGATCTATAAGATTATAAGGGGCATACATAGCGTAGATAATCACTGCTTTTTTCCTGAGGGTAGGGGAGTCTAAAACTAAAGGATATAGGTTTAAGGCGAGAGGAGAAGGATTTAAAGGAGATCTGAGGGGCAAGTTTTTCAACACAGTGGGTGGTGGGTATTGGGAAAAAGCTGCCACAGGAGGTGTAGAGGCGGGTACAATTACAATGTTTAAAAGACTTACGAACAGATACATGGATAGGAAACGTTTGGAGGGATATGGACCAAACATAGGCAAGAAGGATCAGCATAGATAGTCAGCTTGGACAAGTTGGGCCAGAAGACCTTTGTCTGCACTGTATAACTCTATGAATTACATTCTCCAACTTAGCCTAGGATTGCTGGTATTTATGGATATCGTTAGAGCTTAACTGGACATAACCAACCGGGATCGCTTAGTTCCATCTCCACTGCCCACCTCCAGTCCTGTCTCAACCTACATGATATTAAAGCCATCTTGCTTTAAGAATTCTCGTGCCCTTTTTGCTAGTCTTTAATCCTCCCTATATACAAGCTCATCCAAAACTCTGCTACCCATTTCCTAATTTCTATCATGTCCTGTTCACCCTTCGCCCAGGTACTTGCTGACCTATCCAATGGGTCTACCCATTTTCTTAACATGAGAAATGCTTCAAATTTTAGTTTTCATCCTTGTTTCAAATCCATCCATAGCATCAATATCATCATCCACCTTCCTTCATACAGTTGACTTGGGGTAACAATTATAACCCAGTTTAAGGTTAGTTAACCAGTCTCTTGCACCTCCGCAAAGTCACTGTCAAATTTGTAAAAAGGGCAGAGGGTTTTGATGCCACACTCGTATTTTGCAGAACTCCTAATCAAGTGACCACAGGGGCCATGTCCAGTGTGGATCCGATAACAGCCCCTTGCTTTTCATGCAAGGTGAGAAATTCAACAGAAGTTCCAAATGGTGGTTTCATTCCACTCGTTCCTCCAAGCAGTGTCCTACATGGGCCTGTACACAAGTCAACAAAAGTTTCCCTTGTGTTCATTGCCAATGTGTCTAAATTCTGGAACTCTAATCAGCAGGACTGTGGGAATACCTTCACCAGATAGACTACAATGGATGAAGAAAGAAGCTTATCACCACAGGCAGGCACGCTAGTGTAATGGTTAGCATAACGCTATTACAGCACTAGCAACCTGGCTTCAATTCCGGCCACTGTCTGTAAGGAGTTAGTACGTTCTCCTCGTGACTGTGTGGCTTTCCTCTGGGCGCTCCAGTTTCCTCCCACATTCCAAAGACACATGGGTTAGGAAGTTGTGGGCATGCTATGTTGGTGCCGGAAGCATGGCAACACTTGCGGGCTGCCCCCAGAACACTCTACACAAAAAGATGCACTTCACTGCATGTTTTGATGTACATTTTACTAATAAAGAAATCTTATCTTCTCAGAGATGCACAAAGAAATCAGAGATGTACAATGAAATCTGACTATTGCCACCGATGCCCACATTTTATTACAAAATCATTGTTGCTAATGTAAAGACAAAAATATAAAGTCTGTTTGCTGCTGATTGCATGGTGTTCGATTCCTAATGATGCATTCATAATTGTTCAGATAATGAATTAGTATGTGTCCAGATACAGTAATGGGACAATATTGAGGCTTTGTGGAAACATCGCTGGTATCATTTGCCCCACAGTTGGGAAGGAAGTCCTGATGGTTTGGTGGGTGGATTGTTTGGGAAGCTGCATTCTCTTTTCACTGTTTATACATGGCCTCCACTTGGTCTTATAGTAGAAGCTTCTTGTATTCAGTGACACTTGGTCTCCATTTTTGGGTGGTCACGGGCCAGGGGTTTCTATGAGTCAGTGAAAATACATTTCACAAGGAGATTGTGCAAACTTTGTTGAACCATTTTCTGTTCTCTCCTAGAAATCTCTCTGAGATAGAGCTCGGAACAGAGTTTCTGTTTCAGTGTCAAGCAACCTGGCCAAATGTCCAATCCACCAGTGCCAACTGAATATCACTGGGGCTTCAGTTCTGCAGATGTAGGTCTTGGAATGCATTTATCCTACCGTGGATTTGGAGAATTTTGCAGGGACAGTGCTGATGATACCTCCCCAGTGCAACAAATCATTGGTTAGGCCTCAAATGGACACCACATTTAAAGAAAAACGTGAAGACCTTAATTCAAATACAGAGAGTAGATGAGGCTTAACAGGATATTACCAGAAGGAAGTACAGCATTCATTACAACTCTTCTCCTTAGAACAGGATGGGTCAAGAAATTAGTATTTTTTTAGAAAAAAATAATGGCTGTTGCCATGGGTTAATAACCAGAGGCCAGAGATTTAACACCATTGGCAGAAGATCTAGAGCAGAGCCAAGGGCAATCGTTTAGCCACTCAGTTGTTAGGATTTGGAACATTTTACCTGGAGATGGCGGAAACAGATTCCATGAAAAGTGTTTTGGACAAGGACTTGAGAATGAAGACTGAAGACTACAAACAAAATGGGGGCTGTAGAACCAATCTTGCCTGCTCTTTCAGAGCCTGTGCAGGCATTACTAGCAGAACTGCCTCCTTCTGTGCTAGAAGACTCAAATGCCATATTGTCATACCAACTCCTTTCCAAAATCCCCTTTGCTTCTTCTATTTCAGTCAATTTGTTTTCGTGATCAGTCATAACTTGCAGATATCCATGGTGGTGATATTTCTATGCACCTGCTGCCCTTGTCTGATCAGAGTAGCCTGGGTTAGCACCTGCAGGGCATTTTGTCACTTGCAGAGTGAGATGGTAGAGGAGAGAATGAATGCTTAAGATGATTGAAGGGGCAGGGGGTTAATCAAGTGGGCTGCTTTTTCCTGGATGGTTTCAAGCCTCTTGAGAGCTGTTGCAGCTGCACTTGCTCAGGCAAGTGAACACTATTCTATCACATTTCTGACGTGCTTTGGGATGTCAGATGGCAAACTGCTCACTGTAGGATACCAGCCTCTGAATGTTAAGTCTCTGAACAACGGTGACCCTTGGGAGGTGGGTGGTGGGGAAGTCATTGACAGTAATGTTATTGGATGTCAGAATCAGGTTTATTATCACTGGCATATGTCGGGAAATTTATTGTTTTGTGGCAGCAGTATAGTGCAAGACATAAACATAAAAATTACAATAAGTCACAAAAATAAATAAAAAGTGCAAAAGAGAAATAGAGAGATAGTGTCCATGGATTCATGGACCGTTCAGAAATCTGATGGCAGAGGGGAAGAAGCTGTTCCTGAAAGACCGAGTGTGGGTCTTCAGGCTCCTGTACCTCTTTCCTGATGGTTGTATCGTGAAGAGGGCATGTCCTGGATGGTGAGGGTCCTTAATGATGGATGCCGCCTCTTGAAGATGTCCTCGATGGTGGGGTCAAAGGGTAGGTGGTCAGAATCTCTCTTGCTGGAGATAGTTGTTGCTTGGCAGTTTTGTTCTGTGACTGTTACATACCACTTATAAGACCTTAACCAAACACTGTCTAGGTTTTGTTGCATACAGGGATGGAATACTTCATTTGTTGAGTGGTGAATGGAACTGCACATTTGCACAGTCATCAGCAAACATCCCCACTTCTGACCTCATGATGGAAGGATAGTCATAATAAAGCAGCTGAAGATGGTTGGGCCAAGACACTGCTCTGATCAACTCTTACAGTGATGTGCTGGGTCTGGGATGATTGACCTCCAGCAAATATAATCATCTTCCTCTTTGTGAGGTACATCTTTAACTTGATGTTCATTGACTTCAGTTTTGCCAGGACTTGGGAGTCCTCGTGCAGGATGCCCTAAAAGTTAATCTTCATCACCGACACAACCTGGTCAGGGTAAATGCAATGTTGGCATTCACTTCTAGAGGAATAGATTATAAGAGCAGGGATGTGATGTTGAGGCTCTATAAGGCATTGGTAAGACCTCACTTGGAGTACTGTGTGCAGTTTTGGGCTCCTTATTTAAGAAAGGATGTGCTGACGTTGGAGAAGGTTCAGAGAAGATTCACTAGAATGATTCCAGGAATGAGAGGGTTAACATATGAGGAATGTTTGACGGCTCTTGGGCTGTACTCCTTGGAGTTCAGAAGAATGAGGGGGGACCTCGTAGAAACATTTTGAATGTTAAAAGGCCTGGAACAGAGCAGATGTGGCAAAGCTGTTTCCCATGGTAGGGGAGTCTAGTACAAGAGGACACGACTTCAGGATTGAAGGGCGCCCATTCAGAACAGAGATGCAGAGAAATTTCTATAGCCAGAGAGTGGTGAATCTGTGGAATTTGTTGCCACGGGCGGCTGTGAAGGCAAAGTCATTGGGTGTATTTAAGGCAGAGATTGATAGGTATCTGAGTAGCCAGAGCATCAAAGGTTATGGTGAGAAGGCGGGGGAGTGGAGCTAAATGGGAGAATGGATCAGCTCATGATAGAATGGCAAAGCAGACTCGATGGGCCGAATGGCTGACTTCTGCTCCTTTGTCTTATGGCTTTATGGACTCCTTCACATTATGTTCAGTCAGATGTTGTCTTGATGCGAAGGGGAGTCAGTCCCATCACAGTACAGGAATTCAGCTCTTTGGTTCATGTCTCTGGTGAGACATGGATTCAAGTGATCCCATTCAAACCCAAGTAACGGTATACAGGTTATTGGAGATCAAGTGCTGACAATATCTTTCATCACTTTGTCAATGATTAAGAGTAGACTGACTGGGTGGTAATTAACCAGATTAGAGTTTGTTTAGTTCTTTGTGAACAGAACAAATCAGAGTAAACTGTCCACATTTTTGGGCAGTTGCCAGTGTTGTAATTATATTGGAACAGCTTGGCTACAGGCACAACTAATTCTGGAGTGCAGGTCTTGGTACTACAGCTGAGATGTGGTCTGTTCCCATAGTCATTACTGTATCCAATGCTCTCAGCTGTTTCTTCATATCATGTGTAATAAATTAAATTGGCTCAAAAGTGACTTCTGTGACATCAGGATCTCAGGAAGAAACATCCGGCACTTCTGGCTGACCCTGGTTGCTAACATCTTGCTTCTACATTCACATGTTGAGTCCTGACATCGTTGGCTCACTGCTAGTTTTTTTTCTGATTAGGCCATTGTCTTCCAACATTAGGATGGCAAATGATTTCAAGTTGTGGTCATCTATAAAAATTGCCCGAAGTGTTTAGAGGTTACTAATATACCCGAGCAATCAGATATCACACCAGTTTTAGTAAGAAGCTCATATAATGTTTGTCATATAATCCAGACAGGATATTGATATAAGAAAGCAACTGCACCGAGCAAGGATAGGACAGGGTGTCAGCAGAAAGAAATCAGAACAGGAGGAGAAAGAGAGAAGGTGGCGGGGTGGGGGGGGGGGGGGGAGAAGACCAAGAGAGAGAAACGAATGGGTGGGGATCAGGAGGAGTAAAGAGAAACCCCCAGTGGTGGGGGTGGGGGGTGAGCACAGGGAGAATCCAGCAGGAATGTGGGCTGGGGGGGGGGGGGGGGTGGCGGTGAGGGGTGGTGGAGAAGATTGAGTGAGAGAAACCAGCCAGGGCGGGAGAGGGAAACCAGTGCAGGGAGGGAAGGGGCGAGGGAAATGGAGAGAGTTTCAAAAAAAATAGAATAAGAGCAAGACTTTCCAGCCTGGATTTTCCAAATTCCTCTCGACCAATGTTTGATCTTTAATTATGGAAAATACGCCCCTTGCTGAATCACAGCCATCTATCCACTCATTTTTTTTAAAATGAAATGCGAATTAATGTATCTGTAACAACTGTATACTTTTAATGATTGTGAACTAGATTTGCAACCATTTTTTGGCTGGTTGGGGTCAGCATTCCTTCAAAATGCTTTATTTTCCTTGTTCCAATTTAACTGCAATTTTCAAATACTGTCTCTAAGCTGTGTACTACTTATAAAAGCCAAAACTTGGCAGTGGTACACTTTCAATCCATTCTCCCCATAGTTACTGAATCATTAGGGTTGTGTTTTGTGTTTTTCCACAGAAATATTTCTATTAAGGAAGTGTAAAAAATGTGACTGAATGCCTCTCATCAACCCACATCCAACTACTGCCTGCACTCCCACCCCCTCCCACACCACCTCACCCTCCAGAACTGCCACCACAGCCCTTCCGTATCCATCCGTGACATGGCCAGCATTATCCATTCTAATATATATTTTTGAAGTATATTTGCTTTATCACAGTGATCATACTCACTTGTTACAACACAGAAGGGGGCTATTTGGCTCATAAGGATCAGGCTAGCTCCCACACCCTCTCCCTTTTGTAACCCTGCAACTTCTTCACTGTTACACGCCCATTAACTCATTTCAATTCTTTTACCATTAACCTGCATCTAGAGGGAAAGCACAGGAGCTAATTAACCTACCACCACATCTTCAGGACGTGGGAGGACCTGGAGCAACCAACAGAAACAAACATGGTCGTAAGGAGAGTCTACAGAGACCAGATCACTGGAGTTTACGGATTAAGAAATATAAAATCTGTTAATATTGGGATAAAATATACTTTAAGCTTCAGACTTTTAGCAGCGCCATTAAATGCACTGAAAATTTTAAAAAATCTGAAATAAGAAACAGAAAATCTACAGACACCAGGTCACTGGAGCTTATGGATCACAAGATTCATCTATTAATAAATTCCAAAATAAGGAAAAATGAACAGTGTTTTTTAATATTAAAAAAAACATAAAAAGATGGAAATACTCAGCAGGTCAGGCTGCACCTGTGGGAAGAGAAACAGATTTAATGTTTCAGGTTGAAGACCCTTTGTCAGGAGCCTTTGACCTGAAATTTTAACTCTGTTTTGCTTCCCACAGATGCAGCCTAACCAGCAGAATATTTCCAACATTTTCTGTTTTTTATTTTAGTTTTTTTTCCCCAGTGTATTTAATGGTGCTGCTAAAAGTCTGAAGCTTAAAGTATATTTTAACCCAGTATTAACAGACTTCATATTTCTTAATACAATTAAAAAAAGGAAATGTACATAGAGCATGCCTTTCATGATAACAAAGATGCTTCAAATTGCTTCATAGCAAATGAAATACTTTCTCAGGTGTACTTGCTGTAGATTGTATCATTGGTAGTACACACAAGATGTGTACTCCAATGTTAACCTTAAGTTACCCAATGAAGCCTCAATTCCTGGATCTTCGTCAATACATTTGACGTCTCTGTAAGAGTTACTGAGAATCACTTTTTCCTCAAAGTTCAATTACTTTTGATCAGGCAGTATTTAATATTTAAATTGGGTAACGCTACAGGGACAACCACTCGCCACAAAAAGTACATAACCTCTTTTCACAAACTTCAAGTAGCTGAAATAGACACATTTAATAAAACGTATGCAAATGTAAAATACGTAAAAATGTATCATTCACGTCATCACGGTTATCACCTAAGAAATTTACTCAACCGTATATGCGGAAATAAACCATTTCCATGTTTGAGGAATGGTGGGCATTTTTTATAAACAGATTTCCCATACTTTAGTATCTCAATTCACAGTTTCTCAATATAGAACCAAAATTTTTAATTTTACAAGATCGTGTTAAGATTGCTATTTTGCATTTCAATCATACCAAAGCAAAATATAATAGACACTGAAATAAAAATAGAACATGGAATGTAGGTCATGCTATGTCAGTGGGGTGAGAAGAGTTGATGTCAAATTGACCACAGACATGAGGGCTTTGACTCTTTCAGGGATCTCTAAATTTAAACATTGACCACCTTATCTTTCCTCCCACACATGTTGCCTGATCAGCTGAATATTTCCAGTGCATCAGTTTTTATTTCATTTCAACTGGTTCCTCACTGTGTGCATGAAACAGTAAGATATCTTTATTAGTCACATGTACATCGGAACACAGTGAAATGCACCTTTGCGTAAAGTGTTCTGGGGGCAGCCCGCAAGTGTCGCCACGCTTCCGGCACCAACATAGCATCCCCACAACTTCCTAACCCGTACGTCTTTTGGAACGTGGGAGGAAACCGAAGCACCCGGAGGAAACCCGCGCAGACACGGGGAGAACGTACAAACTCCTTACAGACAGTGGCCGGAATTGAACCCAGGTCGCTGGTGCTGTAATAGCGTTATGCTAACCGCTACACTACCGTGACTTCCAGTGTTCAAGTTAAACATTTTGGCTTCACTTCCTAGTCTCTATGTTAGATCTTAAAGGTTTATTACTTTTCTTACCTCTGACGATCGTGTACTCATGCTGACTCCCGGCTTCGATTTAGCCAAATCAGTCTTTGTTCCTCCCTTTTGGGGAAAAAAAATATAAGTTTACTTAAACCATTATCAGGGAGACATTTCAGATTGTAGAGAATCAAATACATGTAAATGTGGTACAAAAATCATTGAATCATACAGCACAGAAACAGACCCTTTCCACGCCAACCGTGATGGAAAACTGCGCTGCCACAAAACAACGAATTTCACGACATATGTCAGTGATAATAAACCTGATCCCTATCAACACTAATCTCATTTGCCTGCATCAGGCTCATATCCCTCTACACCTTTCCTGTCCAAGGAGGTATCCAAATGCCTTTTAAACATAGTAATTGTACCTGCCTCAGCCACCTCCTGAGGCAGCTCATTCCAGATAATCACCACCCTCTGCGTGAAGAACTTACCCTTCAAATGTGCCCTCGAGTTCTAGACTCCCCGGCTCTGGAAAAAGACTCCGACCAGCTTTCCTAGCTATACCCCTCATAATTTTAT
This sequence comes from Pristis pectinata, assembly GCF_009764475.1. Taxonomy (NCBI): domain Eukaryota; kingdom Metazoa; phylum Chordata; class Chondrichthyes; order Rhinopristiformes; family Pristidae; genus Pristis; species Pristis pectinata. Next base: position 93,072,481 of record NC_067411.1, read on the forward strand.
AAACCTCCAAGGTCACCCCTCAGTCTCCTGCATTTCAGTGAGAATAAACTCACCCTAATCAATTTCTTCTTATAACTACAGCCCCTCATTCCAGGCAATATCGTGGTGAATCTCTTCTGCGCTCTCTCTGCTGCTACCATATCCTCCCTGTAGTATGGCGACCAGATGTACTTTTACAATACTCCAAGTGTGGTCAGACCAATGTTTTATTCAGCTGAGATATAACGTACCAGCTCTTACACTCAATGTTTCGGCCAATGAAGACAAGCATACAAAATGCCTCATTCACCACCCTATCCACTTCTGTCATCACTTTCAGGGAGCTATGGACTTGAGCCCCAAGATTCCTCTGCACATCAATGCTCTTAAGGTCTCTGCCATTTACTCTTTAGGTGCTACCAGAATTTGACTTTCCAAAGTGCATTACTTTATACCTGTCTGGATTAAATTAAAGGGTGAAAGAGGGGGAGACAAAAAGGTGGAGGGAGGAGCAAAGATAGGCAGAGAAGTATACGCACCCACAGCAATATCTGTGATTGAGCAAAGTAGGATCTCTGCAGCAAGAGGAGCAAAAGTCACTACTGATATTTAGACATTTGACAATACCAGCCTGTAGATCAAGATCAATGGCATGCAAACAGCAGGTAGGGGAGGGCAAGTTTAATGCCCTTTCTGAGCAGGCGGTAGTGACCTGCACAAAGCATTGTAGAAAACAGTTCTCAAGCCAGGACATAGCCATAAAAACCCATCACTAGCATTCTCATACAGAATGGTACAGACCAATAGCTTTGCCTACAGCAAAATTATCAATTATGCAACATCTGCCAATATTGGACAGTCTGGGGCAGGGCAGGGTTGGGTACTGTTTATCAAAGGCATTGGCTTAATTGATACAAGCAATAGAAGTCACCTAAGTGATAGAATGATCTCAATGAAACATTGCATTGTTGACCTTTGTAGGTTTCAAGTAGTTGCTATGGTTATCCCAAATCATTCTGTTGCCATCCTTCCATGGATATCTCAAACAAGGGCAGTACTATTGTCTGACTTGGAATTAAAATTAATTGTTGTTTTCTCTGGATATCTTGCAAGAACCCATGTGACAAGATGCTAGCTGTCACAAACAAACTGTACATTAACCAACTAAAATTCCTCCCTATTAATAAAGTGAAAGTAGTCCAAATTACAGAGTGCACGGATTAGTCCTAGAATCTAAGATATCCTTTCCATCTCCCTGTCCTCTCCTCATGGCTTCTCCCTTAGTGTAGGTGATAAAAGCATGTGACCTTTGAAAAACAGCCACAATGATCTGATAGTTGCAGCCATGCACTGCATGATCCTCAAATATGCCAGATGTTTCTTCCAGCACTTCAGATAGAAAAGGCTGGGGTCACCTTCACCCTCATTGGTAAAGGTGATAGTACTGGCACCTTGTCTTTAGAAGAAAGCTCTGGAACTATCTCCCTGCTGAGGCCAAGCCTTCCGACATATGTACCCAAGCTAAATTCCAGCTATGTGCCCTCATATAATGCTGCTGGACATGTTCCTTCTCATCATATCATGTGGATTTTACTGGGTCAGCCTGAGATATTTACAGCTAGCTAAGATATGCTGCATGACAGAATTGCAGAAATAAATCTCCTAAAAATAGTATCAAATGGATCTCCACTCCAAACTAAAAAGAATGGAATACAAATTCGAAAGATTTTAAAGCTCCAAAAGAAAAAAAAGGGTAACAAATTCAGAATAAAGAGAGAAGTTTACATATTGAATCCCCAGCACCTTAAGTTCTGGCTATTTTTGACGCAGCAGGATAAGGCATAAAGGAGGCCTCACTTCAAAGCTCCCAGTTGCACCATAGGACATTCAAGTATGCATCATCACAAAGTCTCCATAACATACTTACACAAGCATCAATCATTTTACAGTGCAAAAATCTGGCAGGGCTTCAAAAATCTGGGTTATCTATCCCCTCCAAAACTGTGTAAAGGAACACAATTGCATACTACTTTGCTAAAACTGTTTTCAGACATCAGCACTACCGCAGATGAAAATCAAAGCAAAACCTGCAGATGCTGGAAATCTGAAATAAAGATGGAAAATGGTAGAAAAACTGCCCCATCAGAGAACATCATTTTGTTCCATCCATCACCCTCCACCACCTCTGCTACCCAGACCAACTTGTTTCTCTCTTTCTCAGTTCTGATGAAGGGTCCCAGACCAGAAACATTAACTGTTCCTCCTTCCCTCTCCACAGACGCTGTCTGACCTGCTGAGTTTCTCCAGCGTTTTCTCTTTTCACGTCAGCACTGGGAATGCACGCTGATCATTGACTAATTTTCAAGTCAATCATGTAACAAAGTTTAATAAATTCCACCCTCACAACCTTCACTGCCATTTTCTTTTAGCCATTCCTCTCCTGAAGACGTGGATGCTTACAGGCTCGCTGGCAGTTCTCAGCACCTTCCAAGAATTCTTTGTGCTAAAGTCAGAGCAGGAGGGTGATGTGATTTTGAAATAAGGGGGCAAGGACATCGTGCCCAGCTCCAGTTATATCCTTACACAATGTCTACAGACTTATTTTCTAACAGAGGTCACTGTTTTATGATCAGGAACAGGACTGAAGTTGATCTTTTCCTTCTTTGCTTTATGGTTTTGACGTTAATTTTAACAGAATAGGAACCTGAATTGTTAAATTTTTAATCTTTTGGCAAATGCAACAACTTTAGGTTTCTTTAACAGACTGTAATTAAACTGGCAATGACAATATATGAGATTGCACATTTAGCATTCCATTATTGTACAGTTTTACAAATTTGGGTTTATTCCAAGAAACACATTCACATCACTAATTAATATACTCTGTCCTATGCCCACAAATGAATGTTTATTTTTTCAGTACTCTGTGCACAGCATCTGCATTTTGAAATCAGTATTTGTGGAGCAAAATGCATGGTTTATATTACAACCCACTGCCAACACAGAGCTTTATTAGTTTAAAAAGCATAAAACTTCTTTTAAAAAAGCTCTTTGTGAAAGTTGTTTTCAGCATAAACCAAAAAATTCAATCTCTCAGTATAACTACCATCAAAAAAAAGAGCTAATTCATTTCAGATGTGATCTCCTTTGCGTTGTGTTGCTCATTGCCCCAACATGACCTGTTTCCTCATTGTATCATCAGACATCACTGGAGAATTTTGAAATTGAAACTGTAAGTTATAGCTGCTCTTTTTTTTAAATGAAACAGCTTGTAAACAATACCACTTCTTCGACTACCCCTAGCATCTGAACATTTATTATTATATCATAAAAGAATTAACACACTGGACACAAATTTTACAACGTTTGGAAATACAGATTTAATTACAATTTTTTTGTTCTTATTTTCTTTACAGCCAAGATTTCTTTACAATTATCAAGTCCTTTCCTTGCACAACTGGAATCTATCATACAACAGTTACACCAATTTCAGACATCCAGCAAGATCATAGACCTTTGAAACAAAATCATGTGCAAGGTTCTAATCATTAACATGTTGATTGAACAGCTCAAATTAAGTATCAATGACATAGCAGACAAATTTTATCTACTCTGTCTGTTAAGGATATGGGCAATCTGGGTGGTTGGTGATGGTGAAGAGATGGGAGATGGTTAACCTCCACCTCTGGGAGTTGGCTAACACCAATCCAAGAATTATTGATTCCCAGACATTATTGATGGCTATTGTTAGTGGTAATGGATGAAGTGCTTCAATTGTTGTCAGTTAATGAAAACAGATTACATTGACATCATACAACACATTGACTGCCACTGTAGTTAATTCCTAACACAAAGCAGTATGAAACAATAAGTTTCACCTGCAGGTTAACAAATATACTTTGCTTTGAAGGCTAAATGTGACAAATGCCACCCTAATGATTTTTCAGTTCACTTCTATACATAATCTTCCCAAGGACAGTTAAGTTAGCTTTCCAGCATTCTGTAAGTGAAAGATTTTTTAAAAATGCTTATGAAGACCACCAAAAAAAATGGATTACATTTTACTTAACACTTCTGTTCCTTTTTTCAAACTGGAGCATTTCTTGGACAAAAAGGGCATAGAGGACAGATGTTTTATGTTTTGAGCAAAAATGACTCAAAGGTCAAGAACAATTTTGAGTCAATACAGGTTCAGGATTATACTATGAGCAGTTTTACTGAAGCACATCAAACTATAATTGAGACACTGGTTTAGAAACTACATTATCTAATTACCTCTATCTTTTGAACAAAGAATCATTCAATTCTTTGCAAATTCAGCTTCTTCAGAGGCAACATCTATTATGAAAACCAATGCTTATTGAAGCTAATGGATTTAAATTATTTGATAATCTGGAAGACCATGGAATTGTGCCTGCAGAAACAACAGCTGTTGTATCCAATCATTGGCCTCCCCATGAAATGGGCCTTCGCAAACTTTATGTATTTGATTTGTATTTGACAAGAAAAATATTGTTTTTTTTCCCCTCTCAGAGGATCATGGTCCTTGAAACTCTCTTGCTCAAAAGGACAATGGAGCAGAGCCTTTGAAAATGTTTAAACTGGCAGTGGATTGCTGCCACACTTAATCATGTGCTGCCTTGATGTCAAGGGCAGTTACATTCATCTCAACTCTGGGACTTAGCACTTTTGTCCATGTATGGACTAAAGCTGTAATGAAGTCTGGAATCAACCATTCTGATGAAACTCAAACAGAACATCGATGAGCAGGTTATTGTCAAGTAAATGTCTCTTGACAGCAACGCCAGATCATTTCAATCATTTTTCTGACTTCTGAGGGGAGACCAAGAGTTGGTAATTAATGGTGCATGTGCCTTGCTTATTGTGGACACAAAACACCTGAGTAATTCTCCATATGGTTCGCTGTTGCCAGAATTGTGGCTGTATAGTGACTGTCTGGGTAGAAGGGCAGCTAGTTCTAGGACACAAGTCTTCATTAATAGAGCTGGAAGATAGGAGCAAAAAAAAACTGCTGGAAGACCTCAACACATCAAGCAGCATCTGTGGAGGCAAAGCGATTGTTGACATTTTGGATTGAGATGCTGCATCAGGACTGAGAATGTACACTCTGGGACCTCACCTGTGGCTAAAGAGGATACAAAGACCTCTGTCAAGGCCCCAGTATTCTACTCTCTTGCCTCTCAAAACCTTGGGGACTTATCCACCATAATGTTCTTCAAGAGATCCAACACCTCCTCCTCCTTGATGTCATCATGCCCGAGAATATCAGCAAACCCGTCCCTGATCTCACTATCCTCCATGTCCTCTCTTTGCTGAATACCAATGTGAAGTACTCGTTTAGTTCCTCACTCACTTCCTCTGGTTCCAGGTACAAATTCCTTCCTTTGTCCTTGAGCAGTCCTACCCAATCCCAAGTTACCCTCTTGTTTTTAATGTATGTATAAAATGCCTTGGGATTTTCTTTAGTCCTACTTGCCAAGGACATTTCATGGCTCCTTTTAACCCTCCTGATTCCCTGTTTAAATTTTTCCTGCTTCCTTTAGATACCTCAAGGGCCCTATCTGATTTCAGCTCCCTAAACCTTTTTTTTGACTAAATTTGCAATATTTCTCATCATCATCTGACCTTCTTCAATTCTGCTCTCTTGAACATTCCTGACTTTAAATAACTTCCCTGAGGATAGCAATGTTTCACCTGTTTTTGATCAAAGCTCCAGAATTCTCTTGAATCTCTCTTCCCCTCTACCTCCTTCTCCTTTAAGACGCTCCTTAAATCCTACCTCATTAACAAAATCTTCAATCTTCCGACCTGACACTTTTTAGAGTGGCTTGGAGTAAAATGTTTTTGCTTGTTAATACTCCCATTATGCATTTTGGCATAGTTTCTTTGCATTAGAGATGTACAAACCCAAGGGATTGTTTTTGCAAACTAGCTGAACATACACCATAGGATTGAGGGATGACTGCATTGTCAGAGACGTCATCTTTTGAATGCCAAAAAGGCAGGAAGATAAACGACCAGATTACAACTTCTGCCTGAAGAATGTAAAATGGCTTAGAGATAAGAATTCTCCAGCCCTTCTTCACACTGTGCCACACAAGACTCAAGTTTAATATCTCCGAAGTTTAAAACATCTGATCTTAAGGATGCCATTTTAATCTTCTAACAATCTACAGCATTTTAACAATGAAGGAAGTAACAGAGGAAAGCTAAAGGTGCAAGTTTTGTCATGTGTCTTGCCACAAAGACACAATTGTCGAACATTGTGAGGAGAGAGACTGGCTCAAGATAGAAAAGCAGCAAATATAACAAAACTTGACAACCTTCCTAAATACAAATCTAGGTTTATCCAAAATGAAAACATAACACATTACAGAGCAACAAACCTAGTAATTAAACCAATTTGTGCTGGAAATATTCAGCAGGGTAGGCAACGGCTGTAGAGGCAAAAATCAAGCCAGAAAATATCAAAACATCTTTGATTTCTATGTTACAGAGAAGGGGGAGGGGTGGAGACTGCTCAAGAGTGGAAACCGCTCAAGGGTGGAAACTGAAAGAGACAGAGCGACAAGTGGTGATGGTACCATCTGGGAGAAGGTGGTGAACGCTTGTTAATCACAACTGATGTCTGTGGAAGATGGGGGTAGGTTGCCTTATGAAGGAAGGTTGTATGGGCTAGACTCACATCCACTGATTTAGAAGAGCAAGAGAGGACAATTAAAATCTAAGATCCTGAAGATCTCAATCGGGTGGACGTGGAGAGGATGTTTACAGAACTCTCCTGAGAGATTATCTAGAGAGGGTCACTGCTTAAAAATAAAGGAATGCCTACTTAGAGCAAATGGGATGACACATTTCTTTTCCCTCAGAGCCACTGGAATTCTCTCCTTCAAAAGTGCAGTGAAAGCAGAGTTTTTGAATACAAGAAAATAGGATCAGGAGTGGATCTGGTCTCTCAATATGATCGTGGCTGATCTGCTCCAGGCCTCAACTATTCTTCTTTGCCAGTTCCCATTGTCCTCAAATCCCCAACCTTTCAAAGATGTATACATCTTTTTAGCTATATAAAACGATACAGCCGCCACAACCTTCCAGGATAGAGAATTCCACAGATTCACCAGTGTCTGCAAGAATAGTTTTAAAGCAGAATTAGGTAGAAGTGTGATAAGCAAACAGGTGAAAGGTTGCTCTTAGGAATGCAGTCAAAGTTATGATCAGATTAAATGGCAGAACAAGCTCAAGGCACTGAGTGGCCTACTGCTAATTCTTACATGAATAGAAAATGAATGAAGCCAGGAGAGAGAGAAAAGAAACCATGCTGGAACTGTGAGATACAAAGCACAGAGGTTGCTGGAAATCAGAAATAAAATTACCAGCAAGTCAGGCAGCATCTATGGAGAGAAAAAAAATCACATGCTGACCTTTCATCAGAAGCAGCCAGTTCATCAAACTGTCATGTTAACTCAGTTGTTCTCTCTACTCAGGTACTGCCAGACCTGATGAGTATTTTCAGCATTTTCTGTTCTCATTTTGGAGTTTTAGCATCTACAGCATTCCTTTGCTCATTTATGTAGGAGTACTGTCAAAACAAGTCTTCTGATGCTAAAGCATTTCTCATTTAAATAGAAATAATCCAGGAAAAGCCCAATGTTATAAACAACGTGTACTTTATTACATGTAATCATTACAGGACCCTATGCTCATTCTCTGAATGTTACAGAGTTTTGAACAAAGAAGGTGGGAGAAATGACAAAAACTCCAGTGGCACTTGCAAACCAAAATGCCAACTCGGCAATTTATGACTCAAGAACTCTTTGGTGCATTAAAATTTTAGAATTATTTGTGATTTACTCTTTGAGTGCTGATGGAATTTCTCATGGGTTTCCAGAACAGAGGTTTATGAATACGGCAAAGGAAAACAGAGGGGAAGGAAGCAGAACAATGGAGAACAGATTCAGGGATCCCAAGCAGGGCCTGAAACGTCCCCCCATTGTTAGGCAACTGGGAGCCACAGTTCAGAAATAAAGACATCCATTGCCGGCAAAGGTTGGTGAGAATAGCAGAATCTCTTTTATATAGCACAGTGTTGACCAAATGTCACATATGCACATTGTTTATTTTATCATTTCTGCAGGGTTTTTTGATTACCAAAGGCATCTTATGGGCTTGTCTTTTAAACAGTCTGTCTAAACAGAATAACAGCGGCATCATATTTGAAAAAAACTTTTCTGACAATACAGCCCTTCCTTATTATTACACAGGTACACGAACCTATATTCGTGTCCCTACAGTGGATTATGACTTTACAACCTTTTAACTTGGAGACAAGCAAGCTATCTCTGACCAAAATCATCCAATACACACAGCTGGATATTGCAAAAGATACCATTGAGAAAAAAGTAAAACTGAAAATGCGTCAACTTTAGATTTACTCTGGAAAGTGGAATAAGCATCAATAACTGACCACATTTTAAAAGAGTAGAGCCATAGAGTCATACAGCACGGAAACAGGCCCTTTGGCCCAACTCGTCCATGCTGACTGTGTTGCCCAGCAAGTTAGTCCCATCTGCCCACATTTGGCCCATAGTCCTTTAAACCTCTCCTATCCATGTACTTATCTAGATGACTTTTAAATGCTGCTAATGTGCCCGCCTCAACCACTATTTCTAGCATTCATTCCACATATGCACCACCCTTTGCATGAAGAAGCTGCCCCGATGTCCCTTTTAACTCTCTTGCCTCTGATCTTAAACCTATGCCCTCTTGTTTTTAGCACCCCCTCCCTGGAAAAAAAAGACTATGTGCTTTCACCCTGTCCATGTCCCTCAATCGTATACACCTCTCTCAGGTCACCCCTCAATCTCCTACGTTCCAAGGAATAAAGTCCTAGTCTACGCAACCTCTCCTTGTAACTCAGGCCCTCAAGTCCAGGTAACATCCTGCTAAATCTTTTCTGCACTCTTTCTAGTTTAATAACATCTTTCCTATAACAGGGTGACCAAAACTGTACACAATACTCTACTGTACAAAAGTGCTGCCTCACCAATGTCTTATATAGCTGCAATATAACTTCCAGCTCCTATATTCAGTGCCCTGACTGAAGGCCAGAATGCCAAACACCTTCTTTACCACCTTATCTACCTGTGATGCCGCTTTCAGTGAACTATGCACTTGCACCCCTTGGTCCCTCTGTTCCATAACACTCCCCAAGGCCCTACCATTCACTGTGCAAGTCCTACCCTGGTTTGATCTCCCAAAATGCAATACCTCACATTTATCGAGATTGAAAGCTATTTGCCAATCCTCAGCCCACATACCCAGCTGATCAAGATCAGCCTGTAATTTTTCATAACCTTCTACACTGTCTACAACACCACCTATTTTAGTATATCCACAAACTTGCTAACAATGCCAATTCACATCCAAATCATTTACATAAATTACAAACAACAAAGGTCCCAGCGCCGACCCCTATGGCACACCACTAGACACAGACCTCCAGTCTGAGAAACAACCCTCGACCATCACCCTCTGCTTCCTACCACTGAGCCAATTAAGATTCCAATGTGCTACCTCCCCCTGGATCCCATGCGATCTAACCTTCCAGACTAGCCTGCCATGAGAGACATTGTCAAAGGCCTTGCTAAAGTCCATATAGACAACATCCACTACCCTGCCCTCATCTTTTCCCTTGGTTACCTCCTCTTAGATAAGTACTCCTTATCTAAGATACTACTTCCTGTCAAACTATAATCACAAATGAATCATTTGCATTCATCTCCCCTGTATTTGATAGAAATAATACAAAAGAGTACTTAAACAGGAAATAATAGTGAAGTAACTTTCAACTTTCTTCTGCTTTTAGATTGAAATAGAACCCATGTTACACATGAAAACTGGAATTCTACACTGAATCCCTAATGTTCCATGACTTAGTTCCAATCTAAGTGGTAAAATGTACTACAAATATCAACTGTTGTCTGATCCAATTGTTTATAGATTTATTTTTTCAACTTTGAGGCACACTATTCACTAAAGGCGGTCATTGTATATGAATAAACCATGAAGTAAGAGGGCTCTGGTTTTACTCTTCAGTGGCACGTCTGGTACACTGCCATCAGACCACTCATGTACAACTTTGCAAAGGCCATCCTCAATTAAACCTTCTAAAATAAAACTACTTAAAGAAAATAAAAGTAATGTAAAATTGAGTCCTCGTTTTGCCGACTTTGATCTGGTCTGGTCTCAGAATACACCCCATGTCCTTGCACCTCACCAAGTTATTGCGATCACGCCCAAACCATGGCAGCGAACAAACACATTTGGAAGTGAACGGTTCAACTTCCGATGCGACGTGCAACAGTGGAGCGGGCTGAGAGGGCGAGGCAAGCCGGCGGGAGCGTTCCTCAGATGGTGGCAAAGCCCCGCGTTTGGACGGCGGGCTGGAAAAATGACACTCGGCTGTTCCAAGTGCGCAGGAGGCAGGGAACGTCGCCGCGGTCACTCAGTGCGGGGAAAGGCCACCGCCAACAGGCCTGGATGTGCTCCCAGATGAAGCTGTCCTCTGTTTCCCCCACCACCCCGCAATGTTTAACAGTTGCCTCGGCCTCGGTTACCTGGGAGCAAAGTCGCTGCTCGGTCTTCGCGGATGGGCGTCGGCGGCGCAGTGAACGCCCCCCCTCCTCCTCCTCCTCCCCCCCCCCTCCCCCGGGAGGGGTCAGCCCGTCACTCACACCCCCGCCCCAGCGGTCAGCCACCCCGGGCAGGGAGAGGGACACTTCCCTAAACTGAGTGGGGAGCCGCACACCCCAACCGCGCCGGGCGATTTGCTCCGCTAGTGAAGCGCCCTGCCGCAGATCTCCTGCCAACGTTCAGTAGCGGGACAGGGAACCTTTGACGCGGCCGCCGCGGAGTCCGGTTACCCAGGCCGAGAGCGGGCGGCTTTCCCCATTTACCTTTCTGGCCTCTTTCGGTTTTTTCTTGTGTGGCTGCGACATGTTTCCCGAGCTGGGCGCTGAGACTCGGCTGCGGGGCGTAGCTGTTCCGTCGCACAGCCAAACCCTGACGAAACTTCTGTCAGAAATCGCTGGCTCTTTTCCTTTCCAAACTTTTGGATTGGAGTCGAGGGCGTGTCCCTCTGCATTTTTCTGCTCTGAAACGCCCGGTAACAGGTTTGACAGACTCAGCAGCATTTCACCCACGTAGCCCACACGCCCCGCCACCTCTTCGGCCCCATCGCCTTGAAGGTGATTTCGCTTCACATGAGTGACTCGCATGGAAATACTCAAACTTCCTGAGGAGGTAGACAAAAGCCATATGACCCGCCAGAGCAATCCCATTACATATCTAGTTCCCTGCAACCTATTCTCTCTCTCATGCCCACTAACTATTTACAGTAACCCAGTTCATTTCCCTCCATAGATCCTGCTTGAGTTCCTACTGCATGTTGTGTGTGTTGCTCCAGATTTCCAGCATCCGCAGTCTCTCTTTGTGTCTCCATTTACAGCAACCAGTTGACTTCACCACCAGCAGAGCACTGGGATGTGGGGGGATACCGTGCATCCAGCGGAATGCCTTGCGGTCCACACAGGGAGAAGATGCAAACTTCGCACAGACAGTGCCCGAGGTCGGGTTCGGATCCGGACAGCTGGGGCGTGAGCCTGAGTGTCACCCCTATTCTATTAAACACACCCTACAGTAGCTTTTGTGTAAGTGTGACAAGTTTTAGAGACACCATCGTAACTTTTTCGGCCCTAAAGATTTTCTTCTAGCTTCTGTCTCTCCAGGGTAACACAAACAAGAGTGGAAACTTATTGCTGGATAACACAGGCGGGAATTTCGGAGTCCAATAGTGGGGCAGGAACACTACTCTGATTGTCCAAACATTGTGAAAATCCATTCAGGTGCTGGTTATAAGCTCTAAAAACTTATTCCTAACCGCAACTACCCAATTTAGTAAATAATATGCAGCAACCATACCTGTGCAAATCAGATTTAATCAGCAAGAAACTGTACTCAAATAGTTCTCATAAAGTACTAAACACCTGGAGGTGTTTCACAGAGCATTATGAGTCAAAGCCACATAAAGAAACTTCAACGCATAGAGAACATTTCAAGGTGTGTCTGAAAGGAGGGAGGTTCCAGAACTTTGGGCCTAGATAACCAAAGGCTCTGTTGGTGAACTGGGAAACAGTTACATGAAAATCAGAAGACCTGCAGATGCTCGAAATTTGAAATAAAAAGAACAGAAAATGCTGCAAACTCTCAACAAGACAGGTGGCTTCTGTGGAAAGAGAAACAACATTTCATGAATGGGACTCTTCACCCAGAAAGAGAGAAACAAGTTAGAATAAGTAGCAAAGAAGGTGGGGGACGGCAATGGGTGAAACTAAGGAAATTTCTCTGATGGGGTGAAACAAGGGGCAGTTATGGGGAAGTTAAGATCAGATTGTTTCTTTGGAGTCAGAAATGGGCAAGGGATCAGAATTGGGGGAGTAGATCTGGAAAGTTGGAAGATTGGAAGGTTACAGGGAGGGGCATCTGGACAGGGAGGGGTTCAAAGGATAAGAATCTTAAAATTGAGGCATTGCTGACACAGTGGTCTTCGAATCAACAAATACAGAGGTGATGGCTGAACAGGATGGTGTGAGTCAGAATGGTTACCAGAGTTTTGAAAGACTTCAGGTTTAGGATAAACTGGAAAATTGGCAGAATGTATTGAAATAATCAAACATGGAAATAATAAAGGGATGGACTAAAATTTCAGTAGCAGATGAGCAGAGTCAGGTGATATCACAGAAGAAGATACAGGTAGTCTTCTTAACAACTTGGATATGGAATCAAATCTGGCTCCAAATGTGTAAACAGTTTGGTTTGGTCTCAGTCCATTGCCAGAGAGAGGGATTGAACCAATAGCCAGGAAATGAAGTTTGTGGTGGAGGTGATAGACAGTTGTTTTTATCTTCCCAGAGTTCAATTAACAGAAATTCCTGCTTGTCTCACATTGAACGTTGGGCAAGTAAGATATCTTTATTAGTCACATGTACGTCGAAACACACAGTGAAATGCATCTCTGTGTAGAGTGTTCTGGGGGCAGCCCGCAAGTGTTGCCACGCTTCCAGTGCCAACATAGCATGCCCACAACTTCCTAACTCGTACATCTTTGGGGGCGGCATGGTAGCGTAGTGGTTAGTGCGACGCTATTGCAGCGCCAGCGATCAGGGTTCAATTCCCGTCGCTGTCTGTAAGGAGTTTGTACGTTCTCCCGTGTCTGCATGGGTTTCCTCCGGGTGCTCCAGTTTCCTCCCACATTGCAAAAGACATACGGGTAGGTTAATTTGGGTTTAAAATGGGCGGCGCAGAGTTGTTGCGCTGGAAGGGCCTGTTACCACGCTGTAAGTAAAATTTAAATTTAAAATTTTAATTTAATGAGGGAGGAAACCGGAGCACCCGGAGGAAACCCACGCAGAGATGGGGAGAACGTACAAACTCCTTACAGACAGCAGCCAGAATTGAACCCGGGTCGCTGGTGCTGTAATGGCACTACGCTACTGTTCCTGCCCTCTACACTACCGTAATTTGCCACAGGTGCTAGTGGTGAGCCGGAGCTATGTGTCTTCAGCACTCACATGGCAACTGGCAGTGTTTCAGAATGATTTACGCGAGAGACCAAGGATATAACTTGAGAGACCACGGATATTTGCTTGTAGGAATGGGAAAAGAAACTATTGCAGGTAATTCTGTAGCTTTAATTAAACAGAAAATGGAACCAGGAGAGAGTTCCACCCCAGCTGAAAAATGGTGGAGCAGTAAAGGAGGAGGATGGTCTGGTCCACTGTGTCGGATGAGTTGAGAAGGATTAGTTCGTCTTTGGCACAGTCACATAAGATATAATTTGTAACTTTAATATGGGCTCTTTTGGTACAGCAGCAAAGTCAGAAACATGGTGTTCTGGGAAAGATGTCCAGGACTTTGGGCAGCAGCAACACATTCAAGGATTTTGGAAGGAAAGGGAGGATGGAATTTAATGCTAGTTTGCAATGACCTGGGGTTAATGATCAGTTTCCATGAAGGGAGAGGCCATGGCAGTGAATTCAGAAGAAGATTTGAGCTTGAGGACAGGGAACTGTTAACAATATCAGCTTATAAGAAAGCCAGGAAAAGAAGCTGGGTGGTGAGCAGTTTAGTAAAAACAATGTCAAGGAAGTAAGAGGTGGGTTGCTTGGACCTGGAATAGGCATGGGGGAGGGGGGAGGGGGGAGGTGGTTTAAAATAAGAGAAAAACTAGAGGTAAGGATGCAAGAATATAAGAAACTGGAGCAGGAGTAGGCCTTCAAGCCTGCTTCAGCAATCATCAAGTTTGTAGTTGATTTTCCATAGTAACATTTTCCAATACTCTTCCCATATCTATTGAGTCCCTTAATGCTCAAAAATCTATTGATCTCTGTTTTAAGTAATTATAATGATTGAGCTTGCACAGCCACATTAGGTAGAGAGTTCCAAAGGGTCGCCATTATCAGAGGGAAGGAATTTCTCCTCCTCAGTCCTAAATGGCCTAGCCCTTAATCTCAAACTGTGTCCCTGGTATTCTATAGGGTCTTACTGAAGGCCTTCTTAAAACCAAGCACACCACATCCACAGCTTCAGCGTTAGGGTAGTGGAGAATCATTGAGGAATTTTATCCAATGAGCTCAATAAAAAAGGAAAGGCAGCAAAACCAATTGACGAAATAGTGTGAAGCCACAGCATTTTGCATTCCTAGAATCGTGATTAGTTTTGACAGAAAAGACCAGGGTTTGTTTATCCTCTGTGCAGTCCGCCCAGAACTGGCAGTGAATGAATAAACCAGAAATCAACCCATATTTTTAAATTTATTTACTCATGGGATATGGATGTCACTTACAGGACCAGCCAGGTCATCCCTAACGAGAATACAACTCTGCTAATCCACTCTCCAATTGTTCTGAATGGCTCAGTCTCTTGTTCACTGGATGCTATTTCTGCCCTCCCTGCAACCTCACTGGGGTCTATTTCCTACAATCCCTTTAAACTCACCTGGGCCCTGTTTGCCATGCTTCCTTTAAGCTCACTGGAACCTGATTTCCCAAAGTGGCTTTCAATTCACTGGGTCCCTACTTCCTATGGCCCCTGGTAGACTCACCAGGGCCCTGGTTCTTGTGCTCCCTTTAAACCGACCAGAGCCCCGTTTCCCATGTTCCCTTTAAACACACCAGGGTCCTCATTTACAAGCTCCCTTTAAACTCACTGGCTTCACTAGAACATGTATTATACTATTGTGTAATGTTTTTAAAAAAATAAATTAAAGGTATATTGGAGTACTGACAGGTGTAATATCCAGTAGTGTGGAATATTTGCCATCCGGCATTACTAAAGTACCTGAGAGTGCCAGATTATCAAAGTTTTACTGTACCTCTTGAACTGCATAGTTGCACAGAGGGCAGTTAACGGTTAACTACATTGCTGAGTTCAGAGTCAGAATATAGGCCAGTTAAGGTATGGTAGATTTCCTTCCAGTGAAGGCATTAGGGAACCAAATGTTTTTTTAACAGAAATGCAATAATTTCATGGTTTTAGTTACAAACATTAACTTTTTTATGCTGATTTATTTAATTACTTGAATTCCAGCTGCCATGGTGGAATTTGAACTCAATAACACAGGCCTCTGGGTATTAGTCCCTTAACTTGCTCTTTACAGTACCATGCACTTGTTCATTCAAGTCAGAATTCCTCAGGCTCAAGCAAGAGGAGATGATGGCTGTCCCAGGGGAATAGCCAACTAGGGAGCCGGTAATGATCTTAGTGCAGTCTAGAGCAGTAAAAGAGGTTAGTGAGTGATTCAGCTGATCATTAACTGAAGAATAATCATGGTCAATGATAGGCCAAAGATTACAGTTTTGGAAGTGATCTTAAAGATAATTGGGAGAAAGATTTATCCCTAGACAAAGATTAATGAATTTCAACAAACATGTACACAAAAATAGGTTTAAATTTCATTTCTTCCAAGTATGTGTGCTTTGAAGTTATGATGCATCTCTACAGAACTCTGGTTAGGCCGCATTTAGAGTATTGCGTGCAATTCTGGTCACCTCACTATAGGAAGGATGTCGAGGCTTTAGAGAGGGTGCAGAGGAGGTTTACTAAGATGCTGCCTGGATTAGAGGGCATGTGCTATCAGGGGAGGCTGGACAAACTTGGGCTCTTTTCTCTGGAGTGGCAGAGGTTGAGGGTGTTGGAAGTGTATAAAATTATGAGAGGCATAGATAGGGTGGACAAGCAATATCTTTTACCCATTATTGAGCGATCCATAACCAGAGGGCATGCATTTAAGGTGAGGTAGGTTCAGAACAGACGTGAGGGGTACGTTTTTTACTGAGGGAGTGGTGGATGCCTGGAATGTATTGCCTGATAGGGTGGTGGAGGCAAATTCATTGGGGGCTTTTAAGAAGGGCTTGGATGGGCACACGAATGAGAGGAAAATAGAGGGATATGGGCATTCTGTAGGTAGGAGGGAATAGCTATGTTGGTACAACATTGTGACAGAAGGGCCTGTTCTGTACTATGTGTGTGTAACCACATTGTTATGAGGCTGAGATTTCCCTCAGTGCAAGTATATTGGCCCTGGTCTTTTTCTGAGGAATGGTAAACTGGTGTGGAAGTTCTTGCTCATGATGGAAAATAAGACATCTGGCTCCATTTTCTACAGTTCCAGGATCTTCTGTCCGTAGTATCACAATCCTCAGGAAGCCCAATCCTTACATTGACATGAGTCACATGATAGCTGTTTTACCTGGAGTGACACCTTGCTATTTTTATTTCCTCGTACAAAGATGCAGCACCAGGAAACTGAATATCTATTCATGTTTATTCTTCCCTTACGCCTTGACTGCAATGTCATATTGCATAAAGAATACATGGAAATCCATGGCCACTTCCAAGGAATATATTAATATCTACTAAGATGCACATGTTAGCACACTTTTCCTAATATTCTTCTTCATTTTGATCTTTGCACAGGTGATAGTTTTTTCTCTAATTTCCTATCATTTGCTTTTTCCCAACATTTGCCAACTGTTGGTCACTATCTGCTATTCTTTAAAGACATTTAAAAGTTTAAGGTATGGCATAAATGCGGTTGGTTTAGTTATCTCCAGTGACAGTGGGTTTAGTGATGGTTGTGGGTCACACAAAACACTTCCTTCACTTTCAGGTCAAAATAGTTTTACCTTGAAGATCAACGAATACAATGTTGGATTAGTACTGGCATTATTATAGTTCCAAAACATGCAAACAGAACTTTTTGTAAGTTCATTCCAGTACTGGTGACTATAAACACAGGTGTCGGTGATTCAGTTTTATTCAAGGCACCAGTAGAAGAAAACAATTGATTGAAATCACACATAAGGAGAATTACAAAATGAAGTTTTGCTGTTTTGAATAAGACTCCATAAATATAACAGAAAATATATTGTTGTGGAATACAGCCTCAGAAAGCATACTCTCCATCATGTGCAACATGCTCAACATGTGCTTTGAATATATTATTCTGTTTCATGTTAAATACTTGGCTATGTCTCCTGATTAAAGTAGGAACTTCATGTCCAAACTGTTGTTTCTACAGTTGGAAATGGCTTAACTCACAAAAGTTGATAAAATTTTATGGCACATTTATACACTTTTGTGCTACTCATGTTTTTGGGATAGTTTTATCTCTGAGGTAAATTTTATTCAGTTCTGGTTTGAAAGTGGTTTATAAAGTGTGATTGCGCAAATCCGGTCAGACCGAGACATCTGCCTTAGGCACTGGCTTGTGGATGATCCAAAAGACCTTAAAACAAAAACTAGGGGAAATGGAAAGCATGTGACTTTATAGAAAGGTAACATTTAAAAAAAAATGAATATGTTATGATAAATTAAACAATTTGGGCTGGAGATGCAAACATATTTTGAACTGCATTTATATGCAAATGTACTGTGAGGGGGCATTCATTGTTCCTTCTCCCATCAAACTCCCTCTCAGTCAGTTCCCCAAATAGAGTGGGATGCTCCTACATAGGTGCAGGTGTGTTTTGGAATTTGTGACAATTCGCAAAAATGTGGTGGTGTTGACAGACTTAAAGCCCGAGGTGTTTTACAGCTAATGACACGCCCTATATGGTGTGGTCACTTACATAGCACAGGAAAGCACCAATTTGTTTATAGTGAGGACCTGCAAATAAAATTAAGACACATGATCAGACAATCTTTTCTTTGATAATGATTTAGGTTAAATATAGATCTGGGATAAATATTGGTCAGGATACCAGGAAACTCCCTGGCTCTTTTATACCCACCTGAGAGGACCAATGAGGCCTTGGTTTATCATCCCATTCAGAACATAACACTTCATCAAGTCTAATCTCCTCTCAGTACTGCACTGAAGTGTCAGTCTGGATTATGTGCTATCTGTGGGTCTTGAACCCACAATTTTCTAATTCAGAAGTAAATGTTCTACCTTAGTCCATAAGGCACTGGAGAGAGTGCAGAGGAGATTCACGTGGTATGGAGCATTTTAATTATAGAGTCATAGAGCAATACAGCAGGGATACAGGCCCTTCAGCCCAACCAGACCATGCCGATCATGGTGACCACCCAGATAGTCCCAATTTCCTGTGTTCGGCCCATATCCCTCCAAGCCCCACCCCTATCCAAGTGCTTCTTAAATGATACTATTGTACCTGCCTCAACCACTTCCTCTGGCAGCCCGTTCCATATACTCACCACCCTCTGCATGAAAAAGTTGCCTCGCAGGTCTCTTTTAAATCTTTCCCCTCTCACCCTATACCTATGCCCCCTAGTTTTGGCCTCCCCTAGTCTGGAGAAAAGACTGTTACCATCCACTTTAACTATGCCTCTCATAATTTTAAACATTTCTATAAAGTCAGTCCTCATTCTCCTAAGTTCCAAGGAATCTAGACCTAGCCTGGCCAACCTCTCCCTATAATTCAGGCCCTCTAGTCCTGGCAACATCCATGTAAATCTTTTCTGCACTCTTTCCAGTTTAACCACATCTTTCCTATAACAGGGTGACCAAAACTGTACACAGTACTCCAAGTGTGGCCTCTCCAATAACTTATACAACTGCAACATAATGTCCCAACTCCTATACTCAATTCCTTTACTGAGAAAGCCAGCATGCTAAATGCCTTTTTCACCATCCTGTCCACCTGTGTCACCACTTTCAATGAACTATGCACTTGTACTCCTAGGTCCCTCTGTTTCATTATACTCCCCAGTGCTCTACTATTCATAGTATAAGTCCTACGCTGGTTTGACTTTCCAAAATGCATCACCTCATACTTATCTGTATTGAAATCCATTTGTCACTATTTGGCCCAGTTTCCTAACTGATCAAGATCCCTCTGTAATCTTCACTATTAACAACACCTCCTAATTTCATGTCATCTGCAAACTTACTGATCAAACCTTGTGCATTCACATCCAAATCATTGATATAAATAATGAATAACAAGGGTCCCAACACTGACTGCTACAGCACACCACTAGTCACCAGCCTCCACTCTGAGAAACCACCCTCAACCACCAACCTCTGCATCCTACCTCCGAGACAATTTTGAATCCACCTAACTAGCTCTCCCTGGATTCCATGGGACCTAATCTTCCAGACCAGCCGACCATGTGGGACCTCATCAAAGGCCTTGCTAAAGTCCAAATAGACAACATCCGCAACCCTTCCCTCATCGACCCTTTTGGTTACCTCTTCAAAAAAAACTTTAAAAGGCTTGTCAAACATGACTTCCCACGCACAAAGCTATGCTGACTCCTTCTAATCAGACTCTGTCCATCCAAATGCTGGTAGATCCTGTCCCTCAGAACTCCCTTCAGTAACTTCCCCACCACTGATGTCAGGCTGACCAGCCTGTGGTTCCCTGGCTTGTCCTTGCTCCCCTTCTTAAACAATGGAATGACATTAGCCACCTTCCAGTCTTCAGGAACTTCACCTGAGGAGATTTTAGTTGCGAAGTCTGTTTTCCCAAGAGCAGAGAAGGTTAACAGGGGACTTGATTGAGGTCTATAAGATTATGAGGCGTAGACTTCAGGAAACTTTCCCCCTTGTCAGGTGCGGATAAAACTAGAGGATGTAGGTTTAGAGTAAGGGTAAGAAATTCAGAGGGAATCTGAGGGGAACCTTTTTCACCCAGAGAATGGTGAGTTCCAGGAATGCACAACCTGGAGGAGTGATGGAAGCAGAGTTGCTGACAGCATTTAAGTTTAGATGAGCACTTGAATCACTTGGGATAAAGGGCTATGAGCCAAGTACTGGAAGATGGGGTTAATCCAGAAGGGTGTCCAGAGGTCAGCAGAGACATGGTGGGCCAATAGAAGACACGTGATTTTATAGAAGAGTAACATTTTCAAGAAATGAATATATAATGATAAATTAAAATCTATGTTTATGTCTGATGTCCCATGGTATTACTTCCGCAGTTATATTTTATCATCACTGTGGGGAACTAATAGCTGATATGGTGTTAGATAAGTATCTGTACGAAATAGACATAATGTTTCTCACTGCTTAATCATTGTGGGCTGAATGTATTTTGTTTGCCGTTCCTGGCTTTCACTTGCATGAACTCATGTGACCTAGATTTGGCCTGTCCACTTGCATCTGGAGCAGCTGAACTCTGATGGTTCCCTATAGAACTCAGTTATACACCAGTGGCAATTTATAGTGGTCAATTAACTTCTAATCTGCATGTTTTTTGGATGTGGGAGGGAGCTGGATCACCTAGAGGAAAGCCACATTGTCAACAGGGAGAATGTCAGGATTGAACATGCTCTCCGGGTCTCTGGAGTTGTGAAGTTGTAGTTCCAATAGTTGTGCCACCCTGGTGCCCCACATACTAAATTATTCTCATGACTTTATTGTGCTAAGGACAGTGATGGAATTTTGTTAAAGGTTTCATCTCACTTATTCTGATAAAACAGAAAAGGCTGGAAACATGCAGCAGGTCAGGCAGTATCTGTGGAACTAGAAACAAAAGGCCCTTCATCACCACTGGAAAATTGAGTTAGTTTTATGTTGCAGAGGGTTGGGAAGGGATAAATTAGACAAAAAGGAATCAAACAAGTAGGGTGATGACAGTGTTTCTGTGGTGGAACACTATTTACGAAGCCAGCTCGCACAGCTCAAACTCCATTTTTAGATTCACTGATGACACCACTGTTGTTGGCAGAATCTCAGATGGCGATGAGGAGGCATACAGGAGTGAGATAGATTGGCTGGTTGAGTGGTGTCGCAACAACAACCTCACACTCAACGTCAGCAAGATCAAGGAATTGATTGTGGACTTCAGGAAGGGGAAGTCGGGAGAATACACACACATCCTCATTGAGGGGTCATTAGTGGAAATGGTGAGCAGCTTCAAGTTCCTGGGCGTCAATATCTCATTGATGCAATCACGAAGAAGGCATGCCAGTGGTTCTACTTCTTCAGGAGTTAGAGGAGATTTGGTACGTCACCAAAAACTCTTGCAAATTTCTACAGGTGTACAGTCAAGAGCATTCTGACTGATTGTGTCACTGCCTAGTACGGAGGCTCCAATGCACAGGATCAAAAGAAGCTGCAGAAGGTTGTAGACTGAGGCAGCTCCATCAGGGGCACAACCTTCCCCACCATCGAGAACATTTTCAAGAGGCAGTGCCTGAAAAAAGCAGCATCCATCATTAAGGACTCTCACCACCCAGGACGTGCCCTCTTCACGTTACACGTTACTACCATCAGGGAGGAGGTACAGGAGCCTGAAGACCCACACTCAACATTTCATGAACAGCTTCTTCCCCTCCGCCATCAGATTTCTGAACAGCCCATGAAACCCATGAACACTACCTCATTATTCCTCTTTTGCAGTATTTATTTATTTTTGTAACTTATAATAATTTTTATGTCTTTATGTCTTGCACTGTACTGCTGCTGCAAAACAACAAATTTCACGACATAAGTCGGTGATAATAATTCTGATTCTGAAATTGTGGAACAATGCAGAAGGAAATGAAAGTTGAGGAGAGAGAAAGAGAAGGGAAGGGGAACATAAGAGATGGATGCTCGACTAGAGATGGGTAACAAATATTTCCTCCCTGTTCACACATTTACAACAGGATCTGCTTATGAGATTGTGGGCATTTTGAATAATGTTAATTTAATTTGTTTATGTTAAATAGATTGTCTGTTGGGTTATAAACTGAGCCTTGGTTCAATAAAGTGCATCTTCATAGTACTTAGTAAAAGGAGGCAAAAGCAAGTGATTGAATGTGGTACATTTTAATAAGTTGCTGGCAAAGCTTTTCTATTCAATGACTTACCTAAATCAAGGAAGTTGAGTGGAGTATCTGGCATATTTCTCAAAACATAAGGCTCACCTTCAAATGAATTAACTGTAAAATGGTATTTGCAGAATCTACCTTCTACCAAACACATCTTTATAACAGGGTTCCAAATGCACAGTACTATCTATCATTATTTGTCAGAAACTAAATGCAGATTGGATGACTGGTCTGTAGGACACCTTTGTTCAGTCTGCAAGGGTCACCTGGAGCTGCCAGGTGCCTGTCACTTTAATTCTCCACCCTTACTCCCACTCTGACCTATCTGCCTGTGGCCTTCAACACTATTCCGGTGAAACCCAATATAAGCTTAAGGAACAGCACCTCATCTCCTCTCTGGCATGTTGCCACCTTGGAATTTGATATGGAATTCAACAATTTCAGGTAAAGCGTGTTTCCTGTTTTTATCAAACTGACCAGCTCTGCTGTAAGGTTATCCTTCCATTCTATTAATTGAGTTTCCCTCACTCCACAGACACTCACTGATTTGCTGAACATTTCCAGCATCCTTCTTTTGGTTTTAGGTTTCAGCAACAGCTGTGACCTTCATTTCACAGATTACCAGGCCCTTTTGTTTCCTCTCGCTTTGTTTCCCTGAACGATCTATTGACCAGATGGCTCAGTAAACATTGGGATCGCCTGAACAATCCTAGCTTCACTCTGTCAGAGATAATACCTTTATCCTATCCATCCTTCTCCACCCTTTCTACAATATAAAACTAACTTGTTTTCTCATTTCCTGAATTCTGATAAAGAGTCTTAAACTCTTCTTCCTTTTCTGTAGATGCTGCCTGACCTGTTGAATGTTTCTGGCATTTTCTATTTTTAAAATTAAATGAACGATTAATTTGAAGAAGATGTAAAGCTGGGTGATATCCATGATGTATCTGCTGATAGTTTTACATTTTGTTCAGCAGCACTGTGGATCTTTACAGGCAGTCTTCTCCCTCAGTGGGCTGATTCCAACCCATGAAATTCAATCTTCATTTCCTCACAATCCATCCTTCTGAAGTCCCTGCGAACTGACCCTCAGTTCCCAACGATCTGATCTTCCAAATGTCCCACAATCCGATATTCAGCTTCCCATCACCTGGACTTTGACATCACACAATCTCACATTCAGATTCATGGGCAGGCATGGTAGTGTAACGGTTAGCGTAACACTATCACAGCACCAGTGACCTGGATTACACTGTCTGTAAGGAGTTTGTACATTCTCTCTATGACTCCGTGGGTTTCCTCTGAGTGCTCCAGTTTCCTCGCACATTCCAAAGACGTACAGGTTAGGAAGTTGTGGGCATCCTATGTTGGCGCCGGAAGCATAGCGACACTTGTGGGCTACCCCCAGAACACTCTACGCAAAAAGATGCATTTCACTGTGTGTTTCGATGTACATGTGACAAATAAAGAAATCTTATCTTAAGATGCCATCCAATCTCCAACACACCCCAAGAACTTACGAATTAGGAGTGGGAGAGGTGGTTGGCCCTCACGTCTGCTCTGCCATTCAATATGGTCATAATTATAACCTCAACCCTGCATTCCCACCTACCCCTTTGCCAATAGGACTCTATCTGCCTCACAAATCTGATCTTCACATCGCCATGTTCTGAACTTCCACATGATCGTCAGCTTCCCAAGATCAGATCATCACATTCCCAGTGTTCCAATTGGCAGAACTTCTCGTGATCTGATCTTCAGCATTCACTACTATCTGATCTTCACCTCCCACCAACCATCAAATATTCAGCTCTCCATGATCCAATCTTCACCCTAACTCGTAATCTGATCTTCAGCTCTCCACATTTTGATTTTCAGCACACTCCATGATCTAATCTTCAGCAATCCCCACCATGTGATATTCCTACACACCATCTTCAGCGGTCACCATGATTCAACCTCTCCATATTTTAATCTTCAGCAATCTACACAATCTAGTCTTCAGTGCTCCTCACATCCAACATTCAGCTTCCTGAGATCTGACCTTCACTTCCCTACATCCGGTATTAGTTCCGTGATCTGACCCTCAGCATGTCATGTGATCTGATAGTCAGTTTTGCGTGATCCAACCTCTAGCTCCCTACAATCTTATCTACAGCATTTCAGGTATATGTTACAGGAGAAAATTCAGTCCCTCCTGTCCATGTTAGTCAAAACAGAACCACCCAAGCTAACTGCACCTTCCAACACTAGGTCAGAAGTCCTGTGGGTCCTTCAAGTACACATCCAGACCCTTGTAATGTGATGACAGTTTCTGTCTCCATGACCCTTTCAGTCAGTTCCAGACCCTCATTATCTTGTGGATGATTTTTTCCCCCTCATCTCTAACCCTTCCACCATCTTCTTTATATCCATACCTCCTGGCTTTTGCCTCCTCTGCCAAGGAAAACAGTTCCTTCCTATTTATTTTCAATAGGCCCTCATAATCTTTTCTCATACCTATTATTCCCTAGTCCTGGCAACACCATTGCAAATCTCCTCCGCACCCTCTCTATTGCAGTTACATCTTTCTTCTAATGTGCTGGTCTGAACTGCATGTGGTCGTCGAGCTGCTCTTTTATTCGATGCCTCAGCTAATGAAGGAAAATATTTCATGTGGCTTTCTAACCACCTTATTTCCCTGTCCTGCTACTTTTAGGGATGTATGGATCTGCACACCAAAGCTGCTTTGTTCCTTCACACTGCTCAATATCCTGCCATTTATCACGTGCCTTGTTAAATCTGTCCCAATGCATTTTCGTACATTTCTCTGGATAAAATTCCAATTACCATTTTTCTGCCCGATTGACCATACTGTATATAACTTCCTGCAATCGTTAGTCCTCCTCCCTATAAATCAGTTGGTCAACTTTTTGAATCATCTACAAACTTCCTTATCATGCTCCCTGCATTTAGGTTTAATTTGTGTATATTATGAAAAGTGAAACACTGAGGATTCTGGAACACCCATCAACCATTACCATTTGAACCTGTCACTGAGTCAGTTTTGGATCCAATTTGCCACACTCCCCTTGGATCTCATGGGCTTTACAGTTTTGGCAGACTGCCATGTAAAGATTGTCAAAACTCTTGCTGAAATCCATGTAGACTAATCAAATACACTGCCCTCATTGTCTCCCTTCTCAAAAGATTGAATTGTTATTCAGAAATGTCCTACCATTGACAATTCCATATTGACTGTTCCTGCCATTATTGGGCAGAAGAGTAACATAGAGCTACTGTCTCACAGCTTCACTCTCCAGTTCAGTCCTGGCCTCCCCTGCTGCCTGTATGGACTTTCCACATTTTGCCTGTGGCTGCATGAGTTTCCGGTCAGTGCTCCAGTTTCCTACCATATCCCAGAGACATGCAGGTTGGTAGGTTGATTGGCCCCTGTAAATTGTTTCTAGTGTGTAGGTGAGTGGTAGGATCTGGGAGAAGCTGATGGAAATGTGGGGGGAATAAAAAAATGGGATTAGTGTAGGATTAGTGTAAAATATGTACTTAATGGTTGACGTGGACTTGGTGGGTGTAAGGTCTTATTTCCATGTTGTGTGATCTGTGACTCTATGACTATTGTACAAGATGGACCAACACACAAAATGCTGGAGGAACAGTGGATCAGGCAGCATCTATGGAAGGAAATGGACAGTTGGCATTTCAGCCCAAGACATCAACTGTCCATTTCCCTCCACAGACGCTGCCTGACCTGCTGAGTTCCTCCAGCATTTTGTGTGTTGCTCCCGATTTCCAGCAACTGCAGTCTCTCTTGTGTATACAAGATGGACTATCCCTTACAATGAATTCCAATAATTTGTTCACCACTGAAGTTAAACTGGCCTGCCTGAAATTTCTTGCTTTACCCCTTTTTTCCTTTTTAAACAACTTTTGGCAATCCTCCACCCCTCTGGCATCATTCCTGTAGCCAGGGAGGATTCTTCATTTCAATTTTCACCCATTCTTTTAGGAGAACCTAGTCTTTTTTGGGTGATTTATCCATTTTCAGAGATGCTAAATAATATAATAGTTTTTATTTTACCACATATAGTAATATGCTATTTAGAAATCTGTCTGGTTGATGGATTAATAAAATAATTTATAGAGATGGAAAACAAATAAAGGGACATGTAAAAGGTGTGAAATGCAAATCAGAATGTTGTAGGGTCCACTGTTTCATCTCCATGAGAAGGCTAGAGATGAACAGTCACCTATTTACTTCTTCCCTTCCTGCATTCCTTACACTTGCACTTCTTCCAATCCAGTTACTGCATTCAGTGGTCGCGATATAGTCCACTCTGCAGTGGAGAAGCCAAACACAGATTGCTCAGTCCACAAGTGACAGCTTCCAGTTTGCTGTCACTCTCAGTCTCCACTTGACTTTTCTAACTGTGGTTATCCTTCCCTTCCTCTCCTCAGATCTTCACAATCTGTGTAAAATGTTTTGATAGATTAACTAATGGAGGAATACAAAATTAATATTCCAATTTTACAATCTGAATCCACCGGCCTTAGGCATTAGACATAAAAAGTAACAAACCCTAGCTGATTAGTGTTTGAAGATTATCTAGTTTGACCGGTTAGCACCTGGGGAGTTATGTACCAGCAAAAGAACTTCCAAGGATAACAAAATGCTTATATATTTTCTTCATTTTCTGTCCATTAGTCAAAGTCACGGCAGACAAAATGGTGTTGATTTATTGAGTGAATGGTGATAGCAGGATTGGTAATCAAAATTGGTTGCCAGGCCTTGTGCAGTGCTTCCAATGCTCATTTGAATGAGGCTTGTGATACCTGAAAGGATAGAACATTGCCTGATGTAGAAAAGTAACACTGTAATATCACTAACTTAGGGTTAAACCTTCCAGAAGAAACAAAGAAAAAACTGGCAACAGTTCAAGTGACCATGTGCATCAAACCTGCTGAGGGGTAAAATCCACCAGACAGCACAGTATGGTGAGAACTCCCTTTTAATATACCTGAGGAAATAGAAAACATTAAAGCGATTCTTGCAATATCAACATATTCACTCTGCAAACACCTGGAGGGAGTTTTGTTCTCTACTTTAAATGCACTGCAAATTATGTGTTTGCTTTAAAATGCAGCACTGTGTCACTACTAGCTTTTCTATCTGCTTTACCAATATTAGTATCCAATTGCCAAGAGCGGTTTATTTGAAAACAAGACTTGCATTCATATCATGCTCTAAAGTTAGCAAACTCCCCCAGGCAATTCATAAGGACATTATCCAGCAAAAGTTGCACTGAAATGCATGAGATTTGAGGAGACTTCACCCTAAAGCTGGACAAAGAAGTAATTTTTAAGGATTGTCTTAAATGAGGAAAGATGATGATGATGATTTCTTTATTAGTCACATGTACATCGAAACACAGTGAAATGCATCTTTTATGTAGAACGTTCTGGGGGCAGCCCGCAAGTGTCGCCACGCTTCCGGCGCCAACATAGCATGCCCACAACTTCCTAACCTGTACGTCTTTGGAATGTGGGAGGAAACCAGAGCACCCAGAGGAAACCCATGCAGACACGGGGAGAATGTACAAACTCCTTACAGACAGCGGCGGGAATTGAACCCAGGTTGTTGCCGGCAAAGGTGGAGCAATTGAATCTGCAGAAAACAAAGGGGCCAGAGTTGGAAGAATGTGGATATCTTGAAGGAAAATAGACTGTATTGTTCACCAACTGCAAAAAAATCTCTAAGTGGACAAATCCTCCCTACAGAATTCATGTTCAAGCGAAGAATCCTATTCTATTCATTAATTGATAGCACCCAGGAAATTGTCCACCAGCAAAAGCACCTTCATGTGAAGCGTGTAGAAGGGAGGAAAATAATAAAATAAAGATTCATACCAAATTAATCTCCGTTTTGATTATTACACCCAAACTCCTTTTCTTGGCTGAATTCCCCTACCTCAACCTTGTTGACGCACGTCGAAATGTTATGTGCTTTAACCACATGTATCATTGTTGATACATAGCACAGAGGAAACAGAAAGTATTCATTGCACAGTAAAAAAATACTTGCTAAACTGCTTTTAAACTCCAGTAATCCTATCCTCTCTGCGCAGCTCCCTATACTCGCTTCTAATGTTCATAGCTAAATACTCAAAAAAGAGAATTGCTTCTTTTGCAGTTTCTCTAACAATTACAGCTGTACTTTATCAACAATCACTTGCTGGAAAAAAAGGCCTCACCCAACTGAATGCCAGAAATGTTCCTTGAGAATCTACAAAGGGAATTTCTGCAGCCATCTGTTGGCAATTTGTGGCATTGCATGCTGTGCAGATTCTCAAAAATTGCTGAACACAAATAAATGTTTCCTTTCAGCTCAAATACTTTATCAATCCACAAATGATCACTCCATCAAATTTTATCAGCCTCAAAACATTCAGAAACTTTTGTAAAATGGCCCCTTCTTATGACATAATATTTTGATGACTCCATGACTGTTCATGAGCTCCATATTTCCTCCCTTAGTGACGTGGATTGGAAGCTTTCAGGTGTAACACATGACATTTGTCACAGTACACTGTTGTGGTACATTGTTGCATTTCTATCTACTTAAAGTAATGTTCTGGTGGGGTTGGGAAATGTAGCAGGAAACTTTCAGACTTGACTGCAGGCTATTTTAACACCTGGAGTTGAATGCTGACACTGTTGGCAGCACTCCACTACTGGAGTCATTGTTATGGCAACATCTGGCCAAACAGGGTGGTTCAGGAAGCTCAGGGCAGGAGGCAAAGACATCCCCACCACTCCCATAGAGTCTGCAGAGACATGATATCTGACCTGGACCTCTCTGATGAACACAAACTCACAGGTTCACGTTTTCCAAGGCTGTCACCTCTGAGATTCTGCAGGACTCTTGCTCTGTTGCCTGGACCCTACAATCTGTAGATGTCAGGGTCACCAAGTCCCTCAGTGGCTTCATCATAGGATCATTCCAAGCAGTCACAGCAGCTTTCTGCAAAATCTCACCATTTCCTGCTTTTTACAGTGTCAGAGAGGTCACCCAGGCATGATATTTGCGGAGAGATGGATTCATATACTTTGACTTCAATGATTATCAGGTAGCATTTGGGTAGCATTGCTGGCAACCATTTACTGTACCCATGTGCATTCCCATTAATAGGCCTCAACAGGAAAGGTTTCCACTTCCTCCGTGTTTAGTTGGTTGTGGATCAACCAACTAAATTTTAGAGAGGGTGCAGAGGAGATTTACCAGGATGCTGCCTGGATTGGAGAGCATGTCTTATGAGGATAGGTTGAGCGAGCTAGGGCTTTTCTCTTTGGAGAGAAGGAGGATGAGAGGTGACTTGATAGAGGTGTACAAGATGATAAGAGGCATAGATCGAGTGGACAGTCAGAGACTTTTTCCCAGGGTGACAATGGCTAACATGAGGGGACATAATTTTAAGGTGAATGGAGGAAGATATAAGAGGGATGTCAGGGGTAAGTTTTTTACACAGTGAGTGGTGGGTGTGTGGAACGCACTGCCGGCAGAGGTTGTGGGAGCAGATACATTAGGGACATTTAAGAGACTCTTAGATAGGCACATGAATGATAGAAAGATAGGGGGCTACGTGGGATGGAAGGGTTAGATAGATCTTAGAGCAGGGTAAAATGTCGGCACAACATTGTGGGCCGAAGGGCCTGTACTGTGCTGTGGTGTTCTATGTTCTACGGATCATCCGATCGTTTTCCTGATGGTCAGTGCCATGTTCCAGAAAGCACACAGCATGTCCATCTTCAGGAAGACAGCATTGCCAGAACTGTTCAATGGCTGCTTGTGACCAGAGGAATGGATCCTGTGAGACAAAGGTTACCCTCTACTTCCATGGGTCCTCACACCAAGTTATGGTCCTACCACAGTCGCTACAGTGAGAGTCAAACATGCACCAACCAGAATCATTGTGACAAAGCCCACTGGTGAAAATGAGATTATGTTACCAGCATCAGCGTGGGGGCAAGAGCTGAAATTTAAAGGCGAATGTAGGTGATTAGGAATTAAGTAAGGAAAAGGAGAAGAATCCTTGAGAACTAGAAGGGGAGATACTACCTCTGTTAACTGAAAATAATTACAATACCGTTGCAAGTATTTTGAATACTGGTGGAAAGGCTCAACTGTTGAAAACTCAAATGTCATTTTGTTTTCGTTTGTTTTAGAATATTGATCTATTAATTATGAAACATGAAGATGTTTATAACTTATTGGAATGCACCATTATTATAAACCCTTGGAAACTTTGAAGTGTTAGAACATAGAACATGGAACATTACAGCACAGTACAGGCCCTTCGGCCCACGATGTTGTGCTGACATTTTATCCTGCTCTAATATATATCTAACCCTTCCTTCCCACATGTTATCTCATTAAATTGCAACCAGGTTGTCCTGAACAAAGAATCACAACCTCAGAGTAAAGAGCCTGCCATTCAGGACAAAGATTAGGAGATATTTCTTCACTTAGAGGGTTGTGCATCTTTATTAAGCTTTTGGATAGTAAGAAAATCAATAGATGATGTGTGATGCTGGGGTTTGGTAGGTGAAACTTGGATTTACTAAACAGCAGAAAGCCTACTCCTTAAATTCCTATACTGAGCTATTTAACAGATTTTAATTTTTAAAATTAATTTGGCTTCATTTACATGGAAGAATATTTGGCTGTTGGACTACAGTATTTCCCAATTTATACATGCTGGGTCAGCACCAAGCACCCTTCAAGACAAGTATAACGTTTCTTTCCTCTGTGTGGGCTTGAAATGCTAGTCCACCGCTACTGTTTGAAGTACACTTCACTGTAGATTATATCAAGAAGTCACAGAGACAGAGTTATTAAGTAAACAGGGAGGGTGATCTGCCCTTATGCAGGCTGAATAAGGTTGCATCAACAGGCAAGAAAATTGGGTCTCTGCCATGCTGCTTTAGTTATGATAATGTACATGGCTTTCACTGTTGCCAAGTAATGAGCATTCACCCCATTTTGCAATATGTACAACATCAATGCAGATAGAAAACTATTAACAGAAAGTACATGTCAATTGTGTACATTTGCTGGTACTTACTGCTGGTTCTGTAAATATTTGGGGCTGCCTTTTGGGAAAACGTTATTGCATTTCGTGAAAATAAAACCTTCCGATTATGAAGATAACATCTCTTTAGCACCACTCCAAGGTAAATATAAACTGAAAATCCTTGGCATAAGAGTGTCTTAAAACTGCATGGAACAGTCCAGCTGGTTTGGATCATGCAGCAGATCATTCACTTCCCATCATTGTTATTGTGATTACTCCTGAAATTCACTAAATTCCTCTTCCTCCCAGTGGTGGAAATGAGTGATGCAGTGCTGTGAGGTGCATGAGACTGGACATTATGGAGTCATCTGCTGCAGAAGAGGAGAGAAAAAGAAATATTTTACATTTTAAAACGTTCTGTGAAACTGTGTTACTTGGAATTGGAACTGGCTTATTATTGTCACTTGTACCGAGGTACAGCGAAAAATTTGTCTTGCATACCGTCTGTACAGATCAATTCATTACACAGTGCATCAAAGAAGTACAAGGTAAAACAATACAGAATGCAGAATAAGATAAGATAAGATATCTTTATTAGTCACATGTACATCGAAACAAACAGTGAAATACATATTTTGCGTCGAGTGTTCTGGGGGCAGCCCGTAAATGTAACAGTTACAGAGAAAGTGCAGTGCAGGTAGACAATAAGGTGCAAGGTCATAACGAGGTAGATTGTGAGGTCAAGGGTCCATCAAATCGTACAAGGAAACTATTCAATAGTCTTATAACAGCGGGATAGAAGCTGTCCTTGATCCTGGTGGTACATGTTTTCAGGCTTTTGTATCTTCTGCCCAATGGGAGAGGGGAGAAGAGAGAATGTCCGGGGTGGGTGGGGTCTTTGATTATGCTGGCTGCTTTACCGAGGCAGCAAGAAGTATAGAAAGGTCCACAGAGGGGAGGATGATTTCCGTGGTGTGCTGAGCTGTGTCCACAACTCTCTGTAGTTTCTTGTGGTTCTGGGCAGAGTAGTTGCAATACAAAGCTGTGATGCATCCAGATAGGATGCTTTCTATGGTAATAAAAGTTGGTGAGTGTCAAAAGGGCCATGCCAAATTTCTTTAGCCTCCTGAGGAAGTAGAGGCTTTGGAGAGCTTTCTTGGCCATGGTGTCTATGTGGTTGGACCAGGACAGGCTATTGGTGATGTTCACTCCTAGAAACTTTAACTCTCAACCCTCTCGACCTCAGCATCACTGATGTAGACAGGAGCATTTGCACCACACCCCTTCCTGAAGTCAATGACCAGCTCTTTTGTTTTGCTGACATTGGGGGAAGGGTCGTTGTCATGACACCATGTCACAAAACTCTACCTCCTTCCTGTACTCCAACTCCTCATTACTTGAGATACTGCTCACTACGGAGGTATCACCCGCAAACTTGTAGATGGAGTTAGAGCAGAATCTGGCCACGCAGCCATGAGTATATAGGGAGTAGAGCAGGGGCCGAGGATGCAGCCTTGTGGGGCACCAGTGTTGAGAGTTATCATGCCGGAGGCATTGCTGCCTATCCTCGCCGATTGCGGTCATTGCAGCTTACATGATGGCCATATGTACCTAAGCGGTAGCTACGTGGTTGAATGTGGAAAGAAAGAATGGGAAAGAATGGGACCCATCAATTTGGAGAGGTCTCTGGCTCCATTTCTTCCCTCACCCTCTATTACTCAGAATGTTCAATAATCAATTCCTTGTAAGCAACCAATGGTCAGGGCTGAGGTAAACTTCTTTTTTGAAGACACAGGAGACTGGAGATGCTGGAATCTGGAGCAACAAACAATCTGCAGGAGGAACTCAGCGGGTCGAGCAGCATCTGTGGGAGGAAAGAAATTGTCGATGCTTCGATAGAAGCCCTGCATCAGGACTGAGAGGGGAGAGGGGAGACGGCGGGTATAAAGAGGAGAAGGGGAGTGGTGAGACAGGAGTCCGAGGTGAGACCAAGCGCAGACTGGGGACCGTTTCGCAGACCACCCACGCTCGGCCCACAATGGCCATCCCAGCTCCCAGTTGCACACCATTTCAATTCCCCTTCCCATTCCCACACTGACCTGTCCATCCTCGGCCTTCCCTACTGCCAGGATGAGGCCCAACGCAAACTGGAGGAACAACGCCTCATATTCAGACGGGGTAGTCTACAACCCAATGGCATGAACATTGAGTTTTCCTATTTTAGTTAACCCTCCCCTCCGATGGGTTGATTTTCCCCCTTCTTCTTTGCCCCCTCTCTCTCTCCTTCCAATCCTCCCATATTTATCCCCTTTCCCTCATAATCCACCCCCCCTCAGCCCTCCCTTCACCCATCTTTGTCTCCCTCCCCCTCCTGGTTCCATCCACCCACTATACAGACACAGTTCACCCACAGGTTTCCCCCTCCCTCCCCCATCTGGTTCTGGTTCCATCTGCCATACGTCTCTCCCCTAATGGTTCCCATTCTCACCCCCGTCACTTATCAGAATTCAGCACTGGCAGGCCTTTGTATTCCTGCTTATCTCCCTCCAGCAGCTGCCTCCAACCTTCATCCTCCCCTCCCCTGAACTTGCTCCATCTAATTCTCTCTCCCTCTCTCTTTCTCCCTCTCTCTCTCTCCCTCTCTCTCCTTCTCTCTCTCTCTCTCCCTCTCTCTCCCTCTCTCTCCCTCTCCCTCTCCCTCTCCCTCTCTGCCTCCATCTTTCATTCATCTGCCACTGTCTCCTAACACCACCCCTACTCCCCTCCCCTACCTGGTACAACCTGCCTGTCAGCTTACACCGCTCCTCTGTCCACCAATTCCCTCTCTTCTTTATACCGGCCATCTCCCCTCTCCAGTCTCAGTCCTGATGCAGGGTTTCGACCTGAAACGTCGACAGAGTTCCTTGCCTCCCACAGATACTGCTCGATCCGCTGAGCTCCTACAGCAAGTTGTCGCTGAACTTCTTTCTTTCTGCATTTTCTTAATGTGAAGCCTCCTCCTCCAAGCAGAAAGAATATGATGACCTTTAAGTAGGGCACATGAAAGAAAATGGGGCTGATTTTAACTCAGGATGACTGGTTGTGGCGACCAAAGTGGCAGTAAACTGATTGAGGCCCAACTGCTTTTTAATTTGCAAGAATCATTTTGCCCTGGTGAAGATCCCCTTCTGCATCTGAAGCCTTCTCTTTTATTATATAGAAAGCATTGTTTCTTGTCCAACACCCAACTGTAAAAAGATAATGCCTCTCAGTAGTTACCTTCTCCCTTGTTTCTCAATGACTCAGCCAAACTCCTCTGAATATTTCTCATTGTTTTAAATAGCACAGGGTGTGCTTTATAAATTCCATTGATTCTTGTTATTGTCACTGTATTCTATTACTGGACAGGTTGTCTGGTGTTGGGGTGGGGTTGGGAACCTTTTCACTTCTCCCATACTTTTTTTTGACTCCTTTATTATAACTCCTGTCGAACTTCACCTGAAGTGCTTTCTTTGTTCCTAACGCAGTAACAGCTTCTACGACATGGTCCTGGAATTGGAGCTAATCAGTTAGCACGTGCATATTTTCAATATATTCTAATCTGTTGACCAGTATATATTGAGAAATAGATTGCAGCCTCAGAAAATATTAGCAGAAACAAACGTTTATTGTCAACATCAGTTTATACGATTCAATAAAATGGTTGTAATGTTGGCTTATTCATGGGAATATAACATTAATAAACAAGGCTATTAATGGTTATTTGATGAATTGGATGAAAATATTCGTCGCTTAATAACTAGTAATATTCTTAAGAAGATGATTAAAAGCTGTGTTTTTAAATTTCAGTGTCGAGGAACAGAAGTACGGTTTCTTATAATCAAATGATGTTGTTCAACCAGTTTCTCAAGTATAGAGATAAGTTGAAATTTGCATTAGCTGAAGTTTCTCTACAGGTTGCCTGTGACGGGCCTTTGACATGCCCAGCATTGAAATAAATCAAAACTCCTCCCTTGGAAAATATTGACTGTGTTTTCAATGGTTTTTGTTCCTGAAACTTAGAACCTCACATCTTAGACACTGACTAACTAGTAAGATTAATTGGCTAGGATAAAGCATTAGCTTCAATGCCAACTGATTATAACTGCCAATAAACAAGATATTCTTAAAATGTTACTCCGCTGCCGTTCTACGCAGGGGGTTACCAAGCATGACAACTTTTCTCTGCCAAAGTTGCTCTATTTGTTGTGGAAATAAAATGTAAAAATGTATAGGTTGGAAATCCAAAACAAAAACATTAAAAAAGAACATTGTCTGAACCATCCCCTTGACGTTCCATGGCATTACAGATGGTGACTGAACTCCTGACCTATTTCCGTCATTTCCTGTTTTTCTTTCTGTTCTATAAACTGCTTTAAGTTAATGGTGACCTTTAATTTCTGTCTCAGTGCTTCCTCCTGTTGTTACAGATAGTACATCACAAGGCTAAACAATTCAGGGCGATGGTTGAAACGGTGAAGAGAAGTACATGATTTCAGAGCTACATGATTGATCAGTAACTGACCCTTACCTAATTTACCTATTGGGTTACCTCATCACTGGAATGTTAAAATAGCTGAACGTAAAATGCATTTTATATCTCTTTTGTGCCTTGAACATATAAATAGCAATTATACAAAGCGAGAGGAACTCAGCAGGTCAGGCAGCATCCACGGAGGCAGAAGGATGGTCAATGTTTCGGGTTGAGGTCCCGCATCAGAATTGTCGCGGGGTCTCAACCCAAAACGTCCATCATCCCTCTGCCTCCACGGATGCTGCCTGACCTGCTGCTTTCATTGTTTCCCCTCTCTTCTCCTCCGCCATCAGATATCTGAATGATCCACGAACCCATGAACACCACCTCATCATTCATTTTTTGCACCATTTATTGATTTTTGTAATTTATAGGTCTGCCGCAAAACAACAAATTTCATGACATATGTCAGTGGTAATAAACCTGATTCTGATTTATGCTCCAGATTCCAGCGTCTGCAGTCTCTTATGTCACCAATTAAACAGAGCTTTCGGCCTGGACTTTGTGACCTAATGGGGGCAAAGCTGTCAGTATTCATTAGAGAAACAAAGGACTGCAGATGCTGGAAACTAGACGAAAAACATGATGAAGCTGGAGGAACTCAGCAGGCCAGGCAGCATCCGTGGAGAAAAGCAGGCGGTCAACATTTCGGGTGAGGACCCTTCCTCAGGACTGAAGATAGGGAAAGGGGAAGCCCGATATATAGGAGGGAGAAGCAGAGCAGTGATAGGTGGACAAAGGAGGGGAGGTGGGGTGGGCACAGGGAGATGACAGGTAGATGCAGGTAAGAGATAGTGATAGGCAGGTGCGGGGAGGGGAGAGCATAAATGTTGAATTCTCCCACTTCAGTTAATCCCCACCCCTCTTCCCCACAAACTGCCCCCCCACCATACTTCTTCTCTTCTCTTCTTCCTTTTCCTAGCCCTTTTTTCCCCTCTCTCCTGACCTTTGACCTATTCCCCAGTGGATCTGCTCTCCCCTCCTCCCCCCCACCTGCCTATCACTACCTCTTACCTGTATCTACCTATCACCACCTTGTGCCCACCCCGCCTCCCCTCTTTTATCCACCTATCACTGCTCTGCTTTTCCCTCCTATATATCGGGCTTCCCCTTTTCCTATCTTCAGTCCTGAAGAAGGGTCCTGACCCGAAACATTGACCGCCTGCTTTTCTCCACGGATGCTGCTTGGCCTGTTGAGTTCCTCCAGCATCATTGTGTTTATCATGGCAGTATTCATGGTATTCTTAGAGTCATAGAGTACTACAGCACAAAGACCCTTCAGCCCATCTAGTCCATGCCGACCTGATCTTCTGCCTAGTCCCATCTCCCTACACCTGGATCATCTCCCTCCAGACTTCTCCCATCCATGCACCTATCCAAACCTCTCTTACATGTTACAATTGATCTCGCATCCGCCACTTCTGCTGGTAGCTCGCTCCACACTCGCACCACCCTCTGAGTGGTCATCATCACCCCACACAATACTGACAATAGCTACAGGATTTCAGCACATGTTTACCAAAACATTCCTGACTGAATTCTGTCAAAAAGCAGAGAGCAGATGCTTGAAATTAAACTAGAACATGCTGGAAATACTCAGCAAGTCAGGCAGCATCTGTGGAGAGAGAAACAGAGTTATCCTTTCCGGTCAATGAGTTTTCATTAGAACTAGAAAAAGTGAGAAAATGAAGAAGTTCTGAGTTGCAGAGACGGAGAAAGGGTGGAGAGGACTAAAGCGTCGAGATCGAGAGAAACAATGACACAAGTAATCCTGGTGCCAGCTGAGAGAGGGTGTAGGAGGGTTATTAATCACAGCTGCTCTGCCTGAGGAAGGTGTAAACAGAAGGAAATGAGAGAAGACTGAGGAGAGATTGATACATAAGTGATGTGCTTTTGCATTTTACCTTGTTGCTCAGAAAAGTGTGTCAGAATATATCAGAGTCATAAAGCACAGAGATAGTCCCTTCAGCCCAACAAGTCTACCCTGACCATCAAGCATCTGGTTACACTCATCCTACATTAGTCCAATTTTGTTCTCTCCACACTTGCATCAATTTCCCAGGATTCTAACACCACCTGCCCTCAATCTATAATGGCCACCAAACCGCATGTTGTTTTGACATATGGGAGGAAATCTGAGCCCCCAGGGAAACCCACCTGGTCACAGTAAGAACGTGTAAACTCCACACAGACAGCACCCAGGATATCAGGATGGAACCCAGTTCACTGGAGCTGTGAGGCAGCAGCTCCACTTGCTTTGCCACTGATGTCGGCTGTAATGATAAAGCCATCATCATGATTCTTTCTTTAAAATTTTCATTTTGACATCCTGTGTGGTGCACAATTGCATGGAAGTGCCCAGAGCAATTTGAAATGACCTAGAAATGATCAATGTTGCACTTCTCCATCTGAGTTAATTTTCAATTAAACAGCACTGAAATAAACCGTGCCACACAATCTAATTTCTTGATCTTATACCTTATCCCTTTTTTTCTGAGCAGTGTTGTAAAATACTTTTCCTTCTGGAGCAGGTATATGTACAAACTAGAAAAGCTGGGTTGGTTTTCCTATCAGCAGAGAAGATCAACAGAACATTAAGTAAAAGTGACCACAATTATAAATTGTTTCCAATGAGTAAATGGGAAACTTCCAAATGGGAGAAGGTCCAATAACCAGTGGACTTGAAGTTTAGTCAATTGGATGGGCTTTAGATCTGTCAGAAAGATGGGGAGGAATTTTAATGGAATCATTAACTGAAGATTTTTGCGGGAGGAATATGGACCATAGTTACTGGCATTCAGCTGATGAAACTGCAGTCAGTCCAAGACATTCAATCATCTTCTGTCAAAGATGAAAGTCCATGACACACTGACATATTCAGAAGGCTGAATCCAGACACCAGTAATGTGATATATGTGGTAAGTAATCCAAGATAATTTTCTTATCCAGCTACATCATGCAGGCTCCTGAGATCAACTTACTTAAGTTTGAGTATGATAAGGCTTTTCATGGGCTCACCTCAAGTGCCTATTTAAAAATATCAACTTAATTGTTCTTTTCAGTACTTTTTCAATCCCGAGCAATGTCCATTTACCAGTGTGGTTGTAATATCTCAAAAGGACCTGAAACAGAACTGTGCAAAATTCATAATCCCAAATAAGATCATGTTTATATTTTTCATTTATTTCTGCTCCACATTCTCCTGGTGACATTTCTGGACTGTCCACAAATGTATGACAAACCTGCTCCACAGATGGAACTCAGCATTTACATGGAGACCCATATATTTCATCAATGTAGAATTCTAATATAAAATAGAACATAAAGGACAAAGTTTCATATGCCGTTGAGAACACATTGAAAGTTGAGTGAAAAGGTCATTAGATCCCACTGGATTTTATATTTAATAAAATTTCCACTTGGTTGTTTATGAAGCATCCCAATCCAAATATATGGCTGGGATCTGGGTGCCATTTGAGACCCTGGATACTGAATATGTTTTGAGTAAAATGAGTCGGGAAATGCCAAGTGTTGCCACACGGATCCAGGAAAACATTCACCTACTGTGAGTCAAATTGTGAATGGTTTGTAAATAACTAACTTGAACTCTACCATGTCAAGTTATTGCACTTTGGTCCCACCGTTATGCAGTGGAGCAGCCAGCAATGGAATTCTTGATAGTCACCTTAACTTTCATGATTTTTTTAGTTTTCTATGTTTTCCTATTGAACTGTACTGCAACCTGCTAGTACCTGCCTTAGCCAGCAATACTTCCTTCAACGGGAGCCTCCAGGCATAATTCCTTGCATGCAGTGTATCTGTAAAATGCAGGTTCTGTATGCTTATCTCCTATGGATAATCTCCAGGGAGGGGGTTTGACACGGCACCAATGTTAAATGCCCTCAACAAGCAAATCTGCTCCTGTGGAATAAAACAGCATAAAGCAAGAGAGCAGGTGGCAAATGCAGGAGGAATGAGCAAACTACATCCTTCCTCCAGTTTTGAG
The DNA here is from genome assembly GCF_009764475.1 of Pristis pectinata. Taxonomy (NCBI): domain Eukaryota; kingdom Metazoa; phylum Chordata; class Chondrichthyes; order Rhinopristiformes; family Pristidae; genus Pristis; species Pristis pectinata. The sequence goes on from NC_067411.1 coordinate 93,112,448, forward strand.
GGGTTGACTAATCCAAATTTAATAATGTACAAACAACAAAGCCATGTTTTCAAGGACTTAGTTAAATAGATGAAGTATGGTGTCAGAAAACTTAATATGAGAATCATAATTGGCTTCTCTCTGATATTAGGATATCGTAGTTTAAAACCATTTTAAATTTCACATTGTACATCACAATTTACAGCATTAAGGGATTTGATAAATCCTATCACTAGGTGGCTCACTGAGATCACCAAAGATGAGGTAATAGTTATGACTGAGCCAGACCTTGCTGGGAAATGCCTGTGGTTCCATTCCGAAAAGTCAGTGCTTACCCTATATATGTGTCAGGAATTTTATTTCTACATGACTACTGAAATCCAGAATGTTTATAATTGTTTACAGTGTTAATATGATTACACATAATTTTTCTGTCAGTTTCAAACTTTGTAAAATAAATTTAATTTTTTTATAATTGTTTAGTTTATTTTTAATAAGCGCATTCAAAAGCATTCAATCCTTGACAATGTTGATGACTAGCAAAGTTCAGAGGCCTGGCTTTATACGTGGGTTTTTAAAGGTGAAAGTTTTAAGAGGCCACCTGACCTCTTGATAATAAATAGCACAAGGTTCTGCAGCCCTACAGCACTTTGACATCTCGGATCAGGACGGTTTTGATGAGCAAGCTGACATCAGCAGATCAAGAAAATATGCTATGTATTCAGCAAGGAAAGGGACATCTATTTCTGGCTTGTTAATAAATCATGGAACATTTAATTGCAAAATTTACTTTCAAAATCATGAAATCTCAATATCTTTCTAATTTTTTCACAAACAAAAATGACCCCTAAGTTAAGTGAATAAAGTTGTCTTACATTTTGGTATTCATATTGACTCTTATTGAGTTGCAGGTTTTAAGTTTCATTTTTGCAGGAAATTGCTAATGGTTTTGCAAAGTAAATCTCAACATGGGTGCCAATGTGTGTAATTTCTACTGATGAAGCAATGCATGGACTACTCACAGACTTTGCGTGGAGCCCAGTCTTGCTGGGATTTCTCAGCATTAGGCTAGAGTACTGGAACAGACCTGACAGAAGCTCTGAGGTCTCTTTGATTTCACTGAGAATTGTAGGGCAAATATTTGAGAAGCAAAGGTAAAGGGTGGGATGAAGAGGTACTCTTTAAAAGTTATTTTGTCTTTGTTTAATGTTCAATTATTTCCAACTGTTTTATATGTTTAAATGTGTCTTAAAATATACTTCTTATTTTATTGAATTCAGTTTTAATAGATTTCAAATGTTTGGTTTCAGAGCTGAAAGAGTCAGATACCCGTAGCTTTGCCATCTGTGGGGGTGGAATGTCCACATTTCACCACCTGAGGCCCAGTCACCATTCAGACATCATCACCAGGCTCTGAGGTGCAGAGGAGCGGTGAGGTTAGTTAGTCCAAGACACGTGGCCCAGTTTAATATGGGTTTGTGGTACTGATTCTGGGCAGCAAACCCAGTTCAGTGTGACACAGCCCATTCTGTTTGCTCTGTGCTTCTAAAATTTACTTGGCCTTTGGTACCAAACAATAACTAAGCAGGTTCTTCAGATGAGGCCATTATGAGTGGAGAAGAGAGGAGGGGCTTCTGCAGGGCCTGACCATATTCTAGGACTTTGTGGGATTCAAAGGAAGAAATTTGCAGGGGGCTCAGGCAAAGATTTTTGTATCTTTCTTAGCGAAGGGTGAGGTACCAGAAGACTGGAGGGGAGGGTGGCTACTTGTTGTGTCTTTATTTAAGGAGGATCAAAAGGGGGGATCCCTATGCTGGGAGTATACCCCAGGTCTTTGAAACTGCCAGAAGGGAGATAAGTGAGCAGATAATCACAGAAAAGTGTAAGAATAACAGGGCAATATTCAGCTTCCTCAATATTAATTTCAAGTGCCTTAGTGGGAAAGGATTAGCAAGGGTATTATTTTTAAAGTGCATCCAGCACAGCTTTTTGAGCCAGTACTTCTGTATATCTCATCTGTATTTACTGTGGAGAAGGTTATGGAAGCTAGGAAATTCAGGGAAGAGAACAGTGACGTCCTGAAACATATCAACATTACAAGAGTGGAAGTGTTGCCAGTCTTGAGGCACATAGAGGTGAATAAATCTGCGGGGCCTGACCATATTCTGGGACTTTGTGGGATTCCAGGGGCCCTGGCAAATATTTTTGTATCTTTCTTAGCGAAGGGTGAGGTACCAGAACGCTGGAGTGGAGGGTGGCTAACGTTGTGCCTTTATTTAAGAAGGGCTGCAAGGACAAGCCAGGGAACTACAGGCCGGTGAGCCTAACATCGGTGGTGGGAAAGTTACTGGAGGGGATTCTGAGAGATAGGATATATCTGCGTTTGGAAAGGCAAGGACCGATTAGGGAGAGCCAGCATGGCTTTGTGCATGGGAAATCACATCTCACAAATTTGATGAAGTTTCTTGAAGGGACAACCAAGATGATTGATGAAGGCAGGGCATTAGACATTGCCTACATAGACTTCAGGATGTGATTAAGCGAGAGGGGATTCAGAAAAGATTCACAACATTCCTGCCAGGACTGGAGGGCTTGAGTTATAAGGAGAGACTGGATTGGCTGGGACTGTTTTCCCTGAATCGAAGGAGGCTGAGGTTTATAAAATCATGAGGGACACAGGTAAGGTGGATGGTCACCATCTTTTTCCCAAGGTAGAGGAGTCTAAAACTAGAGGGCATAGGTTTAAGGTGAGAGGGCAAAGATTTAAAGGGGACCTGAGGGGCAGGTTTTTCACACAGTGGTGAGTGGGTATTTGTAATGAGCTGCCAGAGGAAGTGGTAAAGGTTGGTACAATTGCAATGCTTTAAAGAAATTTGAGCAGGTTCTTGGATAGGAAGGGTATAGCAGGATATGGGCCAAATGCAGGCAAATGGGACTAGCTCAGGAGGACACCTTGGTCAGCCTGGATGAGTTGGGCCAAAGGGCCTGATTCTCTGCTGTGTAACTCAATGACAGTACATAGATAGTCCTTCTAAAGAAGGAGTTCCACTAGACACAGTCTTTAGGAAGGTAGCCTGGCAAGTGGAGGGAATGTCATTGAGAGAGAATTTCAAACATAATTCTTATAATTCTGAAAAGGTTGTTATGGAGATGGACAAGATAGATTGGAAATTAAAGTCTTGAATTGGGATGAAAAACACAATGATGCTGGAGGAACTCTGCAGGCCAGGCAGCATTTGTGGAGAAAAGCAGGCGGTCAATGTTTCGGGTCAGAACCCTTCTTCAGGACTGAAGGTAGGAAAAGGGGAAGCCCAATATATAGGAGGGAAAAGCAGAGCTGTGATAGGTGGACAAAAGGGGGAGGCAGGGTGGGCACAAGGTGGTGATAGGTAGATGCTGGTAAGAGATAGTGATAGGCAGGTGTGGGGGAGGAGGGGAGAGCAGATCCACCGGGGGCCAGGGATGAGTCAAAGGTATGGAGAGAAAGGGAAAAAAAGGGGGTAGAAGAAAAGAGAGATAGGCTAGGAAAGGGAAGAAGAGAAGAAGCATGGTTGGGGGATCTGTTGTGGGGAAGGGGGTGGGGATTACTTAAAGTGGGAGAATTCAATGTTCATGTTGTTAGGCTGCAAGGTTCCAAGATGGAAAATGAAGTGCTGTTCCTCCAGTTTGCGCCTGGAATTCTCCTGGCAGGGGAGGAATTGGGAGAAGGTGGATTTCATTATGATCATGCAGCACCTGGCAATAGTAGAATTGGGGCAGCTGCTTGCAGATAAGTTTACATGCAACCTCCAGAAATCATTCAAAAATTAAACAGTGATAGTTCAGGGCCAACATCTTCCCATAAGGGTGAAGGGTAAGGACAACAAATCCAAGAAACCATGGATGTCAAGGGATATTGAGGGTTGGAAAAAAATGAGAAGGTAGCTTATGGCAGGTTTAGAGAACCGGAAATTGGAGAGGCTGTACAGGAGAACAGAAAGTGTGTGTGTGTGTGTGTGTGTGTGTGTGTGTGTGTGTGTGTGTGTGTGTGTGTTGGAGGGAGGGAGCTGTACCTAAGAAAAAATGAGGATGGAAAAGAAGGGACGAGAAACTGCAATGGGGGGCAAGATTAAGGAAAATCCTTAAGCATTTTATTAGCACATTAAAGAGAAGAGGGTAAATGGGGAAATAATGGGGCCCATATTGGACGAAAGTGGCAATCAGTACTTGGAACTGCAGGATGTAGGTGAGGTGTTAAATGAATACTTCTCATCCATAGGCACCGTGGAGAAGGACATTGTCATCGGAGAATTCAGGGAGGCAGACAAATTGCTGTCGAAAAGGGAGTGTTAGATGTTACAGTGGGCTTAATTGAAGCTAAATCCTCAGGACCTGATGAGACGTATCCCAGGCTGGACCAGAGACAAGAGATTGTTGTGGCTCTGAATGAAATGTTCATATTTTCTCTGGCCACAATAAAGGTGACTAAAGGAAAGCAAATATCGTACCTTTATTCAAGAAGGGTAGCAGGAATCAGCCAGTTAATTACAGGCCAGTTGATCTAACATCAGTGGTAGGGAAATTATCGAAAGAAAATCTGATGGACAGGATTAATCTGCACTTGGAAAGGACGAGACTGATCAGGGTTAATCAGCATGACTTTGTTAAGAGGACATCCTGTTTACCTAATTATTTTGAGGAATTGACTAAGTGTGTTGGTGAGAACAGTGCAGTTGACATGGACTTTGGTAAGGTGTTTTACAAGGTCTCAAACAGGAAATTGGTCCAAAAGATAAGAGCCCATGGGATCCAGGACAATTTGGCAAATTGGATTTGAAGTTTGTTTTGCGATAGGAGGCAGAGAGTGATTGTCAAGGGCTGTTTATGCAATTGGGAGCTTATGACCAGTGCTGTACCACAGGGACTGATGCTGGGGCCCTTGCTGTTTGTTGCATAGATTAACAATCTGCTTGCAAACATAGGAAGTTTGATCAGTAAGTTCACAGATGACATGAAAATTGGCGAGAAGTGTAGACTCTGGTTGCAGAACGATACTGATAAGTAGATAGGATGAGCAGATGAATGCCAGGTGAAAGTTATTCCTGAAGAATGTGAGGTGATGCATTTTGAAAGGACTGATAAGGCTGGGATATACAGAATAAATGATAGTACCTTGGGAAGTTGTGAGAAACAGAGGGACCTTGCTGTACATGACCAAGTCTACCTGAAGGCAACAACATAGGCAGATAAAGTGATTAAAAAGATAAAAGGGACTCTGGCTTTCATTATCCAGGCAGAGAATATGAGAGCAGGGAGGTTACAATGCAACTATGTAAAACATGAGCTAGGCCATAGCTGGAGAACTGTGTGGACTCCTGGTCACCGCACTATGGGACTGCACTGGAGAGGTTGCTGAGGAGATTCACCGGCATGTCCAGTGCAAGTTCAAGCTTATTGTCGTGGGCATGCGTTCCCAACGTATCAGTGCCAATGAGCAGCAGCAGCACAGTACATTCCAGACATACTTAACATAGACTTAAATTAATATACATTATACATAATTTACATGACAAAATAGACAAAAATAAACATAATGACATAAGTGCAAGTTGAGGGAGAGAAAACAGAAGTATAATCCAAGGTAGTATTAGGGTTTCTCAGGTTGGTTCAAGAACCTGATGTCTGAGATGGAGTGTTTTAGTATGAGAGAAACTTGGTGGGCTGTGGTTGTTTACCCTGGAGTGGAGAAGGCTGAGGGTGACATGATTAAGGTATGCAAAATGATAAGCTAGATAGTGAGTTACCCCTTAGCAAAGGCGCCTATGGCCAGAGGTGATGGGTTAAGGTAAAGAGTCGGAGATATAGAGTGGATTTGAGGAAGAATTTTTTCACCCAGAGGGACTCAAGTGCCTATGGTGGTGGAGTCAGATTTAACAAGTACTTAGCTGAGCACGAGAAGTGCCATGGCATTGAAAACCATGGGCAGAGTGCTGGAAATTGGGATTCGTTTAGATGAGTGCTTGATGGCCAACTGAAGGGTTTACTTCTGTGACTTTAAAACTCCATGAAGTTGGGGGACGGGTGGTTTACTTGAGGGAATTCTCAGAGAGGTAGAGTGATTTCCCCTCAGTAGTCTCTTTGACTCCAGCAGAAGATTCATTTGACTCCCCTACAGTACAATAAGTTGTGCTCCATTTTCCTTTTCTCCAAAACAGTGCAATTTAAAATTGTTATATTTAGTCACCTACATCAAATGAATAAGAAAAATTGCAGCTGGAGACAGAATGAAGACACATCACCTACTGAGCTATTTGAAAAGTGAAACAGTGTCTTAAGCCATTCTTTTTATTACACAACAAATCAATTTTCAATCTCAAATTTTTTTGGAGGAATTTGCTGGCACACTTGGGTTGCATGCAATATTCTTTTACAGTAATATTTCTAAGCTTACAGAAAGTGTGCTTAAGAACATAAGAACCTGATAAATTGTGGGAGGAGTGGACCTCAAATCTGGTTAACCCTTCTTTACCATCTTGACTAGTCCCGTGCCTTGACTATTTTTCCGCCTTATCACCAAGCCTTCTTACCATCCAAGGTGTAGCAGTCTCAGTCATGAACATCCAGAATGATAGAACATCCAAATTCATCTGACATAGAGTAAATTTCAGGGATTTACAATGCATTGTCTGAAACACTTCACCTCATCTAAATCCTAAATGCTCCCTGCTCTAGTTCTGGATTTTTCAAATGGAGAAAAAGCTTTTCAGCATCTAATCTGCAAATCCCCTTGGTTTCTTGTTTGTCTCAATTAGATCACTTTTCATTCTTTTAAATGCTTACCCAACTTTCTGTGAAATTCATGTGATTTTGAATGTGCACATTTTGGAGTTGGGGGAGGGCATCCAAGATTGAGTTAACAAGGACTTTGCTTAACCCAGCAACAAGAGTAATTGTTTGAATATTCAGTGTTTGCTTGAACTTACTATCCATGTGTTTTTGATATTTAGCTAATTGTCAGAAATATCAGAGTGTAGAGCTATTAAGTTGAGACACAACCACACCAGATGAGTTGCTGGCATATTTTACAAGAATATTTACTTTTTTAATGAGAAAAATGTGTCTCATTTTCAGACTTGAAAAAGGTCAAGAAAATATACTTAGACCAGTCATTATCCTTTGGGTTTTCATCATCCTTCCCCATATAGATAACCAAAGTCCCAACAGAAATGACAATTTTTATTACCACTAAAATCTCTAGAATGCAAACGACTTGCATACTAGTTAAAATCAACATCCAACAATCCAACAGCTGAGAAAATAAGGCAGGCAGTTCAATGCTTCACATTAAAAATAGCCTTGACAGAATATTGCTGAAGAATCAGCTCAGATTATGTACTTGATTAGGCTTCTAGATTGATGTTTGAACCACATGACCCGCTTGGCTTAAAGGCAAGAGTGTTACTATTAAGCCAAGTCTGACATCAAGTAATGGTTAGAAAATTGTGTTCACACTTGCTGGAATATTCAATATGAGGTTTTGCATTGCACCCTGAACCTTGGTGAGCTGCCCTGTGATATAAAGCTTTGGTTTTCACCTAGTTTCCATACAAAGAAAATTCAATACAGAAGACAATCCTAGTGTGTAGGTTTCCAGCATTTCATACAGGGAGCACTTTATTTAGTAAAGTGCGCCCAGACTTCCTGGTCAGAAATATTTTAGTTTGGTCTTCCAAATGGAAAGAAATTAAATAATATTAACTTATAATATTTTAATTTATTTCACAATAATTTTATCATAGACTAATTTAAAAAGTATATATTGTTGTGTGCTGTTTTCAAATGGATTCTTATTTTTCATTTGTAGAGCAGTGTAAGTTTAAGCGCAGGAGTAATCCACAGCATCAAATAAGAAGTGTTTTTTTTAGCAAAATGTTGCAGATCAGGAGATAAGTTGGGGTTGTTTGCTATGGAGTGGAGGAGACTGAAATATTCAAAATTAAGATGGGCATATTTAGCATAGATAGTGAGAAACCTTTTTCCTTAGCATAGGGGTCCAAAACCAGAAGGCATTTGTTGCAGGTAAGGGTGTGAAATTTATAGGGGATCCAAGGAAGAACTTTTTTCACCAAGTTGAAATTTGGAACAGACAGTCTGAGGGAGTGGAGGAGGCAGGTATTCTCACAACACTTGGATTAATGTTTGAAATGCCATTGTTTAGAAGGCTATGTGCTAAATGCTGGGAAATGGGATTTGTATAGACAGGTGCTTGATGTCAAACATGGACATAGTGGGTTAAAGGTCCTGTTATTGATCTGTATGATGATGACTTCATGCTGGAAATCTGAAATAAAATGGAAAATGCTGAAATATTTATTAGGTCAGACAGCTACTGTGGAGAGAGAAGAGAGTTAATGTTACAGTTCAGTGTCCTTTCATCAGAACTGGGATATCCCATGCAAGTTTGTGCACATAACTCCTGCTATCTGTTTCGTCAAATTTTACTCCTTACACCTCTCATAGTCATCATGATTCATTTTAATTGTTATGTTGTGTTGGTTACTTTATGAAGTCCCTTTATTTTTGTTTTCCTGTGATCATGATATATCTTGCACCTCTCTTGCCACAGTGTTGCAGAAAAATATTCTGAAAACTCCCTAAAAATTTACAATCTTTCAGGCATGGGCTAGTCTGCTTATCGCAATGCTGCATATCTTTTTTTGTAGGGAGGGTCAGATTGACAATTTAAGTAATTTCTGAGAGCCGTTCACAGAGATTGCAAACTTTCTATAAAGTCCTTGCTGCTGTCGTTTTGGCCACTCTGCTCATGGGAGTTCAGTAGCAGAGCATGGTGCTCCTGCAGCAAAACACTAACTGCTGGAGCAACTCGGCAGGTCAGGCAACATCTGTGGTCTCTTGTGTCACATCCTCCTTGTAGTTAGTCTGGGAAATCAGGACCAGCAGAGGTTCCTTGACTCTATTCACTTCAATGGAGAGGAATGACTTCAAGGAGGAGAGTAATGTTTCAGGTAACTTATATTGCTGTATTTAATAAATGTGACTTTTAATTTTAAAATACATTTAATGGTATAATTAATTTTCAATAACTTTTGAATATTTTCTGATGTTTGTAAGAGATATCAGAGATATTTGCAGTATTAACAGTAATTGCTGAATCCCCCACATCTATCACATCCTACTTCTCCTCTTAACCCTTTTAGATAGCTCGCTGCACCAAGGTGCCGTGGTCTGCAACCTGGAGTTCTTCCAGTTGCCTTTAACCCGAGCCTCAGAGGCAGCATAATTGTTTTACCAATTGCATGAGGTCAGTTTGTGGAAATCCTCATCCTTTAACTCAGCTGGGGTTCCCTTACTCAATGCAGTCACACTGATCCACTTCTGATGCTGGACCTCTTTGTAAAATATGCCTAGTGCCCAGAGCAAACTTCTCAGAAATTCTTCTCCCTCTCTGATGTCCTCTAATTGTGTAATGTGTAGCATAATGATAATGAAAAATATTTCAGGACAAAACTGTTGCAAGAGTCAGAATATCAATGGCTTGGTAACATGGACTTCACTATTCTCTGTGATGAACTTTTTCTTGTTAAACTAAGCATTAACAACTTAATTTAACACACAAAAGAAATAGACATCATTTCTAAAACCCATTTTCAAATCATTATATAAGATCTTAGCTTGTAAATTGAAGAAGTGACATTGTGGATTTCTGGTGATTGTCGAAAGGTCTTAGAAGGTAAGCTATTGTGCATAAAACTTATTAGAATAGATAAAAATCAGATATGTTTTGGATGACGTGTTGTGACTTATTTGAATTATATAGGTGGACTTGTTTAAAATTCAATTTGGATGATTTGACTTTTGAATCTAATCAATATGATTGCTGATTACTAAAATTCATTTTAACATAAATTATTTAAGCAAGTGGATGAAACAGCAAGCTGGAACAGTTGTAAATCTAAAGCTTTACTTTTAAAACATGTTGGAAATCAACAGGCAAAGCACACATAGCCTGAAAATACAAAAGCTGCAGACTACAACAACCACATTTGAAGTTAATCATAACCTGGATATCTGGCATTATGGATAGAAAGCACAATTTTTAATGTTACGTTTTATGCAAAATGGAGTAATTCAAATATTTTAATTGTAAAATTTGCTTGAAACATTGGTATTGGTATTGGTTTTATTATTGTCACTTGCACTGAGGTACAGTGAAAAACTTCTCTTGCATACCGTTCATACAGATCAGTTCACAGATCACAGCGCATTGAGGTAGTACAGGGTAAAAACAATAACAGAATACAGAGTAAAGTGTCACAGCTACAAGGAAGTGCATTGCAGGTAGACAATAAGGTGCAAGGTCATAACAAGGTAGATTCTGAGGTCAAGAGTCCACCTCATCGTAAAAGGGAACCATTCAATAGTCTTATCACTGTGGGATAGAAGCTGTCCTTGAGCCTGGTGATATGTGCCCTCAGGCTCCTGTATCTTCTGCCTGATGGGAAAGGAGAGGAGAGAAGAGAGAATGACCTGGGTGGATGGGGTCTTTGGTTATGCCGGCTGCTTCACCAAGGCAGCAAGAGCTATAGACAGTGTCCATGGAGGGGAGGCTGGTTTCTGTGATGCGCTGGGCTGTGTCCACAACTCTCTGCAGTTTCTTGCGGTCCTGGGCAGAACAGTTGCCGTACCAAGCCATGATGCATCCAGATAGGGTGCTTTCTATGATGCATCGATAAAAATTGGTGAGTGTCAAAGGGGACATGCCAAATTTCTTTAGCCTCCTGAGGAAGTAGAGGCGCTGGTGAGCTTTCTTGGCCATGGCATCCATGTGGTTGGACCAGGACAGTCTATCATTCCTAGGAACTTGAAGCTCTCAACCCTCTTGACCTCAGCACCACTGATGTAGACAAGTGCATGTACATCGCCCCCTTTCCTGAAGTCAATGACCAGTTCTTTTGCTGACATTGAGGGAACGGTTATTGTCATGACACCATGTCACTAAACATGTCCAGTTTTAAAGAGCCCCTACCATTTGAGAGGATAATCTTCAACCAATTTGTCTCACTTTGTGGGCATGGTTAGAAATGGGTTGTAATAATGCAAAGAGGTGGGGGAGTTGATGAGAACAGCAGTGAAGAAAGATGGAAAGAAGAGGGGTATAATGAAAGAGTATGACATGAAAACATTAACCAGAAGGCAGGGACAAAAGGAGAGCAAATAAAAGGAGCAGGTATGTATGGGACATGAAGATCTAAATTCACAAACACTTCTCCATTCGTATGTGCATTGTTCGTATTCTATCTGGCTTGCAGTATTCTCTCATCTTCAACCAACTCCCTCATGATCTCTGCCTTCCACAAGCATGGTTCCTGCATTACTTTAGCCTTTCTAATACTCCTCTTCTCTGCAGCTTAAAGATTGAGCTTCATTACATCTCCTTCCAATATTTGTATTTGGAGTCTTGCCCAAAAAGGCTCCAAATCCTTGTACTTTTCTCATCCCACAGCTGGTATTTGTGTGTTTTTTTTAGAGTTCTGATCTTATTCTTTCTACTTTTCTATTTTAAGTTCACTACTTTCCTCTGACTTCTGTTTCTAACCTTTTCTTTAAATAGGTAGCTCAGAAACCTACTCAGATTTGTGCTTTATTAGTTTTGGTCCTGGTACTTATTTTTATTCAGCTGTTTCCAGTCTTTCTGTTTTCTTTGCGACCACTCCCAGATTTTCCATTTAAACTACACAAGGCTTTTCCTTTTTACCTTCATGTGGCCAGGAGCTCTACTTCTTTTCTCTCACTGCCTTTCTGCTATTTTCCTTCCTCCTGTCTCAGTGTTTGTCATTTTAGACTGCTGACACTTTCTAAAAGCTTATTGCTCTTGGTTTCTTTTAATTCCTGCTCAGACTTCTATTCTTTTTATAAAGAACACATACAATAAATCGTCCAACGACTCACATCCCCACTACTTATAAAAATATTAGCTGATAAAGTTCCTGGCAGAACTTGCTCCCTTCCCGGATTCCTTCCCCTGCCAAGACTGTATCAGGAAATAAAATGAATTCTAATCTATTTTTCAGCTTTCCTCCCCAAATTTCCCGTTTCTTGTAATTAATGAAAGAAGGACTCTTTCCCGGTTCTGATGGATGGTCTCAGACCTGATATATTAACTGTTTCTCCTTTCACGGATGCTGCCTGTTCTGCTGAGTGTTTTCAGCATTTTCTGGTTTTACTTCAGATTTCCAGCATGTGTAGCTTTGTTAGTGTTCATTTCCTCTTTCCTGGTTACCTTTCCCTTTGTTTCTACCCTTCCTTGTATTATCTGCATCTGGTTGTTCTCCTCTGTCCACAGCCAGGTTCTCAGAGAAAAAATAATCAGTGCTGGGTGTGGGGGTGCAGCACTGTGGTGAGAAAGGGAAACAAGGAGAAATGAATTTCCCAAATGAGTCCCAGAATTTAATTCTAATGTTCCCTTAGGAGGAGCTCCAATCTACTGGCAGCCTGAGTGACAGCAAGACCTTTTGGATGGGCAATCCTCTTCACGTGGTTGAAACTGTTTCTCTGTTATATGGCTCTATAACTCTTTCACAACAGGGTGGGGCTTTGAGGGGTGAGAACTTAACTATGTAGCTTATTTGACCTCTTGTTGGTTCACAAGTAATGCTGCAAAGGAAACTCCTCAAGGATTCGGTCTTTTCCACCTCCTTTCACCTTTTAAATTTCCCGTGGCCTAGAAAATCTGGTTGATATGGTTGAAGAGATACACTTTGGAAGATTGAATTTGAAGGCAGGATACAAGGTTAATGGCAGGACTCTTAGCAGTGTGGAGGAACAGAGGGATTTTGGGGTCCACGTCCATAGATCCCTCAAGGTTGCCACGCAGGTCAATAGGGTTGTTAAGAAGACGTATGGAGTGTTGGCCTTCACTAGTCAGGGTATTGAGTTCAAGAGCCACGAGATAATGTTGCAGTTCTATAGAACTCTGGTTACACCATACTTGGAGTATTGTGTTCAGTTCTGGTCACCTCATTATAGGAAGGATGTGGAAGCTTTAGTGAGGGTGCAGAGGAGATTTACCAGGATGTTGCCTGATTTGGAGAGCATGTCTTATGAGGATAAGTTGAGTGAGCTAGGGCTTTTCTCTAGGATGAGAAGTGACTTGATAGAGGTGTACAAGGTGGTAAGAGGCATAGATCAAGTGGACAATCGGAGACTTTTTCCCAGGGTGAAAATGGCTAACACGAGGGGACATAATTTTAAGGTGATTGGAGGAAGTGGAGGGATGTCAGAGGTAAGTTTTTTACACAGAGAGTGGTGGGTCTGTGGAACGCACTGCCTGCAGAGGTTGTGGGGGCAGATACATTAGGGACATTTAAGAGACTCTTAGATAGCCACATGAATGATAGAGAAATGGAGGGCTATGTGGGAGGGAAGGGTTAGATAGATCTTACAGCAGGATAAAATGTCAGCACAACATAGTGGGCTGAAGGGCCTGTACTGTGCTGTAATGTTATATGTTCTATGTTCTAATTATAGTGACTGCAAAATGAAGTCAGGCATGATCAATCCTCCTGCAAGAGTTTTGATTGCCGATTCTTTGACCATTCCTGCTAAAACTGGAGGTTCTTGTTTCAGATATTTTGAATTTTAATCTCTGATGTGACCTTAACCCACCCGTTTTGGAGTTGAGAGTCAATTCATTGACAAATTGTGGCTGATATTTACCCAGAGTATGTTGTATAAGATCCCACCAAAAACAGAAAATTCCTGCCTCTTTCATAAGGGGTTTGTTTTAAATTTAAAGGAAAAAAATAATTTTTCCAGATTCTAAGTTCAGTTCTGGACCATATTCTTGGCTGGGCTTCGTTTTACTTGTGATCTTTATATTGTTGGTCCTGAACCTGCTCCAGCTCTCTGTATCCAATGATGAACTTCCAGTGTAGGAAATTCCCAGAATTGGCCCCAGCAGTTTTTGTCTCCAGCAGGCTAATCATCGGACTGAGTCTGATGTAGCTGGATGCTGGACTAACCTGAAGCCTTTGAATGGGCTCCCACCAAAGGTATGGAAGGGTTATGTAGTTTTATTTGGCCTAGCGGTTAGTGTAATGCTTTACAGCACCAGAGACCTGGGTTCAATTCTGGCCGCTGTCTGTAAGGAATTTGTATGTTCTCCCCGTGTCTGCATGGGTTTCCTCCAGGTGCTCTGGTTTCCACCCACATTCCAAAGATGTATGGGTTAGGAAGTCGTGGGCATGCTGTGTTGGCGCCGGAAGCGTGGCGACACTTGCGGACTGTCCCCAGAATACACTACGCAAAAGATGTATTTCACTGTGTATTTCGATGTTCATGTTAAAATCTTAATAAAATTGCCTCTACTGCACAATAATAAATCTTCATTAAATGCAATATTAATGAATTATGCATATTATGGAACAAAATTTTAGTCCCCTATCAACTTATTCACTTTTTCATGGTAGCACATGTTCTGAGCAACATGGTTGAGGTAAGCAGTTGAACATAGAACAGTGAACATGTACCTGCACATGATCCACAGCCCTCTATTCCCTGCCTGTTCATGTGTTTGTCTAAATGCTTCTTAAACGTTGCTATCGTATCTGCTTCCACCATCTCCCCCGGCACCTACCACCCTCAGTGTAAGAAAACTTGTTTCGCAAATTTCCTTTGAACTTTACCAGGCTCACCTCTTACTTTGCCCTCTATCTGCCCGATCTAAACCTCTCATAATTTTATATACTTCTTACAGGTTTCCCCTCAGCCTCTGATGATCCAGAAAAGTCAATCCAAGTTTGTCCAACCTCTTCCTATTGCTATCACACTCCAATCTAGGCAACATCCTGGTGACTCTCTTCTCTGACCTCTTCAAAACCTCCACAACTTTCCTATAGTGTGGTGACCAACACTCAACACTCTACATGTGGCCAAACCAAAGTTTCAAACAACTGCGACGTGACTTCCCAACTTTTATACTCAATGCCCCAAGTGATGAAGGCAAGCATGTTGTATGCCTTCTTTACTACCCTACCCACTTGTGTTGACAATTTCATGCAGCTATGGACTTGCACCCCAAGATTCCTCAGTACATCAATGCTCCCAAGGATCCTGCTATTTATTGTAAACTTTCCTCATACATTTGACCTCCCAAAATGCATCACCCAACACTTGACTGGATTAAGTTCCATCTGTCATTTCTCCGCCCAAGTTTCCTTTATACTTTGACAACCTTCCTCACTATCCAGAATTCCACCAATTTTCACGTCATCTGCAAACCTGCTATTTAGACCACCTACATTTTCTTCCAAATCATTTATATATATTACGAACAGCAGAGGTTCCGGCACTGATCCTTGCAGAACACCACTGGTCACAGTCTTCCAGTCAGAGAAACACCCCTCCACCACTACCCTCTGTCATCAACAACCAAGCCAATTTTGGATCCAATTTACCAACTCGCCGTGGATCCCATGTGACTTAATTTTCTGGACCATCCTACCATAGAACCATAGAACCATACAGCACAAAACAGGCCCTTCGGCCCACCGTGTTGTGCTGTCCATCAGACCACCCTCACAGTACCTAACCCCTTCCTCCCGCATATCCCTCTATCTCACATTCCTCCATATGCCTATCCAACAAGCTCTTGAACCTGTTCAATGTATCTGCCTCCACCACCACCCCAGGCAGTGCATTCCATGCACCAACCACTCTTTGGGTGAAAAACCTCCCTCTGACATCTCCCCTGAACCTCCCACCCATAACCTTAAAGCCATGACCTCTTGTCTTGAGCATTGGTGCCCTGGGAAGGAGGCGCTGACTGTCTACTCTATCTATTCCTCTCAATATTTTATATACCTCTATCATGTCTCCTCTCATCCTCCTCCTTTCCAGTGAATAAAGCCCTAGCACCTTAAGCCTCTCCTCATATTCAATACTCTCCAATCCAGGCAGCATCCTGATAAATCTCCTCTGCACCCTCTCCAACGCCTCCACATCCTTCCTATAATGAGGCGACCAGAACTGAACACAGTACTCTAAGTGTGGCCTAACTAGAGTTTTGTAAAGCTGCATCATAACCTCGCGGCTCTCAAACTCAATCCCGCGACTTATGAAAGCCAACATCCCATTGGCCTTCTTAACTGCTCTTTCCACCTGTGAGGCAGCTTTCAATGAACTGTGAATATGAACCCCCAGGTCCCTCTGCTCCTCCACACTGCCAAGTACCTTGCCATTCACCCAGTACTCTGCCCTGGAGTTTGTCCTTCCAAAGTGTACCACCTCACACTTCTCCGGATTGAACTCCATCTGCCACTTGTCAGCCCAGCTCTGCATCCTGTCAATATCCCTCTGTAAGCTCTGACAGCCCTCCACACTATCCACAACACCACCGATCTTAGTGTCGTCCGCAAACTTACTAACCCAGCCCTCCACCCCCTCATCTAAGTCATCTATAAATATCACAAAAAGTAGAGGTCCCAGAACCAATCCCCGCGGGACACCACTAGTCACTGCCTTCCAATCCGAGGGCACTCCTTCCACCACAACCCTCTGCTTTCTACAGGCAAGCCAATTCCTAATCCACACAGCCAAGCTTCCTTGGATCCCTCGGCCTCTGACCTTCTGAAGAAGCCTACCATGAGGAACCTTATCAAACGCCTTACTAAAATCCATGTAAACCACATCCACCGCACTGCCCTCATCAATCTTCCTGGTCACCTCCTCAAAGAACTCTATCAGGCTTGTGAGGCAAGATCTTCCCTTCACAAAGCCATGCTGGCTGTCCCTAATCAGTCCATGATTCTCAAGGTGTTCATAAATCCTATCCCTTAGAATCCTTTCTAACAGCTTACCCACCACAGACGTGAGACTCACCGGTCTATAATTCCCTGGCCTATCCCTATTACCTTTTTTGAACAAGGGGACAACATTCGCAACCCTCCAATCCTCTGGCACCACCCCCGTAGACAACGAGGACTCAAAGATCCTTACCAGCGGTTCAGCAATCTCCTCCCTAGCCTCTCGAAGCAGCCTGGGGAAAATCCCGTCAGGCCCCGGAGATTTATCTGTCTTAATATTATTTAACAACTTCAACACATCCTCTCTCTTGATATCAACAACCTCGAGAACATTACCCCTACCAGCACTTCCTTCCGCATCATCAAGACCCCTCTCCCTGGTGAATACCGAAGAGAAGTATTCATTCAGAACTTCTCCCACTTCCGCCGCCTCGAGGCAAATTCTCCCACCTTTGTCCTTAATCGGACCTACCTTCACCCTAGCCATCCTCCTACCCTTCACATACTTGAAAAAGGCCTTGGGATTTTCCTTAACCCTACTAGCCAAAGCCTTTTCACATCCCCTCCTAGCTCTCCTCAGCCCTTTCTTAAGTTCCTTCCTCGCTATCCTATATTCCTCACGGGCCCTGTCTGAATCTTGCTGCTTATACCTCACGTATGTTACCTTCTTCTCCCTAACTAGTCGTTCCACCTCTCTTGTCACCCACGGTTCCTTCACCCTGCCATTCCTTCTCTGCCTCACCGGGACATATTTATCCCTAACATCCTGCATAAGATCCCTGAACATCGACCACATCTCCATGGTACATTTTCCTTCAAAAAGGACATCCCAATTTACACTCCCAAGTTCTCTCCTTATAGCCTCGTAGTTCGCCCTTCCCCAGTTGAAAAACCTCTTGTCCTCTCTGCACCTGTCCCTGTCCATGACAATTTTAAAGGTTATGGAGCAATGGTCACTTTCCCCCAAATGCTCACCCACCAATAGATCCTTCACCTGTTCCGGTTCATTTCCCAAAACTAGATCTAACATGGCATTCCCTCTAGTCGGCCTGTCAACATACTGCATCAGGAATCCCTCCTGGACACACTTAACAAATTCTGTCCCATCTAAACCTTTGGCACTAAGCAGGTTCCAGTCTATATTTGGGAAGTTGAAGTCTCCCATTATAACAACCCTGTTATTTCTGCTTCTCTCCAAACACTGCCTGCCAATCTGCTCCTCTACATCTCTACTGCTACCGGGGGGCCTATAGAATACTCCTAGTAGAGTAACTGCTCCTTTCTTGTTCCTTAATTCCACCCATACAGACTTTAGAGATGATCCTTCTACAACATCCATCTTTTCCACAGCCGTAACAGTGTCCCTGACCAGTATCGCCACCCCTCCTCCTCTTCTCCCCCCTTCCCTATCCCTCTTAAAACACGGAAAACCAGGAATATTCAATATCCACTCCCCTCCTGATGTCAGCCACGTCTCAGTAATAGCCACGATATCATAGTCCCCCATACTTATCCAAGCCCTCAGTTCATCCCCCTTATTCCTGACACTTCTTTCATTTAAGTAAACACACTTCAGTCCATCTACCTTACTACTTTTATAGCCTGTATTCTGCTTCTCCTTCCCCAAAGCCTCTCTACCTGTTTGATATAACTTTTCTTCATCCCCTTCTTCCTCTGACCTACTCCTCCGGTTCCCTTCCCCCTCACAAACTAGTTTAAACCCTTCCGAACCACCCTAGCAAATCTCGCCGCAAGGATATTGGCCCCCTTCTGGTTCGGGTGTAACCCGTCCTCTCTGTACAGGTCCCACCATGAGGGACCTTGTCAAATACTTTACTAAAGTCCATATAGACAGCATCCACTGCCTTACCCTTGTCAATCATCTTCATCACCTCTTCAAAAAACGTAATCAAATTTGTGAGCAGGACCTCCCCCTAAACTGACAATCTCTAATAAGTCTATGCTTCTCCAAATGCAAGTAAATCCTGTCCCTAAGAATCTGCTCCAATAATTTTCATACCACTGATGTAAGGTTCACCAGCCTATAATTTCCTGGATTATCCTTCTTAAACAAAGGAATAACATTAACTATTCAACATCTGTCAAGAACCCAGCAATCTCCCTCCTTGTCTCCCTCAGTATCCAGGGATAGACTCCATCAGGCCCTGAGGAGTTATACACCTTAATGTTTTTCAAGACATCCAACATCTCCTTTTTCTTAATATTGACATGCACTAGAATAACCAGATACCCCTGTCTGATCTTGCCATCATCCACATCCTCCTCCTTGGCGAAAACCAATGCTAAGTACTTATTTAGGAACTTGCCCACTTCCTCTAGCTCCACCCATAAATTCCGTCCATTGTCCTTGAGTAAACCTACCCTTTCCCTTGCTCCCCTATTGCTCCTATTGTATGTACAAAATACCTTGGCTTCTGCAGACGATGGAGACACTGCAACAGGAATTATTATAAGTAGATAAGCATATATAACCTGTTGTTCCTTGCTCTTGAAACTTTGAAATGTGTTATTCAAAATGGATATGTTATGTATTGTCACTGGATGTTGCCAACACCAACTTAATATCATATGATGAATTTCACCTTTTAGAAACAATTTAAAATAGAAAGCATACATTTTTATTCTGTAAAATGCAGTTTGTAATTATATAAATAGTGCATCAAATCCATAAAGAAAGAAATTAGCTTCAAACCCATCTGCAGAGCTTATTGTGAGATAAAAACCTGTACACTGTAGGATCCACTGAGCAGCTGCCTCTTGTCTCACACTGAAAGGTTAGCCTTTTCTATTTGTTTTATTTCATGTCCACTGAAATCTGAGCTCTGGGTTACCTGGGTAATCCCACACAATGTAAATAAATGCAACTGCATTACTGGAATATTTAAAATGTCATATTCCACAGCAAGTGATTTGATGAAAAATTCATTGCTTCAGTGTGATAATGTGAGAGGCACTCAAGGAGCATGTATTAGAAAATGAGAGCTTAATTATTTCTGCAAATTAAATCATTAGGCAGATAGGAAGAATAGATTCATTTTATTCCAAAGTACACACAAGGAATGAATAACTAATATCAGCACTCGTCATCGCCAATATTACTGGAATGGTACAAAGCAGCTTGGTAAACCGATATACTCAAATCAACATATTAGACAATCTCAGACAGCTTATTATGTAATTTTAAATATTGATAGATTATTTCAGTAACTCAGGTAGCAAGAATTTCTTAAGTTTATAAATTTGAATACATGTTTTTTTAAATTCTATTTTTCCCCTTCTCTTTTGAAGCCACCAGCAATTAGCGGTGGCCGTCTTTCTCCATTTGTCATTTCTTATCTAGTGTCATTTTGTTTCCGTACGTCCTGACAATAAGTGTTGGCAGCTGATTAAATTGTGGTCACATTACAGCTAGGCCGAGCCCTATTCCCATGCAAGCACATTGTATTTATTGGAAACAGAATCCTTAACTTCACTCTACTCTCCCTAGCCGAGGTGTACATTACAACACTACAATTACTGCTATGATTAACCCACTTATGGCTTGGGTTGTGAATCAACTCTATCATGGCCAGTGCATTTATTTAGACATCCCAGGGCAACTGGAATGCCTTGAACCATTATTCAATGAGATAGTTCTTTGTGATAGGTGAAGTAATTAAGGTAGGGTGGCAGAGTGGTAATATCACTGGACTTGATACTTGCCTGAAAGTTGTTTGCCAGGAAATACCTAACTATGATCCAGCATTGGAGTCTTTGTGGAATTCAGCAATAAATCTCAAAGTTGTAGGAATCCCCCAGCAATTAACTTGGCAAATCTGCTTTTACAGCTGATACCAATGTTAGGCAAATTCCCTGTCGTTTCGTCAAACTTGACAAGAAGAAACATTTGGCCTGCAAGATGCAAGCTACAAAAGCCACTTGGATGCTTCGGTTCATAGGCTGAAGATCCAGAGAGTTAAGATTTTGCTTATCTAAATGCTTCTTAATCTTTATGGGAGCACCTGTTTCCACCACTCCTCAGGCAGTGAGATCCAGGTTTCAATCGCCGTCTCGGTGAAAGAAAAAGGCTGCTGATTGTGGAAATCAGAAATAAAAACAGAAGATGCTGAAAATACTCAGGAAGTCAGGCAGCATCTGTGGAGAGAGACACAGTTACCATTTTGGGTCAGGGACACTTAGAATTGGGAAAGGGAGAAAACAAGTTAGTCAAAGACCCCAGTCACCCGGGACAATCTATCTTCTCTCCTCTTCCATCAGGTAGAAAATGCAGGAGCCTGAGGGCACGTACCACCAGACTTAAGGACAGCTTCTACCCCACTGTGATAAGACTATTGAACGGTTCCCTTATACAATGAGATGGGCTATGACCTCACGATCTACCTTGTTGTGACCTTGCACCTTATTGCACTGCACTTTCTCTGTAGCTGTGACACTCTACTCTGTACTGTTATTGTTTTTACCTGTGCTACATCAATGCACTCTGTAATAACTCAATGTATCTGCACTGTGTAATGAATTGACCTGTACGATCGGTTTGTAAGACAAGTTTTTCACTGTACCTTGGTACAAGTAACAATAATAAACCAATACCAATACCAATAGTTTTAGGTAACCAAAAAGTTGGGGAGGGGGATGAATAGAGCAAAGGGAATACCTCTGATAGGGTGAGACCAGATGAACTAATGTGGCAGTAAAGGATTGTTAAAATCAGATGAAGCTTCTTTGCCTGTGTAAGGTTGTGGAACATGCCCAGCAGATCAGACTGAGGAAAACTGGGCCAAAATGATGACAGGCAGAAATGGCCAGATGTGATACAGACATAAAGAGAGAGTGAGTTACCTACACTTGGAAAATTCAACATCTAGTTGCAAAGCTGCAATGTGCCCAGATATTGTCCCTCAAGCTTGTGTTGGGACATTAGAACTGTGCAGGAAGCCATAGACAGAAAGTTAGAGCTGGAGTCAAATGGGGGATCAAAGTTGCATACCTCCTACAGTGAATTGACACCTCTATTGTTAATGTACATAACAAAGAGCAAGGTGTACACCACTGGTCACAAGCTTCCAATCACAGAATTGCTTCTCGACCATCTCTTTCTGCTTCCAATTACCAAGCCAATTTCAGATCCAATTTGACAGATTGCCCTGGGTCCCATGGGCCCTCACCTTTTGGACCAGTCTCCCATGTAGGACCTGGTTAAAAGGCCTTACTAAAGTCCATGTAGACCACATTCATTAATTGACCTCATTGACACACCTAGTCACTTACTTAAAAATTTTAAATCAAATTGTTCAGATAGACCCTCCTCTTCACAAATCCATGCTGAATATCTCTGATCAAGTGCAGATTAATATTTTCCCTTAGATTTTTTTCCAATAATTTCCCTACCATTGACATTAGACTCACAGGCCCGTAATTACCTGAATTATACCTGCTGCCCTTCATGAATAAAATTACCATATTTATTGTCCTCCAGGTATCTGGCATCTCACTTGCTCCTAGAAGATCTGAAAATCCAGAAGCCTCTTTCCTTGCCTCCCGCAGCAGCCTGGGATACATCTCATCAGGCCCTGGGGATTTATCCACCTTTAGTACTGCTAAAACATGCTTAACACTTGCCCATCTTCAGACCTCATCTGCAAGAAAAACTACATTCTTACTTTTATAATGGGAGCTAATGGAAGCTTAACTTGGCTTTTTATGGGCTGTTTGTAGTGGCAGATCTGGAAGCACTAATGCTCACACTTCTTCCTTGATATCTCTGGTCTGCTTGGGATCTCTGAGATATTTCACCTCGAAGGCTCCAAAGCTTCTCATATTTTTATTTCCAGGCTACAGGCAATAGCGTTATTGTTCTCAAGCTACAGTATTCTTGATATATAAATGATTATTACACACCAGCAGATGCAACAACTTCAAAAATTTCTTCAATATTTTGAGAAATAATTTGTCACTTAATCCATTGGGTGCAGATAACATTGTGTACTATGTGCTGTTGTACTTTAGTTTGGTGGTGATGTGGGCTCAGGGGTGAGGATATGCCATTTTATGTGCTTGGGCAATTTTACTGTCTTGGGCTCAGATTAGGTTGGATTTTAAGCACAAATCACCAGGCAAGTGGTTGGGAAAGCCGAAGGTGCTTGTCCAAACACAGAAGTAGGAGTGGTAACCAATCACTGATGGAAAAGAAAATATATTGAACCGGATAGATCAATGGGATAAGAAATGGAGAAAATCACTCAAATTAAGGAAGAATGGGTAATCAAATAATGAAAATGTTGGAGAATGGCCTCACCCTTGTGTAATCTCCTCAGTATATCTGTTTTCCTCTAGATATTAGCCTCCAGGCCATCTCTGAGTTTAAATGCTCCAACATTGTTGGCTGCTTCACAACTCTTGTAGTCACATCCAACACTTCTCTCTCTCTTTCTCTCTCTCTCTCACATTTTCTCACACTCTCTCTCCTGCACTCTCCCTCTCTCTCTCCCCCCCGCTCTCCCTCCCTCTCTCTCTCTCTCTCGTTTTCTCGCTCTTTCTCACTCTCTCTCTCTTTCTCACTCTCTCTCGCTCACTTGCTCTCTCTCTTTCTTCTCCCCCCACAACCCCAATGCCCCCTCACCCCCCATGTTCAGTGTCTAGTAACATTCTGTTGAAGTTACAGGACTTGCAGCCAGAGACCACTGGACCACTAATGCAGAGACATGAGTTGAAGTCCCAAAATGGGTGCTGAGTAACTTAATTAGTAAGCAATTAAATAAATCTGGATGTTAAAAAAATGCTGGTTTTAGTAATAGTAACTTTGAAATTGCTGGATTATTGTCAAAGCCCACTTGGTTCACCATTGCCCTCAGGGAAGGAAATCTGACATCCGGACCTGGTCTGACTTGTACATGCCTCCAGATTCATCAATATGGTTGACCCTCAACTGCCTCCTCAATGCAGGGGGAGTTAGGAATGACCAGTAAATTTGCTCAGTGTCTCTACTCCATGAACAAATAAACTCTCCTTAATACTAGTAATCTGACCACATTTTTGGTCATAGTTCACATCTCTTGAAGTGGCTTGGCACCAATTTTTTGTTTGGAGACATTTGGTTAATTTTTACTATATTAAGGTGTGAAACAAAATAAAGTTCATTGTGTTGTTGTTGAAAGTATGCCAGTAATAATGAATATGATGCTATTCCTGCAAAAATCTGCTGATCTGGTTTTGTGAGCTTTAATCTGAGGCAAGGCCTTCACTGGGAAAGATTAACATTCAGACTGCCTGCATCAGTCTATGTTAATCTGTTTTTGTTTGCTTTATTGAAATAATATTGAAATTTCCATCTACTCCTGAGACTGTTAGTACTAGCTGCATATGCCTATATCCATGTTTTTGTATACTTGCTGATGTTTCAATATTTAAATGTGTTTGCTTAATATTTGGAAAAAGCTAAATAGTAATTTAAGGTATTGCACTCAGCTCGGTGCTTTCATATGACTCAGGAATGTAAACTGCAATCTGAGCCGCAAGCGGACCTCTCTGTGACTCGTCGACTTTTGGGCGATTCAGAACACTGACATAGGGTGGCTTCTTTCACTTGCTAGCTGGCATGATGACCTCATCAGCTTGTGAAGGTATATAAAGGGCTTCAACGTAACCCTGGCTGTCTCCCGCCTGGGTGCCACTTGCTAGATCAAATTACACGTTCCAGTCAGAAGCAGCGTGTAAGAGACCCATAATCCTTACACTGTTTATATTTCGTTTCAGACTATAAAGCAATAGAATCACATAATAGACTAGTTGGCAACTGAAGCCCATGAGATTTGAGAAACACTAATAAAATTAGATGAAGAGCAGGCATGAATGGTTGTTTACTGGGCAGTAGTGGAGTGAACATTACATAGCAGGGTGATGTGAATGTCTGACAAATGATCTAACAATTGAGATAGCAGAGGGTGGTATTGGCTAAAGCTGGATGTCATCTTGCATATGGAATAGAAACCCTGTGTTCTTCGGATGATGTTACTGAAAAGCAGTATAAAAACGAGAAGTAGAATGGGAATGGCTTATCCTAGGGATCATAAGGTTAACGCTAAAAGTTGTCTCTCTTCCCATTCATGCAGGGATTCCCTGATGAACTAGAAAGGTGAGCATAGAACCAGAGGGTACAGTCCTATGTAACGACACACACAAAATGCTCGAGGAACTCAGCAGGTCAGGCAGCATATATGGAGGAAAGGGTAGCAGTTAGTGTAACACTACTACACGCCAGCGACCCGGGTTCAATTCCAGCCGCTGTCTGTAAGGAGTTTCTACGTTCTTCCTGTGTCTGCGTGGGTTTCCTCCGGGTGCTCCGGTTTCCTCCCACATTCCAAAGACGTACGGGTTAGGAAGTGGTGGGCATGCTATGTTGGCGGTGGAAGCATGGCGACACTTGCGGGCTGCCCCCAGAACACTCTACGCAAAAGATGTATTTCACTGTGTGTTTCAATGTACATGTGACTAATAAATATATCTTATCAAAATAAACAGTCGACGTTTTGGGTTGAGACCCTTCATCAGGACTGGAAAGGAAGAGGGCAGAAGCCAGTCCTATGTAAGTCATTGTAGTAGATGGGCAGCTGAGGATTATTTTGAGGTTTTCGGGTCGCGGGCTGGTGGCTCTGTACCAGGCCACAGGCTTCAGGCAAGGCGGCTGCTGGGATTGGAGAGGATGATTGGCCAGTGGGGGATAGCCCTGAAGATGCTGAGTGATAGCAGCAGGTTAGCAGCCTCAATTTTGGAGAAAATGAGCAGCCGGCAGCCAGAGAGTGGAAATAGCTGGTGTAGAGTGAGAGGGGAGGGGTTAAGAGGGAAGGAGTCACAGTGACGCGGCTAGTGGAGCTGCTGCCTCATATCTTCAGTGAACCCGGTTCGTTCTTGATCTCTGGTGTTATCCATGTGGAGTTTGCACATTCTCCCTGCGACAGTGTGGGTTTCCTCCCGATGCTCCAAATTCCTCCCACATCCCAAAGATGTGCAGATCGGGAGGTGAACTGGCCATTTTAAATTGCCCCTTGTGTGTAGGTGAGTGGCAGAGCCTGGGGGAAGTCGATGAGAATGTGGGGAGAATAAGATTACGATATCCCTATTAGTCACATGTACATCGGAACACACACTGAAATGCATCCTTTGCATAGAGTGTTCTGGGGGCAAGTCCGCAAGTGTCACAACGCTTCTGGCACCAACGCAGCATGCCCACAACTTCCTAACCCGTATGTCTTTGGAATGTGGGAGGAAACCGGAGCACCCGGAGGAAACCCACGCAGACACGGGGAGAACGTACAAACTCCTACAGACAGCTGGATCGCTGGCGCTGTAATAGTGTTATGTTAACCACTACAGTACAGTGCAATGTAGGATTAGAGTACATGGAAGTTTGATAGAACAGACTCACTGCACCAAAGGGCCTGTTTCTTTACTGTATGACATACGGCTATGACTTTATGAAGTGAGTGAAGGGGGAAGAAGTTGAGATAAATCGAGATGGGGAATGGGAAACAGAAATGGAGAAACTGGGGGAGGGGAGATCAGGGTCGTGATGCAAGATTGTGTGTGCTTCTGCACATATATGTGCCTGCACTCATGTGCATACGTGCTCATGTGTGTGAGCCCCTGTATGTGTGTATGTGCGTACCAGAGTCAGGATCAATTGTCTCACGCCTTATTGCCACCAGACCAATATGCCATGGTAGCTGATGTTCAATGATCATCCCACTGTAAAAGGATTCACATCCTGGCGTCTTCCACTCCTCAGGACTAGAGTAGAAGCAAAGCATCTTAGAGGAACAAAAGGCTGCAGATGCTGGAATCTAGATGAAAAACACAATGATGCTGGAGGAACTCAGCAAGCCAGGCAGCATCCGTGGAGAAAAGCAGGCAGTCAACGTTTCAGGTCAGGACCCTTCATCTCCATCACCTCCATACAGGGACCCAATCAGTCCTTTTAGGTGAGACAGAGATTCGCCTGCACCTCCCTTAATATCATCTACTGCATTCGGTGCTCCAAGTGTGGCCTCCTCTATATTGGCGAGACCAAAAACCACACTAGGGTAACCGTTTCACAGAACACCTGCGGTCCATCCATAACCGTGATCTGCATCTCCCTGTTGCCAGTCACTTCAACTCCCCCTCCCACACTATCACTGATATGTCAGTCCTCGGCCTCCTCCACTGCCAGGAGAATTCCAAGTGCAAACTGGAGGAACAGCACCTCATTTTCCGTCTTGGAACGTTGCAGCCTAATGGCATGAACATTGAATTCTCCCACTTTAAGTAATCCCCACTCCCTTTCCTAGTCTCTCTCTCTTTCTTCTATCCCCCCCCCCTTTTATCCTCCTTACCTTTGATCCAACCTGTGGTGGATCTGCTCTCCCCTCCTCCCGCGCACCTACCTATCACTATTTCTTACCTGCATCTACCTATCACCACCTTGTGCCCACCCTGCCTCCCCTCTTTTGTCCACCTATCACTGCTCTGCTTTTCCCTCCTATACATTGGGCTTCCCCTTTTCCTATCTTCAGTCCTGAAGAAGGGCTCTGACCTGAAACGTTGACCGGATTCTGCCTGGCCTGCTGAGTTCCTCCAGCGTCATCGTGTTTTTCAGCAAAGCATCTTCTTTACTGAAGGACTGCCTAAGAATGAGTGGTGCAACAAACAAAATGCTGGAGAAACTCAGCAGGTCGAGCAGCATCTGTGGAGGGAAAGGAATTGTCGATGTTTCAGGTTGAAATCCTGCATCAGTACAGAATGACTGGGGTCCCCAGGACTTGCCCCATACCATAGGTTTGTGAGAGTACAGGACCTAGGTCCTCATGTTTGTTCATAAAACATGCAGAAAATCTGAGACACAAGAGATTCTGCAGATGCTGGAAATCTGGAGCAACACACACACAAAATGCTGGAGGAACTCAGCGGGTCAGGCAGCATCTATGGAGGGAAATGAACAGTCGACGTTTCGGGCCGAGACCCTTCATCAGGACTGGAAAGGAAGAGGGCAGAAGGCAGAATAAAAAGGTGGTGGGGGGGGAGAGGGGGAGGAGCACAGGCTGGCAGGGGATACATTCCCCCTCTCACCTGCACTCACCTATCACCTTCCAGCCTGTGCTCCTCCCCCTCCCCTGACCTTCTTATTCCGGCTTCTGCCCTCTTCCTTCCCAGTCCTAATGAAGGGTCTCAGCCTGGCACGTCGTCTGTTTATTTCCCTCCATAGATGCTGCCTGATCCGCCGAGTTCCTCCAGCATTTTGTGTGCGTTGCTGCAGAAAATCTGTATGTTTGAACTTCTCTGTCTATTCTGGACTAATTAGTAGAGATTCATTGCTTTGATTAATGAAGAAGTCCACCAGCAATACCTCATGGACTACAGGAGGACAAAGTCTAAATTTGGTGAGGCATGGCAGATGAAATTTAATGTGGTGAAGTGAGAAGTTTATCATTTTCATAGAGAGAGTAGAAACATTATGAACAAAATTATCTAATTTTAAAGGCGGTGCAGGAAACCACAGGGACTTATGTACACAGGGATTTATGTGAACAAGTCGGTGAAGCTGGCAAGTCAAGTTTAGTAGGCTAAAACTAAAGTGTGAACACGGCTTGTAAATAGAGGAACAGAGTACAAAAGCCAGATAGTTTTTTTTAAATTGCTGGTTCGGTCCCTCCTGGAGCATTGTAGTCAAATTTGGGCATCACACTTTCGAGAGGATAGCATGGCTTTAAAAAAAGGTACTGACTGTATTTATTAGATTGATGTCAGATATGCGGGATTTCATTTACAGAGAAGATAGAGAAAATAGGTTTCATCTCCTCGCTGGAAGAAGATTACCAGCATTCATTTGATCTAGTACCAGATGCATTCAAATCTCTTGCTCCCACAATTACAACATTCACCCAGCACCAATCGCATACTGATTGTACTCATGCAAATCTATGGGATTAAGTTTAGTCAGAATCTGGTGTCAATTAATACCAATTGAAACTATGTATGTGCCTCACTGAAAGCCAAAGCAAAGTTTGGAAAGCTCATTGGAAATGATACTGTAGCACTAAACCAGCTGGAATCCTGATTTTCAGACAGAGAAATAAAGGACTGCAGATGCTGGAATCTAGATGAAAAAAACAACAAGATGCTGGAGGAACTCAGCAGGTCAGGCAGCATCCGTGGAGAAAAGCAGGCGGTCAATGTTTCGGGTCAGGACCCTTCTTCAGGACTGAAGATAGGAAAGAGGAGGCTCAATATATAGGGGGGGGGGGAAAGCAGAGCAGTGATAGGTGGACAAAAGAGGGGAGGCGGGGTGGGCACAGGGTGGTGATGGGTAGATGCAGGTAAGAGATAGTGACAGGCAGGTGCGGGGGAGGAGGGGAGAGCAGGTCCACCGGGGGATGGGTCAAAGGTATGGAGGCAGGCGGCATGGGGGGAGGGGAGGAGAGGAAAAGGGGTTAGACAAAAATGGCGAGGAGAAAGAGAAAAGATGAGAGGCTGAGAAAGGGAAGAAGAGGTGTGGTGGGGGAGGGGGGGGGGCGGAGTTGGTTTACTTAAAGCAGGAGAATTTGATGTTCATCAAGAAGGTCCCAAGAAGGAAAATGAGCTGTTGTTCCTCCAACACTTCATTTTCCTTCTTGGGACCTTACAGCCTAACGGGATGAACATCAAATTCTCCCACTGTTAGTAAAGCAACCACTACCCAGCCCACCACGCCTCTTCTTCTCTTCCCTTTCTCAGCCTCTCATCTTTTCTCTTTCTCCTCGCCATTTTTGTCTAACCCCTTTTCCTCTCCTCCCCTCCCCCCATGCCGCCTGCCTCCATACCTTTGACCCATCCCCCGGTGGACCTGCTCTCCCCTCCTCCCCCGCACCTGCCTGTCACTATCTCTTACCTGCATCTACACATCACCACCCTGTGCCCACCCTGCCTCCCCTCTTCTGTCCACCTATCACTGCTCTGCTTTCTCCTCCCTATATATTGGGCTTCCCCTTTTCCTATCTTCAGTCCTGAAGAAGGGTCCTGACCCGAAACGTTGACCGCCTGCTTTTCTCCACGGATGCTGCCTGGCCTGCTGAGTTCCTCCAGCATCTTGCTGATTTTCAGGTATGTTTCCCGTATGTATTAGTGGATTAAGTGGATAAGGACAGGCGAGGAAACCATCCAGGTCCATATCTGAACAGGGTGGGAGGAGGAGTACACTGTGCATCTCCCAACAACTTGTCCACTGAACTCATGCTGTAGTCCAAACAATAAGATTTTAAGATAAGGTATCTTTATTAGTCACATGTACATCGGAACACACAGTGAAATGCATCTTTTGTATAGAGTGCTCTGGGGGCAGCCTGCAAGTGTCGCCATGCTTCCGGCAACAGCATAGCATGCCCACAACCTCCTAGCCCGTGTGTCTTTGGAATGTGGGAGGAAACCAGAGCACCCGAAGGAAACCCACGCAGTCACGGGGAGAACGTACAAACTCCTTACAGACAATGGCCGGAATTGAACCCCAGGTCACTGGCGCTGTAATAGCGTTGCACTAACTGCTACACTATCATGCCTGCCCCCATCAACATCATTCCCTTAAAACAATATCTATCAACTGCAATTCCTACTTCAAACATCACATCCACCTTTCACAAGCTCCATATTCTTCCAGCTATTCAACCATGACAGGCGTATCATCTGTGAACATCAAATGGAAATGCTTAGAGTCTCTCATGTCGGAGGTGGGCATTCCCTGATACATTATCTGAAACTTGTGTAGCATGATGTTATTTGACAATTATCAGTGCCATCCTGGATGTTATCCAGGTCTTTCTACTTTGAGGCACAGTGTTTTAATCGTTGATGATGCTTCGGTTTCTTACAACTTGGCCAAAGAGGGCACTTGTCTTACATTATTCTGCCTCTTCCTCCCCCGCTTCTCCCACTCCTCTCTTTCCTCCTGCTCCTCCATATCTCCATGTTTGCTAATGACTTTGTACGGTGCCTTTGTCCCATTGAATCCATCCTGGCTCACAGATCAATTCCATTTCCCCACTGATTTTCCCAGTAAACTATTCCCTCAACATTCCCATCAACTTCTCAGGTGCAGCACTGCGAGCAAGATAACGCCGACGTAATTGGCATGTTGTGTAGAATGGAACAGGCCATGACAAAACAAGAGGCACTAAGGACTGAGCCTCCACATGGGTCAAGATATCTAAATCCGTTTGACCACCATTGTGGTGGTCTTCAATTTATTTCCTGTGATTACATGACTCTCATTTTTAAAAGCATATCCCTCTTGTCCTTGGAATCCTGACCAGAATTTGGAGCCAGATATATATGGCAGGAGCATAGCAAGTGGAATTGACTGCCACAAGAGAAAGAACTGCGCAAATTTCCCGGGTTTCTTGTGTTGACATTTCTGGGCACAATTTGTACCTTAAGGGACTGAAATCCCTTGTGGTTGCAATAAAGCCTTTAATGCAACATGGGCACAATTCGTCATCCTCTGCACCACAGGGGAGCTCTCTGTGCCCACAGTACCTTCTGCTCTGTACCTGAGGCAAAGAAGATAAATTCTCTTATACATGAATAGAGAGCCTCAGCCTTATGCAGCAAAGCACTACCTAAATGGGAGAGATAATTAAAGTCTGCTGTTTCTGCCCCGAAGGATCCAAATGCAAAAATTAAGGGCTGATGGCCTCTGTCACTGGCAAAGTTACTCAGTCTCATCACTTGGGCAGCAGCCCTTCCCACAGCACGTGGCAGATCTCAGTGACTACCTACTTGGAGGCTATTTGGCCCAATTGTACTGCTTATGTGTTTTACTCACTGAAACAATATCCGTAATCCAATGGCAACACTGAACTGTGTGATGCATTTCTTCCTGGCACACATTATCTAAACTTTTTCATGTCAAGGCATTGAGCGTCATTATAAAGTTTAACTTATGCGAAGAAGCTATTTTTTTAAATGCAAGCTGGCTAAATAAGTGACAGCATCAAAGATTAATAAAACGTTAATTTTAAAAAGATGTTGGTAATTTTATGATAGGTATTGTTAATATAATTCATAGCATGAATAAAAAAGCAGTCAGAAAAACATGAAATAATTCACAGAAATGGTGAGAACTGCAATGAGACATTTGGAAATTCGAGTGGAATATTTGATAAGAATGGAATAAATTAGAAAAAGAAACAAGATGTACATTGTTGTGTATTCTATTTTTATATCCCTTTCAGCACTGTCTAACTGATTTTTCATCTAAATCCCTTTATTATAAGTGATCTGCGGTTTCTATGGATACTGCCTCCACAATCCAAATGAAATCCTGCGAGGAAGTCAATTTAATTGAAAACAGAATGATGCCATCTGCTCTCGTTATTGGTCAAAATTTCTCTTAACACCCTGGATTGAAAGTAACTCATTGAGATACAAGGCTTTCAAATTGCTGACACAACACAATGTGTACATATTTAGTTCTCTCCAAAGTTGCATGCAGCATGTACTCGTGTTTCATCACCCAGCTTGAAGGGGTTCTGTCATCCATTTTATCAGTGCATTAAATCTAGCCACACAACTGTCTGCGTTTTCTATTTAATATGTCTGTTCTGTTAATTCTTAAAATACTAGGCACAGCATTTGCCATAGTAAATATTAAAATTTTCCCATTGGTGTACAAATATATGGATTTAGAAAATAAATTAAAATATTTGCAATCTCTATTTTAATTGTTTTAAACATATGCTTGTAACTGTGAGAACCAGTTCAAGTTTTGTCTATACAACATATTCTACTGTATACAATAGTCCAACTTTTCTTCTCCGTATAATGGTAGAGAAATGCCTCCCACATACATCTTACTTTGGTCACCATTCCTAACTTGTCTTGCCCATGCCAGACACCAAATTTCTTTAGTATGATCAAAAAATGTTACTTATTTTATTTTCACATTATCATTTTCAAAGAATTATTTTAATTGAATAAGGTGATATCTAAACTACCTTCTTTATTAATGATTAACCGTCTGAGCATCTGTTGACACCCTCAATCTCATCTCTGTGTCTGGCCTCTTACACTAGTCCAACGAAGCTCAATGTAAGCTTAAGGAAGAACACCTCATCTTTCAGCTGGGCACGGTACAGCCTTTATAGCTCAACACTGAATTCAATAATTTCCAGTTTGTTTCAGAACCGGCTGCTTCTGGGGAAAGGTCACCAACCTGTAATGCAAATGTTATGTTTCCTCTTTCCACAGTGCTAGCTCATCTGACAATTATTTCCAGCATTCTCTGTTTTGTTTCAGATGTCTAACGTTTGCAGTGTTTTGCATCCTACAGTTCCTTTGATTTTAGTTCTTCTCTGTCATTCACCTCTTTCCATCTGCCTCTTCTCTGCGCCACCACTTGTGTCACTCATTCCCTCCTGCTCTCCATCCTTTCATAGACCTTCTCACTGTTCTCTCTACCCCTCCACCCTCCCCCTACTCTGCAACTTAAAACATCTTTGATTTCTAACCTTTTCCAGTTTAGATAAAAGGTCACCGACCTGAAATGTTAACCCTCTTTCTTTCTCCATAGATGCTGTCTGGGCTGCTGAGCGTTTTCAGCTTTTAGTGGTTCTATTTTTCGTCCTTGGTTGTTCTCCATTTACCAGTTCCTGTGTTCCTATAAAAAGCAATAGTCTTTATATTTACTGAAGCAATCTAAAGTTAGCAATAGCAAATGTCAAGAGATCTGTAATCCCAGTGGCCATGTATGTTTCTTACCTCATTTAATTAATTTCTATGGAAGCAATGCCTTTATATTGCAGATTAATGGTTTACACTGAGATTGATCTTCAACCACTAGCTATCAGTGTGCCATGAAGTGCTTTTCTCTCTGGATCATCTAATTCCTGATGTTTGCCAGTGTCTTTTTAATACCCCTCTGAGGCACCTTCCACTGCCGTGACTGTCTGAGCCAAAGGTCTTGGTAAACAATATTCAGGCTGGTTGCTAGGATAAAAGATTAGAGCTTCTCTTTCAACTGCTTCCTGTTTGCAGATGGTATACAAAAAAAAAATGAATCTAATCCACGCAGTCCACTTATACTCAATTGCATGTTTTCCTGTAAGTGCATATTTACATTCATTTCACCTAGATACTAACAGGCTGAGTTGTCTATTTGGAAGGAAAGGGCCTAAATTGAAAATGCATCACAGATGTGTTAGGCTGCAAATGTAATGTCCGGAAGCACCTGAAGGCTATTAGGTAGCGAGAATTCTGTGTAACAAGCTCTGTTTGCTCTACATTTGAAATGCATAATAAAACTAATCCACATTATCTCCACTCACCTTTTTTCACTCTTTATGTATTTTATTGCCATTTTCCACTTTTCCTTCTGAGAAATTAAAGAGCTGGAGGTTTACTTTCCATTGTCACTCTCAGTGAGCATTTACTTATATTAAGAAGTGCAGTAGGAATATAAATCATCTTACTTCATTGGTATATTCCGTCAAGATGTAATTAATTTCTAGAAACTGGACCAATATGTGATATGTATGAATACAGATCAAAATATTTGGATACGATTGGAAGAGATTGGACAGTAGGAACACCTGCCACCACTTCAAAAAGTATGCATACAAATTACTGTCAAAAATCTCCTAGGAGAAGGAAAATGAAGTGTTGCAATCTAGCCCCGAGGGGAGGAAGTGATCAGTCTGTAAACATCAATAAACACAATGGTCGAGTAAATGGGTAAATTATAATACAACCATCAGTAAGCAAAGAAAACTGACTATTGATATTATAAAGCAGTAGTGTAATAACTATCATTTAGATGTGCTTTCACCAAAAAAAACACAGAAATCACAATTCAGAAACAGACCATTTGGCTCATCAACTCACAAAGCTCCCATAATGCTTCAGCCCCTTTCAATCACTTGTCAACCCAACTCTTTAAAATAATTCTCTTTTGTTTACTCTCTCTCATAATTTTAAATATACCTGCTTTATTGCCCCATAACCTACATTGTCCTATAAACTGCTGAAATCCTTGACCCTGTCCAAAGTTCGGGATCAGAATCATTTAAATGCCACCTTTCATCTGGCATAATCATGGCAACCTGAGCGTGAGAAGGCTGTACTTCACCATGGCAACATGCCACAGCTTTTCTGATCTACCATGATGAAATGGGAAAACCATTCAAAAGAAGCAGAATATGGAAATATTTTGGTGGCCTTGTAGTTGTATATACACTGTAAAAACCAAGGGCATGTACCACCAGACTTAAGGACAGCTTCTACCCCACTGTGATAAGACTATTGAACGGTTCCCTTATACAATGAGATGGACTATGACCTCATGATCTACCTTGTTGTGACCTTGCACCTTATTGCACTGCACTTTCCCTGTAGCTGTGACACTTTACTCTGTACTGTTATTGTTTTTACCTGTACTACATTAATGCACTCTGTACTAACTCAATGTAACTGCACTGTGTAATGAATTGACCTGTATGATCGGTATGCAAGACAAATTTTTCACTGTACCTCGGTACAAGTGACGATAATAAACCTATACCAATACCAATATAGATTCTTATCATTATGGTAATATTGTGTTACTATTGCGCAAATGACAAGAAACATGTTGGAAATCAATTTCCAGTTTGTGTTTCTCACTGCAAATCGTTTCAGTGACTGGAGTTATAGTTGGCTTAGGAAAATAGTTTTATTTGCTTCAGGTCAGTTATTTCAATTGCTTAATATCTTGACAGGTCTTTCTCAGCCAAAGTATCTTCACCAGCTTCGTCATTGGTGTTCCTTTCAATATGTAATCAAAAATAGGGATGTTTGCTGATAGTTGTATGGTGTTTGGATTCATTCACAGTTTCTCAGGTAATGAAGCACTCCATTCCTGCATGTGGCAAGATCTAGACAACAACCAGGCTTGGCTAATAAGTAGCAAGCTGCTTATTAGCTTGTTAACTCGTGTCAATGGATGACAATGAATAACCATTAATAAGAGAAAATCCATTCATCTCCTTTGATGTTCAATGGTATTACCATTGTTGAGTTCACATGCCACCAGCCTCTGAAAGGCTGCCACTGACCAGCCACATATACACAGCAATGATAAGATCCATTTAGATGCTGGGTATTCTGCTCTGAGTGGCTCATCTCTTGACTTGCCAAAAACTTTCCACAATCGACAAGTGAGGAGTGAAAGCAAACATTCTGTTCTTAATCTGGATGGTTTCAGCTAAAACAATATTTAAGCTGTTTGATACCATTCACATCAAAGTGGTCCATTTGATAGCTATTTCATGAAATATGGTAAACATCCATCCACAAGTGTGTACAAGCCTCTCTCCATGTAACTGGACATGAAGAAAATACAGAAACCATGAATATTGATAGGTATGAGGTGAGATGATTTATGACATATTTGCCAATAGTTCAGCCAGGAGACCATTTTGTTAGCTGTTCATGATGCTTGTCTTGAGGAATAAACTAATACTTTTGATAGAAGTCAGCTGAAATAAGACATGTGAATGAGATATTCAAGCGTCTAAATAAACAAAGGTTGTAATGCAGACATTAATAAAATATTGCCTTCACCAAGTTGCCTGCTGTAAATCAGTCAAATCTCATAAGATCTTTATGCAAATGTCTGTCATAAACCAGCTTTAATGTCTAATTCACTGAGGACAGGAAGCTTTCTGTGGCTTATTCAAATGTGCATATTTGTTGCACATATGAAAAAAATTCCTGCGCCAGTTCTTCACAGCAACAGTTATCTTGTGCTTTGTAACAGGCTAATATTTAGCCAAGGTTTTTTATTTTCTCTTAGCAGTGGGAGTTGGGGCATGAAGAAAACTGAAAATGTGTCAGGGCTGTACACTCTCCTTTAGCAGGCACGGTAGTATAGCGGTTAGCATAATGCTATTACAGCGCCAGTGACCCAGGTTCAATTCCTGCTGCTGTCTGTAAGGAGTTTGTACGTTCTCCCCGTGTCTGCGTGGGTTTCTTCTGGGTGCTCTGGTTTCCTCCCACATTCCAAAGACATACAGGTTAGGAAGTTGTGGGTGTGCTATGTTGGCACCGGAAGTGTGGCGACACTAGCGGGCTGCCCCCAGAGCACTATGCAAAAGATGCATTTCACTGTGTGTTTCAATGTACATGTGACTAATAAAGATATCTTACCTCTTATCTTATCTTATCTCAGACTTGCAATGTGAGCAGTTTGGGAGCTAATTGCCTGGCATTCAATGGTCCATTGCAAAGAAGGAACATAAAGCATAAGAAGTTCATTAACAATGGTAATGGAAACAAAAAAAATCACAGAAGTGTTTCTTTTAGAACCTATAGAAAATAACTTTAACAACTTTATTTCTTGACATTATGTTTCAATTTAAAATGAAAATTCCCTGTTACTGATTCGATCTAAGGACATGGTGGTTACACTATCTTTGTTAAACATTTGTCCATATATGTGCATCAATTTGAGGTCAAAATTTTTGCAGCATATTCATTGCTGGTTGTCTCTGACTCATGTATTCAAATGTAAGTATTGCCATTCCTTCTTTCCTGCCTATGAGCTCATTATGGGTTAGTAACATGGTCTCTATGGCTACTGAGCTAAAAACAGTTTTATGCTTACATCAGCAGCAGGAACAGTGTTTTATTTATCATAAAAAATGTGAAGGTATAGTGCAAAATTTGTTTTTTTATAGGTGTCTTGCATTTTAACATTTTTTTTCTTAGTACTTCCCTCCATCTGCACAGCTGAAGTCATAAAGACTGCAGAGCAGACAGAATAAAGCTCAACCTCCATGAACTGTTTTGAATATCATAAAAAATAATTTTCTTATGCCAGTTCTTCACAGTAAGTATTGCCTCAGTGCTTGTAACAGGCTGAAGTTTAGTTGAGGTTGTATAATTTCTGCTGAGCA
This sequence comes from Pristis pectinata, assembly GCF_009764475.1. Taxonomy (NCBI): domain Eukaryota; kingdom Metazoa; phylum Chordata; class Chondrichthyes; order Rhinopristiformes; family Pristidae; genus Pristis; species Pristis pectinata. Next base: position 93,150,180 of record NC_067411.1, read on the forward strand.
ATGAAACAGGGTCAGCTTAAAGGCACCCCAAAGGTGGGCACTCTTCATTTTGACTTTCCAGATGACACTTGGGATCAAATTGCCTGCTCTGCCAAATGGTCCACAGCATAAGGGGAACTGAAAGACCTTAACTATGTTACACCATCATTGTTTCAAAATTTGGGAGTCACCAATTAATATTTTATACTGCTGCAATTATCGAAGGAATTAAATTTTTTTATTGTGGGAAAATGCTGTGCACTACCATATACTTAAAATAGTTGGATATTTAATAATGCATTACCTGTTCTCAGAATCAGAATCAGGTTTATTATTACTGACACATGTCATGAAATTTGTTGCTTTGCGGCAGCAGTTCAGTGCAAGACATAAAAATTACTATATGTTACAAAAATAAATAAATAGTGCAAAAGAGGAACAACGAGATAGTGTTCCTGGGTTCATAGACCATTCAGAAATCTAATGGCGGGGGGGAAGAAGCTGTTCCTGAATTATTGAGTGTGGGTCTTCAGGCTCCTGTACTTACTCCCCGATGGTAGTAACATGAAGAGGGCATGTCCCAGATGATGAGGGTCCTTAATGATGGATGCTGCCTTCTTGAGGCACTGCCTCCAGAAGGTGTCCTTGATGGTGAGGAGGGTTGTGCCCTTGATGAAGCTGGCTGAGTCTACAACCCTCTGTAGCCTCTTTCGATCCTCCATATCCAAATCTATTTTATGAGGATGTTTTCTGCCAGCAGTCACACAATGTTGACATCCATTCGATCTGAAATAGACAGTCTAGTACTATAAAATGATTTATATGTTTCTTAGCCTCCAGAAAATGCAGCATGTTTTCAGTATATCATTTGAAATTCTTCTTTGACTGCCCAACAGCAATGATAACCTATTTATTTTCAAATAAATTTTTGTTGAGATAGTGGAGAGAGGAATTTTAAATGAAGATATTTTTTATGCTGGTTCTTCACAGGAAGAGAGGCTTCAAACATGATAACATACTAATGCATAGCAGAAACAAATACAGGAAGTACCAAAATGTCAAAAAAAGACACATCGAGTCAGGCAGCCCTTCACTCTTCATGACCTGAAATGTAGGTTCTGTTTCTCTCTACATAAACACTGTCTGTCCTGCTGTTCCTGACATATTTTGCTTTTGTTTCAGATTTTCAGCACCTGCAGTTTGTTTACTTCAATATTTAATTGAATTTGTGTAACTTCCTTCCAGCACTGGGTTTTGGGCATTGAGAAAGCATGTCAGGGCTTTACATTTTCAGACTTACTAAAGTGACCAATTTGGGAGTAAATTGCGTGGCACCAAATGGTCTATGGC